>NC_091690.1:46367500-46992500 GCF_041296265.1 Equus caballus
TTCCACTTCTGCAATGGTTCATTCAGAGTAACTGCTCTGGAAAATACAAACACGCCAAGAAAAATCTTTAGATTGTCCTCATGATCCAGAGAGAAGAAGCCCCCTCTACATGGGAACGCTTTAATGTGAAAAAAGTATAGTTATCCGCATATGAGTTTATTTCTTTTTGCTTATAAGCAATTTAGAATTTTACTTTTTGTTTTCACATCACAAAAAAGTATATGAATATTATCTTTGTAAATGTCTAAAGCAATGTATGTACTCAGCAAAGTATGAAAAGTACCCCCTACGTCGCATAGCTGACCCCTGCAACACACAGGCACATGTGAACATGCGTGTTCTCTCTCCTTTACAAAGGGACTCATGACTCACACTTTGTAATGTACCCAAGCATTTATCTAAATATTAATCTACTTAATTTTATGTATCTATATGTATTTTAAAAACCTATATTAAATATGTGTAAGGTTCTGCAACTAGCATTTTTCACGTGAAAATAGTCCTTTTTATGTATATATTACTGTAGTCTTTTTTTCACAGCTCCATAGATTTTCCTTCTATAGTTGAACTCTAATTTGTTAAACTGCTCCCTATTAGTAAATTCTGTAGTTCTGAAGGAGGACTTGGAAATTTGAAGTGGGTACATCGTTGATTATTTGACAGACATACGGACGTGATATTGAGGCTGAAGGACGGCAAAGACCCCAGATCTGTCTGTGAAATCCTTGACCTGTTACCCTGATAAGAAGAATTGAGGCCCATGATCTAACACAGATCTCAGGGCTGCAGTGTCCGGGAAGCAGGAGAACTGAACGGCCTAAGGCTGAATTATCTGTAAGGGGTAGGGAGAGGGTGAGTCCGTGTACACCCATAACTTACTGCTCCCCCTCCACCCAGAGCATCACGGCCCCCACACTGAGCTGAGATCTGTGGCTCCCTGCAGTCGCACCGTAAGGCCTGGGGAGGCTGGGACCACAGAGCTTCCTGTGTTCCCAAAATACTGCTCTTCATGAGAAATTTTAGCACTGTCTTGTTTCTGCGTTTCTCTTTGATCTTCATGTGAAAACAAAAAATGGGTAATTATGGAGAAAACTTGACTATTCTTCCAAACACCCAGAAGACACCTCTTCTTTTTACACTCTGTTTATTAAGTACACAGACACTGTGTGCTTACGTTGTAATTTGAAATAGCAGGATGAGAGGCACTCACAACTATGCACCGGGGGGCTTTGGGGAGAAGAAGAAGAAAAAAAGATTGGCAACAGTTGTTAGCTCAGGTGCCAATCTTTAACAAAAAAAAAATTTTAGATAACCATCCACAAATTAGAGATTCTGCCAAATTTCTTCTTGAACCCTGCCTCGATCCTACTCCCCTCAGCAGAATTCCTTTATGAATAGGATGCGTGTTCTTCCTTAAAAACTCAAGGAAGAACTTATAACCTTTTGACCACATCAGTAATAACATATTCCTGTTGAAACATCTCAGACATTATAGAAGTTGTCATACCCTTTAATCAGTGTCCCCAAACTTAGGCTCCTTACTTCGCATCTGTAAAAAGATATGATGTTTTACTATTTATAAGAATTAACTCAACAGTACTATGCAGACTGTATTTCAAGTTGCTTTTTTATGCTCAACTGTGTATATTGTAGCTCATTTCATGTCAGTATAGAAGCTGTGCTATAGGCAGATGTATTTTATTCTTTCTTATTCTGACAGATATACCCCCATTTACTTTGTCATTCCTGATTCATGGATGCCTGTGTATTTAAGAAAAGTTAACAGTCATTTTTAATTAGAGGACAAGAAGAGCGGTGATTGAAATGCAAAACCAACTCTACACAGCGCTGGTGTTTTCCATCTGGCAAAGCGTCCTTCCCCCCAAACACAGGCCCTTCAGTTCTCTGCAGGCACACTTGCCCTACAACTTTCCCAACTTTGCCAAGCACTGAGGCCTGATTTCAGGATAGAATACTGAATTTAGAGTCCTCTGAAAACTAAAAAAAGTACTTTTAATTTGGAAACGCACATTTTCACTCCCTAATAGATATTTGTAATTACTAATGTTTAAGTAAAATGAATGGCTATTGCTGTGCACTCTTAAGTGCCATAAAAAGGCTTTTGTCTTTGTACTGGGTTACGGTCCTTTGGGAAGATTCTCCCAGCTCACTGGTGAGCTCAGAAGCAAAGTGTGACAGTGACCGCGTTGGTGTAGTAGTTTCCAGGGCACCTTAGAGGACAGGAGAACAAGTGGGCGGCCTCTAGAGAAGATTTGAGCCTCAGCCAAATTGCTCTATTTTTAGAAATCTTAACTTTTTAGAGATGTTTTAGGTTCACAGCAAAACTGAGGAAGGTACAGAGATTTCCCACGTGCCCCCTGCCCCAACACATGCATGGCCTTGTCCACATCCCTCACCAGATGGGTACCCCAGTTACAATGGAGGCACCTCCATTGACACATCACAATCACCAAGGTCTCTGGTCTACATCAGGGTTCACTCTGGTGTTGTCCATTCTACTGCTTGCATCTCTTCTGCTCTTTCCCTTTGGCACATATCCTGCAAAATCCTTCCTGTAAATATTTTTCTATGGACATGGGAGCGTTTCTCCAAGGGAGATTAAAAGAAGTGGGCTTTCTGGGCCCCAGGGTGTGCGCATCTTAAATTTTCATAGTTAGTACCGAATTGCAACATACAGTGTCTATATCAATTTACCCTTGTACCATATGGGACTATCCATTCCACCATGGCCTAACCAATGTGGCATGCTATCCAACCCTGTAGATTTTTACAGTATAATGCTTGACAGTATCAATTCCTCATATTAACCTCACTTTCCTTGATTACTACATATTTATTAGAACTTTTCTTTTTCTGTTAATTACCTCTACATTTCTCATCTAACATTTTGTTAGCCTTTTAATTATTGAATTTTAGAAGTTCTTTGTACGTCATACATATTAATCTTTTATTAACATTGCAAATATTTCATCTTGTCTTCAGGCTTTGTTAATGGTGTAGTTTATCATCCAGACACTTCTATTTCAGTAGTAAGGCTTGTCAATTTTTTTCTATGCCTGTGGATTTTCATTGTTGATTGAAAGGATGTTATTAATGAAATTTTACATTGTGACTTCTGTTTTCTTTTGAAATTTCCCATATCTTCATACACGTTGTCCACCTTTTTGGGTAGAACAGGGTTTCTCAACCTTGAGGGTAACAGAATAGAACGTGAAATTTCCTGTTAAAAGCTACTTTCTCTTTACGCTTTGTTGCTGTAGAAACTTTCCAGTTTCTAACGGAGAAAGGAAAACACCCGTTTTTAGCATCTCTAACGTAAAGGAGTTAGAGCATAGTTTTTCAAGCTCAGCAGTATTGATCCTTAGGGGCTGGGTAACTCTTTGTGGCCGAGGCTGTCCTATGCGTTGTAGACTGTTGGGCAGAATCTTTTGCCCTCACTCACTAAATGCCAGTAGGCGCCCCTCCAGCTGAGAAACCAAAGATGTCTCCAGAAATTGCACCCTGGGGCAAAACCGTGCCCCTGGTGAGAACGACTACATTAGAGCCTTTAACACATTAATCTTAGTTATTTAAAATTTCCTGTTTGTTAGTCTATCCTTAATTCCGGTTCTTTTGATTTCTCCATGGGTTGGTTTTTCTTGCTTTTGCTTGTGTTTCATAATTTTTGATTGAATGCTGGACAATGTGTGTAGGACAGTAGTGTGTGGGAGGGCCCATAGCTAGTGTATTAAGTTAAGAATATGCATTGTGACCTGCTGAATGAGCAGGCATGAGCCACCCCCGTGGGTCAGTGGATGGCACCCTCGGCATCCAAGCTCCCGCTCTGAGGAAGTGAAAACCCAGCGTTGTCCTGACTGAAGGTGCAGTTTCCACACACTCACATAAAGGCAGTAAAGTAACAAGATTTGTAACTTACAGGTCCCAGGACTGGAGGGTGTGTGTGCAATGATCAAGGGAAGGGCAGTCCTCTGGCCCAGCTCATGAGGGAGCAGGAGGTAGAGAGCAGGATAGAAAGCAGCTATGGCTTATGGGGTGCTTGGGGCAGACATGACTAACTTTTCATGGGCTCGACTCTAAGTGGTTATTTTAAAAGCTGACCCAGGGGAAAAAAAAAAAAAACACAGGAACTTGTGGCAGAAATCCTAAGCTCAGGGCATTATCTAAATGTCCAGACTCTGGGTGTGGGCAGGGTTGTCATGCTATAAAATGGCTTGGCAGCAACTCAAAATACCTGTTTCTCATCACAAGTAGACACTGAGGGATTTATTATTTATTACTGGAAGTGGACACGCTCTTCTTCTGCTAGGATGCCGGAGTCCCGCCCTGGCTGAGTCCAGGTTCCTGAGGGATGGACGGCGTGGGCGCAATGAGGGGAAGATAAAGGGGACGTGAGACTTGGGTTGGTGTGAGCAAGTACAACTTTACTGTGCACAAGTGTCGTTTTTATATTTTTCAGGATTAGTACAGAAATAGCTCTACAAATATTCTCAGAAAGATAAGGAAGTAAAAAACAAGCACAAGAATATTTATTAGCATTCTATTCTCTAGAGCATAAGGTTAATGGTAGTCTTCTCCACAATTAACTAGTGTTTGTTGTCTCTAAGCTAAAAGAGATAGGTACCTAGACATCTGTCGTAATTCATGGTACAGTTAAATCAAAGAGAGAAGGTCCAGGCCTCTGGACAGGACAGCATTCCGTCTGGTTACGTCCTGGGGGAGCCATCCCTGCCTCCCTCAATCATTTACGCCATTAATGTAGATGGTTAATGGGAACAAAAGGCAACTCCAGGGTATCTTATCCCCAGGGCTACGGTGCATTCTCAGCGGGCAGTTAAACATCTTTACATTCCCGCGCCCTTTAGGGGGTGAACGCATTCCTTTGTCTTTTAGATTGTAGAGCTAACAGTCCCTTAAGCACACTGCCCGGAGAAAATATCATTTTGTTAGTAAAGTAAAGGCCTGAAAAGCTAAGCTAAACTATATATCTTCAAGAATAAAAAACAGAAATAAGTATAGACATAACCTTGATAGAAAGCATGCATATAATTCAGAAAATATCAGGGGTGTCGGCCAGCCATTCTTCACCGAGGGGCATCCCTGCACCCCTCCGCCCTTCTAGTCATCAATTATTTATTATTTATTGCTTTTAGGAGAAAACCTCTATAACATTTTAACAGAAAGCAGAAGGTCAAGAATAATATATAGATACTTCTTGATCATCCAATTAACCAGCAAACTTAGAAGGACGATGCATATATATATTTAGACAAAGAACTGGAGGGAGAAGGAAACATTAACCAGATGGAGGCCATAAACCTAATTCGACACCTTATCTGGGCAGGATTCCTTTCTGCTTGTCTCAAAAGGGACTGTGTGCTCCTCCACTAATTAACTGAAAAATATCTTGAAAGTTACCTGCAGATGGTCACATTCTCTTACTATATCTAATTTTCCCGGGGGGTAGTGCGTCCCAAGCAGCCACCCAAAGGAGTGAAAACTGGAGGTTAAGAAAGGAAAAGGAATGAAGGGCAATTAGAAGCAGCACAGGTTTCAGAACTATGTGAGGGGCTGGCCCGTTATTCTTCACCATGGGCGACCCTGCACCCCTCGGCGTTAATTGGCTGGACGCTGTCAAACAGCCGATCAAATGATGTAGCCACGGCTCCCGGCACTAGGATGCTTTTGAGGGGTCTTGAGTCTATCCGGTCAGGAGGCATTGCGCCCTGGGCTTCAGTTTATCCTAGCGTTACCTTGTGATCTTGTGTTTTGGTGGCGGCTGTTTTGCCAGAGGGTTTTCCTCACTGCTCCGCCTTCAGCTGTAGACCCGCCCAGCGTGGCTGCACCTCAGAGAGGGTCTCTGCACGTTCCTGCCACTCCCTCAGAGATTCTACACTCGCACGATTGCCCACCTTGGCCCTGGTCAATTCATTAAAAAGTGAAGGTGAATTCTTCTTAACCGTTTGTGTGGCACCCAGATCCCTGCCGTTTGTGCTCTGCCACAGGTGAGCCAGTGCCCTGACAGTCTCTGCTGCACGAGCCTGTCTTCCCTTAGATTTTAGGCTCTTTTTGTTTTCCTGTGACCTCAGCTCTCTTATGGGTTCAAGAGAATGAATGATTTTGTAGTTTATATGGATTTTTCTTCTTATTAAGTTGGGAGTGATACTCATTTCCATTTTCTATTTCCTAAGAGATCACCTGTATTTTCTCTAATATTTAAAATATTTTATTTTCAACTTTTAGATTTTAAATCCATCACCATATAGCCATGAAAATTCATAATTTTATGACATATCATTTCCCAAAGTTAGTTTTCTGCAGAAGAAAAAGCATTTGATTTGGACATCAGGAATTTATGAGTGGATATCTTTAATAAGGTAATAGCTAAATATATTTAGTCACTTTTCTTACACTTTACAATTTTTAAGCATAGAAAGAATCTGAAAGGGTGATATAAGAGACTGTCATCTGGATTCAGCAATTATTAGCATAGTGCTACACTGAAAAGTCTTTTTCGATCTATATACACACATACATATTCTTGCTAAAACATTTGATGGTCACTGGCAGACATCATGATGCTCCATTCTTCAATATTTCTTCAACAAATGTTGAAGATTTCAAAGAATATTCTCCAGATAACCATAATATGATTATTACACCCAAGAAAATTAACAATTTTTAACTTTTAATATCTGATACATATTCAAATTATCCCAATTCCCTCCAAAACACCTTTTAAAGCTGTATATCTGAACCAGAGTCCCTCTAAAACTGACACTGAATTTGATTGTATTGTCGCTTCTGTCTCTTAATCTCAAGCAGCCTCTAGTCATTTTAAAAATGATATTGACTTTAGAAGAACCCAAGCCAATGGCTTGTTGAATGCCTCACATTCTCAATTTGCCTGATTGCTTCCTTTTGATGTCATTTAACCTGTTCTTCTGTCCCCTGTATTCCATGTATATTGAAAGTTAGATCTGGAGGAACAGGTGTCAGCAAGGTTGACTATAAAGGGCCAGGTGGTATATATTTTTAGCTTGTCATTCTTACAGTCTCTGTCATAGCTGCTCAACTCTGACACTGTAGCATGAGAGCAGCCATAGACAATACATCCATGAATGGGTGTGGCTGTGCTCCAATAAACCTTTATTCACAAGAGCAGGCGGCTGCCTGCACTTGTCCTGCATGCTACAGTTTGTCCACCCTTGGTCTGAAGGCTGGATTAGGTTTAGGTTAGACTGATTTGTCAAAATTCTTTATTCACCACAAATGGGATGCTGTAACTTCATGTCTTCTCAGGAGATACCTGATGTCAGGTTTCCCATAGTGGTGATGTTGAGCCTGATCATTAAGTTCAGATGGTGACTGGCAGATCTCCACGCTGTAGACGTGCACCTTGGCCCTTGTGATGAACCAGTAATCTGAGGGGGTTCTTGGTCACTGTGGGACCAGCCTGTCCTCCAGCAGCCTTTCACCCAGTTCTTTTAGTGGCCTTTTACTGGATATTGAAAAAAACATGATATTCTCATTTTATCATATTTTCCACATTTATTGTTTGACATTTTAGGTGTCACTATGGGCTCATGGATATTTTTATTTCATATGTTGTATTTATTTACAGTAATTTTCCTTAATGTTCAAATTGATGCAGATTTGGTCAGTGGGGCCCACAGGGAATTTCCTGTAGGTGTAACAGCTCTGGATTTGGATCTTGCCTAGACTGCATGCTGAGGATGAAATAATATGTTATAGATAAATACAACTTATGAACTGTGCAGTAGCAATATACACCTTTTCCTACTGGTCAGTTTATAAAATAAAAGGATGTAGAGACTATTCACAAGATTCTGATTTTTCTCTAACTGAAAAAACTTCTTTTTTACCTATAAGCTCTGTGAAATTAGGAACGGAATCTGTCTTGATCTGTGTGCAGCACATGGTGAGTAAAAAATACATTTTTAATGAATAAATTAGAAAGCCCTAGAGATGGAGAGTGAAGAAGTCGAGGCCGGTCGGCAGGGAGACAACCTGTCCCCGTTTGCCTGTCACTGAGGTGTTTCATGGGGATTCACCGTTTATCCGCATGAAAGTGTCTGACTGAGCGTGACTTTCCTCTCTGATGCTATTTTGAGAAGGTCCTTTGAGGCTGGCTTTCCTTGTTATATATCTTCAAATTGAGGAAGAATCTTTGCAGCAAAAGAGGTTGGAGCAGAGGGGGTTAATCCAAGGCAGCTGGGGAATTGGGTCGTAGCTCAGTGACTCTGCTGGGAGTGAGATCATGCCGTATGGACGAGAAAACCCAAATCCTCCAGCAACTGAATGTCAAACCATTTCCTGCATATGTGCTCCCATAATGGCGCCATGAAGAGTAACCGGTAACAAACATGAAAAGTATTTTTAACACTTTGTCCAAAGGATGAAGTTCAGAATTTTCCAGGATACAAGATTTTCTGCTTAGCTCTTAATTTAATCCTCCTGAGAATGAAGGTTTAAAAATGATACTGTGTGAAAAAGTACAAAACTGGTACACTAAAACTATAAAACATCGTCTAAAGAAGTCAAAGACGACCTAAAGAAATGGAATGACATCCCATGTTCATAGAGCAGAAGACAATGTAAGTAAGATGGCAGCACCCTCAAATAGATCTCCAGATTCAACACAATCCTTACCAATATCTTGGTTACATCTTTCTCACCCAGGAGATCTGGGGCACCGTCATGTTGGGGTCTGTCTCCTCCCAGACCAAAGCTTCCCCAGGCCTCTATGGGGAAGGGGTGCCTCCACCTTGCCTCCTCTGGGTCCTGCCCCTACCTGGACGGTGTCCTGGGCCGAGGCTGGCTCTAAGTCTCTGCCCAGATCCTGGACTTTTTCAAAGAAGCAGGAGACACTGCAGGGGAGGGAGATGAGGAGGTCAGGTCACTCGAGGGTGGGCGGCGAGCTTCGGGAAAACAGGCGGACAGGGTGGGCTGCATGGGGAGATTAATGCCTCCTGGTCCCTGCTGGGGCCACTCACCTCGTTCTTCATTCCAGGGGGCGGAGTCCACGTGGGGAAGGACATCTCTGCAGGAGACAGAATGGCGGTTCCTTAGGTGTGAGATGGTCAGTGTGTGTGTTGGGGGTGGGGTTTGGGGCCGGGTCAGAACAGGTACCTTCACACACGGTGGTCATTTGCTTATTCAGGAATTCAGGTTTGGGCACGCACCCTTGGCAGCTGTGGCATGTGTAGGAGCCCACAATGTTGACGCAGACAGTGGAGTTGTGGCATTGATGCCACTGGGACCTGCACTCGTCCTCATCTGGGAACACAAATATGGGGGTCAGGCTCCTCTCCTCTCCATGTCCCACCCCCTTCTTCTCATACTAATATGCCCCTTCTTGGCTGGAGGTGATGCCACCTGGCAACCACTCTCCCTGAACAGTGGATGCAGAGGTTATGGGAAGTGTGCAGAGGCCTGAGACACAGCACACAAGCCCCGTATGGATGTAGAGGTTGTGAAATAGTGAAATACCCTCATCTCAGTTAGTGATTAGCTGCTGCCTGGGGTCCCTAACGAGTGCCCCCCACACCACTGCAGCTCCTTCCCCGTACCCCCAGGTCGTTTCACATCTAGCCTCAAGAGAACTAACGGGTGGCAGAGCAGGGCCCGTCAGCCTTCGTTCTGCTCAATTCAACACGTGATCAGAAATTCTGACTGTGCGTCTGAGGACGTTCTTGAGGGGGAACTCCCACACTCATCTCCCCTCTGGAGCAGAGAGGAAATGGAGCCCACCCAGTCTGCCTGGAAGGCCAGGAAGGGCTGGGACGGAAGCCCAGCCCCTGGTCCTGAAGCCTGAGGCTTTCAACAGACATCTCTTGGCCATGACACGACCACTGCCCTGTGTCCTGAGTCCCCGGACAAAGTGCCTCCGGGCTGAGGGCTCCAGATGCCCCACAGTCTCTGATGTGCCCCCACCACCCTCAAGCCCTGTACCTTTACAACCACCATGGGATTGCCAGGACCTCTCAGGTGGAGACACGGACCTGGGGTAACAGCAACAGACTCAGAACACCATGAGGATGCAGACTGCAGTCAGGAATGGAGGGCGCCAGCTGCCGGCTGGGGACCAGAGAACAAGGAGGGGAGGATGACCACTGTCAGAAGAGGAAGAGCTCTGGAAACTGGGCCTTTGGGGAGGAAAAAACAGCATTTCTGATCCCCCGAGGAAGACCATTTCTGAGACCCACTCACAGACTGTGTCCCCCACTTCCCCTCACTGGTGAAGGAACGCAGACCCTGCACTCCCAGTTCCCGTCACTAATGGGGCTGGCTGGGCAGGGTCACCTCCAGGGCTCAAGGGCTGTGGCTCTCAGTGGCAACAGCAGCACAGAGCACCTGGGGGCAGAAAGAGCCATGGCAGAAAGGAGAGTCAAGCTCTAAATCCCACCCCGTGTCCGCATGGCCACCGCCTCCCCACTCAGTGGCTCTGGTCTACAGCCCGCCACCTTCCAGCCGGGGCCGGGGGCCCCTCACACAAACTCCTGCATTGTGCATGTAGTCGTGGGCTCAGCCTCTCCCTCCATCTCCTGGGGCTCCCGAGGAATCAGTCACCGACAGCCACAGTCCTCGTGGAACCTCAGGTGCTACAGGTGAGGGCACAGAATATACACGCACAGCTGATGGCAGGGAGACAGCAACTCCAATGTCTCCCAAAGGAGGGGGCAAGTCTTAAAGGAGCAAGTCCTCAGGTCAGTGTGCCTTTGCCCAGACCCAGACCATGGCAGAAATCTGCTTTCTCTTCGATGGTTTCTCCCCAGGATTCTGCGTCTCCCTGCCCCAGGACATCAAGTGGAAAGGGGGTTTTAGAGTCAGACAGCCCAAGATTTGAGTCCCAGCGCCTCCCCTTCTGACTCGACTTTAGACGAGTTGCTCTACCTTTTGGAATCTCAGTGTGCACAACTGTAAAATGAGTATAATAAAAGTGAAAACAGACTGCCGTTATTAGACAAGGATGCTGCCGAGACTGAGATGTTAAATGAAAGTGCCAGCTAAAAGGAAAAGGAAAAACCAGTCCTTCCCCTTTTTCTCTACAACTGTTTCCTGACCAGAGACAAACCATGAGTCACACTCACGGACCGGCTGTCAAGGACTGTGTTGGCCAGGCTCTCCCAAGGACCAGGTCCCTTCCTTTTTCCTGGTTCCCACTCTGCGCAGGATGCTCCTGCCCTCCCCTGCGAGGCACCGCACGATGTCCCAGTGGGGGTTTCACAGCAAGGCTGCCTGAGTTCAGCCTCTGACTTGGACACTTCTTAACTGTGATGTCAGGCAAGCCTCAGTTTCCTGATCTGCAAAATGGGAATTTCAAGAGCCTCTACTCATAAGGTGAGTCCATGACAGTAGACGTAGAGAGGAGGACCTGGCACACAGTGAGTAAATGTTAGGCTTTTGTTATACCCTGTCTGAGTCCTTTTATTATCAAACACAACAGTGCAGCTCCTATAAATTATCCTCATTATTACTCTTCTCTTGTGGAACTTTACTATTTTATTCACAAAGTAGTATATATTCATTATTTTAAAATTAGGGAAAAAATGAGTAAATATGGAAGGAAATAACCTTAATCCCACATCTAAGATCCCTGAAACTCACAAACCTACTCAAGATTGATCATTCCTTAAAAATATTCCTAAGAGCCAGCAGGATGAGGATGTGGTGTCCAGGGTCAGAAGCAGAAGATGAATCCATTTTTTAATCTCATAACTTGGTGCTTGGTGGTGATCCGGGCACAGAGCTCATTGCCCTACATCTGTGGTGCGCACACACACTACTAAACATCTTGAGAGCATGGATCGACAGCAAATATTCATTTATAGGTTATATATTTGTAGTGTCAATCCATATATGGGAAATTAGTAATATCTCATTTATTAATTTTTAGATCAAAATAAATTTAAATAGAAGTTATAACAATTTCTTCCTGTACCCTCATGAGTTGACTTGCATGACCCCTGAGGTGGGAGCACCACACTTTGAAAGCCACTGCCCCAAACAGCTCCAAAACCTCTAAGCTGCCCCATTCTCAGTGATGCTTGCCTCCTGGTCATTGTGCTCTGCATCATCCCCTCTCACTGGAGTGGGCAGGACCCAGTGACTCACTTCCGACCAACAGAATATGGCAAAAAATGATGGGACGTCATCCCTGAGACCAGGTTACAAGAAGGTAGCCTCCATCCTCTTTGCTCCCTCGCCCACTCTGAGGGAAGTCAGCTTTCCCACAGAGAGGCCCGTGTGGCAAGAACTGGTGGGGAGTGACATCAGCGTCATGCTGGAGTGAGCTCACCCAGGACTCTCTCCCCTCCAACATACAACAAGAAGGAGCAACCATATTCCAACAGAAAATATCCTAATAGCACAGGACTCCTCGGAGACCCACAGCAGCCAAAGCACGGAGGGCAGAGAGGCTGGAGCCCCCCTCGGAGGAGCTGGAACGGGGTAAGAGAGAACTTTGCTCCCTCCCCTAGAGACTGGGATCACTGCCACAGGAAGCTCAGAGAGGGACGGAGTGGTAGAGGGGCCTCGCATCCTGGGATCACCCAGGACTCCCTTGTGGCCTTGAAGCCTAGAGGGAAGCCCTCTAATGGGGTGAAAGCTTTCACATGGGGTGACCTCACCAAGCCAAGATCCCAGGAGACCAGATAGTGAGAGCTGATTGGGAAACTGGGTCTGCATGCAGGAGAAAGCGCCCTTCCCCTGACCCGAACCCACTGGCCCATCTCTGCTGAAGGCGGAGGGCTCAGTTATGTGGCTCCTGACCCCCATCCAGTGGCGATAGGCTGTAACTGCAACTGAATAACATCACAATGGGGAAAACACGTAGTTTCAGCATCAAGAAGTTCATCAAATCTCCAGACCGGAGGGAAAACAATAAATACCCAGAATTCTGTCCTGAGGACTCAGAAATAAGTAAACTAAATGGCAATGAATTCAGAATAGCTATCATCAAAAAACTCAATGAGGTAACAGAGAATATAGAGAAACAATTCAACCAGTTCAGGAGCTACTTCACAAAAGAGATTGAAACTATAAAGAAGAATCAATCAAAATACTAGAGATGAAAGAGATAAAACAAAATACAGATTCCATGAATACTCGTGTGGACCCCATAGAGGAGCAAATCAGCATAATCGAAGATAGACATGTTGAATTGCTCCAGACAGAGGAGGAGAGAGAACTAAGACTAAAAATAAGTGAAGAAAGCTTTGGAGAAATATCCGACTCAGTCAGGAAATGCAGCATAAGAATATAGGTATCCAAGAAGGAGAATGGAGCAGAAAACATGCTCAAAGAAATAATAGCAGAGAACTTCCCAAATCTAGGGAATGAGAGGGAAATGTGTGTGAAGGAAGCTTCCAGATCTCCTAGATTTGTCAATGTAAAAAGACCTACTGCAAGGCATATAGTAGTAAAACTGGCAAAAATGAATGGCAAAGAAAGAATACTCAGGGCAGCAAGGCAGAAGAAAATAACCTAGAAAGGAACCCCCTATCAGACTTCCAGCAGATTTCTCTGCAGAAACCTTAGAAGCTAGGAGAGAATCGAATGACATATTCAAATCTTTAAAAGATAAAAATCTCCAGCCAAGAATACTCTATCCAGCAAAAATAGCCTTCAGATATGAGGGAGAAATTAATCTTCCCCAGACAAACAAAAGCTAAGGGACTTCATAGCCATGAGACCCCCCTCTACAAGAAATCCTCAAGAAGGCCCTCATACCTGAAAAAAGGGAGAAACGGGTCACAAAACACAGAGTAAAGAGACACATAGATAGAATCAGAATAGGATAGCAAATATTCAACTATAGCATTAGGATAAAGGGAAGGAAAACAACAAAAACAAAGATGATCTTGTCACTTTAACCACAAACTCACTACACAAGTTGGAATGAGATATGAGAATAATAACTTAGGAGGGGAGGAGGAAAGGGACAGAATCAGTTTAGACTAAGGAAATAAGAGGCCATCAGAAAATGGACAATGTTATGCACAAGATTCTGAATACAAACTTCAGGGTAGCCACTAAACAAAAAAGCAGAACAGAGACACAAAAAATAAATAAGGAAAAATCTAAGAAACCCAGCATAAGGAACTTCAGAAATCAATGGGTAGACCAAAACACATAGGATGAGAAACAAAGGAAATGCAGGAAAACCAGAAAACGAGCGACAGAATGACAGCATTAAACTCTCATACATCAATAATCACCCTCAATGTAAACGGATTGAACTCTCCAATAAAAAGACACAGAGTGGCAAGATGGATTAAAGAACAAGATGCAACAATTTTTGCTTCCAGGAAACACATCTCAGCTCCAATGACAAATACAGGCATGAGCCTGTGAGGGGTGGAAGACGATACTCCAAGCTAATGGCAAACAAAAGAAAGCAGGTGTCACAATACTCATATCAGACAAAGTAGACTTCAAGGTAAGGCAGGTAAAGAGAGACAAAGAGGGGCAGTACATAATGATCAAAGGGACACTCCATCAAGAAGAAATAACGCTTATAAACATCTATGGATCCAACACAGGAGCACCAAAGTTCATAAAGCAAGTATTAACAAACCTAAAAGAAGATATCAAAAATGACACAATAATAGTAGGGGACCTCAACACCCCACTCACATCATTGGATAGATCATCCAGACAGAAAATCAACAAGGAAACAGTGGAATTAACAAAAAGCTAAACCAGTTGGACTTAATAGCCACATATGGAACACTCCATCCAAAAACATCAGAATACATGTTCTTCTCAAATGTGCATGGAACATTCTCAAAGATAGACCATATGTTGGGAAACAAGGCAAGCCTCTATAAATTTTAAAAAATTGAAATAACAACAAGCATCTTCTCTGATCATAATGCTATAAAGCTAGAAATTAATTACAAGAAAAAAGCTGGGAAAGGGACAAAGATGTGGAGACTAAACAATACGCTATTGAACAAGCAATGGATCAGTGAAGAAATTAAAGAAGAAATCAAAATATATCTGGAGACAAATGAAAATGATAACATGCCATACCAACTTATGAGGGATACAGCAAAAGCTGTATTAAGAGGGAAATTCATCACAATACAAGCACATCTTAACAAACAAGAAAAATCCCAAATCAGCAATCTTAAACTACACCTAACTGAATTAGAGAAAGAAGAATAAACAAAGCCCAAAGTCAGCAAAAGGAGACAAATAATAAAAATCAGAGCAGAAATAAATGCTATTGAAACAAAAAAGGCAGTAGAAAGGATCAATGAAACAAAGAGCTGGTTCTTTGAGAAGATAAATAGAATTGACAAACCCCTAGCCAGACTTACAAAGAAAAAAAGGGAGAAAGCTCAAATAAACAAAATCAGAAATGAAAGAGGAGAAATAACAACAGACACTACAGAAATACAACAGATTATAAGAGAATACTATGAAAAACTATATGCTGACAAAATGGATAACCTAGAGGAAATGGATAAATTCTTATACTCTTACAACCTCCCTCCCAAAGCTTAGTCAAGAAGAACCAGGCAATCTGAACAGACCAATCACAAGGAAAGAGATTGAAACAGCAACCAAAAGCATCCCAAAGAATAAAACCCCAGGACCAGATGGCTTTCCTGGGAAATTCTACCAAACTTTCAGAGAGGATTTAACACCTATCCTTTTCAAGCTATTCCAAAAAATTTTAAAAAAAGAACTGACAGACACCTCCAGCCAACAGCCAGCAGGGAACTGAAGTCCACGCTGGTGTAAGAGCCTGACATTAAGCTTTTGACCCAAGGTATCCATTTTAAAAGACATGCATCTTGAATAAGCATATTGGCAGCCGTGTGGCACAGCCGCCAGCCAAACCACCAGACGAGGAATTAGGCTGCCCCCACCCATGAAGGCCCCTCTTTCAGAAAGCCCTGGGTGACCCAGATAACTGACCATTTGAGGGACCCCACTTCTCCCTTCCCACACTCTAATTCCCACTCTTATGCTTTAAATTAGCCAAAAAAGAGTGAACCCTGAAAACCCCAGACACCCCGGTCCTGGGCCCTAATCAAGGCAGCGCCCCAGTTCCGTGTGCACTCTCCGTCTACCCCAGAACTCACCGGGCAGCCTCGGGCGTGCCGTGCATCCTCCAGGACCTGTGAGTAATGAATCTTGTTCCTCAAAGTTCCCTGAGGGTTTCCTGCTGAAGTGTGTCCTGCAGTCACAATAAGAGACGCGAGGGGTGAACCAGTCACAACACTGGCACCATCCAGGGAGAGTGTGGGGCTGCCACAAGCAGTGTGGCCCAGGTGAGGGCCTCAGGGCTTCCCAGACAACAGAGTCACTTGCTGTCAACAGGCTGGACCGAGACAACGCCTGCCAGCGATCACGAGGGCGGGCCTGGAAGTGGATCCTCGCCAGTCAAGCCTTTAGATGAGACGGCAGCCCCGGCAGGTGGCTTGACTGAAGCCTGGTGAGGGACTCAGAGCAGGGGACACAGCTAAGCCACTCCCACACTCGTGGCACAGAGAAAGCCATATGATAAATAAGTGCCGTTTTAAGCTGCTGAGTTTGGGGGAAATTGGTAAGGCAGCCATTAATAACCAGTACACCCCGTACCAGAATTCTCCTTGGTGAGGCTCTAAATTACCCCCTCAGCCTCATCTTCCCCTCCCTACCAGACTGTGCTCCACTCACACCTGAGTGTGGGAAGGCCAGGACTTATTTCACACTGTTCCTGCCTCCAGGAGGCCCCAACCCCAGCTAAGAAACCATCCTTTCTAAGCCAGGCCTAAATGTCAGCTCTTCCACAAAGAAAACTCTTTGACAGATCTGAAAGCCCACTCTTCTCAGCCCTCCCCAGTCCCAGCCAGCAGGTGGTGCTGGAGCCGCCTGTGCAAGGGCCCTAAGGTCACCCAGTTGGGGTGGGTTCCCTGTGGGATAGAGAGAAAAGAAAAGATGAGTGAAGAGCGACAGTATGGCTAACTCAGTCTGTGCTTGCCCCGACTGCAGATCACCTGTGTAGTGGGTTGAGCAGTGTACGAATCTGCTGGGGCGGCCATAACAAAACACCACAGACTGTGTGGCTTTAACAACAGGAATCTCTTTTCTCACAGTTCTGGAGCGTGGAAGTCCAAGATCAACGTGCTGGCAGGGCTGGTTTCTGGCGAGAGCTTCTCCTTGGCTTGCAGGAGAAGCATAAAAAAATAGGATCCTCAAAAAATTCATGTCTGCCAAGAGCCTCAGAATGTGACCTTATTTGAAAACGTGTCTTTGCAAGTGTAATTAGTTAAGGATCTCAGGATGAGGCCAGCCCAGGTTGAGCAGGCGGCCCTAATCCAGGGACTGCCGTCCCTATGAGAGGAGAGGACAGCGTGAGACTCATGGAGGGGAAGATGGCCAAGGGAAGAGAGAGGCAGAACCTGGGGTGATGCGGCCACAGGCCAAGGGACATCTGGGGCCACTAAGGGTGGGAGCGGCGATGAGGGATTCTCCCCCAGAGCTCTCGGAGCCTTTGCACTCTGGCCTCCAGAGCTGCGAGAGAAGATGCCCCCATCGCTTCTGCTGTTCTAAGCCGCCAAGTTCGCCACGATTTGCTACATCAGCAACAGGAAACATATCCAACCTGTAACTTGGATTGGAATCCAGGACACAGGCTCTGGAGCCAGGCTCCCTGGTTGGGAATCCTGTTCCATCACTTACTATATGTGTGTCTTTAGAAACTTCCTGAGCCTTTCTGTGCCTCAGCTTCCTCATCCATAAAATTAGGACAATAACAGCAGCTCCCACCTGGGCCGTTGGGTGGGCTGGGGGGGGCACGCTCATACAGCAGAACCCTCATGTGGGCCGAGGGGGGCCGCTCATACACCAGGGCTGTCGTGTGGGCCAAGGGGTGCACGCTCATACAGCAGGGCCGTCGTGAGGGCCGAGGGGGGCACGCTCACACAGGGGGGCCGTCATGTGGGCCGAGGGGGGCACGCTCACACAGCGAGGCCATCGTGTGGGCTGAGGGGGGCACGCTCATACAGCAGGGCCATCGTGTGCTGAGTGGGGCACGGTCTTAATCTGCTCCATTGAGTGACTCTCGTGTGGTCTATCTCAGTAAGTGTTAACGACTCTTAGGAGGAGTATTCACACGCTAAGATTAGTATTATGGTTTGAAATCCGCTTCTTTTCAACTATGAATGAAATCTGTTATGACTGAATGTGTTTCCAATGATCTATTCCAAATTTTCTTTTGAGACTGAAATTCTAAACTCCTCAAGCAATTTCATTTCCCTTTTCTCATTAAGCTCTTTCCTAAAATGTGACCCCGAGCATAGGAAATAAATGAGTTCTGGCATAATATATGCTATGTGATTTTACGTATTGCTTGCATCATGGACTCCTGAGTGTACCCTCTGTAAACATCTCACTTTTTAGTTCTGCAAAGGCACTCGATTTGCCTCCATCCTGTTCCCATCTCCACAGTGTACGGGTCAATGCTTCACACACAGCAGCTGCACAGCAAACATGGCCACTACTCAGACTGCCTTCCCCATAGCAGGCCAATAATAACTGAGGCCACCTAAGGGACAAATGTTTCCTCACAATCAGGAAACAAATTAGAAAGCATTAATTGAACACCAGCTGTGTGCTAGCTACTCCGCCAGGCACCAGCGGAAAAGGAAGAATATAGAAACCCAGGTTGACATCTCAAGGAAGAGCTCCTCAATTTTACACTATTGTCTGTCGAATTACCCACAGCCCACAAAGAGCTGACAGACTCACCCCATCAGACCTTTCTTAACACATTTGGGAAGGGAGAGGCCATAGATTTATGGGGTTTGATCCTATGAGCAACAATTACATGGGTGAAAAAATGAAAAATTTCCATATAAGTTCCAAGTCTTTCCCTGGACCCAAGCAGCAGCCTCTTCTCTCTGAGATGCTGATAAAAATAAAGTCGTCTTTATTTTCCCCTTTATTTTAAGATAATGCAAAAACAAGTCAGGAAAAAAGCAAAAATAATAGAAAAGATTCTCAAACTGGATAAATACTTCCCACACCGTCGGGGGGCGGGGGGTCACCACCTTCAGTGAGGCGTGTGACGCGCACAGATCATGAATTCCCAGCCCAGTGAAGTCTTTTCACGTGTGTAAACCCACATAACCAAGAAATCAAGACATAAAACACTTCCAGGCCCTCAGAAAGTCCCCTCCATCTACCTAGTCGACAACCCCCCACGGTGGCCACTACCCCGACTTCTCCCACCATCGGTTAGTTTTTCCTGTTCTTCAACATTCCCAAATGTCTTGAAATGGGCCATACACAAAGTTATGATTCCACCTACCTGGGAGAAATGGTCAATAACTTCTCACAGTGCAGAGGCGATCAAGCTCAGCTGTGGAGAATTTCTGTCTTTGATGTTAAGTAAAAAATATTTCCTGTTCAAACAAAGCACATGAGAATTCTCACGTGCGGGCTCCCTCGGTAACTGACACAGGAAACAGCCAGCACAGATGCTTTCTCCCTCTCCTGTGATTAACACACCCCCAGTTCTGCTTTCACTCTTGGCCTCACCGGGGACGTACAGCCAGCCTACTGGGTGGTGGCTCAGGCTTCCTATTGACAAGGAAGCATGGGATGGGACTGTGCCCCCGAAAGGAAGCTTCATGACTAGCTCACCAAAGGGTTCCTACAACTCTCTAAATTGAACATCAATGAAGAAACTTGTCTCCTATCACAAAACTATTAACTGACAGGGCCAAGAATTAGCTTCTGGGCTCTCTACTGGAAAAGCCTGTGCTCCTTCTACTAAATCACTCTCTTGTTTAATTAGTATAACCAGAGCAGATGCAAAGAAAAGCAGAAAATGAAACACAAAACAACTTGGGTAGAGAGCCTAGCTGGGTGCCCAGTGTTGCTGGGCAGAGAAGATGGTCATCCAGGATCTGGTGTTTGGGAAATCGGGACAAGAGGAGTCAAAAGGTGGAGAGGAAAAAATATAAATGTGAAGTGGTCATGTGACCAAAGGACACTGAGAGAGCAGGAAGCAAAGCCTGGAGCAGACTGAGCCTGCAACCCACGTTCTTCCAGGGAAGGGCATGGTCTTCCTCAGGCCTCCCTTGTGGGAAACGCAGGACTCCCAATCGGAGCATGAAAGTCCATGAGGAGCACGTCTGCCGCCTGCAGTCCTGCCTCCACCGCCCTCTGCCGCCCGCTTCAGGGGATCCGCGCCAGGGCCCGGCGCTTCACCAAAGGAAGATGCTCTCAGCCGGCAACATCTCATCTAACAACGTGGCCCACCAGCGGCTTTTTCTGACAGAAGAGTCACTGCAAAAAGAAAAAGGAATCCACACAATAGAGCAAAGGGGGCCTCCAGCGTTCCCTGAAGCCCTGCTCCCCTCGCCTGCCCCTCCAGAGTGCCCACCGTCTCCAGCCCAGGTTCCAGAATCCCCCTTCTCGGGAAGGGTGTCCTGTGAAGGTGTGGCGGGTGGGTCAGCCCTCTCCGGGAATCGTTGATCCTCACACACTCCTTCTGTCCTGTCGAGTCTGAGCACAGCCTCAGACGCATGTGGACGCCCAGGAACCGCCCCTGACGACGTTCCCGTGAGGGCCACGCACTGCGCGCTCCTCCCTCTGTGGACCGCAAGGCGGCACGCATTTCAAGGCCGTGGCTTCGACTCGTGCTGGGAGGGCCCGCCCGCAGGACCTGCAGCCTCGCGGCTCAGAGGCCGCACGCTCCTCCTGGGGACACGTGCCCGGTAGGAATGCGGGGCCGCGCGCTCCTCCTGGGGCATGTGCCAGGCAGGAAGGCGGGGCCGCGCCCTCCTCCCGGAGACACTTGCTCCATAGGAAGGCGTCTAAACTGGACACGCGCGCTGAAAGCGTATTTTCTGCCCAGCTCTAAGTTAGGCTTAAAGGAAGGGGCTCTGCGTGGTCTCTCATCTCAGGAGCTTACAGAAAAGAGAAGATAAAACCCAATAAGCGATTCCCAAAAGCAGTGTGATTTAGGGAGTAAAGAACCCCGTCTCTGGCTTCTGCCTTGGACGTAGAGACCTGGTAGGGCTCACATCCAGGAAAGGCTGAATAACTGACAAAAACGTCATTTTCTTGAAGCCATCAGAAAGCCGAGGTCACAGGCACCCGAGAGCCTGAAACCTGGGAAGAGACGCACAGGAGCACAGGCTGCCCTGCGGGGCGCGAGGTTTCTGCTGAAATGCTCACCCGGGTGCCGAAGGCCGCGTTGGGCTGGTGGAGGGGAGGCGACCCGGGAGCCGCGGCAGAGGACTCTTCACGGACCACCAGAGGCGCCCATGGGGAAGGCGGGGGCAGAGGCGGCGAAGGGAGCCCCCTCCTCCAGATGAGTGAGCACAGAGGACACGTTCCATGCTCCGAGTCGCCGCAGACACTTGTGCCCATGGCGCCCCGACCACATGACCACACAGCCTGTCTCCAACCTGCGGTAGCACCTCCTCCCACCTTGAGGTCTCCTCACCCCTTTCAGCCGCTGTCTTGCCGCCGAGTTCCAACATCAAGGCCACATTTCGGGTTCTTGTCCCAGCAGCATCCTGTCTCCGACCCTGACCTGTCAGTTACCCACTGCTGGCGTGACCACCTCATGATGCTGAGCCGGGATCTGAGCCGCTCCCAGCCGCGCGGTTCTGCCGGTGGTCTCACCTGGGGCCGCTCACGTGGTCCAGCCACCTGGTGGCTAGCCTGGGGCAGATGGCCTATGGCCGCCTCACCCCCAGTCTGGCGTGGGTAGCGAGGTCTGGCGTCCTGGAGGAGGCTCACCCGGGCTTCTCCAGGCTCGGCTCTCAGGAATCTAACCACAGCTACAAGAGGGCCAACGCCGGTGCCCAAGGAGGTTTTTCAAGCCTCTGTTTCCATCATGTTTGACAACGTTCCACCAGCCAGAGCAAGTCCCCTGGTCAAGCTCATCTTCAAGGTGTAGAGAAATAAGCTCCACCTCTTGATAGGAGGAGCAGCAAAGGCACATGGAAAAGAGATGTACATGGAGGGCTGGCAGAAGTCACTGTGGCAACCATCTACCATGCCATTACTCACCAAGACACGCACACAAACCCAAGAAACCCCTCACTCACCACTAACATAGCGAAAATGAAACTGACGGACAGAAGCATGTATGGTTGAGGATGTGAAGCCAATGAAACTTGCGTTCCTTGATGAGGGTAACACAAATTGTTTCAACCACTCTGGAAGTGTTTGCCAATATCTCCTGAAGCTACAGACATGCCTGCCCGCGACCCAGCAGCTCCACTCCAGGAGAAACGAGAACACATGTCCACAGTCGGACCTGCACAAGAACATGCACAGCAGCTTTGCTCATAACAGCAAAACCTGGAAAGAACCCAAGTGTCCACCAACAGGACGGAATTCTTTAACTGCGGTGTATGCAGACGACGGAGGATTACACAGCAATCTTTAAAAAGAATAAACTACGGATAATGCAACAAAGAGAAATTTCATGAACACTACATTAAGTGAAAAAAAGACACCAGAGGGCATCCTGTGCTTCCCTGTCCATGGACAGGACAAACACATCTACAGTGACAGAAGTTATGATCCTGGCTGCCTCCAGGGATGTGGCTGACTGACTGGGGAAGGGCCCAAAAGACCCTTCTGGGGAGATCACTTACTTTATGTCTTGATCTGGGTGGTAAAGATATATATAAAATTCTCCAAGCTGTGCACTAAGATTTATGAACTTTTACAAGTTCCATCTCAGTTGGAAGAATTTTAACACAAAACAGAAGCTTGTGAGCACAGGTGGAAATGGAGAGCAGCCCCTGGGGGAAGCCCTGTGGAGAGAGCACGGACCGTGGAGCCAGATTCCTCCACTCACCACCAGCACGACCTTGGTCAACGCACCTCGACCTTCTGGGCCCCAGTTTCATCATCATGAACTGGGGATGACAACAGGGCCCACCCACAGGTATCACCTAGAGGACTAAGTCCCTCATGAGACGCAGAGCTTAGACAGAACCTAGTACCTATGCATAGTGAGCTCTAAATCATTACTTGATATGAGGATGATGAACAGTTGAATATTCATCACTAGGGAGAAAGATGGCCACCACAAAGATAAAAGGAACAATTTGCTGTAAACTTATAAAAGTCAAAATCTTTTCATTTAATTCCATTACTTTATAATATATAAATTTAAAAATTGACAGAATTACAAGATTTATTCAACAATGCACAATCATGGTGGGAGTGTCCTGTCAGTAAATAACAGATCAGAGATGCTGTGGACTGAATGTGTCCCAAAATTTCCTATGCTGAGGCCCAACCTGAGTGCTGGCGAGACTTGGTAGGTGATGGGATCATGAGGGTGGAGCCCTCGTGAATGGGATTAGCGGCCTTATAAGAGACCCCAGAGAGCGCCCTCGCCCCTTCCATGTGAAGACACAGCGATGAGACGGCCGTCTGTGAACCAGGAAGCGGCTCTCACCAGACACGGGATCTGCAGGTGCCTTGATCTTGGACTTCCAGCCTCCAGGGCTGGGAGAAATAAATTTCCGTTGCTTACAAGCCACCCCATCTATGGTATTTGTGATAGCAACCAAAGACAAAGACCAATATTTATAAACCTGTAGATTTCTAAACACAAATCATACACTCGATCTGGTGGATGGAGAACACAATACGTGGATTTCACCCACCCATGAAGCCTTTATAAAACCGACCATAACCTGCGTTAGAGACTGCATCCAGCCCTAACAACCATCCCCACCCTCTCTCCCCCACCCAAAAAGGACAATGTCATTACCAGTGGAAGTCTTCTTGCTCACTTAACAGGTTGTCCAGAAACAAAGAGTTCAGGCTGGTGCAGCCGCAGGCCCCAGCGGGGCACCAGGATGGTTGTGACGTGTGACTACAGCCCGGCTCCCGTGGTCTGGACACCGTGCCTGCTCACACAAAGACGTGGAGGGATGTGGCTAACTGCTCCTTGGCCACGCCTTTCCCAGGAGCACATCCAGTGACCCTGTACCCACACAGGGCACGTGGCCCCCCTGACTGTAAGAAGGGCTGGGAGACCGCTTAATCGAGCACGTTGCCATCTGAACAAACACCCGCGCGTCTGTAAGGCAGAGGGCACGGTCTTGGTAGGCAGCTGGCAGCCCAGCCACACTTGCCCTACAAGCAAACCTCCAGACACCTAAGATTCATTAACATAAAGAACACGTGCTCTGCTCACAATGTAATTAAACTGGAAACCAACAATGAAAAGGCAACTAAAAAACAGCCATGCACATGCAGGAACTTTCCAGAATGACAGAAATGCTCTGTATCTTGAATGGGGTCTTGGTTACAGTGTGTATATACCTGTCAAACTCATCCGACTGTACACATGGGATCTATGCATATTACTAGAAGCAATTACACCTCATAAAAATACACCCATGTGCTATTATTTTAAAATCTAATTACAGGGCCCGGCCCCATGATCAGGTGGTTAAAGTTCCACCCACTCCGCTTCAGGGACCCAGGTTCGCAGGTTCGGATCCCAGGCGCAGACCTTCTCCACTCCGCACACTGTGGAGGCTCCCACGTGAAAAGAAGAGAGGAGAACTGGCACAGATGTTAGCTCAGGGCAACTCTTCCTCAGCAAAAAGAATGATAAAATAAAACAAAATTTAATTACAAATAACTCATGGGTCACAGAATAAGTGATAATAGAAACTAAGACAATATTTAGAACTAAGTCAAACTGAAAATATTAGACATGGAAACATACGATGTAGCTAAACGAACACTGAGAGACGAATGCTTCTGTTTTCACAAACTGGAAGTTAACGGCGAGGGGCACGCATGGATGGGGCGCTGGCAGGCAGGCCCGCTGCTCACGTCTTCTTGGCGGCGGCGTGAGCCCGTCTGTGCACGGCCAGCGAGGAGCTGTGCCGGAAGGCCTTCTCACACTGCGTGCACGCATAGGGTCTGCCCGTGGTGTGCGTCCTCCCGTGCACCGTCAGGTGTGAGGACTGGCCGAAGGCGCGCCCGCACTGCTGGCACGCATAGGGCTTGTGGCCCGTGTGGGTGCGCACGTGCTTCCGGAGGGACGAGGGCTCACTGAAGGCGCGCCCGCATTGCTGGCACGCGTACGGCTTCTCCCCAGTGTGCGTCCGCATGTGGCTCCGGAGCGTGGAGAGGCGGCTCAGGACCTGCCCGCATGTGGCGCAGCCGTAGGGCTTCTCGCCCGTGTGGACCCGCCGGTGCACGCTCAGGTGCGTGCTGGTGCGGAAGGGCTTGCCGCACTGCTCACACGCGTACGGCTTCTCCCTGGTGTGCGTGCGCAGGTGCGTCTTCAGCGACGAGGGCTCGCGGAAGGCCTTGCCACAGTGGGCACACGCGAATGGCTTCTCGCCCGTGTGCGTGCGCGCATGGCTGCGCAGGGACGACGGCTGGTTGAAGGTCTTCCCGCAGGCCGGGCACGCATAGGGCTTCTCGCCCGTGTGGCTCCTGCGGTGCAGCAGCAGGTTGAAGTTCCTCGTGAAGGCCTTGCCGCACTGGGCGCACGCGAAGGGCTTCTCGCCGGTGTGCGCGCGCGCATGGCGCCGCAGGTTGGACGGGCACTTGAAGGCACGCCCGCACTCGCGGCACGCGAAGCCCCTCTCCGCGCTGTGCGTGCGCGCGTGCCGGGCGAGGTCCGAGCTGTACCGAAAGGACTTGGCACACTGGCCGCAGGCGAGGGCCTTGTCCCCGCCCCCCGCCTTCTCCGGCGCCATGAGGCCCATCTGGAGGAAGGCCTCGCCACGCCCACGGCATCCGCACGGGTCCCCGCCGGCAGGAATCCTCTGGGACGGACAGAGCGGCTCGACGGGAAGGGGTGCCCCAAGTTCGGCGTGTTTATGAAGCTGCTCTCCAGCCACAGCCCGCACCTACGAGTAAGGAAGACACGGGAGGAAGGCTGAAATGCGCTCGGAGGGCGGCTCCCCCAGCGAACCGGCGCGGGGACGGCCTCCCAGCTGCGGCCGCGACCGCCGGCCCCGGGCGCCCTGAGCCCTCTCCAGGGCAAGTGCTGCCCCAGGAGCCCGCGCCCCTCACTCCCAGGTGCTCCGCAGAGGCAGGGTCCCGATGGCTTAAGGCTAAACTAAGTCTGAACACTTAGCATCTGTTCACACTTGCGCAAACGGCTACTGGCAGGACCTCTGTGCAGACGCATCTGACCTACCTCCAGTTTTCCCCCAGTTCAGGACCCTCCCAGGCCCCTCCCGGGAAGCTGCTTCCTCCGGGCGGGCCACCGCCCGCCCGAGCCTCTCCAGCGCTCTCACACTGCGTCCCAACCTACAGCAGCCCCAGAGCACCAAGAGCCATCCCTGTGTGCCTTACCCTCTGCGCGCCAATGGATGGAATCTCCACAGAAATATCGTGGTTAGCAAGTGAATCTTGCGGTTGAAGTTGAGATTCTGAAATGAATTAGGGGAAAGAAAATTAAGTGTGCAGAGAAGGAAAGTAGGATCAAAGTGATCCAAAACGCAAGCAAGGCACGTGTGGGTTGTTTTTTACTACTGATCCTAAATATGGGAAGAAATTGTGAAGAATATATCACAGTAAAGGAAAGCTTTTTGACATTGGGCTTTGTGAGGAGTTATGTAATCATAGGAACAAGGGATGGAAACAGAGGATAACTTACTAAGAAAGGGTTCCATGAAGATCGGGACTGATGTTAGAGAAAGGATTAGCAAGAACACAGAGTGGGGAAGAACGGGATGAAATAGACGCACGGAATAACTAAATGTGAGAGGAGGTAGAACAAGTCTCTCTACGAAACCAGAGTAAAGCATTAGAGACAAAAAAGAACGAGGGGCTCACTGAGGATGCTCAGCCAGACAGCCTTCTCCATCAAGGGCGCCACAGTGTCCCCTTACGGACAAGTTCCAGAGCCAACGCTCACCCTGCCGGGCAGAGCTGGTGCCCACCCAGTCCACCTGGTGCTCACCTGGACGGGCTCCTGGGCACAGTCCTCTCTCGGTGGTCCACGGCTCCTCTCTTTGCTCCAAATGAACAAAGGTGCTGGGTGTGCACAGCTGATCTCCTGCTCATGGGAAAAGACGCAGAGTGTGGGCAGACTGCGCCTGCCATGAAACCGGGGCCACTGATCCGCATCTTAGGGCACTGGGGACTGAAATAGCAAGGGGTGAGCGTAAGTTCTGACGGACACGTGAAGCTCTCTCACTGAGGAACCAAAATATGAGCTCCTTCACCAGGTCCCTGAGGACACTGGGACTCTCTGGTCCCCAAAACCCAGGGCCCAGCCCAGGGACAACTTGAGAAGCCCAGAGCTTTTAGCCATGGAGAAACAGAGCGGCAGAGATCCTCATCTCCTTGGGGAAGCCACTAGACTGCAAGCACCACGGGGCAGGGCTGCCTGTCCCCACCTCTCCACTGCCCACCCAGCACAGTTCTGGGAACACAGAGCCTGCACGAGAACGTGGGGCAGCCTTACCCACGGAGGCCAGGTTCCTATAGTTCTCCAGCATCACGTCTCTGTACAGGCTCCTCTGAGCAGAGTCTAGAAACAGCCACTCTTCTGGAGTGAACAGCACGGCCACATCTGCGAAGGTGACCAGTTCCTAAACGCACATGGAGCACAGCTAAGCCAGAGGCCACTGCCACCAACACTCAAGAGGATGCTGGGGGCTGGCGGCCTGGCGAAAGGAGACCCCACGCAGAGGATTTCTAGACAGGGTCCTGAGGTCTCTGAACATCACCCCTCAGCTCAGGCCTCAGAGCTGTAACTTCTCTCTCTCCTCTTCCCTCCCTGAGTGAGAACATCCAGGACTGTGGCAGCGAAGGCCCTCGGCCTCATGACAGGCTCAGCTGTGGACAAGCAGCCAGGAAGCCCCTGCAGACTGGTTCCCGCCAGCTCGAGTCCAGCAGACCTGCCTGTTGCAGACAGGAGAGAAACATCTGAGGGATGGCAATTTTTGCTCCAGGAGACCATGACGACTATGAGACCAGAAGAGCTCACCTCCTCACTCTGCTTCCCTTCCTGACACTCAGTGGAACACAGCACAGACAGCCTGTGGCAGGTCTGACTGAGGGGTGGGGTCGCTGCCCACCCCTGCCAGAGGCCCCATGCCTGAAGCCTGGAGACCAACCCTGTGGGGTCGAGAAGCAAAAGGCCACAGGAAGCGGACAAGAGGGCAAAGCAAGGAAGAAGAGCAATGGGGATTTCCTACTGACCTGTGGGCAGGCGGTCAGCACCCCAGGAGTCATGGCTGCTTCCTCTGCACTGGCCTCCTGGTGCCGCATGGGGTCCTGGGCAGGCAGAGCTGGAGGGGAAGATGGGCGCCGTGAGGGCCAGCAAGTGGCCCAGTGAGCACTCTGGCAGGACCAAGGTCACACCCTGACTGTGAGTCACCACAAGTGTACACACTCACGGGGACACACCCCGGAACTGTAGAGACACACATGCACATGCTTGCACACACTCACATGTGCTTATGCACACTCACACACGAGTATGCACACATGCATACGCTCATACAAATACGTACACACAGACACACCTCGCATACACACACAGGTGAGCACACACAGAAATATACACACACATGCACATACATGCGTGTGCACACGCACACACACGTTTCCTCCATGCCCAGTCTCCGGAGCCCCAGCCTCAAATCGCCAGCAGCCTGGAGTCTCCGCAGCGCCTGCGCCCCCGTGACAGCCCGGCAGCTTCCCTGCTGCCCAGCCCCTCCCCCTGCCCGCTCTGCTTGGCCAGCACCACCAGGACATACCACAGGCAGGGGCAGATGCCACCACACCCCGCGAGTCTGCCCAAGAGGACACATCCGCCCCTCAGTGCCCTCAGACAGGGACCTCCTCTCTCCCGCACCGGCCTCTTCACTCCAGACTCTTCCAGGTGAGCAAGTGCCGCCCGACCAGCCCTGCCACTCCACCCTCGCCTCGCTCCCCACGGGACCGTCCCTCAGTGAGTAACCCTGAACCGCAGCCAATCCCCAGCCCACCCATTAGCGTCCTGAAGCTGCCGTGACAGACCACAAACTGAGGCCTTCAAACCACAGGCCTTGTACTCTCCCGGTCTGGAGGCCAGATGTCTGAGATCAGGTGTCAGCAGGGCCATGCTCCCTGAGACCCTGGGTAGACCCCTCCTGGCGTCTGGGGGTGGCTGTCGACCCTGGGCATTCCTTGGTTTGCAGCTGCGACCCCCCATTGTCTGCTTTGGTCGTCACATGGCCATCCTCTCCCTTGTGCCTACCTGCCTTCACCTGGCGTTTTCTGCTTCTTAGGAGGACACAAGCATACTGCATCACGGCCCACCCTCGTGACCTCATCTTAACTTGACAGCAGCTGCAAAGACCCTAGTTCCAAGTAAGGTCACGTTCAAGGGTCCTGGGGTTGGGATTTCAACATATGTTTTGAGGGGCCACAATTCAGGCCATAACGCTCCACTTTTCCCTCAGACTGCTGTCCTACCTCTTGCTTGTCCTATTACAGACAATTGACCCTCTCTGTGTCCATTTCCTCACCTCCCACTCACTTCCCATCAGCACCACTCCAAGAACCAGCACCTCACCAGGATCACCAGTGACCTTCATCCATGGTGGGGATCCAGCCAGGACGTTCGGTCACCCAGTTCCTCCAGCCAGAAGCCCACACTCCCTGGGCTCCAGTGTCCGCACCCCTCCTTCTTCTCAGTCTCGCTAAAGTTCCTCTCCCATCACAACGCTGGTGTCCCCAGGTCACAGACCCTCCTCACCTTCCTCAGTGCTCTCTGCCTCTGTAGGCAGCCTCGCCCACTCTGGGTGTCAATTCCCAACTCCACCTGATGATGCCCAAATCCCCAGCGGAACTGTCACCCGAACCCCAGACCCAGGTACCCAACCGTCAGCTCCAGCATCTCCACCACCTGTCGGAGGAACGCAAACGGACTTACCCAAAGCAAGCTAAGGATGGTGCCACGGGCCAGCAGCCGGAGGACAGAGCCTCGAGCCACAGAGCATTATCCTCAGGCCTCAAACCTGCCCTTCTGGGCTGTGCTTGCTCAGGAGCCGTGACCCCTCTGTCCTCTGCCTTTGGGAGGAGCCATCTACCCTGTGCCTGTCCCATCACTGCATTTTGGAAGCAGAGGATTTGTCTTCTGGTCTGACAGGTCCACAAGTAGAGAGGGATTTTGCCTCAGGATGGATCGCACGCCCAGTCCCACCCATGCCTGCTGCAGATGATTTGTATGACCTGACTTGGGACATTGTGAGTTGATAATATTTAGATGAGATTTAGGCCTTAGAGTGGATGCTGGAATGGGTAAAACCTCTGGGGATGTTGGGACCATGCGAATGTATTTTCCATGTGCAGAGGATATGAATTTTGGGGAGCCAGAGGGCAGGCTTTTATGGGTTGAACTGTCCCCTAAAAAATTCTGAAGTGCTAACCCCAGTCCCTCAGAATGTGACCTTATTTGGAAGCATGTTTCTGCAGATGTAAGCAGTTCAGAAGTTACAGTGGAGCAGCATGGGCCCTTAATCCCATGTGACAGATGCCCCTACAAGAGGAGAAGGGACACAGGGCAGAGGGCCGCTTGAGGATGCGGGCAGAGACAGGAGCGAGGCCTCTACAAGCCAAGGAGCAGCAGGATGGCAGCACCACCTGACGCCAGGACGGAGGCAAGGAAGGATTCTCCCCCACAGGCTGCACAGGGAGCCTGGCCTGCCGGCACCTTCATCTCAGACTTCTGGCTTCACAACGGTGAGGAGAAACTTGATTCATGCACCCCCTCCAAAAACTGCACTCGTCACCTTCTTCTCAAAGCCTCTTCTTCCTCCACGGTCCTGATCTCAGGAAGTGACATCCCTGCCTCAGCCGAGAAATCTCACCCGGCACTCCACAGACCCCAACAATTACTCAAAATGAACTAGCCTGACACCTCTACCTGGAGCCCCCACCCCGGCCCATGCCTTCCCCCCTCCCCCAGCCTGCTGCAGCTAACACCACATCATACCTTTCTGCTCTGGACCCACTTGAATGTCACTCCCTCAGGGAGCTCCTTCCTGACATCTCCTCCCCAGTACCCTTTTCCCCCTTGCTTCACAGCCCTTACATATTTGTAACCAGATGTTGATTTGCTTCCTATGTGTCTGCTTTTTACCATCCTCAGTGGACAGGAAGCTTCAACAGCCTGGGTCCTTTTTCCTTTCACGGCCACATCCCCCACACCGTGCATGGCACATAAGGCTCTGGATTATCTGGCAAATGAATGTGTACATGGCTCAGCAAATGCACCGTCTGGTAAGTGAACGCGTGCCTGGCTCAGCAAACACGTCGTCCGGTAAGTGACTGCGTGCATGGCTCAGCAAACACGTTGTCCAGTAAGTGAACGTGTGCCTCGCTCAGCAAACATGTCGTCCGGTAAGTGAACGCGTACGTGGCTCAGCAAACACCCCGTCCAGTAAGTGAACGCGTGCATCGCTCAGCAAACACGTCGTCCAGTAAGTGAACGCGTGCATCGCTCAGCAAACACGTCGTCTGGTAAAAGAATTGGTGAATGACACAGCAAATGGATCGTCTGATAAATGAACACGTGCATGGCTCAGCAAACACATTGGTAAATGAATTGGTACATGGCTCAGCAAATGCATCATCTGGTAAATGAATGCATACACAGCTCAGCAAATTGTCTGGCTCCACCTCCTGCAGATGTCTGAAATCATTCCATGCTTCCCCACTGTGCAGACCAGAGTTAACACAGCAGGCCTGACTGCCCTCCATAGCAAGGCCTGCTGGCAAGTCTAGCCCTGGGCTGGTGTCTAGGAATTTGGATTTGGGGAGGGTTCCTAGCACCTTAACTAATAAGAGGGGCTCACTCTGCTTCAACTGTACAAACGATGCAGTTTATGCTCAACACCTGCCTTCCCTCCAGGAGCCTGGAACTGAGGTCTGTGCCAGGCAGAGGGCACCTATGTGACCAGCCCCCGGCGGAAACGCTGGGCACTGAGTCTCTAAGGAGCCTCCCTGGTAGACAACGCTTCACACGTGCTGTCACAGCTTGCTGCTGGGTGATCAAGTGGGTCAACCAGCAGGGTCGGATTCTCCTGAGAGCTCTCTTCCTGGCTCATGGACGGCCACCTTCTCTCTGTGTCCTCACAGGGCAGAGAGCACTCCAGCATCTCCTCCTCTTCTTTGAAGGGCACAAGTTCTACAGAATCAGGGCTCCACCCTTATGACCTCAGTTAACCAGAACCACCTCCTTAAAGGCCTGGTCTCCAATACACACAGGGGGTGAGAGCTTCAACACAGGATTGGGGGCAGTCTGGAGATATTGTCGGTTGTCAAGACTAGGGGGTATTGTAAGCTGACTGTGTCCCTCTGGGAATTCATACGCTGAAGTCCTAACCCCCAGCATCTCAGGACATAACTGTATTTGGACACAGGGTCTTTAGAGGTAGGTAAAGTAAACCAGGTCATAGGGCAGGCCCTAAGCCAACATGACTGGTGTCCTCATAAGAAAAGGAATCTGGACACAAGACACATACAAAGAGAAGACACAGAAAGAAGACGGCCATCTACAAGCAGAGAGACGCCTGGAACAGATCACGGCCCTCAGAAGAAAGCAACCCTGCCAACACCTTGATCCTGGACTTCTGGGTGAGAAAACAAACTGTTGTGGTTGAAGCCACTCAGTCTGTGACACTGTGCCATAGTGCCCAAGCAAACTAAGGCCAATGAGGCCAGGGATGCTGGTCAACATCCTACAGTGCACAGGACGCCCCACCACAGAGGAGGATCTGGCCCGATGTCAGTAATGCTACGGCTGGAAAACCCTGGCCCAAGCTTAAATTTCCCAGAACTCTTCTCCAGCCCCCTCCCAAGCTAAGTCATCAGATTACATGCTTCCGTTATATTCTGGTCTTTATTTAAAAATCTGACTGCCAGACTGTGAGCTCCGTGGGGGAGGGGGTCAGGGGTCTGTCTGCAATTGTTTCCCAGTGCCCAAGGGAGGACAATCATAGAGCACTTCAAGAGTACTTCAAGAGCACAGAGTACTCTGAGTACTGCAAGAGTACTTCAAGGCAGAACCTTGCCCAGAAGGCTTACCAAAAATACATGAAGAGCAATACACAGCATAAATCTAGCAATTGCTTCCTGTCAGTGATACAATACAGATCCCTAATGCAAGATGATGTTAAGAAACGAACTTTATTATCTTACTAGGAGGCAAGATGGAAGGAAACAAATGCCTTGTAATTAGAGCTAAGATGTTATTTGTCCTCCAGAATTAATTTTTTCCCCCACTTCTCAGGAGATGTAGCTTTTAATCTCATTTTCTAAAAGCTCAGTTAAAACATCTGCCATTTACAGTAAATTCAATTCTAGTTTTCAGCACTGACGTGATGTGTATTCAAGAATTTAACCATGCCCGAGGAGAGGTCTGCCCTTTGCCACAGCTGAGTGGGGCCTGCTCGCTCTTAAGAGAAAGACCTAAGACCAAAAAAAACCCACGACTCCCAGCCCACCATCCTGAGAACACACCTCTCCCCGGAACACATAAACCGTGAGACGACTTCCCATATTCTCTCCTCACAGCACCTGCAGGCAGAGGTGAGGCAGAAGGCGCAAGCTCCCAGAAACCCAGCCCAGGGGGCCTCTGCTGTGGAGTCCCCCAGCCTCACTCACCAGAACCACCGGCCCCCCACCAGTTGGGGAGGCCCAGCGCAGGCACAGGCATGGCCGCCCTCTGAATCTGCACAGCCGCCTTCAGCTCCTGGACAGAGTGAGAGGAACACATTAGAGCCACCCAGTCGACGGGATCCACTCACGGCTCTTCACCCTGACTGAAGCTGCGGGACTGGCCCTGCCTTGGGGAGCACACCATAAAAGGAGGGATCGCCCGTTTAGCTCACCCAGGTTTACCCAATTCTTCAATCAAAGCCCATCACTGTGATACAATTTCAACTCCAAAACGGGATGGAGAGAGGGGCCCGGGTGGGGGAAGCAGCCTTCCGCTGTGAGAGAAACGCTGGAGCAGAGGGCAGCGGCTGGGCAGCAGATTGACGGGCGTTGGGAGGATATGGGGGTGGCCCCGTGCATGTGGGGAGACTAAGTGATTCCAGAAGGAAGCCCTGCTGTGGGGAAAGGATCTCAACCCTCCTCTGCGGCGGCCACCCCCTAGGAAAAAGTGTCTGCCGGACTTCATTTCTAAGCAATGCCTCTGGCCTCCACATCTGGGGCGGGGCCAGCGGAAGCAGGAGCCTGTCAGGAGCAGTGCCCCGGGGTCCAGGAGTACTAAGGGCAGCTCTGGGCAGGGTGGTGGCAACAGGGACAAGGGGAGCAGTCAGAGGCAGGTCACAGTTTGGAGAAAAACCTCAGAGACTTGGTGGCAGATGGGAAGTAAACAGGGCGGGTCCCTCAAGGCAGGGGATGGACAGGGGCAGGTGAGGGGCCTTCTCAGGGCAGGCCCAGAGCACGCTGGAAAGGGTCCTCTGATGCTCTCTCCGCCTCAGGATGGAAAGGCAGGGCCCCGAGCCACGTGGGCTTCACCAGCCTGGCCCCTTCACCCAGCCCTTGGATCCTAGGACTTGCTCGTTCCTGTGGGTTCCCGGTCATGGACGGGGTGGGAGTGAGGGTGGAGGGACTGGAGGAGGAAAGGTGGGACCAGGAGAGGCAGGGACCCGGACGCTAGCCCCTCCCCCAGGAGGCTCTGGGCTGACACCACCCTGAAGGTCTCTCCTTCCATGTAGGAACTCTAGGGCCTGCTCAGCAGCTCTTACCTCGGCCTCCAGTGGGTCCCCAGTTCCCAACGTTTGGCCCCATATTCCTCCCTCCCCACCTGCCTCCCCGTTTACAGAAATGCCGACCCCCAGGCTTCCTGGCTGGGGCTAGCGCCCTCCCAGCAACCCACTCGCAGGCTCACTGTGTATCCTGAAGTCCAAGGCGACTCCCAGAGAGCTGGCTGGTCCTCTGGAACCGAAGGGGTCTCCCTCTCTCCCATCCCGGGCCTGATCTGCATCCTCGGGTCCAGCCCCAGCTCCTGGGAAAAGGCGTGGAGGAAACATGAGCAGGACGGAGGTGACACTGAGGTTGTGCTGAGCCTCAGAGATCCTGGGTTTCGGGCAGAGCCGTCCGAAGTCGGCAGGCAGGTCTGGCGGTTTCAGCCCTGGTGCCGCCCCTCCTCTGCAGGCTCCGAGGACTGATCACCCGGAGATGCGGGGACGAGCCCCGCCCCCTGGGTCTGGGGCCCTGGCTGGAGATTAGGCCGCGAGCGCTCAGAGATGCTGCAAACTTTTCACTACATAAAGCCCGGGGGCCCTTGGTTCTGAACGTGAACGCTGTTCTGTGTTCTTCTGGATTCTGTACTTGTTTATTTGCCAGCTGTCAATCACAGGGCCAGACCACTGGCCACAGTTGCTTACACCTCGCTTGGAGCCAGAGCCGCACTCTGAACCCCTCCGCTATCCGGCTCTCACACTCCAGGCCCATCCCCACGCCAGGACCCACACGGCCAGGACCAGGACCAGCCCCCGCCCCCCCACCGTGGCCAGGGCTACTCACACCCACTCCGACGGTGTCGGCCCTGTCCCGGCCTGCCCTTCCTGCAGGAACCCAAGGCCCGCCGGCCCAGACTCTGTGCTCGCTCCAGTCGACCCCGGTGGGACCTGGTGCCCCGCGTGGCCCTGTCCGAGCGGCGACCCCTCTGCTCTCAAGAATGTAAGCCATGAAAGTCTTCTTTCGGACACTGGCCTCTCCGTGTCGCCGCCCAGTCAAGCCATAAATTAAAACCCGCAGGTACCATGTTGAGACAAGTATTCTCATCAGAACAATCTTTTTTTTTTTAAAGATTGGCACCTGAGCTAACAACTGTTGCCAATCTTTTTTTTTTTTCCTTCTTTTTCTGTCCTCAAAGCCCCCCAGTACATAGTTGTATGTTCTAGTTGTGGGTCCTTCTTGTTGTGGCCTGTGGGATGCGCCTCAGCGTGGCCTGATGAGCGGTGCCATGTTCGCACCCAGGATCCCAACTGGTGAAACCCTGGGCTGCCGCAGCAGAGCGTGGGAACCCAACCCCTCGCCCGGTGGCTGGCCCCATCAGCCGAACAATCGTGACACAGATGGCTCTCCTTGAAGACAAGGTTTCCAGGAGTTCGACGGATCTGCTCGTCTCCTCCTTACTGAGCACTGCGGTGTGAGCACTGCGGAGACCGCAGAGGGGGAGAGGGAGGGGCGGCGCCGGGGGCTGGGTGAGGCGGCGCCGGAGCCCGGCCGCGGCAGAGGCGTAGGCTCTCCTGGGAGCAGCTCTGCGCCCTCTGGGAGGCCCCCCGCCCCTGGCCTTGCTGGCGCTGGGAGGCCGCGGGGCCTGGGTCTGTCCTAACCACCAGCACTATCCCCACGTGACGGGGAGGCCTCGGAGCTGCCTCTCGGGGCCCGACGGTGGAGACGAGGCCAGGGACGGCCGGCACGGACCGGAGGGCTGGTGGAAGTGTCGGCGCCGTGGCCCTAGGCACGGGTGGTGTGACCTCAGGCAGCAGGTCCTGGCGGCCACGACGGGGGCCCCCCCGAAGTCAGCCCGGATTCGAGCTGCGGTTCCGCCTCTGGCACTTCGGGGCCGTGCGTCCTCAGAGATGACCGCCCGGCTTCTCTGCACACGTGGCCAGAAGCAGCCCTCCTCGGCCGGCTCGGAACACCCCGTGGCCGCCGGTTCCCTGGACCTCGGAGGCAGCAGCAGAAGCCCTCCCCTCCCCTGCACTCGGTGCTCGCCCCTGAGCCGGGAATGGAGTCCTGTGGAATGCGCTAAAACCTCGTGCTGAGAGGAAGGGCCCACAGAGACCAGAGTCCCTCGGAGGTCATCCCGTCTCCCTCGCTCACGTGGTCCAGCCGCTGCTCACACGCGGGGAAGGGGGCCTGGGACGCCTTCCAGCTGCCGTCCGACCCGCCCGCAGCGAGCATTCCCTGCGGCTCCCGAGCGACGCAGAGCGCCCTGAAACGGGGTCAGCGCACCGCTCCGTCCGCCGAGGCCCGGGGACCCAGCAGCTCCGATAAGGCCCTTTCAGACCCTGCGGTCTCAAACCTCGCACCCCTCCCGCAGGTCCTGGAGGACATCTGTTCCCGAAACATGAGCGTCAACTGAGGACGAAGGGGCCGCGGGCCGCGAGGAGAGTCTCGGCGGCCCCGCAGCACCCCAGGCCGCACGGGCCGGACGCGCCCCGCCCACCGGGCGGGAGTCTGACGCGGAGCCAGCACCACCCAGGACGCAGGCGCAGGGGCGCAGACTGAGGGAGCCCAGGGGGCGCCGTGGCTTATGACAAACGGGCCCAACCTCGGCGGGAAGCGCGGCTCTGCGCGTCCCCGGACTCCAAACGCGAAGCCCCGCCTTCCAGACCCCGGCCCCAGGAGGGCCGCCCCGGAAGGGAAGGGCCGGGCCGAAGTCCGCAGAGGCAGGCGCTCAGGCCACAGCTCGGCACACACCTTCCGTGCACGGGACGCGGCGCTCCAGGCTCTTCCCGGCCCTGCACAGAGCTTGGCTCCCGGGGGGGGGGGGTCTCAACTTGTCTCCTAAGGGGTGAGGGGCCCCGACAACTTTCCCACGTTCTTCAGTCAGAGCGGCCCTCTCGTCCAGATGCAGGCGCTTCCTCCAGAGGCCTCTCCTGCCGCAGTTAAGCCACCGGGAGCCGTCTCTCCAGCTGGAGCGCGCTCCTGGCCGGGCGAGCAAGGAGAAGCTCGCCGACATCCGTGCCGCGCCCGGGGATGCCCGGCAGAGGACGCTGTCGGCGTTTTCAGGGCTGCGCTTTGGGACAGGCCCGCTCTCTGAGGACGCTGCGGGCTCCGCCACAAGGCTCCCTCGCCTCTGGGACTCTCGGGGGCTTCTCCACCAGGCGGCGAGGTCCTGACAAGTGTTGAAGCGGAAATGGTACTGCACACAGTCCGCATCCGACTCTCATGGATGGAAACGTTTACGTGGAGGAACCTTCTAGTAAGAAGAGTCTTGAGTGACAGGTGGGGTTGGCCCAAATTCCCGCGTCAGGGACCCTCCCGGCGGACATGAGTGTCCCTGAGACGCCCCAGCTCAGCCGCCTCCCTGGCCCCGGTGTGCGCCTCCAGCTCACAGATTCCTCAACTTCTCCTAAGAGAGGGGGCGGAGGACATGCCCCCGGAATCTTACCGTTTGCGAATCATGGGGTGAATTTTCCTCCAAAATAGCCTGCTCAGGAGTAGATGCTTTGGATTCAAGTTGAGATTCACAGTCTAAAATTAATTGGAAAAAAATTAACTTCTTTCAGAAAAAAAGTCGTGTGAAACTAACACACAAAAAATATATAGGCATTTTTTTTTAATTTTGACCCTATGCTTGGGAAGGTGCTGAAAGGGAAGAAGGCATCAGCGAGCACAGCGAGACTCTCAAGAGTAGGGCTGCGTGTGGAACTGAGGCGGAAAGGCGGGGCTGCTTCCCAGCAAAGAATTCAGCAGGGAGGGAGACCGACGCTGCCAGAGTGTTGTCGGAGAAACCAGAAAGCAGCAGTGACAGGAACAGACGCAGAAATGTTCAAGTTAAAGAGGAATCTGATGATACGTGTGGGTGAGGAGGTAGAGAAATCGGAACCCTCATCCACTGCCGGTGGGAACGTAAAACAGTTTTAGAAAGCAGTTTGGCAGCTCCTCAAAAACTTAAACACACAGTTACCATGTGACCCAGCAACTCCACTCCTTGGTATAAACCTGAGAGAACTGGAAACACGTCCACACAAAATCCTGCACACGAATGTTCACAACAGCATCATTCACAATGGCCAAAAAGTGGAAACCACCCAAGTGTCCGTCAACTGATGATCAATAAAAGGTGGTCCAACCACACAGTGGGATATTATTCAGCCTTAAAGAGGACTGAAGCCCTGATTCACACATGGATGAACCTCGAAAACATCATCCTGAGTGAAAGAAGACAGATACAAAAGGCCGAGTGTGGATATGTGATTCCCTCGATGTGATATGTCCACAACAGGCAACTCCAGAGACAGAAATTGGATCAGCGGTGCCAGGGCGGGGCGTGACTGCTCACAGCCAGGTTTCCTCTGCAGGCGATGGAAATGTTCTGGACTTAGGGAGTGGTGAGGCTGCACAACTTTATGAATGTACTAAAAACCAGTGAATTGGACTTTAAAAGGGTGAGGGGCTGGCCCCATGGCCAAGTGGTTAAGTTTGCACACTCTGCTGGGGTTCACCCAGTTGGATCCTGGGCACAGACATACACACGACTCAACAAGCCATGCTGTGGCGACATCCCACATAGAAGAACCAGAACGATTTACGACTAGGACATACAACTATGTACTGGGGCTTTGGGGAATTTAAAAAAGAAAAAAAAAGAGGAAGATTGGTAACAGATGTTAGCTCAAAGCCAATCTTCCTCACCAAGGAAAAAAATAAAACAAAAGAGTGAATTTTATGGTATGTAAATATCTCAATTTTTTAAAAAAAAGAGAAATTGGAACAGATCTTTTTCTGAGACCCAAGACAAACAGGAGAGGAGAGCTAGAATGTGAAAACAGAAGAAAAGCTCAACAAGTTATTTGAGAAAGCTCACCCCAAAAGGCCTTAATTCCCCTCAGGATAAGGGGCCTTTCAAACATTCTCAGACGGACACTTCCCAGTGCCCCTCGTCCGGGTGGTTCCGAGAGCTGGCCCCTGGGCGCTCGCCCCAGCCCCAGACCCCCGCCACAGCTCAGGGAAAGGCCAGCAGGGAGGGAGGCGGAGCACAGACGCAGCCCTGCCCCCAAGCACAGCCCCTCCCTGCCCCGCCCTCGAGGTCCTGAAGCCGGACCCAGGAGGGGACCGCGCGTGCTGAGCGCAGTGCTGAGCGCAGAGCTGAGCGCAGAGCTGAGCGCAGAGAAGGCGGTCAGCACGCCGGGCGGGGGACGCGCAGCCGCGGGGCCCTGGCGCGTCTTTGCAGACACAGGACAGCCCGGCGGGGCGGCCGGCGTGCCCGTGCCCGAGCCCGGGGCAGGCCCTGCAGTCGCCCGGGTCCTGTGTGGCTGCTCCTGGGTGAGCCCGCCACCAAGCCACAAGGCCACCAGGCCCTCGGAGGAGGCCGACTCCCGAGACAGCACACGTCCGGCGCAGCAAGGCCCGCCCGCATTGGGCAGGCCATCTGGTTGTCACCGGGAAGGCAGACCCCGGCAAGAACGTGCGACAGGGAGCTCCCTCCACACGAGGGCCAGGCAAACCCCGCCGCCTGCTTTCGTTAAGTTTTATTGGCACACAGCCACGTCCATTTGTTCACCTACCTCCAGGGCTGATTTTGTGCCCAAACAGTTGCGGTGACAGAGATGATATGCCCCACCAGGCAGAAAATATTTACTTTCTTTTAATATTTGGACAAATCCGAAAGGATAAGCTTTGGCTCTCTTTGTCACTTCACTGACCAGTGACAGCCTGTACTTCTCAGCTGTAGAGAGTTTTTCCTAAACTCCTTATGTAAGGCATCAAAAGTTTGGGTTTGATCTCTTAATTTTTATGAGGTCCCTAGGACCCCTCCCAAGACTTATATAACCATTCAGTAGTCTTCTATGCCTGTTAAAATCGGAGAAAATGTATGGCCTTCTAACTTCAGAATTCTCCAGAGCAGCAATGTCCAGTAAAGCTCTCTGTGATGGTGGAAGGTTCTACGTCTGCACCTCCCAAAAAGGTGGCCAGCAGCACAGGTGGCTACCGAGCACCTGGGAAATGTGGCTCAGGCAACTGAGAAACTGAGTTTTTTATTTTATTGGATTTTGATTCATTTTCATTTTAATTTATATAGCCACCTGTTCTTTCGGTAGGTCTTCCATGGGACACCAGGGATGGCCCTGGAGGAGCTCTGCAGTCAGACTTGGGAAGTGGACCGAGAGCCCAGGGTCGCTGTGGGGACCCTCCTCCCAAGCCAGCTTCCCCAGAGACATGCACTGGAAGAGGTCCCCAGGCCCCTGGGGCCAGGCTGAAGAGGCCCCACAAGTCCCTGCCCCTTTCCTCCTCAGTTAGGGGACAGGCAGAGGGGACAGGGCCCAGAGCACAGACTCACTCTCACTCCCCTGCAACCATCCTGGTTTTCCCAAGCCCCTCACCCCGACCCCAGTGCCAGGGGTGACGTCTCAGCAGGTGACCGCTCTGCAGGAAGAGAGACCTGGACAAAGGAGGAGGGGGCGCAGGTGAGCCCTGAGGTCAAAAGAGGAGGGGGCGCAGGTGAGCCCTGAGCAGGGCGGGGAGGGTTGGCCCAGGAAATTCCGTCTTGGCGGACCAGCCCGGAGGCCGAGCGAAAACCCTTACAGGGAATTTACTTATTTATAGAAACTGGCGGTGGGTCAGACTGGGCCACAGATTTGGCCCCCCGCCGCGGTCGGCCAAGCCCTGCTCCACATCATCGCGTGGTGGAGAGAAACCGTCAGTCACCGAATTCTCTCGATTCTGCCTCCTACGTGCGTCTCAAACATCCCACCTTTTCCAGCTGCACAATCATCAGGCCCCGACGCCATCACTGAGTCCTGACCTTATCCCACTTCCTCTGCATCCATGGACCCTGCGTCCAGCCTTGTGCATCCTCAAGTCCAGGCCGAATCCAGGAGCTGAAGTTCTACCCAAGTCACAAACTAACTCATGTCGCTCTCCTCCTTAAAACTCTCGTTCCGAGTCTCCCGCGACCTCGGGGCCCCGCCCTCCCCGCAGCGTCCCCTGTGCCTCAGCCTCCCCGTCTGTCCTCGGCTCCTGGAGCGCACCAGCCTTGCACGGCCTGCCGGACGGCGCGCCTGGGACGGCCTCTCCAGTCTCCTCCTCGCCCCTGCTCCGCGGCCTGAGCCCTCGTCTGCTACATCAACTCCTCCTCCAGGTTCAGACATCTGCCCCTTTTGGGATGTTCTTCCTGACCTCCCGCGCCAGTTCCCTGCCGCACGTTCCCAAGTCGCCCCCGTCACCGTTCATCCGAAACGTCTTCCTGGCTGGAGGAAAACGCCCATGGGGCCAGCGCTACGCTCTGATCGGCCGCACGAGTCCCCCAGTCCAGGGCCCAGTTCCCCGAGGGCCCCCGACGAAGACCTGCCAACCTCCCCCCGCGCCCCCAGAACACCTCCGCAGAGCCGACCCCGAGGGCACGGGCCTGCGCACGCGCACACGCGCTCTGACGCCACGAAAACGACTTCAAACGTCCGTTCACGGAACCCAAATCCACACTAGACTTCAGATGTCTCTAAGACACGCTAATTCTTCCCAAAATGACAAGGTAGGACAAATCTTCTGTTTGAAAACAAACACCTCACTCATTAAAGTGAAATCTGGCGTTTAATTTTCCTTCCGGAATTAATTTTTTCCTCATTTCTCGGCAGAAGTGAGCTTTAACCCTATTATTTAAAAAAAATAAATCCCATTTAGGGCCAACTCACTTTCAATTCTCAGTAGGGAACAGAGCTCACGTCACCTCTTTCTGAGGCCCGCCCGTCTGGAAGCTTCAGGGTGACGCACAGGCCGGGCTGAGGCGGGCGCCGGCGGGGAAGGACGAGGGGACTGCGGCAGCGCCAGAGGCCGCTCCTCCTCAGACGCCCTCACCGCGCAGCGACGCAAGACTGCCGCCCGCGGCCCGAGCGAAAGCCACACAGTGAAGCGCTTTCGGGTGAAAGAAGGAAGGAAGGACCCCGGCCCCCACGGGCCAGGCCGCGCCGCAGACCCGCCGGAGACGCACCTCATACCGCACCGCCCGAACGCCCGCCGCGGGCCGCAGCCGCCCAGCACTTCCGCTTCCGGAAGCGGAAGTGGCCTGGGCTCAGGCTTTCGGGGCCCGAGGCGGCTCCGGCGGCGGCGGCGGCGGCGAGGTGGAGCCGTTCTGGGTCCAGCCTCCGGGGAGAAATTCTAATTTCCTTAACCGAGGGAGAGGGGCGGGTGAGACTGGGGGTGGTGTCGGACTGGACCCCGAGAATGGGGTGAGGGGCGGGGCCTGTGCCCGGTGGGCGGGGCGGGGCCCTGGCTTGAGGGGCGGGGCCTCACTGGCGGGTTGGGATGCTCGATGTCTAGCTAGCTGCCTTGTCTCTCTTCCCTTTCCTCGCCTCTGCCTTTCTGCCTTGGCTTAATCCAATCCCCTACCACAACATACCCATGCGGAAGATTTTTTTTTTCAGAATTTCTAATTCTAAAAATAAGGTTATATATTTTATTTCTTCTACAATTTGTCTCACACTAAAAATAAGATGTGAAAATTTGTTCAAGACAATGGATGAAAGATCTCACTGTTCTTTTTGAAAATAGATGATACATACACATAGGAAAAGTCCCAAGGGGCGGTCTCACTCCATCTGTATTTTCCTCCCCAGAAACAACCACAGTAACCAGTTCCCTGATATTGTTTCTATATAAAGCACATGTGTGTATTATTTCTTTCAATAAATACCTATAGAACATCAGTTGATTGCTACATACTAGTGTACAAAGCCCCTTCCTGCAAGGGCACTTCAAGTGGAGGACTGGAGGGGAGACGTGGAGAGGGAGATGCAGGTGATCCTTTCCAATAAAGTTAACACCGCATTTTGTATGTGATATATTAGCAGAATATTTGTTTTCTTAAAACTGATAAGGATATATGGAAGAAAAGCCGAGAAATTTGGCATAGTTGGTTGGAAAGTGAGTCTTGAAGGATGAATATCAAGCGCGGTGCCTGGTTAGTGCACTGAGAGGGAAGCACTGCAAGCTGGGGGTATCGTGGGAGCGAAAACAGGCATGGGGGAAACTCATGATCTGGAACAGTGGGTAAGGAGTTATGGCTAAAGATTCAGGGTATGTCTGTGTTATTGCCATAGGAATAGACAAATAGGTCAAAGACACAAAGCAGCTCAGAAGCAGACTCAAGCATATATGGACATTTAGTATGTGTTAGAGTGTTTCAAGTCCATGGGGAAAGGAAGCTGTTGGGACAATTGGCCAAAGGATTGAGTTGTCAGACCACCATTTCACATCATTCACAAAAATTAATTCCTGATAGATTGGGGCTGACCCCGTAGCCGAGTGGTTAAGTTCGCGCGCTCCGCTGCAGGCGGCCCAGTGTTTCGTTGGTTCGAATCCTGGGCGCGGACATGGCACTGCTCACCAAACCACGCTGAGGCAGCGTCCCACATACCACAACTAGAAGGACCCACAACGAAGAATATACAACTATGTACCAGGGGGCTTTGGGGAGAAAAAGGAAAAAAATAAAATCTTTAAAAAAAATTAATTCCTGATAGATTGATTCAAACATAAAAAAGAACTTTAAGATATTACAAGAAAATATAGGAATATTCCTAATGGATTTTGCTTTATATTTTTCAAAGGTTTGATATTAGTTGCATAGCACACAATGGTTATATGTCCTGGATCTTGGTGCTTAGTGGCCAGCCTGTGGCCTCTCTAGCTTCTCTGTGCCTCAGTTTCCTGTCCCCCCTTGATGGGGGCAGTAATGGGATCGTACTGAGGACTGTCTGATGTAATGCCTGTATGCAAGCAATTATCATAGTGTCTGACATGTAGTAAATTCTCAATAAATACTGGCTTTTATCATTATAGTTCTGAAGAAGTATCCTTATATCAACGTAAAATCTCCCCCACTTCTCACTTTAAATTTGGCTTGAGTCTTATTTAGTCTGTTTCTAATATTTCCCATGCCAGCTTCTTCTTCTTCTTGCTGCTGTTGTTGTTATATTTGTCTGATGTGTCTCTTCAGCCTCTTTGCCATTTTGTCTTAAGTGATGTTTTTTATAAATAGTACATAGGTGGGTCTTGTTTTTTTAACAAAGTCTGAAAGTAACTTTCTTCTAAAACAGAAATTTAACCCACTTACCTTTAGTGTGATTATTGGTGTGTTTAATGTATTTCTGCCACCTTATTTTTAAGTTTATCCTACGTTTTCTATTTATAATGTTTATTTGTTGTATGTTGATTGAGCCAGGTCTCTTTACTCTTGTTCTCAACTTGCTCCTACTTTTCTCTCATATGTTAATTTAAAGAGGTATAAGGTGTGGTCAAAATTAATTTAGGATTATTTGGTATTGTTTCCCAATTGTCAATTATTTTCTTTTTTGCCTTTATTTTGGTTTTTTATTACTAAAATCATCCCAGTTGCTTATAAAAATATTGTAAAGTATGGAAAAACATAAAGTAATAGGAAAATAATTTCTTTGTATTCTACATGTTCCAAAATTTCACTATGGTCTACTCAGTATGCCTGTTTAATGTAGAAACTCATGTCTTTCAGCTTTGAGAAATTGTTTTATATTATTTTCTTGGATAATAGCCTCTTTTCTCCTTTTTTCTTTTCTTTTTCTTTTTTCTGAAACTCCTCAAACTCTTTATTTTTTTTGGTCTCCTTTCTTGCAGATTGTCACCACTTTATGTCTAATCCTTCTGTTGAATTTTCATGTTGGCTACCATAATTTTAATTTCTTAAAACTCTTCTTTACTTTCTGAAGTTTCCTTTTTTATTGCAACTATGCTTGTTTCATGGTTTTGAAGATACAAATTAGAAGTATTTTTAAGAGATCTCTTTGTTCTTGGAGATTATTTTAGGACAGTTATGGGAGCTCCCTGACACTGACACTATCATAGTTGGGACTCCACTGAGGGTGTAATGCTGCTACCTGCAAGATAAGACTTTGAGGTTACTTTTAGAGTATTTCAGCCTGAGGCAATAAGAAATAAGAGATTCTTTTAGTAAAGTAATATGAAGTTCCTGATTCCCTGACAGAGACTTGGGCACTCTGGGCTTGTCGATCTTTTGTTTTAAGCTCCACACCACACATAGAAACGACCAGCTGCCCTGCGGTGCTCACTTTCCTCACGTGCTCCTTACTCGTCAATGCCAGTGGCCATTTGCCCCAAAGCTTTCAATGGACATTCGTTCCAAATGACCAGAGGTCATTATTTAACTTTTTCACCCCTACCAGCGCCCCACCCCTTAATACTAGCTGGATTTTCACTGCCTTCAGCCCCAACCAGACCACTCGCCAATCCCAAATTACCGTTTCTTTGAGAATCTGTGGCCTGCAACCACTCTGTACTACTTTCTATGTCAATGAGGGTTCTTAGTTCCAAAAAATAGAAACCAACTGTGAGTACTTTAGGCTGAACATGAATCTATCATTGAATATGAAGTCGCTCAAAGACTCTTCAGGAGTTTATGCAACCCAGATTAGGGTCCCAAATCACGCTGCAGACTGATGCAGAGAAAACCCTGTCGGCACTGCTGGGCACTGGGGCTCGCGTGTGTTGTCCAAGACTTCAGTTCTGCTACAGAGAGCAAGACAGATGGGATGGAGGAGACTCATAAGCTGTCAGTATAGATAGGTCACCAGTAAGCAAATTTCTCTCTTTTCTTAACCTAGAAAGAAGGACCGAGAGGCGCCCGATAGTCACAATTCTCTATGTATACACAGGCATATGAAGCACTCGGTGTTCATGAGGGCTGCGTTGGCCGCCCACTGGGGACGCTGATTTTGGCCCCACGTGTCTTCGCCCAAGAAGTGCCATGGCCACTCTGCAGGCTACTTGGCGAGCTATAGCTGTGGCCAGGTGTGCTGTCGCCTGTGTCTCCAGTGTGTCTCCATAGGTCTGCAGGCTGCATCTGTCGTCTGACATACACTCGACAGAGCAGGCATGTGTCATTGATCCAGGGCACCTCTGCCTGAGGACCCTTTGCTCAAACCTCAGCTCTGTCCTCATGCCCACGTCAGCAGCAGGAAAGCCTGATATGGCAGAAAGAGGGAGAAAGACATCTGAACATCATCTACCCAGGACTCAGCATGGTCTGTCCGCTTGCCCTGAGTGTGTTAATTGACTCCATCTCTCCTCTTCTTATCACTGTGTGTTATAACTTTATTTAGCAAACCCTGTGATTCAAGCACTTCAGTTTGAGCCTCTCTATTCTGTGACCCCCCAACATGGCTCGCCTGGTGTAGTGGCATTAAGGTAATTTTCCACGTGACAGGCACAGACCCCGCAGCCTAGGCACTGATGTGGCCAGCCCTGGGCACTGGCTGCTAACTCTCCATCCTCTGGCACTGCTACCCCAGGAAACCTTGTGTAGCTGCTGCTACCCTCACCAGCATTGTTCCCACAAAATTCTCGCTCTCGGCATTGCTAGATTGGGATCCAAGTGATGGGGCATCTGCTTGGTAGAGCCTAGACCCGTGCGACACGGGAGCCAAGGAAAGACAGGATCTGACTTCTACAGTGAGAATCACGGGAAGTGAGGCGATGAGCTGGGCGGTCAAAACAGAAGGACAGATATTCCCCACAGTCGATCTGGTCTGCCACCCTCCTCTCTGCATGTACGCAGATGAGGATAAATGGAAGTCTCAGTATGAATCCTGCCTGTGTCTAGGAGGTGAGCTTTTGTATGAGTCGTTATTATTTCTTTGGACTCGACTGTATTGTTTCAGAGGTATGGTAGAAGGCCTAAAATTAAGGTCCACTATTATGTGCTGCCTTGGCATCTGGGGAAAACCAGGATAACTTTGAATGGCTCCCCACTCTACTCCCACAGAAATGATCCCCAAGCCAAACAGTCGTCTTTTCGTGGGGACCAGGCACAGTTCCTGCTCATCCCAAAGCAGCAGGCTCCAGTGCCCTGGCAGCCTTCAGAGTTGCTCAAGCCGATCACATCCTCCCATGGGAACCAGGAGGCACCTCACCCTCTTTTCCAGGCAGCGCCCGCTCTCCACCCGGTGCCTGAGTGCACCCGCACAGCCCTGCATGGCTCATGGTGTCCTCTTTCCCTGGGCTGTGAGAAAACGTGGCTGTCGGTACCATCTGTCCATTGTCGGGTGTCATGTGTTCAACCATCCCCATAGCCCTCAGGCGTGAGCCCCTCCCTTACCGAAGAGAAGAGGAGGCGATCCATACAAGAGCGCATATAAATCATGAATCTTTTTAAAGCACCATTTGGCCAGAATAAATCAGAATTGTTCATGTGTTTACCCTTTGGCCCAGATCCAGCAAATTGCTCTAAGGAAATATTTGCGCAGAATCTCAGTGTTAACACATGTGGATGCTCACGCAGCAGCCTTTGTTTACGAGGTGAGGCAGGAAGCAGCCTAAGCGTCCATCAGTAGGGGCCTCATAAATAATTCCATATAGTGCGGTGTGGTGAAGTCATTAAGGTTGAAGTAATGTATATTTTACGATAGCTGCTCAGACTCTGTCAGCGCTGTGAGTTAATTACACAGCGACATCCTTATTCTTCTCCCCTGATGTTTGTCTGTTCCCAAGCTTGCTCTGCCCCAATACCTGATTTTGTTCCCTAAAACTATGTCCATGAAAATGTATTTTTTCCATAAATAAATGAAAAGAAGATCAAATTTTGTTAATGCCATGAATGTATTTCCCCTAAAGAGTAAATGGATCATCAAACTTAACCCCATATTAAATGTGAGAAAATTAAGATTGAGTAAAATGAATCAACCTGACATGAAATCAGCAAGAACAGAGAAGTCGTATCTTAAACATTTGCTGGATGGGTGGACAGATGGATGGGTGGATGGGTAAATGTGAGGGCTCGGTTCCTGATTCCCATTTCCAGGCCCTCACTACTACGTTTAGCTTATTAACTTAGCATCACCGAACCTGAATTTTCAAGTGCAATAAGAACGTGATAATAGATGTAAGATGATATTAGAAAGAAGTACTTAATATCTCTGTAGGACATGCATCGGTTCCTCATGCCCTAAAAATTTAGACCTTCATCCATGGCTCAGTCCTGCTTAAGCCCTGCATTTGAAGCGACTTTGAACTTCTTATTCTCTAGTTTTCCCAGAAGATGGCAGTATGGTGTAAGAGCTAAGTCCTCTGCATCTGGGTCCAAACAGGCTTCAACCATCATCGTCATCAATACAGTTATTGCTCATAGGGATCCTATTTGTGCCTTGCGTTAATCTAAGTATAGTACTTCTAAATCTTGTCTCAGAATAAAACCAAAGTTGGAAACTGAATTATGTTTTCCTAGTTCAGTGACGTAACCCAACCAGGAAGGACTGTGTTAGGCAGGCTCCCTAGCCAGGTGTGGGCGCTCGTGACTTACTGGGGGTGCCCCTGGGAGAGAGGGAGTGAGGAAGGCAGGGTAAGGCAGATGGAGGCGTTGGACAAAGATGTGGGTTCAGCTGGATTCAACATCATCCTGACCCCACGGGGACCCTGGAGCATGAGTGACACCATAGAGTTGCTCCCACTTTGAGACAAGGGGCTGGCCTTTGGTACTCCCGGCTCAGACTGTCATTGGCTGCAGGATTCCTCCTAAGGATAAGGACGACAGCCTCCGAAGGCAGCCCCTGCCCAGCGGAGGGCAATTCGCTAGAGGAAGGGGCAGATGTGAGTGGTAACCAAGCCACAACAGCTGGGGCATGAGTCCATACAGGAAAATCCACTTGTTCTTTAGGGGGAAATACTTTCATGGAATTAACAAAATTTGATATTTTCCATGTTTTTTTAAAAAGTACATTTTCATGGAAATGGTTCTAGGAAATAGTCCAGAAAATGGGATCTGGGTGAGGCACCAATGACATCCTCTTTAGAGATTGACACCAACACTTAGATGAATTTATCCTAACTGACAAACTGGCTGCCACAATGATCCTCAAGGCTGTAAGAATTAAGAATCTTGTGGAAGCTGCTCACCTCCAAGTTTATCATGTGATGATGCAACTTGGCTTAGGGGAAATCCTTGTTATTTTGAACACTGAAATGAAGAGGACATGACATTCACATTCTGTGTAGCCACAATTGAGGTAGTGGGTAAACATAACGCAGAAAAAGGGTTGATCACTGTAGTGGACACGCCCGGTGCTCTGCCCGGACCCATCCATCACTTTCCCTCTCAGGCTGTGTCCCCACCCCCAGCCCCCAGGACAGCGCACAGGTTATGTCCCCACCCCACCCCCGGGACAGCCCACAGGTTATGTCATGTCCCCACCCCACCACCAGGGACTTCCCACAGCAGATGACTGACTGACACAGGGGGATCAAAGGCCGCACCTCAAGATGGGTCAACTCCACGGCGCATACTCCTGGGCTCCCCCATGGAATTAAGATGAGGCTACTCTCCTGCTGAGCCCACATCCTTATTTAGCTCACTCCCATCCCTATCCTGCTTCCTCAGAACCCTTCTCCTGACTGTTACCCCCCCCAGTAAGTCATGCGCATCCCAACACTTACCCCCCAGCAACTCATGTGCATCCCAGCACTTACCCCCCAGCAACTCGTGTGCATCCCAGCACTTACCCCCCCAGAAACTCAGGCGCATCCCAACACTTACCCCCCAGTAAGTCACCCAACACTTACCCCCCCAGCAACTCATGCGCATCCCAGCACTTACCCCCCAGCAACTCGTGTGCATCCCAGCACTTACCCCCCCAGAAACTCAGGCGCATCCCAACACTTACCCCCCAGTAAGTCACCCAACACTTACCCCCCCAGCAACTCATGTGCATCCCAGCACTTACCCCCCAGCAACTCGTGTGCATCCCAGCACTTACCCCCCAGCAACTCATGTGCATCCCAACACTTACTGCCCAGCAACAGGTCGTTTGCATCCCAAACCTTCGTCCCCAAAATGATGTGCATCCCAACATTTATCCCTCTAGCAAATCAAGTACATCCCAACCCTGATCCCCCAACAAATCATAGACATCCCAATTCCTCCCTCAGATCTTCTTGTAGGCAACTGTCCCAAGACAGCCGCACTATGAAGAAATTTCTATCAATTATTATCGGCTCCCTTTGGGACTATTATGAAGGTTTTCTGGTGGAAGTGTTCCCTCTTGGTGTCGAGGAATTGACAGGGATCCTAGGGTTACAGAGAGAAAGGGAATTCCAGGTAGAAGGAACAGAGCCTGAAAAAGAAAGAAGACTCCGTGAGAACGGGGATTTTTGCCCGTTCTGTTGCTCTTTTGTCCTTCGAACCACCGAAGACAGAGCAGCCCCTCTGAGGTGAGGGTGGAGGTTGAGCCTGGACTCAGGGGTGCAGATGCCAGAGATTCCCATTGTCAGCGCCGAGCTGCTGGCTCCCACCACCCGGGGGCCTCCAGAGCCAGTCAGGAGCTGGACGTCACCAAGGGGCGACACTTCTAAAAGCAGTGGAGAACTACTCTCTGTGCCCATTCATTCACTTAAGTGAATATTTATGGAGCACCTGCTGTATGCGAGAGCCTGTGTGAGTTCCAGGAACTATAGCAATGAATAAACCAAACCAAAATCCTTGCCCCACGGAGCTGGCATTCCAGCAATACAGAGAGACAGGAAACAAAATAAAGAAAGTAGATAAGCAAATTGTTTTGTATGTTAGAAGGTGATGGGTACGATGAATGAAATAACTGGACAAAGAGGATGGGACATGTGTGGTGTGTGTGTGTGTGTGTGAGGAAAGGCCTCACAGAGAACAGGACGTGTGAGCAATGACTTGAAGTGAGAGAGCAAGCCGTGTGGTCACTTGCAGGTATCTGGGGAAAAAGCAGTTAAGTGGAGGCAACAGCAAATGCAAAGGCCCAGAGGTAGGGGTGTGCCCGGCATGTTTAAAGAAAGACAAGGAGTAAGTGTGGCTGAATGAGAGAAAAGGAGGGGGAGACTGGAAGGAGTTGAGGGCAAGGAGATGAGAGGGGCAGACTATGTGGGGCCTTACAGGCCACAGTGAGGACTTCAGGTTTTACTCTGAGTGAGATGGAAGTCATGGGGGCTCTCAGCAGAAGAGGAACAGGGTCTGACTTATATTTAACAGGATCAGACTACCTCCGACCTCAGTAAAGCCTTGTTAAACATCACAGCCCAGTCGAGATGTGCTGGGAGGAAGCAGAGAGAGCAGCATTTCCAACCTGAGTCCACTGTAAGAGTGTCAGGGAGAGGAACCAGCACATGTGAGTGAACAGACTGCTTGCAGAGGTCAACAATAGCAAAGACAGATGTCTGGCAGTAAGGGAAAAGTCTGGGATGGATGGACGGATGGTAGATGGATGGAAAGGTGGGTGGGTGAATGGATTGATGGAAAGGTAAGATGGATGGATGAGTGGATGGAAGGATGGAATGATGGGTGGGGGAGAGGGGGAGTGATGAATGGATGGGTGGATGGGTGGATGGATGGGTGGGTGGGTGAGTAGATGGGTGGATGAATGGATGGGTGGATGGGTGGGTGGGTGGGTGGATGAATGGAAAGGGCATCTATGAGGTGGACTGCAGAAAACTCTCAGAAATAACTGAGAAGACACTTTTAGAGAGTCTGATTTTCAACAAGAAAGCCCTTGGAGTTTTATGGTGTAATAATTTGGTTACAAAAAGGAATTCTAACCTCATTTTGTCATCACAAGTGAAAGGCTAGGGACATTTGGTTTATACTTGGGTGCTGTACTATAAACAGTGTGAGGGTAGTAGAGAGTCAGCAGTGGCTTCTGGTTCCTTTCTGGGTACTTTTGGTAAATATCACATCGCCACACTCTTGATGGACCAGAGGAGAATACCGTGCAGAGCTGGGTGCTCAAACGTGAGCGAGCATCAGACTCACCTGGAGCAGCTGTCATACACAACCTGCTGGGCCCACTCCTGAGTTTCTGATTCATCAAGTCTGGGGCAGGCCCCGAGAATCTGAATGTCTGACAAATTCCCAGGTGATGCCAGTGTCGCTGGTCCCAGGACCATATGTTGAGAGCTACTGACGTAGAGAAACATGGACATCAAAACATTGATAGCTCTGTGTTTAAAGTAATTTTACTTTAAAGTAAAGAAATGTCAAGAATATCTTAACCAGCTTATTTTCCACTTCTATTTCCTTTTCATCCATGCATCCATTTCTAAATAAATTTACAATAGTTCACTCAATAAGAATAAAAGGAAAATTCTAAAAACAAGAAGGCATTGTGTCACAGTTGAGTTCCTAGGTTTGGTGGTATGTAAAATAATGGTGAACCTTAAAGTTCACGATGCCTTAGATTTGATTAAGTGTGGCGTGCACGGAGGAGGGAGAGCTTAACTCCACCTTGGGGGTGGGGAAGGGGGCAGAGCGGGGCTGTGTGGGGTCTACCTTGGAGGTCAAGGAAGGATGTACAAAACCGTGCACACTTGAAGGACTTGGCCAGGGGCAGAGCGGTGGAGGGAAAAGGGCAATTCCAGGTGGAGGTGACCACACATGCAAAGGCCTGGAGGCTGGAAAGATCACGTGGTGTTCAGGAACGCCTGGGCAAGCAGGTCAGGGTGGGTGGGCAGCCTGAGGGAGAAAACCGGGAGATGAGGCTGGGGAGGTGGACTGGGGCCAGACCAGGTGTACTTTGTGTGCCTACCAAGCACATTTCGCCGGCAGAGTATCGGTGGGGCTGCAAGGCAAGCATGCGATGGTCTCAGATTCGTGTTTGAGAAAAGCTCTCTCAGCTGCACAGCGGAGGGTGGGGCAGGAGGACACCAATCAGGAGACTATCGAAGTTACCCCACATCAGAGTTGCCTGAGAGACAGAGAAGTTAAATCACTTTCCCAAAGTCACACAGCTCAGAAGTGGCAGGGCCCAGACTTGAACCCAGACAGTCTAGCTCTGAGCCAACAGTCTGTAACAGCATTGGCCTGACCACTAGGTGACACCACCCGTCTTTCTTGATCAACTCTTTCCTCCAACTATCATCCCACCCGCAGAGGACCCCAGGGAGAGAGAACAGGAAGACTCGCTGCATGCCTGCTGGCCCAGTGAGATGTGGGGAGCCCCACACACTTACCACACAGCACTGATGGCCTTGACATGCCCAAAGGCCAGCGAGTTCCACCATGCTCCAACCGTCCAAGGAAGGCCCTCTGTTCACCTTCCCTCTCTCTCAGACTTGTCTCCAACTGTTTCTGGAGTTGACCGCATTTGTCTCTCTTCTTCGTCACCTACCATTTTTTCCTCAATCTACTCCGTTCTGGCTTCCACCATCATCATTACCACTACCTGCATCATCACTACCACCTCCACCACCTTCACCACCACGATCATCACCTCCACCACCACATCACATCACCACCAACACTTTCGCCATTATCATGACTGCTCTCATCACCTTCACCACCACCCTCACTGCCCCCACCTGCACCATTTTCACTACCATCATCACCACTGCCATCACTGCCACTGTCGCCATCGCCACCACCACCACCTTTATCAGTGCCAGCACCCCCAGCACAACTGTCCCCATCACCATCACCTCCACCAACACCTCCACTATTTTCACCACCATCATCACCACTGTCACCATCACCACCGCCACCTCCACTGTCTTCACCATCACCACCGTCACCATCGCCACCATCATCCTCACCACCAGAACTGCTGTTGCTAAGAATACCAACGACCTCCTCTGTCTTGTGAGTATTTTTTAATCCTAATTCAGTCCGGTCTCTTGCCCTCCATGACACCATACTCTCCTCATTTCCCTCAATTCTGTGTCCACTCGCCCTGCCTCTTCTATTAGCCACTCCTGCACTACTTGATTATTAAATACTTACTCAGGGCTCTGTTCCCACTCTACACTCTCTCCCTGAATGATTTAACCCATTACCATGACTTTTACTATCATCTATTGGCTGGGGGGAGCCCTGTCTCTGTAATCCATACCATATATACATTGTATATTGAAATCACAGCACCTCAAAATTGACCTATCCCAAACTGAAATCTATTTCTCCCCAAAAATCTGCTTTTCCCCCAATGTTTCCTTTCTCTATAGAAAAGTGGCACTGCCATCCACCCAGATGCCTGAACAAAAACAACAACAACTAGGAGTTAACTCGTCCCTCTCATGTACCTTTCCCCTGCCCACTTCCAAGTCCCACAGACTCTTTTTAATTTTTTTCCAGTCGACCCATCAAGTCATTTATTCAGCAATGATGTCATGGGAAGCAAGATAGACAAGAAAACTTTGTGGGTTTACATTCTAGATGGGAGAGACAGATCAGAAACAAATAAGATAATCACAGGTTTGGATAATACAATTACAGAAATAAACTGGGTGATTGAGGGCAATTTGGCAGGACTTCTTTCAGTGAGGTGGTCACAGAAAGCCAGTCTGAAGAAATGAGTTGTGGGCTGAGACACAAGACTATAAAGGTAGAAAGCAATCTAGGCAGTGTGAAAGCATGTGCAAAGGCCCTGAGGTAGAGGAGAACTTGATGTGCCCAAGGAACAGAAGAGACCCCTGTGGCTGATGCATAGGGACAGAGGGGAGACTCATAGCAAATGAATTTAAGATGTAGATGAGGAAAGATCACGGAGGGCCTTATAGGCCATAGCAGGATGTCTGGGTTTTATCCCGAGTGCAATGGGGAGCCTTAGAAGGGTTTTAAGCAGAGGAGTGGTAGAGCGTGATTTGATTTGAGAGAGAACTCTGGCTGCTTGGTTGGGGGTGTTCTCGAGCAGAGGGAGAAAGGAAGCAGAGAGACCATCTAGATGTTAGCTCTGCCCAGATCATTGTCCACCCGGACCCCACACCCTCTCCTGCCGTCTCCCATCCACAAAGCACCCAAACACTCCCCCAAAACAGAGCCAACCACATCCCCACATCTGCTTTAAAAACCTTCTGTGACTTGAACCTCCTCCAAACCCCTCTCCAACACAACTCAGAGAGCAACGAGAAAAGGCATCAGGGGGTGGCTTTCTCACGGCAGAAACCAGGAGAAACGACTTGAAGACATTTTCCGTGTGTCACGAGTGGAATACCCTGTCTGCATGTTCGAGGCACTTTAGCAGCGGCTTTTTGTTTGCTGCTTGGATCTTGGGTTTCTCGGATTGCTGGGCATTCAAAGAGGCACCGCCTGCCACCACAGGGCTACGAAGAAGCTCAGTCCCACCATGGGGCTTCCCCAGCAGACCCTCAGCGCTGCACAGGACAGGTTGTGTTAGCCGTGTGCACAGCGGCACCCCGTAAGGTAGTGCAGATCCTGTCACTTAACAGTATTTGTCTTCGTAAATATTTCCCGAAGGAGGAAATGACTTACAGGCCTTTTCTCCCAAATGCTGCTATTGGTCTGCGTCGCCCCAAGTGACGAAACAATACATCGCCTTCTACCAGACTTTGAGATCTGGTGAGTGCCATCTCCAGGGGAAAAAGTCCCAAGATTTGTGAAAATGACTCCTCCACAAACTTTAGACACCAACAGAGACACCCTAAATCCTGGCCTGCTTGGCTCAAAAGTAAAGGGCTATGGAGGGTTTGTTTTGACTCCAAAGTCACTTCGTGCCTCTCAGACAAGACTGTGTAACGAAAGGGCGTTCCTTTCCTGGGGTCAAGGGCTTCTGTCATCCCAAAGGCAACCAACAACAGCTGGAAAGACCTGCGACCAAGGAAGCAGGCGAAAATACATGCAGCAAAGCTACAGAAAACAAGTCAAAAGCAGAACCATCGGTCTGATGATGAAAGATGAGAAGTTCTCTTTTCTGAGAGCAGTTTCCTAAGGCAACTGATCTAAGATACAAGTGTCAATTCTCACCAAGTTTCCTGGAGACAGAAAAGCGACGGGCCTAAAGCACGGCAGGGACCTTCGGGAGCCTGCTGGCAAGGGTCCCCACGCAGCCATGCCGGGGCCGTCACTCCTTCCAGGTAGGTGCACCCCAACGACGGCTGCCCCCCAGCCGACCCACTCAGGAGCTGCAGGCTCCGCAGTCCGCTGTGTGACCTTCTCCTCTTTGCTCTGCTGGGGACCCTCTCTTTCTCTCTTGGATTATGGTTTCCTTCCTCGCCACCCTGCTCAAGCTCTGGCCTCAAATATCCCTAACCTTTTCCTTACAGTCCGGTCCGACGAGTTGTTCATCTCCCTCCTCACAGGTTTGTTTTCTGGTTGACACCCTCTCCCCCTTGGTAACTCCCGTGACCTAGCACGGCCTGACTTCTCCTCTGTCTCTCTTGCTCTTCTTTCCTCCTCCTCATGTTTCCATTTCCCGTACCAAGAATATTAATAATAATGACAGCGAATATTTTTTAGCACTCACTATGCACCTTATGTGTATCAACATATTTAATCCTCACAATAGGTTCATGAGGTGGGTACTATTATTATCTTCATATTACAGATGAAAAAACTGGGGCACAGAGAGGTTATGTTACTTGTCCAAATGCACACAGCTCATAAATGGCAGAGCCAGGATTCAACCGAAGCCACCTGTCTCTAGCTCTTTGCTGCGATGCTCCTCCCACAGGATTCTGCCTGGGGTCTTCTTCTTTTTCCCTACTCCCTCTCTCTAGAGGATCGTGATCCTGTGGCTCCAACCGCCACCTCTGTGCAGATGGTTCCCCAACTCTGAATCCCATCCATCCTCTGGCTTCAGATCCAGCGACAATACCAGTAGCCACACCATCAACCAAAGCTTACATTTACCGAGCACCTGCCTTAGCCTGGCGTCAGGCTAACACTGTTTTACTTCCGTCACGGCACAGCATCTCCACCTTACAGATGCGACATGGCGTCCGAGCTTATGTGACTTGCTCCAAGTCTCACGGTTGTTTAGTGGCAAAGGCAGGTGACGGAGCATAAAGTCTGTGGAGGTAATGCGAGCTACTTGAAGGCAAAGCCGCGTCCCTTCCTTTGCAGACCTCCCTCAGCAGTTCATGTGCGGGAGGCATCCAGGACGCGCCTGCGGGGTCAAATTTAAGTGAGAGAGTGTGCAATTTTTTTGCATATACGTTATACCTCAATAAAGTGGAAAAAATCTAAACGAGAGAAGCTCAAACAAGATGTTTCCTGCTTTGTGGCAGCTGGAGGCAGGCTCCTGGACCTTCTGAGACGGATTGTCTGTGTTTCGGTTCTCCATGACCTCTGCCCGTTACTGGGTGGGACGAGCAGTGTCGTAGGATGAGCACCAGGTCAGGGGTTAGAATAGGATTCTAGTGCAAATAAAATGGTCATAGAGCCAGCCAGCATGTGTGGAGTGGTTTCTGCCAGACACTGCGCCTCACGAATTTCCTCATTCATGTCGCTGTCCCAACCACGGGAGGCAGGCGATGCTATCACCTTGTTTCATGTAAGGAAACTTAGAGAAGTTAAGTGTGTTGTCCAAATTTTCACAGCTGATGTCCGAGCCACCCAACCTCTGGGGACCTGTTTCCTCATCGACAAAAGGTCATCGAGTGATTTCTAAAGTCTCTTGGAACTCGAGGACTCCGGGAGGCCGGGGGCTCTTTGGCGACTCTAATTTAAGACGCGTGCACACATTATGGAGCATGGGGCTGCTGGCCTGGCTGCAGACCCTGGGGACCAGCCCTGAGCAAACATGGCGGTGCCCAGACGGCCTGGGCTTGAGGAACAGGGAGACATTCTCCAGCCGCGCGCCTTGCTGGTCCGGCCGCGAGCTGCAGTCCCCACGCGGTAGGTACAGTGTGAATGTGGCTGCTGCAAATCAACTGTTGTACAAAAGAAGGAGGAAAGGAAATTTAAATTTATCAGGGAATACGCCGGGACCCTGCCATTAAGCAGTTCACAGCCCAGCTGAGAATATATTCATTAGACAACCAACGTGTTCATGAGGCTCCGTGAAGGCAGTCGCAACAGTAACTGATCATGAGATAGGCCTGGTGTCTCCTGTGGGGGCCGAGGGAGGAGAAATGACAGCCCCCCAAAGATGTCAACGTCCTAATCCTGTAAACCTGCGAGTATTCACCTCACACGTGTGGGGGAGGAAAAAGCCCTCCTCCACCTCTTGGGGTCTCCGTGTAGGAATAAGAATTAAACTGACATAAGACAGATTCACAGGAGGGAAGCGTAGAGTCTAGTTAAATTGTGGCGTGAACCTCGGAGCCCTCCCAAGAGGATGAGGAGCCGGGAAGCGACCAGAGCACAGAGCTTTTACACCTTTTAGACAAAGAAATGATGAATTTAGGAAGAAATGACAAGACAAAGGGATTTGGGACAGGAGCAGCAAATTGTGGGGAAGAGGCTAGGAGCTATCTGGGAGGGAAGTAGTGGAAGATGAGGGTTGTCTTCGTGAGCGTGTCTGTAAGTCCGCTGCAGTGTCCCCGGGCGCACATCAGAGAGGGCACTCATGCACACCTAGCAGGCACAGCCACCCCACTCCCAGGCTGCGTGGTGCTGACCTCGTGGGACCACTGTCGTCTATGTGGCCTGCCGTTGACCAAAACACATGGCGGTACTGGGAAAGCGTCTTCCTCATGGGAAATTTTCTGGCCTGCCTTCAGGTGGAAAAGGCAGGCCAGAAACCCCGTCCTGCCTCTGCTGTCTCTCGAACGCCTTCAGCTTAAAACGGCCAATAAGCCAAAGCAGCACGTTTTGGGGTCTCATGTCCTGAACTCCTTCACGTGTCAAAGGGCCTTTGCAGGTACAGGTGAAGTTAGGGGTCTTGGCATTGGGCCGTCACTTGCGTGTAACCAGGAGACTGTGCTGAAAGGGGAGCTGCGTGACTCCCAGGGCTGGATCTTAAAAGGAGATGCACCGTTTTTTGCTGGAACACTCAGCTTGGAGCTCTGAAGTGCCGTAGAAGCTGCCTGAAGGAGGTCGCCGTGCTGGGAGGGAGCCCAGACCACCCCAAACCCTGAGACCACACGAAGGGACAGCAGTGCCAGCCATCCCAGCTGCCCCACCCCAGCCACTGCCCAACTGCAACTGCGTGCGCACCCAGGCCGGAGCCCCCCGGCTGAGCCTCCCCAGAGGCCAGAACCCCAGAAACCACAGGAGATAATAGAGTGAACTTTATTTTAAGCCCCTACCTTTTACAGTGGTTTGTTACACAGCAGCAGATAACTGACACACAGCCCGTGGCGAGTTCCCTGGACTCTCTCCTCAGTCATTCGTGTCTCTCTCTTCTGCTTCCCTGTTTCAGGACTCTGCTTTCTGCTGAGCGTGTCGGCAGTCGTGGCTCAGATCTCAGGTGAGCATTCAAAGCCTGACCTGTCCGCAGCCAGAGACCAGGGAGGGTGCAGACCGAGGGCGCCAGGACCACGCGGGTCTGTGACGGGCTAGAGAGATGGGCCTGTGCTGGGCTGGAACCTGGGAGGGTCGCTCCCCAATTCATTTTAATTGATCATGTCATCAATTTTGGATATCTTTAAATTTATCTTTTTATTTTACTTTTGTCTGTTTGTTTGCTTTTACTAACCACAATGTGCCTGATGCAGAAATAGAACAGTGGGTGAAACAAAGTCTCATGAAGCAAATATTCTATGGGGCATGACAGAGGACGGTGGCAACCATTTCGTTCTGATTATAAGCAAGTCAACAAGGAACGAACGAGATTGTTTCAGATTAACCCCTTAGAGATCTCACTAGACGCTGATTCGGCAGGTCTAGGGCGGGGCCTGAGACTCTGTGTTTCCAGGCAGCTGCCTGGGGGGGGTGCATTGAGGGCCGAGGCTCCGCACTGTGCCCCCATCCTGTCCCGTCCCAGTTCCACCAGGCCCGGCACTGTGCAGATCCCTCCACTGGACCCTTCGTTCATCCATGATTCCCGTTCTTTCTCAAGGAGCCTCAGATTAAGATCTTCAGCGTAACCCTGTCCAAATGAAGTGACATATAGGGTTACAAAGATAACATGTGCCTTATCAGAATAGACCTTCTGTGGTACCCCACAGGTGCAAATTTTTGTAATCATAGCTGACATTGATTTTGCGCAGGCACACCCCACAGCACTTTACTATATTAATTTGCTTCTCACAGTAACCCATTTTACAGATGAAAGAATTGAGACACAGAGAGCTTAAGACACACAGCTAGTAAGTCTCGGAGCCAGAATCCAACCCAGGGTCCAAGGTCTAAACCAACTCACTCCTCTTTTATAAATTCTGCAATGATCTTGAGAATAGCATAATTATATTGAATCAAAATTTCATGTTAAAATTAATTTGTTTAATGCCAACTCCAGTCCTTTATCGTGCACAGGAATCCCACTTATTTCTGCAACTTGCACTTGGCATCCCTAATTTTTTAATACAGTGATATCTCACAAAGGAAAAAGTGAGGGTGGCCCAAGTGACGTCTGACCTACCTCTTCACCCCACAGGCTCCGCGCATTTCTGCCCCCAGAATTCTGAGTATTTCAACATGACTCACTGTAGGTGCAAAATGGGATACACGTCTGCATCTGGGCAGGAATACCTCAAGCCCTCCTCCGGGACATGTACAGGTAAACCAGCCATTCTCACATCACCTAGTTGTGCGAGAGGCGGGAGGCAGCGCAAAAACTGTGGGAGGCGAGGGCACAAGAGTGTGCGACACTGAACCCTCTGCCGACTCAGCCTCGGCGGGAAAGAAATGCTTTCATGATGTCAGAAAAGAGGGCTCCTCCGGAACCTCCGTTTCCTCCTCCGTTTCCTCCTCCGTAACCTGCGGGTGATGATGCCGACTTCATGAGGGGGGCGGAGGATTGAGTCAGGCAACAAATGTGGCAGTACTTCTTGAATTATATTTTTTTTAAGTTAAGGAGAAGAATATGCACTGAAGTTAGGGCAAGGAGAGAACATAAGCTAGGGCAGAAACTTCTAATATAAAACCCTATGGTCATCTAAGATGCAAAATGCAGTCTCAGTTCAGTAATTTAAATGTCCAATCCTATGCAAGAATAAATACTGCAGCCTTGAGTTAATATTTTGTTGAGTTACTATTTTTACTTTCTGTATTTATCTATGTTGTTTGGTGCATACATATTTATGACTGTGATATAATTTTCTTCATAAGATGTAAATATCAATACGTAATATCCCACTTTACCTTGTTTAGAGCTTTGAACCTTATATTCTGCTGGGTCTGCTATTGATGTTACACATTCTGTTTTATTTCTGTTAATAATATCGGGTTTTCCCCTCCCCTAGCTCAAGCTCGCTCCTAGTTAGAAGCTTGCCATCAGGAGTAGGGGGTATAATTGGCTTCTCTCCTCTTTCCCCACCTAACACGCTGCTCTTCCTCACCCAGTCTTGCTGGGGTTGGAACCCAGTAGGCAGAGGAGGAAAGAGCAGCAGGAAAGTATGCACCCTCAGCTTCTGTGTTCCTGACTTGCTGCACTTCCTGTCACAAGAGCCTCCACGGTTCTTGAAGACAGTGCCCCTCTCGCCAATCACTCCCCTGAAATTCCCCTGATAACAGCAAATTCCTCGCCACACCTTCCTCATGCCGGAGGAATCCTGCGTCTCCTCCAGCTTCTCGGTGGTAGAGCCCGTTTGCCACTCCAGGAGGCCAGAACCTGAGCAACCCCGCAGCAGAAATCTCTCGCACGTGACCCACTTCTTGTTCTCGGGAAGTGTTCACACACCTTTTGCCCAAGAAACTTGGGATGTGCAGGTGCATAGGTACCTCTTCTTTGCCCCTGTGCAAGCCAGTGACGCACCCTTTAGATTTTTCACGGGGAAATAGGCATCAATCAACTGCGTCCCCACAAAATGCGGGGAAGGTGTAACTAGCTGAAGGAACGCCTTAAAATCCTGCTCTCTGGGAGAGAAATCAAGAGGAAAGCACTTGCACACGTTTCTCCTCTTGGGTGGGAGGGGAGGGACCACAGCACAGCGTCCGCTCTCTCCAAGCAAACCCCCTCTCTTACCTGCCGGTTCCTGACTCTGCTAAACCTTTGATGCGAGTGGAGAGTGAAAGAATCATATGACCAGATCCCAGACTCCTCCTCCTCTGCAACTGTTGCGTCTTGGCTCGTTCCTTACTTGGACTGTGGTGTCTATTCCATTTGGTGCCACTGCTGAAACTTCTAGTTTGACAACTGTTACTATGACAGGTTAATGTCAAAGTATGGCCTCACCGTGTGCACTTTAAAAGATTACTCTGTGGAAAATGGGGGTGACATTTGAGCATACTTGGCAAAGGCAATCACAAGTACAAAGATCCTCCCATCGGGAGGTGTCTAGTTGGTTCAATAAAAACAAAATGAAATCAGTCTGTCCACAGCCTGGCAAGTGATGGAGACACTGGCTGGAGACAGAGCTGAGAACCAATCTCGTGAAGCCACCAGCATCCTTGTTTATTGAGATATAATTCATGTACCACAAAATCCACCTGCTAAAGTGCAGAGTTTAGTGTATTTCAGTATATTCCAAAGTGATGCACCATCACCGCTATCTAATTCCAGAACATTCCATCACCCCCAAAAGAAACCCAATACCCATTAGCCGTCCCTCCCTGTTACCCCCTCACTCCAGCCCCTGGAAACGTCTACTCTGCTTTTCATCCCTATGGATTTGCCTACTCTGGACATTTCCTATAAATGGAATCACATAATATGTGGCCTTTTGTGTCTGGCTGCTTTCACTCAGCATAATGTTTTCAAAGTTCATCCACACTGCAGCGTGTGTCTGTACTTTGTTCCTTTTTATGGATGAATAATATTCCATTGTGTGGATGGACCACATTTTGTTATCTGTTCATCAAGTGATGGACATTTGGGTTGTTTCCACTTTTTGGCCATTATGAATAATGCTGCTACATTATTCATGATACATTGTGTACAAGTATTATGTACATTATTCGTAAAACATCATGTACGAGTTTTAGTTTGAGCACTATTTTCAGTTCTCTGGGGTGGACATGCAGGGGTAGAATTGGTGAGTCATAGGATAACCCCGTGTTTAATTTTTTTTAAATTTCAGAACTGTTTTCCAAAGTGGTTGCACCATTTTACATTCCCACCAGCAATGTATGAGAGTTCTAATTTCCCCACATCCTTGCCAAAATTTGTTGTTGTCTGTCTTTTTTATTATAGCCATTCTAGCGGGTATGAAATGGTATTACATTGTAGTTTTGAGTTGCATTCCCCCAGTGACTAATAATGTTGAGAATCTTTTCTTGTCCTAATTGGCCATTTGTATATCTGCCTTGGAGAAAAGTCTATCAAATTATTTACCCATTTTTTAATTGGGTTATCTGTATTTTTGTTGTTGAGTTGTAGGAGTTCTTTATATACTCTGGATACTAGTCACTTATCAGATATCTGATTGGCAAATATTTTCTTCTATCTGTGGGCTGTCTTTTCACTTTCTTGATAGTGTTCTTCGAAGCACAAAAGTTTTTAATTTTGATGAAGTCCAGTGTATCTATCTTCTCTTTTATTCTTCTTGCTTTTGATGTTACATCTAAGAAACAATTGTTTCTTACAATTGTTCATTTTTGTGTTATAAATTCCTAATTCTATTAGATAATGACAGAATCGTTTCTAATTTTAAAAAACTTATTAGGGATTTTTTTAATAATGGCTGAAAATCTCTACTTTTTTACATTTTTATTTGAGGTTTGTTTGTGGAAGCATAGGATTGATTTTATAAAAGAAAATATATATTTTCCACTCAAGGAAAGTAAGATTCTCTCTCTGTGTAGGTCTCTGTCTCCTCCCATCTCTATCTCTGTCTCTTTCTGCCTCTGTGTGTGTATCTGTCTTTGTCGGTCTTTCTGATTCTCTATATATGTGTATTTATTGCTTTTATTTATTCATCAATTTCTCCATATCCTTAACTATTTTCTGTCTACTAGGTCCTTCCTCTGTTTGTGCATGCTTACTGATTGTGATATCCAATTCCTTATTTATTTTTTATCTGGTATTTCTGAGAGAAGTATATTGAATATCCCAGTACAATTGTATTTTTATTTGTTCTTGCTTCTTGCATTTCTACTTGTTTTTGCTTTCTGTATTTATCTATGTTGCTTGGCGCATACATATTTATGACCAGGATATAATTTCCTTCATAAAATGTGTTAAGTATTGGGGCCAGCCCAATGGCATAGTGGTCAGGTTCACACACTCCACTTTGGTAGCCCGGGGTTCACTGGTTTGGATCCCAGGCGTGGATCTATGCCCCGTTTGTCAAGCCATGCTGTGGCAGGTGTCCCACATATAAAATAGAGGAAGAAGGACATGGATGTTACCTCAGGGCCAATCTTCCTCAACAAAAAAAAGAAAGAAAGAAAGAAAAAATGCGTTAAGGATTAATACATAGTGTCCCACTTTACCTTGTTTAGAGCTTTGAACCTTACATTCCACTGAATCTGATATTAATATTACACATTCTGTTTTATTTCTATTTTAATTCTCCTAGTATCTTTTTGTGCAACCCTTTATTTTGAAAATTGTCAGTCTCCTGAAAACAGCATATAGCTGAGTGTGATTTTTCAGCACAATGTTCTGGTTATCTATTGCTGCATAATAAACCCCAAAATTGTTGACATAAAACAACCATTTTATTGTGCTCTTGGATTCTCTGGGCCAGGAATTCAGACAAGACACAGCAGATGGCTCTTCTCTGCCCTACACTGTCTTAGGCTCGGGCAGAAGTCTCACCCGGCAGGTGGTGACTCCAGTGGCTGAGGGCTGGAATTCTACTGAGGCATCTTCACTCACGTGCCTGGTGCCTGGGCTGGGATGACTCAAAAACTGGAATCATCTGGAATTCTCAGCTGGGGCTCCTATCTCAGGTCCCTCCATGGCGCTTCCACCTCTCACAGCTGATGGCTGAGTTCTGAGAGGGACGTCCCAGCACGGAGCTTACAGAGAGAGAGGCTGCCTGGAGGCCCGGACAGGGTTGCACGGTTCTCTGACCTCGCCTCAGTGTCCCACATTGCCACTTCTGCAGCAGTCTGTCGACCAAGGCAGCCACGAGCCCGCTCAGACACTAAGGTGTCTGACCTCGCCTCAGTGTCCCACATTGCCACTTCTGCAGCAGTCTGTCGACCAAGGCAGCCACGAGCCCGCATCTCAGTGAAAAGAGCGTCAAATAATTGGAGGCCGTGTTTCAAAACTGCCACGCCCGATCCGCTAGTATCTATTTAATGGAAGAATTCTGTTTATATTTAGTGTATATTAGTCTATTACATTTAGTGTAATGACTGATAGTTACTCCTTTCATCTTACCTTCCATTAATTAATTTTATAGTATCATTTCTTCATTTGTCTTTTTGTATTTGTGTTTGTTTGATCAAGTAGCTGTTGATTCAATTTTTCCCTTTGTTTATTCAGATGGTCTACTAAACTTTTCCATCCTGTTAGCAGTTACCTTCTCTTTTCTGAATTTTATAACCAAACACGCTTCTCGATTGTTATTCTAAAAACTCACCAATTATTTTCCCCACCAAGATGCGTCATTTCACCCTACTTCCCGTCTCCCAGTAAAGACATGAGATCTGTAAAACACTCTTATTTTACTCCTCCCCTCTCCCCGTGCCCCTCCCATCCCCTCATGAATGTTCATTTTATCTCAAGGTTCATTGCTCACCCCTGCTTCCTCTTCCCTTCATCTTCCCCCAAATTGAGGTTTCTCGACTTGCTAATTTCATACTCAATTAACTGTTTGCCTAGAGTGCTTTCTGTCATGTTTTCTTCAAATTGGGCACATGGGTAATATCTCTCCCAATTATTGCATAATCTCATGTTTCTTTCATTCCAGCGAGTAGGTTCTATCTTGCCTTGGCAGGGGTTTTTAGTTCAGTCCTCTTGTCGCAGTAATCCGTTGCTGCGTACCCCAGGAATCACAGAAACTGTCCCGACGCTCACATGGTTGCAGACAGGGATCCCAATACCAATTCGAGTCTCATTCCTTTAAGTGAGTTGTAACTTCTTTCTGTCTCACATTTTGTAAGGCTTTTCCCAAAAGCCTCCAGAAGACTGTCTTTACTTTTCACTGGCTGGGGGAGTATCCCATGACCGCCCTGGTGGAAAGGGAGGCTGGGAAAGAGGGCACCTGAAAAAGGAGAACAAGGTTGCCGTATCTGGCCTCCCAAACGGAGAATGGCTATTGAGTGGGCAACAGTGTCTGCCGACTGTGTCACACTCTGAAAATCCCAAATTTCGTGTTTTCTGTACCAAACAGGAAAGTCACACATTTTCACTACCTACTTGACGTCATTGCAAAAGGGCTACAGTGACCTCAGGACGGGGGACATGTTGACTTAATGAAGACATTCTGGCTAAATTAGTTAGTTCAGCAGGCGCATTAGTCCGCTCCAGCTGCTGTCACCCAATATCGCAGACTAGGCGGCTTAGACAACAGGCGCTTATTTTCTCACGGTCTGGAGGGTGGGCAGTCCACGATCAAGGTGCTGGCAGGTTGTTTCCGGCAAGGCCTCTCCCCCTGGCTTGTAGACGCCTGCCATCTCGCTCTCTCTTCAAGCGGGCTTTCCTCGCTGTGTGCACGCAGTGGCAGGGGCGGTGGGGAGCTCCATTCTTGTGGGGATACTAATCCCATCAGCTCAGAGCCTCATTCTTATGACCTCATTTAACCTCAGTTGCCTCCTTAGTGTCCCCATCTCCAAATAGAGCCTCACTGAAGGGTTAGGGCTTCAGCATATCAATCGAGAGGCTACAAATGTTCAGTCCATAACCGCAGACAAGGTCAGTATCCCACTTATGTGCCCTCAGCATTCGCCATTCCTTTGCACACCCAGCCTGAGGCGTTCTCTGAGACTATGTAGCCCGTGCTCAGGACAGGTGGCAGTGCTGGGGGGTTAACAGTCCCCGGGAGCATTCCTTCACCAATAAATGAGGAGGTTGGGTGGATAGACACCCCAGCTCCCTCACCCCTCAGGTGGGCCGCTCTGAAGTGTGCATTCACGCTGCCTCTCGAGGTTCCCAGAGGAATTGACCCCCAGGTGCCCACAGGGAAAACTCACTTGATAATGTTTGCTTTGTTTTCTGCCTTCCATTCCCTGTCTCGTTTAACCACTTCCCCTCCCGTGTTTTCCGGGATCATCTCCCAAGTAAAACACTTGCACTTGAATCTTCGTCTCAATGTCCGCTTCTTGGAGAACCCAACAAAGGCAAGGAGGAAAGGAAAGAATGAAGACAACCATTGCCTTAATGGAGTTGTCTTGGAAAGCCAGGATAGACCCTGGCGGGAAGGGTACAGCCTCTGGCACATATGAGATGCTCAGTAAATCTTTGTCAAATGAATGGCCAAATTTCTCCTTTGTGTTCCAGATATTGACGAATGTGAACCACCCTATAGTAGATATTGTGGAGCAAACGCTAAGTGTCGGAATGTCATAGGAAGTTTCGACTGTCACTGTGACTCTGGATATGAACTCCTCTCTGGGGGGACACGATTCAACAATTCTAATGAGAACACTTGTCAGAGTAAGAAAATTCTTGTCTTCTTGTGCCCCTCATTTTTCATTGAGTCCAACACCAGAAAAGATACTTTCTGTAGTGGGGCCAGGATGTGTTTGTATTTTCTGGAGGTAAATGGATGCTGGAAAGAGGAGAAAAAAAGAAAGAGGGAAGTTCATAGAAATAACGGGGTGAAGAAGGCAAGTGGGCTTTGGAGACAGAGATGATGGGGTAGTCACTAGACTAGAGTCTCTGGATGGCAAAGAAGAAAAACCCGCTCAGGCTAACACAAGCCGAAAAGATGAGTTTATGATAAGGATGCATGGATATGTCTTGGAACTCAAGGACAAGAATACAGCGGGGCTTCTGGCATGAACTGAAACTGGAGAGTCAACGCTATCGGAGCGCTCCAGTCTCTGATGTTCTCTGGGCCTGCTCCTTTCTCCACTTTCCTTGCAAAGTGGTTTTCTCTGCTCCCTAGTCCACAGGACCAGAAATACGGCCACCAACAGCTCCAAATCTTACCGTCGTTATTGACCCAACCACCCAAAGAGAGATCAATTGTCTCTCTTTTGAACCTAATTGCAAATTTTTTTTTGGAAATGTACAAAATTGCCCAGTTTGAGTCATGTGCCTACCTTTGGATCTGTGTTGAGGGGGAGGCGCTATGTTGTATAAGAATGACCAGTCTCGTGGAAACCGTATAGATGGGGCAAGTCTACACACAAGGAATGTGGGACTAGGCAGGCTATCCATGAGGTGCTGGCTACAGTTGATATCAGAAGAGAGAGAGTCTTTAAAGCTAAATCCTAGGATGCTGTTGGTGGAGAAACAATAATACTAATAGCTAGTATTTGTTTCGCTTGTGCTATGTGCCAGGTACTCCATAAGTGATTTACATTTACCATAACCATGTGAGGTAAGCACTGTTATTGCAGATAAAGAAATTGAGATGTCCAAAAGTTAAGTAACTTGCCCAAGGTCAGCCAGCTAATAAGCAGGTTTTTAACTTGGGTCAGCTTACACTGAGAGTCCACACTCTTAGCCACTCGCTATGCTGCAACGTGGGACTCAGAGAAGGCATAAAAGGGACAAAGCACTCTTATTCTGGTGCAAAAAAATAAGTTATCCCTCTTTATAAGTCAAGATCCAGTCTGGAAAATATAAGACACACCACATCTTTCAAACATCAGGAATTCCATATCGAGAGTAGGTACTGGTGAGGGAAGAGCTGAGAAGTCAAAAGAGGGATCGTGAGGCAACCCAGAGATTAGCAACAGCAGAAATCTGCAGCCGTTCTGCACCCAGAGGGGCAGGGGAGGAAGTGATACTACCAGGGCTTAAGAGCTGCGTCCGTCTAATCAGAGTTGGGAACTTGGAAGAGAGACAGCCAAAGCTGGAGATGCCACAAGAGGTAGAGAAAGGGGGGAGAAACACCCTGGCTCCTCCTTTCCTCTGCTCCCACGTTCCACCAGCATCTCCCACTGGCTGAACCTGCCAGGAAGCCACCAGGCAAGGGACCCTGGCAGGTGGAGTTGTCCATGTAATGGAACAGAGCATGGAAAAAGTAGGATCTGAGGGCACATTGACAGCTGACTGACACTTCTCTTGACAATGTACCCACAGACTGAGATTGTACCTGGCTTCTGATGCGTCTGTTAAACTCACTTTATTTTACAAGGCAGAAAAATGCCCTTGATTATTTTGCTAATTTTAAGAGCTCCTCACAGCCCTGTTATATGGATTGAATCCATCTGGGGTTAGTTATCACCAGGTTTGGTAGGTCCAACAAAGCCCCTGTGGGAAAGCGTGCAGCTTTCAGCCAAAAGTGCAATTTCTACAATGAATGTGGTTTCCAATAACAGACATATTCTAGACTCAGGGTTGTAGGTCAAAGTGCTTGAACTCTTAAGGCAAAACCCTCAATATTACAAGAAAGCCCTTTGTCCTTTTTAGTAAATAGACTCAGCTGAAAACCGAGATACAGGAGGTACAGATTTAGCCTCAACCTGATGGTGAAGCATGAGAAGCGACACACAAAGGTCTCATTCACAGCTGATAACCCAAAACTGACCCTCCTGTTTCACTTGTCGTTCTCAGCCAGGCTGAACTTAAAAATCTGAGGCATCTAATTTTCTGTTTCCTCGGCCATTTCAGTTTTAATGTCCACCCAAGACCAAATTTAAAAATTTGGAGCTCACCCTTTTCTGCTGCCTCTGTGCCAGGTATCTCCACCGCGGCAACGCTGACATCTGGGGTCTGATCAGTCTTGTGGTCATGCATTGTAGGGTGTTGACAGTACCCCAGGCCTCCACCCACTAGATGCCACCCACGTCCCCACCCCAAGCTGTCACCACCAAAAGTGTCTCCAGCCATTACCAATGTCCTCTGGGGGCAAAATCACCCCCAGTCGAAAAATGCCGCTCCACACCATGACAGGGAACTCAGGTTCTGATCCCCGAAAAGAGCGAGCAACCCGTCAGTAAACACGAAGAGTTCAGACCCTCCAGACGCAGTCACCCGCTCGCACGCCCGCCTCTCCTCCCTCTCCCTCGGTTCTGACAGTAACCTCCCGCAATATCTTTTGCAGCGACCACCACCGCAGCGACCACCACCGCAGCAACCACCACCACAGCGACCACCACCGCAGCAACCACAACCACAGCGACCACCACCGCAGCGACCACCACCGCAGCGACCACCACCGCAGCAACCACCACCACAGCGACCACAACCACAGCGACCACCACCACAGCAACCACCACCGCAGCAACCACCACGTACAGGAAAGAGGTGAGTGGAAGCTGAGCTCTGGAACCCAGCCAGGTAACAAATGTTTGCAAAGCCCAAATTAGCAGGTAGGGGTAGATACTATATGTTACATGGGTACTATATATTATATGTTCATATATCATATATGTGGTGTCATATATGTGATATATCACATATTATGTAACAGTACGATATATTTTAATACATTGTATGTTAATTATAATATAATATCACAGTGTTAGAATTTTTTTTTTTTTGAGGAAGATTAGCCCTGAGCTAACTGCTGCCAATTTTCCTCTTTTTGCTGAGGAAGACTGGCCCTGAGCTAACATCCGTGCCCATCTTCCTCTACTTTATATGTGGGATGCCCACCACAGCATGGCTTGTCAAGCACTGCCATGTCCACACCTGGGATCCGAACTGGTGAACCCTGGGCCACCAAAGCAGAACGTGCTCACTTAACCGCTGCACCACCAGGCTGGCCCCTATAATGTTATGTTTTACATATACCTGTGATGCATACATATCCATGACTATGTTTATCGCTATATGTGTATCATCATATATCTCACATAGAGAAAGATAGATACAGTGTTTCCACATACGGGTGTGTGTGTTCCCACATGTGTGTTCTGCCACCTAAAGTCAGGATCTGTCCCAGGCCAAGAAAGACAGACTAAGCAAGACTGTATCAAGGAAGGCTGAGCTTCTGGAAGAAAAAGACCCACATATCCAATGGCTTTGTAAAGATGGACTTTATTACTTTCTGAATTAACAGTCCAGAGGCGAGCAGTCCAGGCTGGCAAAGGGATCCCACTCCATGAGGCCATTAAAGGCCCCATGTTCTTTCCATGCTGTGGCTCCACCACCCCCTGGCATCTTGTCCTCAACTGCAGTCAAAGCTGGTTTGCTGCAATGTTGCATTCGTACCAGTGGGGAGAGAGGAGAAGGAGTTCAGGGCAAGTGGTCTCGAGTGCAGGGTGAAGAGGGGAGAGAGGAGAGAAGAGATGCATGTACTCACTATGTGATAGGCTAGTAAGACTGTGATAATTTCCTTGGAGACATGTCATAAAGTGACAGCCCAGAAGTTGCACATGTCATGGCCAAACCTAGCGGCAGGGGAGGCTGGGACAACATGGTCTGTAGCTGGGCAGCATGACCTGGATAGATGTTGAGGAATTCATTCAATTATTCAAAGGAAGAGGGGGAAATGGATATCATAGGACAGTTAAAAGAGAGAGACGCTGAGATAGTGCCTGCTGGGTAGTAATCACTGAGTGTCCATACCAACTCTGAATTTTAATTAAAAAAATGATCCGTGTCTCTGAGAACGTGCAGACCAGCAGAATGAGCTCATCCGTCCTCCCCTCACTCCCCACCCTCACCCTGCCCCACTCCAGAGGGATTGCTCACGCCTTGACCTCCCGAGCTCCAGGCCTCCGGGTACGTACTGCTCTCTCCACCTGACCTTCTTTTCCCGATCCCTCACCTGGCTGGCTTCCTCCAGTCTTCTTTGCTCAAGACTCAATTCAGGCGGCACGTCCTCCTGGATGGCCTCCCTAAACCGCCTCCCTCTGAGTTAATATCACGTCCCTGTGGTGGGAGGATGTGGAGGCTAGAAGTGTAGATGGGCTCGGATCCTGGCCCCACAGGGGCAAGAGACAGGGTAAAATGACAACCTCTCTGTATTCGCCAGAGTTCTCCGGAGAGACAGAACTAGCAGGAGGGACAGGTGCAGATACAAACAGATCTCTTGTAAGGAATTGGCTCAGGTGATTAGGGAGGCTGACGGGTCCCAAGATCTGCGGGTGGCGAGCTGGTGACCCAATAGTGTGGTTCCAGCTTGCATCCAGAGGCCGGAGACCCAGCCAGAGCTGATGTTTCAGTTCAAGTCTAAAGGAAAAAACCAGTTCCAGGGAGTCAGGGAGTCAGGCAGGAGAAATCCCCTCTCACTGAGATTTATGGTTCTACTCAGGCCCCCAGCGACTGGAGGAGGCCCACCCACATCAGGGCGGGCAGTCTGCGTGACCCCATCTGCCCATTCAAATGTTAATCTCATCCAGAAAACACCCTCACAGACACACCTGGAATGATGCTTGACCGACTATCTGGGCACCCCATGACCCAGTCACGTTGACACACAAAATTAACCATCACACTTTCCAAGACTGATTACGCGTGTGTAAGATGGGGGTGATGATGGCACCTCCCTCCTTGGGTGGATGGAAGCTCAGATGCAATAACATATGTGGAGCACTTAGCACGGTGCCTGGTCCAGAGCACGCCCCCATCCACAATGTCCTCTGGCAGACTGACAATATCTATGTGATGTGTCATCGCCCCATAGACGTGCACTTCTTGAGGGCAGGAATCAGACCAGGCCCACACGGGGAGCTCAACAAGTGTTCACTGAAGTAATGAACAAATAATCATGTGATCGACAGGAATGTTTCATTATAAAATTTCATTGCCAGTTTCCTCAAAAAGTTAAAAATAGAATTGCCATATGACCCAGAAATTCCACTCCTAGGAACACAACCAAGAGAACCGAGGACAGGGACTCAGGTACCTGCACACCTGTGTTTGTAGCAGCACTATTCACAACTACCAAACGGGAAAAACAGCCCATATGTCCACCACAGATGAATGGATAAACAAAATGTGGTCTAGGCATCCAGTGGCATATTATTCAGCCATAAAAATGAATAAAGTCCTGATTCATACAACAATAGGGATGAGCCTTGAAAACGTGATGCTCAGTGAAAGAAGAGAGACACAAAAAGTCACAGAATGTGTGATTCCACTGATAGGAAATGTCCAGAACAGGCAGGTCCAGAGAGACCGATGCAGTTTAGCGGGCGTCAGCCACTTGGGGGGAGAAAAATGGAGAGTAATTGATTAATGGGTAGGAAGTTTTATTTTGCAGTGATAAAGATACTTTGGAACTACACAGAGGTTATGGTTGCACATCATGAATATACTAATTTGCCACTGAATGGTACACTTTAAAAAAGTGAATTTTGGGGGCTGCCCCATGGCCCATGGTTAAGTCTGCATGCCCCATTTCGGGAGCCCAGGGTTTTGCCAGTTCGGATCCTGGGTGTGGACATAGCACCACTCATCAGGCCAGGCTGAGGCGGCGTCCCACATGCCACAACTAGAAGGACCCACAACTAGAACATACAACTATGTACTGGGGGGCTTTGGGGAAAAAAAAAAAGAAGAAAGAAAAAGAAATGAATTTTATGTTGTGTGGATTTCACCCCAATAAAAAAATGCATTGCTGGAAAAAGATAGGTGCAAAGTCATCATGCTGGATCCGACACCACGATAACAATTCTGAATGGCAAATACTGTGGTGTCTACTCTGTACATATGGGTTTAAAACCAAAACGATTTCAGTGGTCATTTGGAGGAGAGAGAAATTTTCTACGTCAGGCAAGCAGGGTAGGAGGGGGCTCCCAAACTAGAAACCGCAGCTCAGAATTTCCACAAAGACTCATTAGGTTGAGTGAGAAGAACACTGAAAATGTCTGTTTGAACCCTGGTCCTGAACGTCCCTCCAGGGCTCTTTAAGAGCCACTTGTAACACGCTGGTGTGATAGCATTTTCTGTTTAGGAGCATTCGTTCAGCCCGGGGACGCTCACTGAGCACTAACTACTTGCCAAGGACCGTTCCAGGTGCTGGGAAGCAGCTGTGAACAAGCCAAAGTCGCCATCCTGACGAGACGTCCTGTCTGGTGCTTCAATGTGCCCACGAGCCCCCCGGGGCCAGGGCTAATGCAGATTGGGCTTCAGGGCGCCAGGAGCCTACCTTCCTAACGGCCCTATTGCGGGTCCACGAGCCACCTCAGAGCACCAGGACGTGGGCGTCCGCACAGAAATGGTCTTTCAAAGAACCTGGACTACCCTTTTTTTTTTTTTCCTTTTTCTCCCCAAAGCCCCCAGGTACATAGTTGTATATTCTTGGTTGTGGGTCCTTCTAGTTGTGGCATGTGGGATGCTGCCTCAGCGTGGTTTGATGAGCAGTGCCATGTCCGCACGCAGGATTCAAACCAACGAAACACTGGGCTGCCTGCAGCGGAGCGCACGAACTTAACCCCTCGGCCACGGGCCAGCCCCCTGGATGACCATTTTTCAACTTCCCCTGGCCTTTCATTATTCTCCGGCCATGGGTCCGTCTCTTTGCTATCCTTCACAGACAAATTTCTTGATTTACAAAGGCCGCACAGAGTGACTTTCGATCTATAACTCTACTTCAGCCTTTCTCAGCTTTGTATAACGTGTAATATTATAACGTTAAAATATTCGAGACTGGCATTCTCTGCTGTGGGGCTTGTCCTGTGCGTTATCGTGTGCTGAGCACCACGTCTGGCCTCCACCCATTAGATACCAGAAGCGTCCCTCAGTGGTGACAGTCATAAACGTCTCAGACATTTCCAAATGTCCCCTCGGGGTCAAAATCTTCCCCAGTGAAAACCACAGGTCTGTTTTGAGCAAGCTTACCACTTCCCTGTTGGTAAAAGATGTTCCTGGTAACTAACCCTTACCTGGTGTTTACCGGGTACAGACGCTGTTCTAAAAATGCAGCATCTCTTTTCTCATTTAATCTCCCCAAAAGGCTGTGGGCTCCTATTACTGCTCCCATCCTAAGATGAGGAAACTGAGGCACTGATCAATTGAGTGACTTTCCCAAGGTCGTAGAACCAGTGAATTACGGAGGTGGGATTCGAACTAGGTCCTCTGGCTCCAGAACCTGCTTTCTCGTGCTTTCTACCGTCCCTCGGGGTGTGGGACCTATTGGGTTGGATTTCCTTAAATTCTTTATATCTTCCAAGGTGCAACAGATTGTTGACAAAGTCGAATCACTTCTCAGCAATAAGACTCTATGGGAAGAGAAGAGAGATGTCCCATCCTGGGCCACAAATATTCTCCAGGAGACGGAGTCGAATGTTCTAAAAACTGCCTTGAAAACCCCAAACCAAAACAACCAGCGAGGTCAAACTAGTACTGTGGGTAAGAAGAGAGCAAGGCGTGGTGCCTGGGGCTGGTTTCTGGCTGGGGCTGGATTCAGCAATTAGAAAAATAAGTAAACGCGCTGCGTGAGTCCATTTATACAGGCACGCCTCAGAGATATTGTGGGTTCGTTTCCAAACCACCACAATAAAGGAAGTCACACGAATTTTTTGGTTTGCCAGCGCACATGAAAGTTATGTTTACACTATACTGTAGTCTGTTAAGTGTGCAACAGCATTATGTCTAAGAAAAATGTGCAGACCTTGATTTAAAAATATTTTATTGCTAAAACATGCCAACCATCGTCTGAGTCCTCAGTGAGTCACAACTTTGTTGCTGGTGGAGGTCTCGCCTCGGTGTTCACTGGTCAGGGCGGTGGCTGCAGAAGGCTGGGGCAGCTGGGGCAACTTCTTAGAATAAGACGCAATGAAGTCGCCACGTCAGTTGACTCATCTTTTCACGAGCGATTTCTCTGTAGCCTGTGATGCTGTTTGGTGGCATTTTACCCACAGCAGAACTTCTTTCAAAATTGGAGTCAGCCCTCTCAGACCCTGCCACTGCTTTGTCAACTAAGTATATGTCATATTCTAAATCCTTTGTTGTCATTTCAATAAGCTTCACGGCATCTTCACCAGGAGTAGATTCCATCTCAGGAAACCACTTTCTTTGCTCATCCGTAGAAGCAGCTCCTCACCTGTTAAAGGTTTCTCGTGAGACTGCAGCAGTCCAGGCACATCTGCAGGCTCCACTCTAATTCCAGCTCTCTTGCTGTCTCCATCACACCTGCAGTTCCTTCCTCCACTGAAGTCTTGAACCCCTCAAAGTCATCCATGAGGGTTGGAACCAACTTCTTCTGAATTCCTATCAATGTTGACATTTTGACCTCTTCCCTGAATCACGAGTGTTCTTGATGGCGTCTAGAAAGGTGAATCCTTTCCAGAGGTTTCCAATTTACTTTGCCCAGATCTGTCAGAGGAATCACAATCTAAGGCAGGAATAGCCTTATGAAGTGTATTTCTTTAATCATAAGACTTGAAAGTCAAAATTGCTCCTTGATCCACGGGCTGCAGAATGGATGCTGTGTCAGCAGGCAACGTTAATCTCACTGCACATCTCCACCAGGGCTCCTGGGGGACGAGGTGCACCGTCAATGAGCAGTGATATTTTGAAGGGAATCTTTTTCTGAGCAGTAGGTCTCAACAGTGGGCTTAAAATATTCAGCCAACCATGTTGTAAACACATGTGCTGTCGTGCAGCCTTTGTTATTCCATTTGTAGAGCACAGGCAGAGTAGACTTAGCACAATTCTTAAGGGCCCTGGGATTTTCTGACGGTAAACGAGCACTGGCTTCAGCTCAGAGTCACCAGCTGCATGAGCACCTGACAAGAGAGTCAGCCTGTCCTCTGAAGCTTTGAAGCCAGACATTGACTTCTCTCTGGCTATGAAAGTCCTAGATGACGTCTTCTTCCAATAGAAGGCTGTTTTGTCTACACTGAAGATCTGTTGTTTGGTGCAGCCCCTTCATTGATGATCTCAGCTGGATCTTCTGGAGAACTTGCAGCAGCTTCTCCATCAGCACCTGCTGCTTCATGTGCACTTTGATGTTAGGGAGGCGGCTTCTTTCCTTAAACCTCATGAACCAAGCTCTGCCAGCTTCAAACTTTTCTTCTGCAGCTTCCTCCGCTCTCTCAGTCTTCACAGAATTGAAGAGAGTGAGGGCCTGGCTCTGGATTAGGCTTTGGTTTAAAGGACTGTTGTGGCCGGTTTGATCTTCTACCCAGCCCACTAACACTTCCTCCATTTCGGCAATAAGGCTGTTTCACTTTCTTATCATCCCTGTGTTCACTGGAGCAGTGCTTTTCATTTCCTCCAAGAAGTTTTCCTTTACGTTCACAACTTGGCTAACTGTTTGGCACAACTGGCCTCGCTCTCAGCCCATCTTGGCTTTCAACGTGCCTTCGTCACTAAGCTTAGTCACTTCTAGCTTTTGGTTTAAAGTGAAAGCTGTGTGACTCTTCCTTTCACTTGAACACTTAGAGGCCGTTGTAGGTTATTAATTGGCCTAATTTCAATATTATTGTGTCTCAGGGAGTAGGGAGGCCTGAGGAGAGGGAGAGAGACAAGGGAAGAATTGCCAGGGGATGGGGCAGTCAGAACACACACAACATTTATTGACTAAGCTCGCCATCTTACTTGGGTGCTGTTTTTGGAGCCCCAAAGCAATTACAATAGTAACATCAAAGTTCACAGATCACAGGTCGCCATAACAAATATAATGATAATGCAGAAGTTTGAAATACTGTGAAAATTACCGAAATGTGGCACAGAGACACGAAGTGAGCAAATGCTGTTGGAAAAATGGCGCCAAGAGATTTGCTCAACACAGGGCTGCCACAAACTTTCAACGCGTAAAAATCACAGTGTCTGCGAAGCACAATAAAATGAGGTCTGCCTGTATAAAACTCTACAAAATGCAAACTAGTCTATAGCGATGGAGGAATCGGGGAGGGCGGAAAAAGGGGATGAGAAAATGTTAGGAGACTGTGGGGGATGGAAACGTTCGCCAGCTCCACTGCGGTGCTGGTGTCACCCCTACGACCCATCAGATCACATACTTTCACGTGTGCGGCTTCTTGCCCATCAGTTACACCGCCACAGAGCTGTTAAAAACCATCAACAGTTTCCAATCCTGGGTCTGGGATTCTGGATTAAAGGTAGTTTTTTTGTTTTTTTTAATCCAGTGACTTCATAACTTAAGCACATGTCACAGTGGAGCTATTTCAGCCACCCTGCAAGGAAAGTCTTCCTATATATTTGAAAATAAAAGTACTTTCATTACACTTGTCATACATATTCATTACTTAACCATGTGAGGAGATAATACGTTAATTATCTTGACCGTGGTAATCATTTCACCATGTATCAGTGTGCCGTCATCATACCGCACACCTTAAATATATACAATTTTTATTTTTAGAGATAACAGTAAATAAATAAAATACCATAGCAAAACCAAATATTAATTTTTTTAAACATTAGAAAAAAACGTAAACAAAACTAAATTTAGACCAGCCACATCTGCCCACATCCAGTCTTCCAATCCTATACCTCTGTGGGCGCGTGTCTGATGAAGGGGCACATCTCTGCTGTGTGTATTTTACATGCAGTTCCGCAACCTGCTTCTGAACCGCTCTCCATGTAAATTGTCTACATCATCATCGCCTGTGTTACTGTCTACATCATCACCTGTGTTACTGTCTACATCATCACCTGTGTTACTGTCTACATCATCATCACCTGTGTTACTGTCTACATCATCATCTGTGTTACTGTCTACATCATCACCTGTGTTACTGTCTACATCATTGTCTGTGTTACTGTCTACATCATCGTCTGTGTTACTGTCTACATCATCATCACCTGTGTTACTGTCTACATCATCACCTGTGTTACTGTCTACATCATTGTCTGTGTTACTGTCTACATCATCATCGTCTGTGTTACTGTCTACATCATCGTCTGTGTTACTGTCTACATCATTGTCTGTGTTACTGTCTACATCATCATCGTCTGTGTTACTGTCTACATCATCATCACCTGTGTTACTGTCTACATCATCGCCTGTGTTACTGTCTACATCATCACCTGTGTTACTGTCTACATCATTGTCTGTGTTACTGTCTACATCATCATCGTCTGTGTTACTGTCTACATCATCATCACCTGTGTTACTGTCTACATCATCGTCTGTGTTACTGTCTACATCATCGTCTGTGTTACTGTCTACATCATCACCTGTGTTACTGTCTACATCATCGCCTGTGTTACTGTCTACATCATCGTCTGTGTTACTGTCTACATCATCGTCTGTGTTACTGTCTACACCATCATCGCCTGTGTTACTGTCTACATCATCACCTGTGTTACTGTCTACACCATCATCGTCTGTGTTACTGTCTACATCATCACCTGTGTTACTGTCTACACCATCACCTGTGTTACTGTCTATGTCATCACCTGTGTTACTGTCTACACCATCATTGCCTGTGTTACTGTCTACATCATCACCTGTGTTACTGTCTACACCATCATCGCCTGTGTTACTGTCTACATCATCACCTGTGTTACTGTCTACACCATCATCGCCTGTGTTACTGTCTACATCATCACCTGTGTTACTGTCTACATCACCATCACCTATGTTATTGTCTTCTGTGGTTTACAGCATTGCATTGCATGGGTGTGCTGTAATTTATTTATTTCCCTCTTCTGAGAAATGTGCGTTTTCACCAAACAACTCTGTGATAAAGACCATTGAAAATGTATCTGTGTGTACTTGTTCAATATTTTATTAGGATAAATTCATTGAAGAGGAGTCATTAGGTCAAGGGGAAAAAAACATTTTATAGATTTTTAATACACATGACTATGTTGGCCTCCAGAAATGCTGTTTGCTCTGCTTTTTATTCAGCTCAGAGCTGTTCTTGGAGCTACGTACATTTTTAAACCTCATAATAACAGTAAGCTTGCCCATTGCTTTTCTTATCAGCTGTTGAAACTCGAGTTGTCACAGACAATTGCTCCGAGGAAAGAAAGGTCTTCACCTTGAACGCACAAAAGAACTCAGTGGACATCCTCTGCGCTGACGTTGTCCAGGGAAACATACAAGGTACGTGTGGCAGCTGCATTCAGAACCCCTAAGATGTCACTGTGAGCCGTGAGGAAACACCCCGAATAGGCTCCCCCCAAATGGGTCTGTTACCCTAAGACTGTGTCACTTGAGTCTTTAAAAAAAAAGAGAGAGAGAGAGAGAGACATCTTCCTCAAGTGGAGGCTTTCTGTTCTCTGGCTCGGAAGACACTTCTTTGCCACCCAGGGCTGTGCTGTCCAGGCTGCAGTTTGGGTTCACACAGAAGCAGCCCCTGGGACAAGTGCATAAGGAGTTCAAGTACGAGGAGTTTATTTGGAGGTTGACCACAGGACGCAGCAGTAGCCATATTAGTCAGGATTCTCCAGAGAAGCAGAACCAATAGGATGTGTGTGGAGAGAGAGACAGACATTCTGAGGAAGTAACTCATGCGATTGTGGAGGGTGGCAAGTCTAAACTCTGGCCAGCAGGCTGGAGACCCCAGGGAGGAGCTGATGTCTCAGCTCGAGTCTGAAGGTAATCTCTTCCTTGGAGGAAGTCAGTCTTTTTCTTAAGACTTTCCACTGATTGCAAGAAGCCCACCCCCATTATCTGGGGGAAGATAATCTGCATGACTCAAAGTCTACTGATCTAAATGCTAATCGCACCTAAAAAAAACCCTTCACAGCAACATCCAGACTGGTGTTTGACCAAATATCTGGGCATCGCGGGGTCGCCACGTTGACGTGTAAAATTAACCACCCCAGCAGGGGAGACAGGCAGTGAGACAGGGAACAGGAGGCAGCAGGACAGGAATTGTGAGGTTAGGGAGCAAGTTTCTACTGGTGGGAACGGGCTCAGTCTCACCCGTCATCCCGTTCAAGGAGGGGGATGCCTGCTCTGATCCATCGAGGGTCCGGGGCCCTTCCAGTCAGTCCCGTGTACAGACCACACACACTCGCTCTGGGGAAAGCCCCCAGGCAGAGTCACAGCTGCTTGCAGTAGAATTCGTCCACAGGCAAATGAAGAAACAAGGAATGCCAAGAGGGTAAAGTCAGGGAGCCTGCAGTATCCGCTACATAGCCCATAGAAAGGAATGGATTGTTACTATGAATTGTCCCCGTGTTGCCAGACCTCCTGATCCTCCAAGAGACACCAAAACTTGGGTTGTTTGCATGAATGCCTCCAATTTTTAAACTTCACAAAATACTTTCACTATAACTGCCATATAGCTATAACGGCTCTGGCATGATCAATGGGGTCTTAAAATCCAATCATGTTACATGTGGGGTACAGCTGGTCTGGACTGTCACTCAAAGCCCCAGAGTCAAGAGCTGAACTCAGAAAGTCTCATGAGGCGGTTATTTCCCATCCCCCTCTCCCCACCGCCGAGAAGATAAGAGCTTGAATGTGCCTCCGGTTGAGGACGGGCCAGGCGGAGGATGAAAGCTAACCTCCAACCACACGGTTTCACACTTCCCCTGTTGCTCACAATTTGCAGAGAGTGTGCAAGTCTTCACAGTGCAGGCCAAACAAAAATGTCTGCAGCGCAGTGTGCTCCCTGGTCACGTTCTGAGAAACCGGGGGTGAGGGTTTCAAGATGTGAATCAGGGAGGACACAGCTCAGCCCATGATAATAACTGTCTCTGCCGAATCATATAAGTGAGTGACGGGCATCATCATGTGGTTACATGTGCTCAAGGCCCCTCCAGCATAGACGCCCAGCAGCAGACTAGTCACCACCCTAACAGGCCCTGGGCCTCACATCTGGCCATTTTCTTGCGCTGTTCCTCTACCGGAATGCCAACCACCACTCCTCTGGGTGAACTTTACTCTTTGTTCAACACGACTCAACTGTCACCTCCTCCATGCTGCCTCCCAGGAGTGCCTGCTTCCAACAGATTTCCAGTCAGGCCCTGCCTCCTCTGTGCTCCCTCAGCATCTTGAACCTACCTTATCCTGGCATCTAAGGTGTAGTGTTGTTTCTATTGACCAACATGTCCCTGTCTCTCCCAGCAGACTGGAATCCCCTTAAGGGTGGAAACCCTGAATTCCTTCTCTCTATAGACACCATTATGGGCACAGTACCTGGAGAACAGCGGCCAATGTTCATTGAATTAAATCCACATTTAGATTAAGGCCTCGACATTCCCGATGAGAGAAAAGAACCCATTGGCGGGCTCATGACAAGCTCATAGAGGGACGTTTCTCTGTCCTTCAGGTTGTGAATAGGGCCAGGACATTCTTTGCTTTGGGGCCACCCTGTGCCCTGTAGCATGCTGAGCAGCACCCCTGGCATTTATCCACTGGACACCAGTAGCAATCTCCTGCTTACAACAGACAAAAACACCTCCAGATGTTGCCCCAGGTCCCCTGGGGGGACAGAATCGCCCCAAGTTGAGAGCCGCTGGTCTACAGCGACCTTGTCATTTATCTCCAAATGGCGATAATTTTAAGATTGGAAGGGGATGCTATTAAATTACACTGGTAACATTGGTTTATGACGTTATACCTCAATAAAATAAATAAATCCTTTAAAGTATACTTAAAAATAAATAAATTAATAATAATAAATAAACTACACCGGGACACCAGGTGTGAACTGGGTCAGTCCTAGGGAACCCGAGACTTACCCTCACGTGAGCCCCTCCGGGGAAACACCTCAGAGGATAAACCCAAGCGCAGACACCAGCCTTGGAGACCTCTCCGGCCACTCTTCCCTGCTTGCGATTTTGCTCCTACACCAGAATATTTCAGCTCAAAACTGAGTGATGTCTCACCATCGGAACAGGTGGTTTATCACCTGTTTTCCGACCACCCACTGCCGTTTCCTTCTGAGGAATGGAAACTGCCATGAGGTCAGAAACAGAAGGGAATCTCCACTTCTGACCCCTCAGCCAAGGCCAGAGAACCTGGTTAGAGAAACCCGCAGAGGGGTCTGTTCCAAGGGGATGAGCTGTGCAGCTAGCGAGCGGCAAAACCAGGATTTGATTCTAGAAACTAGTTCCTGCCCCCACCCTCTCAGCTGCTCACTGTGTGTGGCCTCTTTGCCATGTGGACTTCTTGGCAGCTACAAAGAATAATGAATGCTTACTGACATGGGATTATGTTCGTAACATATAAGACGTATATATGCATACATATGTATGCATAGATTGCTAAGGCTGCTGTAACAAGGTGCCAGACTGAGGGGCTTAAACAAGAGAAATTTATTGTCTCCTGGAGGCTGGAGGTCAGAGATCCAGGTGTCGGCAGGGCTGGTTTCTCCTGAGGCCTCTCTCCTGACTCACAGGCGGCCACCCTCTCGCTGTGTCTTCACGTGGTCTTTCCTCTGGGGGTGTGCCTCCTCTTTGTGTGCCCAAATATCTTCTTCTTATAAGGGCTCCAGTTACGGATTAGGGCGCATCCTAACGGCCTCTTTAACTTAATCACCTCTTTAAAGGCCCTGTCTCCAAACAGTCACACTCTGAAGTCCTGGGGGGTTAGGACTTCAACATACGAATTTACGGGGGGATACAATGCAGCCCATAACACTGTCCTATTGATATATGTCATGGGTATGCCCCACTAACATATAATAAAATTATAGATATATGGTATAAGTATACCAAGTACGTATACATTTTTAGCCTGTTCAAGTCAAATTATGGCATTCCCTTGCTTAAATCCCTTCAGTGGCTTTCCAGCAGCTTAAAATAATAGCAAAAGTCCTTCCCAAACCTGTAAGGTCCTCTGAGATCTGCCCCGTCCTCCCCTGGACCTCCCTCCTTGCTTTCTACCCCTCTCTCACTCTGCTCCAGCCATGCGGGCCTCCTCGCTGTGTTTGGCAGTTGATGCTAGCTCAGATCTAATCTTCCTCAAAAAAAAAAAAATAGATTTAATGAGTTCCCCAGTCACTGTGTAACTCGGTAGGAATGCGTCAAACAGGAATTATCCTTTTCAAAAATAATTTACCTAAGACCATTGCTCTTCTGAAGGAAAGCCCTCAATACAACATGAGAACATACAGATTATTATAAAATATATTTATATCCTTGAGATGATGGCATTTGGACAAAGTCCCTTAGACTTAGCCCAAAGAGTCCCTTAGGAAGGGGAAAGCGGCCTTGTGACTCATGAAATAATTTCCCTAGAGTATACTTTGGGCATATAGCACAAGTATAGGCTTTATGAGCCACTGTGGGAGAAAGTTTCCAAAAGCGTTGTTTTCCCCCTAAAATATCTTTTTAGGTGCCCAATGGGTTAATCGGTGTATATACTGGAGAAGTTGCAATTGTGCTCCAATAGGTACTATGGGTTTCTTATTGGGCCTGAACCACACCTGTGAGGGGGTGTCAAAAATTCCCGCTTTTGACTGCCATATCTCTTTCTCTTCTTCCATGGCAATTTATTGAACATATAGAAGGAAATCTTTTACTGGATTAGCAGAGGTAAAAGAAAGTAGCAGGCATTCTTGAGGCTGGGCAGCATATCCAGCTTGATAACATCCTTGCTTATCATTTAAGTAAGACCTATCTGTAAACCAAATTAAATACTAGAATTCAGTCGTGGTCTTTTCCCCTTGTGATGTTGGAAGCATGGTAGCAGGGTTAAAATAGTGAATGCTATTTACCTGCACAATATAACCTAAGAAGGTTTATCATCATTTACTTGCCAGTGCTTCCCATGCAATTTAGCATAACCAACAAGCCTAATTATTATCCCTCCTTTATGGGAAGAGAGAACAAATTTCTTTGAGAAGTCCCAGGGGCCCTCTGAAAATTCTCAAAGAAGAAGGTCAAAATAAAGACTTCATTTAGGATATGAATTATGGGGGGCTGGTACCTTGATAGAGAGACCTCAGTCTTTTTGAACATAGGAAATTCTTTTAACGAAACATAGATCTTCTGTCTTTTAGGTAAACTTACTCAAAAATAAAGAAAAACCTTTTATAACCTCTTTATCAAAAGTAGGCTAAGAGTTTAAGAAAATTATCCCTTTTTAAGAGAGAAAGTCAAATTATAATTTTTGTACCAGCTTACTTTTTATATTCAAACCCATTTACTTCTTTAGATTCATTTCGATCTTTGCCAACTTGACCACGTATAAAACCCCTCAGGGTTTTACTTTCGCCAACGTTCTGCCGCTCTCTTTTACATTCAGAATTTGTCCCATGCCTTTCCTTTTTTCCTCCCTTCTAGAACTTTGGACAAATTTATCTTTCTTAACCAAACAAACAAAATATTTCCATTCTTTATACTTTTTTTCCTGAAAACATCCATGTTTCCTTGAATACAAATGTATTTTCCTTAATTATTGGTAGGCTTAATGACATATTAGAATTTTTTTAACCCTTAGAAACCTTAATTTTTAATGAAAACTAAGTAAGTAATTACAAATTGTTTTATGTTAGCATTTTGTGGATTGGAAAATTTACAAATACCTTTTATAATTTCTAAAAGCATTTTACTTCATAACACAATCTTTTAACAAAATATAAGACATGTTAACTAATACGCTTAAAAACCTTTTAGTTTTTCTGTGATAAGAAGCCAAGAGCAGATAAACTTATATTTAATAATTAATGTCTAATATTTTATCTTATTTAGAGATGACCTAGATATTCAATGAATTTTTATCATTTAAATTAACCTAGCAAAATTTCAAGGTTTGAAGTTACCAAAGAGATTTTGGAAGCTATTCTAAGTACATACAGCATATCACACAATTATTGTTAAAAGTTCACACAACACTCACCTTGTTCACATCTATCTAATTACTTGTTTCCAATAGTTATGTAGATTGCCTACAAGACTTCATGAGACATTAGGCAAAATCAGCCATCATTTTAAGTTATTACTTTTGTTAACCAGTTTTGTGGTAGAGAGAACATCAGCTTATCTGACCAACAAACGCAGAATAAAGGCCGCACGTCCGCATCGTATCCAACGCTGAGAACTCAGAGGACATGCCTGTTTTAATCAAACCAGCAAACTTAAACAAGATTTTATTACCGAAGATTATTTCATCTCATGTTAACTTGAAAGGCATTTGAGTTAGCTGCATTTAGAAAAGTCTTTGTAAGCACTTACTCTAAGTTATTTGAATAAAGCTCTTTAGAAATTATACCATCCAGAGGTAAAATGCCATACCTTTGTAACATAGATATATAGACATGCACATAAACAACTGACAGATACAACAAAGATTTTTCTTAGAAAATCTTTCTTTCAGTCTTAGGAATCTGGGACAGCAATATTCCCCTCTTGTTAAGGACTTGCAGGTCACAGCATGAAGCCAGCCAGAGTTCAGAGGAGAGGCTGTTCATTCAGGAACTGGTCAGGCTTTTTTAGAAGCTCGATTTCCCACTTTCCTTTTAATTTTATTTTGCTACAAAGTAGGAAAAATTCCTAGGGACAGTGCAATGGGTCAGAAGTGTGCTGCTTGTGAGTGTTACTTCCTAAAGAAAGATTGTGAACACTCTCTTACGTGCCTCGGTTTCTCCCACTGGCAGTCTAAAACTGCTGTGGGGGCTCAGAGTGCAGGTGATCAACACTACGTGAGCTTCCCCAGACGAGTCGTAATTAATTAATGTGAATGATGGTTGAGTTCCCTATGGGACTGCTACAGATCACAATTATTGATCCTCTGACACTCCCCGTGAAGTGCTCAGTCCCCTGAGAAGGTCTTTTGGCCAGAAGGAGCAGTGCCCCTCTTCTTCAGAGCTGAACACGTTCAGCCTCTCATTTCTCTATCAAGCAGTTTGTTCAGACTTTATAAACACAATTCTTTACAATTTAAAGCCAAATTAAAATGTCAGCCTGCCCCACCCACTCCAAAGTTCCTTCTAGGCTCCCCTGGCCTAGGAATTCCCCCTAGGTTCCTCTTACCGAGGGTATGTACAGTACCCCCTTAAGACACCGAGGCTTAAGCTTTGAAACAGCTCTTACAAACTCTTGGACCATCAACTTAAAATAAGAGATCAAGGGGGGCTGGCCCCGTGGCCGAGTGGTTAAGTTCGCGCGCTCCGCTGCAGGCGGCCCAGTGTTTCGTCGGTTCGAATCCTGGGCGCGGACATGGCACTGCTCGTCAGACCACGCTGAGGCAGCGTCCCACATGCCACAACTAGAGGAACCCACAACGAAGAATACACAACTATGTACCGGGGGGCTTTGGGGAGAAAAAGGAAAAAATAAAATCTTTAAAAAAAAAAAAAGTTTAAAAAAATAAGAGATCAAGGTTTCAGAACTTGCCAGGGTCACCTGAAGAATGCAGTGAGCCGGGGGGTTCAATGGGCCCCTATTGGTACCAAATGCTGGTTCAGTGTACATTCCAGGTAGTCTCTGGTGGGTTTCTCTAAAATCCTGCCATGACTACACCAAGAAATGTGGATAAAAATAATCCATAACCAATCTATAAATGAAATTAGGGTGAGTTTATTCTGAACCAGATCTGAGGACTAGTGTAGCCCAGAGGCTTCCTTCCCCAAGGAAGGAAGGGAACCAAAGAAGCTGAGTTCACAGAGTGGTCACACACCGTCTTGGAACAAAGAGCATGCATCGCATATGATTGGAATGTCCCTTTTACAATAGTCATGAGACTGTTCTGTCCACACAGCAATTGATGGACACAGCAGGTAGCAGGTCTGCTGTCTCGAGTTGGGTGGTCACAGGTGGGCACAGCAATTGGTTCCTAGTCTAGGGAGAGATGCTTATCCTTAAGGAAATGTCAATGTGGGGGGAAGTTGCACCTTTATCTTAAGGGCATTTGTTCTTGTCTTTGGGACGTAGCAAATGCTTAAAGCAGATGTACAATGCATGCTCAATGGCCACACCAGACCCTTCTGGAAAAACAAGGTCAGGCTGAATTATGGCTTCCTCATATGCTCCAATATATCCTCTTGCTTGCCATTTGTTTACCAGAAAGAACCATTTGTGCTATTATCAGTTTCTACATGTTATCTTCTATGCCCTCTCCATCTAACAGAGTTGTGAAATTGCTTGGCAATAGAAAGTCAATAAAAGATGCAGCACCCCCAAAGAACCAGATAATCCCCAGTAGGCAGCTTTCCACTGGAAGGAAATCCGGTCATAGCTTTCGCCCATTAACAACTTTTGGACATGCGTGTATATTTGGATGCACAAATAGATGCCTAGAAAAAATCTAGAACTCCAACAGTGATTATCTCTGAGTAGTGGAATTTTGTATGGATTGTATTTCGTTTTCTGTTTCTCCTCGTCAAAATTGTATCATTTACTCTTACAACACAGAAATTGTGGTGTATCAAATAATGTGATACACTACGTTAAGTAAAAAAATTAACCAAATATACATGTACTAGTAGGACTAAACCTTGAAAATATTAACTGGAACCACAAAAGAAAGTTGGAAAAAAATATCCAAAGTTGGATACCATTTATGTGAGTTTTTAAACACAGGAAACAACACTATATATTGTTATAGAAACGCATACATAGTAAGTCACAAAAACACTCACGGAAGGCTGCACTTCAAGTCTGTGATTATTTCTGGAGAGGAAGAAAGCATGAAATAGTGGGAGGTTTAGCTATATCTAAAACACTTTCTTTTTTTCACTTTTTTTTATTGAGGTAACGTTGGCTTAAAATATTACACAAATTTCCAGTGGACATCATTATAGTTCATCTTCTACATAGATACATTGTACTGACCACCAAAAGTCCAGGTGCCATTCATCGCCACACACATGTGCCCCATCTTCCTTTCCACCCTCCTTCCACCCCTTCCCCTGTGTAACCACCAATCTGTTCTCCATGTCTATGTGTTTGTTTTATATTGTCTACATACGAGTGAAATCGTACTGTATTTGTCTTTCTCCCTCTGACTTATTTCACTTAGCATAATACCCTCAAGGTCCATCCGTGTTGTCACAAATGGCAAGTTTTCATCTTTTTGTGGCTGAGTCGTATTCCATTATCTATATACACCACATCTTCTTTATCCATTCATCCTTTGATGGGGACTTAAGTTGTTCCCAAGTGTTGGCTATTGTGAATAGTGCTGCAATGAACATAGGGGTGAATATATCTTTTCAAATTATTGTTTTCATGTTCTTTGGATAAATACTCACAAGTGGAATAGCTGGATCACATTGTATTTCTAGTCTTAATTTTTTGAGAAATCGCCATACTGTTTCCCAATTTACATTCCCCCCAGCAGTGTATGAGGGTTCCCTCTTCCCCACATCCCTCCAACACTTGTTATTTCTGGTCTTTTTAATAATAGCCATTCTGATTGGCGTTAGATGATATTTCATTGTGGTTTTAATTTGCATTTCCCTAGTAATTAGTAATGTAAAACATTTTATTTCCTTAAAAAATAACTTTGAAGTTTTATGGAAAATTGATAGTATATGTTAACTCTGGATGTAGTTGTCAGTTGTGTCCTTTTAAATACTTTTCTGGATGTTTGAAATATAAATTAAACTTTTTTAGGAACTGAAGAAGATATTTTAAAAGAATTCAGCATTTACCACATGCTTGGCACTGTGCAGGGGGCCCTGTGGTTTCCAAATAAAACATCCTGTATAGTCACTCAAGAAGTTTAGTGCCTGTTGGGAAAATAGGATTCAATCTACGTGAAATAATGAGAGGAGAGTTGAATTCTCACCTGTGTAGCAACAGCTTTTTTGGAACACGAGTACAGAGAAAGAAGCACCATAAGCTGCTGGAGAAGACTTCTTGAGCCAGAGGCTGGGTTTGAACTGAGTCTTTGAGGATGAGTTACATTTGGGTAGGAAGAGCATGAGAGGAAGAACGAGCTTCCTGGGCACACCTGTGCAGGTGTGGAGATCATGGGAGCATAGCAGCTGTGAGGTGGGGAAGAGGGACAGGAGGAATGGTGGCACTTTGTAAGACTCCGTTTTTCTGTTTCCTCAGGTCCCAGCGCGGTCGCCTTCGTTTCATACTCCTCTCTCGGAAACATCATAAATGCAACTTTTTTTGAAGAGAAGAATGAGACGCATCAAATTCGCCTGAACTCTCACGTAGTGAGTGCTGGTATTGGACCCAAGAGGAACATCTCCCTCTCCAATCCTCTGACTCTGAGTTTTCAGCACGTGGAGGTGGGTCAAAGCTGCAGTTGAACTCGCTTAGGTTTCGTGCAGGTAGACTGCACAACTTGATTCTCCTCTTGTCAGTGGTTGTGGACCTGTGTCATCCAATATGGTAGCCAGGAGCCACCTGTAGCTATTGAGCATTAGAAATGTGGCAGATCTGAACCGAGATTTTTTTTTTTTTTTAATTTTTATTGAGTTAATGATAGGTTACAATCTTGTGAAATTTCAATTGTACATTATTGTTTGTCACTTGTGTTGTAGGTGCACCCCTTCACCCTTTGTGCCCACCCCCCACCCCATCTTTCCCCTGGTAGCCACTAATCTGTTCTCTTTGTCTACATTTTTAAATTCCTCATATGAGTGGAGTCATACAGAGATTGTCCTCTATCTGGTTTATTTCACTTAACATAATTCCCTCAAGGTCCATCTATGTTGTTGCAAATGGGACGACTTTGTTCTTTTTTATGGCTGAGTAGTATTCCATTGTATATATATACCACAACTTCTTTATCCACTTATCTGTTGATGGGCATTTAGGTTGCTTCCACGTCTTGGCCATTGTAAATAATGCTGCAATGAACATTGGGGTGCATGGGACTTTTGGAATTGCTGACTTCAAGCTCTTTGGATAGCTACCCAGTAGTGGGATAGCTGGGTTGTATGGAAGTTCTATTTTTAATTTTTTGAGGAATCTCCATACTGTTTTCCATAGTGGCTGCACCAGTTTGCATTCCCACCAGCAGTGTATGAGGGTTCCTTTTTCTCCACAACCTCTCCAACATTTGTTACTATTTGTTTTAGTTAGTTTTGTCATTCTAATGGGTGTAAGGTGATATCTTAGAGTAGTTTTTATTTACATTTCCCTGGTAATCAGCGATGATGAACATCTTTTCATGTGTCTATTGGCCATCCATATATCTTCTTTGGAGAAATGTCTGTTCATGTCTCCTGCCCATTTTTTGATCAGGTTATTTGATTTTTTGTTGTTGAGTTGTGTGAGTTCTTTATATATTATGGATATTAAGCCTTTGTTGGATCTATGACTTGCAAATATTTTTTCCCAGTTAGTGGGTTGTTTTTTTTGTTTCAATCCTGTTTTCATTTGCCTTGAAGAAGCTCTTTAGTCTGATGAAGTCCCATTTGTTTATTCTTTCTGTTGTTTCCCTTGTCTGAGAAGACATGGTGTCTGAAAAGATCCTTTTAACACTGATGTCAAAGATTGTACTGCCTACGTTTTCTTCTAGAAGCCTTATGGTTTCAGGTCTCAGCTTTAGGTCTTTGAATCATTTTGAGTTTATTTTGGTGAATGGTGAAAAAGAATGGTCAATTTTCATTCTTTTACATGTTGCTGTCCAGTTTTCCCAGCACCATTTGTTGAAAAGACTTTCTTTTCTCCATTGTAGGCCCTCAGCTCCTTTGTCAAGTGAACTGAGATCTTGAAGACTTAGTGTTTCTGGATTTAGATGTAACATTTCCAGATTTTGAATACTTAGTAAGAAAAAAAGGAGTGTAAAATATCTCCTTCATAATTTTTATACTAATTATATGTATTGATTTATATTGACATATTAAAAGATACTATTTTGAATATGAAATATAAACTATTTTAAATAAAATATATTATTAAAATTAATTCGACCTGTTTACCTTTTTTAACATGGCTGGTAGGAAATTTCAGATCACATAAGCAGCTCGCGTGATATTTCTCTTGGGAAGAGTTATTCCAGCGCACAGAATTATTTTAGCTGCAGGCACCTCCTACATCTGTGAAACTTGAACAGGGAGATAATGTCCATCCTCGCACAGAAGACTGGTATTAGTTATTAAGACTACATAACTTGATCAAAAAAGAGACTTTTATTTAACCCATTACCTTTTCCCATTCTCTGCCTTAATTCTTGAAGGCAGGAGGGTCAGTAGCCAGACATAGACACAATAAAATTCATTTACTCTCCTCTCTTTCACTCTGTTAAGAAAATAAGAGTTGGGGGAAACTCTGCCACTTGCAACAACATGGATGAGATTTGAGGGCCTTATGCTCAGTGAAATAAGTCAAACAGAGAAAGATAAATACTATGTGATCTCGTTTATATGTGGAATCTTAAAACACCAAAACATAGAAACAGAGAACCGATTGGTGGTCGCCAAGAACAGGAGGTGTGGGAAATAGGGGAAGATGATCAGAAGGTGCAAACGTCCAGTGACAAGACGAATAAGGTCTGGGGATGCACCAACCTACAGCGCGGTGCCTCTAATTAACACCGTATTGTGGTATTTGACAACATATCCCACAGTTGCTAAGACAGTAGCTTTTAACAGTTCCAACCACAAGACAAACATTGTACCTCTGTGAGGTGACAGATGTCAACTAGGCTTATTGTGATGATTATTCTGCATATGTACATTTATCAAATCACTGCGTGTGTGCCTTAAACTCACACAACGTTATGTCAATTCTATCTCAATAAAACTTGGAAAAATAAATTAAATTAAATTTTTTTTTTAAATAAGGGTTAAGTGGAGGGAGGTTGGTAAATGTAGGTTTTCTCTACCTGATACATAAAATCTAGAAATAGAATTTTTGATGTATGGCATGGGGCAGTGGGAGTGGAGCAAGAAATCTGGGGATGGTCCAGTGAGTTATGAAAGGAGACACAGCCCCCAAACAGGAGAGATTCAACTCGCCTCCTTGGCCCCAGAAAGTAATGCTCTGGAAGCCCTTGGGACAAAGACAAAGAGGTTGAAAGCTGATTTTATTGTCCTTCCTGATGACGTTTCTCTCCTAGGTTACTCCTCTCATCACCTGAGCAATTATTGTGCTGTAAGAGGTCAGAGGCAGAACTGACGTGAAGGGTTATTTGGCTTAGAGAGTAGGTGGAAGAAAAATTTATGTGGGCCTTACACTCTTTTTCTGTCTGACTCCCATAGTGGAGGAGAAAGTCCTGAAACCAAGGATATCTTATAAAATTCTGCCTCCCAGAGAGGGAGATGATCTTGTCCTACGTCACGTGGAATCCCAATAGAGCTGGGACTAGGGGGCAGGTGTCCTGGCTGCCATCCTCTTCACTTAAAACAGAAATCGCCCGAGTCACTCCTAACCCAGGTGTCTCCTCGTTCGCCCCCCACCCACGTGGACCGACACTCCGGGAGTGGTCCCTCCTCAGCAAGAACGTGACCAGCCCATTCTGTTTTCAGATGAGGCACCACAGAAACAAGGTCTTCTGTGTCTACTGGGAAACCACAAAGGGTCGCTGGTCCACGGATGGCTGTTTCCTGAACAAAGTGAACGAAAGTCACACCATATGCAATTCCACCCACCTGTCCAGCTTCGCTGTTCTCATGGCTGTCAGCAGCCAGGTACGATGTAACGTTTAACCCACCTCACCTGATCCTATTTGAGCCCCTAGTGGGTGACGGTAAGTGCTGTGAAGAAAATGCAGGAGAGGGAGTGGCTGGAGCGCCTGCAGAAGGCGTGCTGCTCTGACAGGTGGTCCGGGGGCGTCCGTCAGAATTAAGTGACTGAGCGGAAATCTGGACATTAAGAGCCAGTAGCGCTACCATGCAGATGAACCCCAAAGCCTCATGCTGAGTGAGAGGAGCAGACACAAGAGATCACACAGCGTGTGACTCCGTTGATATGGAGCGTCCAGAATGGGAAAATCCATGGAGACAGGTGCAGATCAGTGATTCTCAGGTGCTGGGGAGAGGAAGGAATGGGGGGAGTTGGGGGCTGCAGACCCTGCGTAACGGGCCTGGGGTCTTACTTTGTGGGGAAGAAAATGTTTGGAACTAGATAGAGGTGGTGGTTGCACGACACGGTGAATGTACTAAATGCCGCCGAATTGTTCGCTGTAAAATCATTGATTTTATATTATTTGGATTTTATGTCTGCAGTACTGTGATTAATAGTAAGAAATATATATTTGCTCCTCTCCCCTTTTCTGGCACAGAGCTCCTAAAACCCTGGCATTTCCTTTGGGAAAGCCCCTAAGGGTGGGGGCCAAGTTGCCAGGGCAACCGACCCAGTGATTAGAGGGTTGGAACCCTCCATCCCACTCCCAGCCTCCGGGGAGGGGAGAGGGGCTGGCGTTCAGTGGGTCCATCCTGCCTGTGTGGTGAAGGCCCCACAGAAACCCTTCAGAGAGCTTCCAGGTTGGAGTGTGTGGAGACCTGGGGAAGTGACACGCTGGGAGAAGGCATGTAGCTCCATGTGCATCTTCTGCACTGGCTGTGCTTGGGTTATGTCCTTTTCTAACAAACCAGTGATCTAGTAAGTGGAATATTTCACTGAGTTCTATGAGCTGCTCTAGCAACTTAATCAAACCCAAGGAGAGAAGGTCGTGGGAACCTCCGGTCTGTGGCCGTCAGAAGCACAGGCGACGACCTGGGTTTGCAGCCGGCTTCTGAAGGGGGCGGGGGCGGAGGACAATCTTGTGGAGCTGAGCCTTCAGCCCACAGGATTTGACACCATCTCCAGGTAAATAGGGTCAGAATTGAGTTGAATTGTAGGACTCCCAGCTGGTGTCCAAGAAATGTTCGTTGGCTTGCGGGAAAAACCCACAAATGCAAACATTGGAATTGGGTCCCTGAACCTTTTAACCCCTAAAAAAGTCAGTAGGAAAAGTCTTAGGGAAAAGCATCCCAAGAAGAGAAACATGTACACGTAAAGGTCCCGAAGAAGGAGCAAGCCTGGTGTGTTCCAGAAAGCAGCGTGGCCGGAGCAGAGTGAGATGGGGGAGGTGGAAGGAGACAGGTGGAGAGAGGGGAGCAGGGAAACGTGTCGGACCTCAAACACCGTGGTCGGGAATTTCGATTTCCTGTGAATTGCGACGGGAAGGCAATGGAGGATCTGCCTCTGGGGTGCTGCATATTTATGTCCTTGGCTCCTGGGTCGAGAACAGACGGTAGTGCAGCAAGAGTGGACTCGCAGAGAGATTCGGTGGCAGCGGTTGAGGTGGTGGGAGAAGGCAGCCTGGACGCATATCCCAGGTGGGGGTCGGAGGATGCACTGATGATACGAGCTGGGTGGCGGCACACGGGGAGTCCCACATCCCTCTCCTTCTTGCAGGGTTGGAAGTGGTACCCTCAGAACAGCCTTGGTGCAAATCTCTTCCTCTCCTATTGCACAGGGCAGTGGGAAAGGAAAAATAAGTTTGAAAACATAAAACACTTCTTTCATTCAGCATTACAATTATGAAATTGATTTAGTGAATTCATTTTCATTGATGTATAATATTCCCTTGCTTGGCTGTACTATAATTTACTTATCCATTCTACAATTAATGGATATCCAGGTTGCTTCCTGTTGGGTGCTATTAAATGCAATGCTACTTTTCTGGGATGAAGCATAGAAATCCCTGGTGGGATCCTCCACCACGATGGTGAGGGAACATCCTCCAGCGGGCTCAGCTACAAGCTGGTGAAGCCTCTGCCATTATGGGTTCCTAAGTGACTGTATGGAACAGAATATTGTTCCGTCTATATAAAGCTGAAAAAGACAACTAACCTATATTCTCAGGGGTTGCATACATACGTGGTAAAGCTATAAAGAAGAGCAAGAATTGTTACCGTAAGAGGATCCTGGCTTCCTCTGGGGGAGAAGGTGACTTGCAATTGGGAGGAGCTCCTGGAATAGAGTCCAGAGACTAGTTCATGGTCAGAGAGTTTCTGTAATAATTATTAATCATATCATACATTGACATTTATGCTCTTTTCTATGTGTGTCTTATATTTCACAACTTTTTAAGGTTAAAAAAAACAAAGAATTTAAAAGTTCTATAAAGTGGCAGTGAAATAAGCAAAAATCCCCAAATAATTATAAGGGATGGCGCTGTCATTTCCCATTGGTGAGTCTCGCTGAGTCCGTGTGGCTCCTCAGATCCCTGGTCCCCGTCTTTGATGAGATGAGTTCTGAGGAGCTGGATTACACAGGGTGTCAGTTTGGGGTCTCCCGCAAGCAATCCCGAGGCGGGGATGTGAGGGCAACTAGTTTCTCTGGGAGGTGAGCCCAGGACACACCAGCAGGGCAGCAGGGGAGTGACACAGGGAAGAGAAGGCCTCCAGTAAACAATGCGTTGAAGACAAAGTTAGCCCGTGGACGGGCAACCGGGGCTTAATCCCTTTGTGTATTTTGGGGAGAGACGGGAGGACGTGCGCCGCAGAGGCGTCCACACAAGCGCGAGGCAGCTGGGACATGTGCCCACCAGGCGCCAACTGTCAACGTCTGAGGGCAGCTTCCAGGTGCATTTCCGTCCTGGCACTTGTGACGAAGTGCTGGGGCATATCGGGGCTCACTCACGTGGCAGGAGGAGCACCCTCAGCAGGGTCCCTGGAGCCACGGGCAGAGCTAAAGGGCAGGTGCAGGTGCCTGAGAAGGGTTAACAGCCTCTGCTCCACAGGCTTCGTACGGCTCCTCGGGTGCAAGACTGAGTCTGGCATATCTCCGCCTTTCAGCTTGAACCTGCCGTGCGACGTAGAGCCTACAGTTCACAGCATGGTGCTGTGCACTGAAAAACTGGGTGAGAGGGTGGCTCTCATGTTGTGTTCTCACCACAAAAAGAAAAAGAAAGAGAGAGACAGGAAGGCTTTTGGAGGTGATGGATATGTTTACTACCTTGATTGTGGGGGTGGTATCACGGATGCCCACGTCCAAACTCATCACGTGTGTGCCTTCAACATGGGCGATATTTTGTCTATTAAATACGCTTCAATAAAGCTGAAAAAAAGACTTAGTCTGAGAGACACTTCTCACCCTCTGTCATCTGGCTTTGTGCCTGTGTCTGGGATGGCCTGATCCAAGGCGGGAAATCATAACCACGGAGCAGGAAGGGGTGACTCTGGTCTCCTCTTTGCTGGGTCCCAGGAGGAGGATCCCGTGCTAGATGTGATCACCTACGTGGGACTGAGCCTCTCTCTGCTGTGCCTCCTCCTGGCGGCCCTCACCTTCCTGCTGTGCAGAGCCATCCAGAACACCAGCACCTCGCTCCACCTGCAGCTCTCGCTCTGCCTCTTCCTGGCCCACCTCCTCTTCCTCACGGCCATGGACCGAACAGAGATCACGGTACTGATCCTGTCCCAGTGGACCCTCCAGCCTGCCCCAGGGGGTGCTGGTCCATGGAGCCACACTGCCCTGGATGCCTTAATGAAATGATCTTGGGTCCTGGGGAAGGTTAGGGGGTGAGTGACTAATGTCACATTGACTGATGCAACTAGATGACAAACCCTCTCTGACCGCTCCTTCATACGCATCAGACTTCTCCCCAATGGCAAGGCACGGGAGAGGTCCTGGGGCCACACTCCACCCCGACAGTCCCTCCTGGTGACGCCTCACTCCTCCCCCAGGTGCTGTGCGCCGTCATCGCGGGCGCCTTACACTATCTCTACCTGGCCTCCTTCACCTGGATGCTGCTGGAGGGCCTGAACCTCTTCCTCACTGCGCGCAACCTGACGGTGGTCAACTACTCAAACATGAACAGATTCATGAAGTGGCTCATGTTCCCGGTAGGCTATGGAGTCCCCGCCGTGATCGTGGCCATTTCTGCAGCATCCCGGCCTCACCTTTATGGAACACATGATCGGTGAGCTTGACTCTCACTGTGCCGTGGACAGTGTTGAGGGCAGTGTTAATGATGACGATTGGGATACCCACATAAATGCACTCTGCTTTCCCCTGGAGTGTGACAGCTCTAACCTCTTTCCCAGTGAGGCAGGGAAAGATGACAGTAAGAGCATGGAAGATTCTAGAAGGAGGCAGTTTTGCAGTTAGATACCAGCTTCATCCCTCCCATAATTTGAGACCCCAAGTCCTCAAGTCTCAGTCCCCTCCATAGTGAAATGGGGATAAGTTGTCCCCATGACCCCACCCTCACAATGCTGGTGTGAAAATTCCACAGGACTGTGCTTAAAAGTGTTTAACGTAGTGTTAACACATGGAGCGAACGTCAAAGGCTTCCCTGTCACCAGCTGACAGTGTCAGGAGACGTTGGACATTCTGTTAGGCAAAGATGTTGCTTGGTGTTCAATCACGTTCCTCCTCTTATCCCTCTTCCTGTCTCCTTTTGCGTCTTCCCAGCTGCTGGCTCCACCTGGACCAGGGATTGATCTGGAGTTTCCTTGGCCCCGTCTGTGCCATTGTCTGTGTGAGTGAGAAGCTGGCTCCCGTGTTCTGACCGAAGAGGCAGGGCCAGACGCTCTGGGCACCAGACAGTACAGGGGGCGTGCGTTTTCTCAGTCATGTGATTTTATTTTTCCACCTTCTGCCAGTTCGGCCCCGTGTGCAGGGAGGCGGGTGTCATGTGCGATCACAGAGCACGCGGGACAGTGTTTTAACTTGCATTCTGCATGGTCTGTATCATTCCTGCAGGTGAATTTCGTATTTTTTCTCTTGGTCCTCTGGATTTTGAAAAAGAAATTTTCCTCTCTCAACAGTGAAGTGTCAACCATCCAGAATATAAGGTAAAATGGGGCAAATGGTATCTTCTGACCCACTTGTCCTCTGCTCACCTCTTATGCGTCCGTACACGTATAAACTCCACAACCAGGCTCCAGGGACCAGCAAGGCCACTGCCATCTCCCATTCTCACAGTTAATGAGCAGCTGTATTACTAGTGTATAGGCTCTGCTGCTGTAACAAAAAGACCCAAAAAAAGAATGAAATAGAGGTTTACTTCACTCTCCTGTCACAGCCCAGAGGTGAGCAGCCAGGGTTCTGGGGAGGCTCTCCCCACAGCGATCCAGGGGCTCCAGCTTTCTCCACCATCCCCTAGGATGTTGTCTTTGCCAGCATCCCATCCACAGGAAGGCATTGACATAGAAGTTGTGCATTTCAGGGCCGCCTTGGTAGCCTAGAAGTTAAGATCGGTGCACTCTGCCTTGGCGGCCAGGGTTCGATTCCCGGCCACAGACCTATACCACTCATCTGTCAGTGGCCATGCAGTGGCGGTGGCTCAAATACAAAAAGAGGAAGATTGGCAACAGATGTTAGCTGAGGGCAAATCTTCCTCAAAAAGGAGTTGCACGTTTCGTATTTGCTCATATCCTATTGGCAAGACCTCAGTCACATGGTGACACCTACTGCAAGGGAGGCTGGGAAATGTAGTCTCTAGCTGGGTAGCTATGTGTCCTTGGTAAAACTCAAAAAGGGAAGGGCTCTAACACTAGAAGGAAGAAGAGGAGACAGAAAAAGCCAGCAGTTTCTGCCACTCAACATGAGATGCAATAGGAAGGATTTAGATTCAAATATATTTTGCACAATACTATTTCAAAGAATTTGGGGCTATGAGTACTTTTGGATTTTGCAGCATTCTTTTCAATTTGTTGTAATTTGTTGTTGCTTTTATTTTAATCATAAAAATAACACATTTGTTAAAAATCTGTTAGTATTTTCTAAATATATAAAGTAAAAAGTGTCAGTGGCTAACTTCCCCCCTTGCTGAGATTTCCACGTCCCCCGGAAGCCAGGGGTAACAAACTGTGTGATCTGATATGTGTGATATTTTCCCCAGACCTTTTCCTGTGCACTTTCTGTAGAACAAACAGGCATGCCCACAACAGCATCACACTGTGCAAATGGTTCCTCAACTAGCTTTTCTCACTTATATCATATTATATTTTAAAATTAGGGATATATAGATCAATAAGTAAGGTGGTCTTACATCTCGGCTTGCCTGGGACAGTCCCAGTTTATGCCTATTGACCGTTCGTAATTATTAATTAGCACCCCTTTTAATCTCAAGCGCCTCCCTGTGTGAGTAACAAATTATATGACACCTCCGTCTATAAATGACATGTAGAGATAGAGACAAAAAGCACTCAGTTTGAGAATGCTTTATGTATGATACTGATTTTGTCCTATATGCTGTCCTAAATACTTTACATATGTTAAAGTCTTAAGTAGTCTTCTCAGCAACTCTGTGAAATAGGGTATTATCAAGATGAGGTAGGTGAGTTACAGGAAGATAAAGTACTGGCTCAAGGTCACACAGTTGGTTAGTGCTGCCTTGGGTTTAAAACCAGGCAATCTAGCTCCGGCGTCCTCACCATTAACGACTATGCTACGGGGGTGTCCACGTCCACCATTAGCTTTTCTATATCCTTGTTTATGACTCTCCCCAGGATGCTGACATTTAAAGCCACAGCTCAGCTCTTCATCTTGGGATGCACCTGGTGTCTGGGAATCCTGCAGGTGGGTCCAGCTGCCCGTGTCATGGCCTACCTCTTCACCATCATCAACAGCCTGCAGGGCGTCTTCATCTTCCTGGTGTACTGCCTCCTCAGCCAGCAGGTAAATGTTGACCTCTTTCTTTTTTTAACTGTTTTACAGTTAAGAAAGATTTGGAGGTATGTTGGTTAATGAACATTTAAATCCATGTTCTCCAAATTTTCATATGAGCTTGTGAGCAGTGTGTAAACACTGCTTGTATTTTCTCTACTTTAATATGCTATCGATTGTAAGATACATCAATTTATTAAAGGCTTGCAGAAATTAAATAATTGTTACATGAAGGAAATGTGTTTTTCTTCAGCTTTCCCATTTGTAATAGTGAGCTTTTGCTGTGTAACAAACAACCTCAAAAATCTCAGTGGCTTAAACACGCATATTTACTTTTCTCCTTCTTGAGGCTGCAGGTTGATTGGGCCTCAGCTGATCCTGGCTGGGCTCGCATGGCTTGGCTCCGGGATTCAGATGATGTTTAGGCCTGCTCTTTGGGACTCATCCTGAAGCTTGGAAGAAAGGGGAGCAGCTCCCCAACATAAGCTCTTCTCATGACAATGGCAAAACCACAAAAAAGCAAGTCCTACTGGGCACAGCCATTTCAGGTCTTGTGATTTCTGTTTGTACCACCTCCAGTACAATAGCATGTTAGCCAAAAAAAGTCACATGTCAAGCCCAAAGTCAATGGGAGAAGAATGCACCACCCACCATAAGGCATAACTACAGCAGAATAGTGAATAATGGAGATCAATAATTCCATCTACCACACCACTTAACATGAATTCTTAAACACATTTCCACGTGATGGAATAGTCTTCATACTAATATGTGTTAATTACGTTACATAATAAGCTAATTTTTCCAATGTTTTGTTACAAACATTTTCAAACATACAGAAAAGTTGAAAGAATTGTACAGTGAACACATGTATACCAATCACCTAGATGCTGTAATTAGCATTGTGCTGAGTGTGCTGGATCACATGCCCGTCCACACGTCCATCGGTTCATCCGTCTCGTTATAGCAGCTGTAGCTTATAGTACAGCCAAATAAAACTGTAGGCAACTCTCCTGGGTGGCACCTGAGTGAGCACAATGAAACAGACTTAGGTGTGCTCTTCCCTCAGTCCATTTCAGTTCCTGAGGGATCTCATAGTGCAAGCTTCCACTTTTTCAAGATATATATTTTGCATTCAATATGGCTAGCAAATACAAGCCAATTCACGGTGTCTCCAGCTGAAACAAAAGAAACAGTGTTGCAGGCTGCAGAAGAAAGAGCGTTGTGGGTCTAAACCAGGGAAACACAGGCTGCTTTGGGCTTGTTGAGGTGAGCCTCTGAGAGGGCGCCTCACTGAGGGTGCTCAGGGACCATTTGCACTGCTTGCTGACTCTGGAACTGAAGCCCTGGCAAGATGCAACCCCACTGTATACTACTGAACAACGTGAACATACCTCTACCTAGATTTAGTTAAATCGTATCACATCTATAGAACAGGATCCTATGCAGCCATTAAATAAAATGTTGTGAAAGGCTGGATCCCCAGTGAAGCTGGGATCCACATGGTCCGTGTCAAGAGGTACAATGGCCAAACAACACAATTCAGCAACCAGAAGAAATACAAAATTACTCACGTTCTTTATTTGTTCTTCTCAAAGGCCTTGAAGATGACACATAGTCCGGGTATACCTTTGTTGAGTTCAGCCACTAAGACTTTGAGCTTGTTTGCTCCTGCAGCAAACCTGTCCTGACTGACACTCCTTCTTTCCTGGTCCTCCGCCCCCTCCTCCTTCTCCTTCTTCTTCTTCCCTCTCCTCCTCCTCTTCCTCCCCTTCTTTCCCTTTCTTTCTTCCTCCCCCTTTCTCCCTCCCCTTCCCTCCCTTCCTCCTTCCTTCTGTCTTTTCCTCACTCTGCATCCATGTGCCCAAAGGACCTAACTAGAAAAGGAAAAAGAGCTCCTCAAGGATTCGGGAAAGGAAGCAACTGAGCTGACAGAGCAGACACTCTAGAGAGCAATGGACAACCAAAAACCTTGAACGTTCGGATGTTGATTTTTGTCCAGGCACAAGAATATTTTATGACTGGAAGGACATTCAAAATATATTCGTGAGAAAGCAAGTTTCAAAACATTACTCCAGAAACGTTCTATTTGTTTATATAACGTATATAAACAGTTATTGTTTATGTTATTGTTATGTATTTATTTATGTGTGGGTATGGGTGTATATGGCAAAGCACAATGGTTCTCAAGTCATTTTGCCCCCTCCTGCGGGGGGAACATTCAGCAATGTCTGGGGACACACCTTGAAGAGGAGCACTACTGGCGTCTCGTGGGCCAAGGCCAGGGATGCTGCTCAGTGTCCTGCAGTGCACAGGACGGCCCCCAGCAAAAAGCGTGACCCAACCCAAGATGTCAGTAACGCCAAGGCTGGGAAATCTTGGTGTAGCAGATGCTGTCAATGGCCCTCTCGTGTCCCTTTGGCATTCATCTCTTCCTGCTCAGGGTTGCTCATTGCAGACACCTGTGACTCCGTGCCTCTGAGCTTCTTTCTGCCCACGGGACATGGCTGGCCCATGCATGGAGCAAGCTGGTGGCTACAGACAGTACTGGCCTTGAGAGCAGCAATCAACCAATGACTGCTGAGGGCTGGTGGATAAGTGTCCCAGCTCCTCTGTCCCTGAGGTGGGATGACTCCGCGGGGTGTCCAGTGCTGTCCAAGAACTCCCCCAATGGGACTGAGCCTCAGTTGCCCACAGTGGAAAGGATTATGCACCCTTTACCGGCTGCCTTCCCTTCCTTGTCTCACTTCCCCATTGACCTACTAGTGTTTCCTGGCAGCACCCCTTAAATAAACTCGTTACACTTGAACCTGCGGCTCAGGTCTGCTTCTGGGGGCCACAAACCAAGACATATGGAAGGATACCACCAAGACATCATCCGTGATTTTCCCTAGATTGAGGAATTATGTGTGATGTCTATTTTCTTCCTTTGAATTTGCATATGTCATAAATTTTCTATGACAAAGATGTATTCTGTAGTGTGGGAAAAAATATTGTGGTAAAATACATGTAAGATAAAATTTACCATTTTAGCCATGTTTAAGTGTACAGGTCAGCGGCTTTAAGTGCATTTGCATTGTGCAACCATCACCACCACCCGTCTCCAGAACTTTCTCATCGTCCCAAATTGAACTCTGTTCCCATTAGGGAACAACACCCCGTCCTCCCCTGCCAAGACCCTGGTCACCACGATTCTACTCTGTGTCTCGATTAATTTGATTACTTATTATAAGGATCTCATATATGGAATCATACAATATTTGTCCTTTTGTATGTGGCATATTTCACTTAGCATGTCTTCAAGGTTCACCAATGTTGCAACATGTATCAGAATTTCATTCCTTTTTAAGGTTGAATAACATTGCATCATATGTATATGCTACACTTTGTAGGAAGTTTTTTTCATAAAGTCTCCATCTTCTTCCTGACTCAGTGGCTTTTCTCTTCTCTGATGTTAACAAAAACCATCCTGATATTTCCTTTGGTGTTTCAGGTCCGAAAGTGGTTTGGAGAGATCATGAAATTTAAAACTAAGTCTGAGACTTACACACTTTCCAGCAGGTTTGGCCCTGACTCAAGACCCAGTGAGGTAAGACGGCTTGTGACTTATTCTAACGCTTCATTCTTGACCCCCTGAGCTCCCTCTCCACGTCTTAGTACAGGCTTCCTTGTACATCCGAGTACAAGCTTCCTTTTCTGGAAGCTGTGGAGAAGGGCTCTTTCCCTGATGACCTGGTTCGCATTCCTCCTTCTCACCATATTGTTCCTCGGTGACTCTTGCCTGCTCACTGACGGTACTTAAGCTGGCTTCTGTGTATATTCTTGTCTCTCAAAGAAGTGTGAGTAAAACACCAGCATCTAAAGTAGAGTCCTTCAAGGGGAGACTCATGGACATGGAGTGGTCATCATTCCCTGAAATCCCACTGTCCCATAGACACGGACGTGAGCCCAGTGGAGCTGGTGGACAGCATGGAAGGGGCTCCAGGAGAAGGACCCCCCGGCTGCTCTACATAATCACAGGGGAGGAGTGCATGGAATAATGGGACCCTCCTGGGGGAGGAAATGGTCCTAGTGGAAAGGGAACCTTTCCAGAGCTCGGTTGCTGGTATTCGTCTGTTCTTCCATTGAACTAACTCAGGCTCAATGCACCAAGAAGTGAGCCTCCAGCACTATCCGAGATTTCTCTCCACAGCTGTCCCTTATTTGCTCTTAGAGAAATGCGAGAACATATCTGTAAGAAAGTATGTCACTAGATGAGCAGGATGGGCTCCAGAGCTCATAATCCATGAAAAGATTCTCCCACTGTTGGAAGGTGAGTTATGCAACCAGGCAATACTGTTTACAGGAAAAGCCACACTTGACTGGACAGGGAGTTCTGTGAACGAACCATAAATGCCAGGAGGGAAGGCACAGCTTTGGCCTTCCTGCAGACAATAACCTTTACATGTATATCGGCCAGGAACTCCTAGCTTCGTGTGCTGCTCACAAGATACTGGTTCCCCTGTGGAACTTGGGGCTTATAAACCAAGCTGTAACTTGTACGGGGCAAAGAGAATATTTGTTGAGTTTTATGAAGTGTCAGACACTAAGGTAGGCAATGGACATATAAAAAATGACAAGACCAACACAGTCCTTAACTTCATGGAACTCAGAGTCTAGCCTTTCTTCATAGACAAAAACCAACATCCGGAGCACTGACATTCTAGAGTGAGATACTACATCCAAAAATTTTCCCAAAAAAATTCTTCATGCTGGATTTTTGAGAAGTCCTCCCACAATAAGCTAAAGAAGGCCACACCTGTCCTAGGATTCCAAGATGCTCGGTGATCATGCCATCCTTGCCTGCTGGGTGGAGCTGTCTGGCTTTAACCCACGCCTGCTCTTTCTCTCTATTTTGTTGCTGTTTGTTTGTTTGTTTTATTTTGTTTTGCTTTATTCTTACATCTACCTTTAATCTAAACACCTATTTGGGGGGAATGTTTTTCTAGGACCAGTGAAGAGAAAATATTAAAACTAGAACATTCAACTCCACGTGCAAAGTCATATCCATGGTCTGGTTGGCATCACAAAGAATGAAGCTGGGGACGAGGGAAATCATTATACATGTCATCTTTGGAGAGGAAACGTTTAACCTTTGCTTCCTGAAGTGTTAGTTCTGCAAAATGAGTTCTCAATAAATGTGTGTTGAATTGGATTTCTCCTTGCTATGATGTGTTCAACCCAAGCTTATCTCTGGATACCCAAATCATGACCATTGCAAACACTCCCTTGACTTTTTGTTAATGAGGAGGCCTCTTTCAAGGCCTTTGCTCAAGTTCTTACCCTTACTCATTGTCAATTTGCTTTATAAACTCATCCAGTCCCTCCAGCCATCAGCCTCTCCCAAAGCATCAGCTTTACCTCCTTTCTTATCCGGGCTAAATCTCATGATCAACCGGGTCAAATGATTGTCTCCCCTACTCTCTCATTCTCTTCCTCCTTCTGATTCCGTACCTACCTGGGAAAACCTCAATCCGGGACTGATCCAACAATGGCGGGCACTGTGGATGGTCTACTCAGCAGCCATCACCACCATCACATGCGCCTTATTAACAGAACCTTGATTGTTTTCAGATTTGAGTCAGCAACGTGCCTGAACCCAGGGGACTGAGTTGAGACTGGTCTAAATCCCATGATTCTCAGCTGGGGGTGATTTCTCCCTCCCCTCAGGGACATTTAGCAATGTCTCAACTGGTTGTCATGACTGGGGCGAGGGGAATGCTACCAGAATCTAACTGGTAGAGTCCAGGAAGCCACTAAACATCCTACAATGCACAAGACAGCCCCTAGATACACAACAAAGAATCATCCATCCCCAAATATCAGTAGTGCTGAGGATGGGAAACCCTTGTCTACACCAACCTAAATTAACTCACTAAACAGTGCTCTCATTCCTATATGCTAGCGAATGGTTCAGGATGGGCATTTGGACCAGGTCTAGCCAATGAGATAGAAGACACACAGACTGGAGAATACTTTTTCTCTTTGATAAAAACAAGCACAAATTTAAGGAGAACCTGCACACGACTTCTTATTTTTGGCTGTTATCATATAACAATATGATGCTTGGAGAGAAGATGTCATGGAAATATTAAGGATGGAAGAGTGGAAAGATGAAAATAATCTGGGCTTTTATGACATTGTTGAGTTATTGAATCAACCCTTGGACTTTTTCCTATTAAGACACACAAATTCCCTCTGTGAGGCCACTTTGGGTCAGGTAATCTGTGGCTTGCAGCTAAAGCATCCTTCCTTATGAGCCAACCATGTCTCTTCTCCACTCGTCCACCGAAGCAACGAGATCCCAGCATCACTCAGCCTGGAGCCATTAGAAATGTGCGCTCTCTGACCCAAACGAGACTCTTCATGCTACTTACAACTTACTCTTCCTTGCCCTAGTCAACTTGCCCATGTGGGGAGTTCCCGTTTTTCACTCCCTTCCTCAATCCTCATCATCTCCCTTTACATGAGGGAGAAGGCTGTGTCTCCAAGTTTACAGAGACAATAAACACCAGCTGATGGAAACCCCCTCAACTTTCTGACATCCCTTACAGGTACACCCACACCCCTACCTGTTGTTGCTTCCTTCCCTCACCGATGCCCATCGTCCCCTCCTCCGTGCTTCCACAGCAGCAGAGGGGTCCCCCCTCCTGTTTAAAGCTAACCCCTCCCTCTGTGCTTTGGATCTCACCCCTTCCTGCCTCTTTGGCAGAACTTTCTCCATTGATTATCTTCTCTCTCTCCTGAGTCTTTCATCTCTCACATCCTGTCTCCTGGATCTTCCCCAGTGGCATTTAAATATGGTAAAGATGGGTCAGCAAACTTTTTCTGTAAAAGGTCAGATAATAAATATTTTAGACATTTTAGACTTTTCAGGCCATATATAGTGATGGATACAGATAGATGAGAGAAAGATAAATAGAGGTACACACACACAATATATGTGATGTATGTGTAAAGGGATATGTGTGTGTCTTATAAAAGTAAAAACCATTCCTAGCTCAGTGGGCATACAAAACAGGCTGCAGGCAGGATTTGACCCTCAGGCTGTAGTTTGCTGGCCCCAGCGTTAAAGAAGAGAAACGGCACATTGTAGAAAAATGGCCACTGTACCTGTCTCCATTCTCTTCTACTCCCTTCCCTAATATGTCTGCCTCTTTAAACCAAAAATCTGCTAGGACCCATGGCAGCTGGGTGGGAGTGAGGATGGTATCTCGGGAAATCCCCAAAAGGAAATCTGAAGTTGAAACGTCTCCCCTGTGCACCAGGTGGAGGGTCCCAAGATAAGCTGAAAATGCTCTGGGGCAAAGATCAGACACGATATATCCTGGGAAGATTCTGGCCCACAGGAGGCCATGGACCTCTTGTGATAAAGTGAGCATCATCCCTGTGTGTGTGTCTGATCCCTCTGGCCCCTAAAAACTCCACGAGGAGTCCCGCTCCTGAATCTAGAAGGACATGAGGAGATTGGGGAGCAAGGAGGCAGCTCTGCATGCCTGCCTGGTGCACCCATGGACCCCCTGGGGTGAAGGATTCGTCTCCTCCCATCACTTGGGAAACTGCCCTTGCTGAGAGTTCTCAACCCCCAGATCTGAGCCCCAAAGAAAAGCGACAACCTGTGAGAGGCCCAGCAGCTGAAAAGAAGATACTGATGCCGACATGATCGACACCAAGAGAAACAGGGCTTCTCCTGGAGCAGACAGACAACAACTGTAAACAAGAATAAAGAAAAATAAGAATGTAAGGAGATTCAAGGACAGCACCATAAAGATCTACGGAACTAAATAAAAAGGGAATAAATAAAAAAGGGGAATTCTGCTGGATGAATTAAAGAGGATGATCGGTGTCAAGAGGGCTTAGAAAAAGACCACATGGAGGAAATATCTCAAAGCACAAAGCAAAATGCCCCAAGAACAAAAATCATGAGGGAAACAAAATCAGTCTTGAGGCCCCTTGAAGGAGATCTAGGATGGGAACAACGGGCTTGGGAGAGCCAGGAGGAAGCACAGTCCAGTCTGGCGCAGCTCAAATTCTCCCGGCTGCGGCATCCACTCTGTCGCTCTCTTTCTCTTCGCAGCTGAGATTTCGAGTCAAGCTGCTCACGCCCTGCCACCCCACTTCCTCCCACTCTCACCGCTTGCCTCGCTGCAGTCTGACTGCGCCCCCAACACATGGAGGACGGCCCACGCTGAGCGGGTCCTCAGCGGGGAGCCCACTGCTTGCTCCTCAGTCTTTTCTAACTTGCCTCTCGGGTCACATTTGACTCTGTTGATCCCCTTTTCTTCTTTTTTATGATCACGTGTTTTTGGTTTTTTCCAGTTTTACTGAGGTAAAACTAACAAATAAAAGTCGTATATATTTAAGGTGTGCAACGTGATGATTTGAACTACCCATCCATTATCCCCTTTTCTCCTTGAAGCATTCTCTCCTCTTGGCTTCCCTGACACCACGCTATCCTCCTACAAGGGTGGTCAGTTCATCCCAATTTGCTCAGGACTTTCCCAGCTTTGGCACTGACAGTCCTGCCTCCCAGGGACCTCTTGGTCACAAGCAAACCAGAACCATGTTGCAAGCTCATCGTCTCTTGGCCCAGAGTGTCTTTGTTTGGGTTCCCCCAAAAGCAAACTCTGAGATAAGAATTCCAGTGCAGGGGCCGGCCTGGTGGTGCAGTGGTTAAGCTCACATGTTCTGCTTCTTGCGGCCCGGGGTTCGCCGGTTCAGATCCTGGGTGCGGACATGGCACCGCTTGGCAAAAGCCATGCAGTGGTAGGCGTCCCACGTATAAAGTAGAGGAAGATGGGTATGGATGTTAGCTCAGGGCCAGTCTTCCTCAGCGAAAAGAGGAGGATTGGCAGCAGTTAGCTTGGAGCTAATCTTCCTCAAAAAAAAGAAAAAGAATTCCAATGCAAATAGTCTATTTTGGAGGTGACCCCAGGAAACACCAGTTTCCCAGGCAGCCAGTATAATATGTGTTCAAAGATGTGCTACAAGGCAGGCAGTGCTGTGGGCAACGGGATCTTAATTCCAGCAGGGACCTCCAGGCGATCACATGGACGCGTATCTCAGAGTCCCCTCACCTGAGGGGCAAGAGAGCTGGGCTTCGTTAAGGGTTGTTCCAGGAAGCATCTTCCCCCTGGCTCTTCTCACCTGCCGTGTGCCAGACCAGCTGGTTTCTGGTAGCAGCTGCTGGCCATTAGAAGTCACTGAAAATGTGAGGATGTAAGCAGGGCATGACCACTCTGCTACACATGACATTCCATTCTTGAACCAAGAGAAGTTCTAAGAACTTCAGTGACAGTTCAGGAACCACCCAAATTTAAATGTGTTGTGTTTACAAGCACTTTTTTCTTCCCCACCTCTAACAATGATAGCTCCCCCTTTGCTGTTGCTTCAGCTGAAAACCCTGAGGTCGTTCTTCACTCTTCTCTTCCTCTCACAATCCACATGCAATCCATCAGCAAATCCCATTAGCTGTGTTTTCAAAATAGATGCAGACTTATTCCTACCTTCAGAGTTAGCTCGCTGGGGCCCATCACCTCTCGCCTGCATTATTGTGACAGCCACACAGATTATCATCAACAGACCCAGAATTCAACTCCTGGCCTTTTATCTCAGCCCAGGGTGTCTGTCCCGCCAGACCACACTGTTCCTTTCCCATAATTGGCCGAAACAAGAGCTACAAGGTCGGGGTCCTGAGGGTAATTCAAGTTTGCAGTCTCTCAGAAGGTGGCGGGTGCTACAGAAAGAGGTCGATCGCCAGAGGTACAGACGGAGCCCAGATATGAGCTCTGCTGCTGATCCACTCAACGACCACGAAAGAGCCACGAAAACGCTCCGAGCCTCGATTTTGCCAGCTGTGACATGGGGCTGGGAATGATTCCAACCTCACAGAGCTGTGGTGAAGATTAAATGAGAGCTACTGTGTCTATCTAGCACACAATCCGTGCTTGATAAACCGTGGCTGTTGTTACTTTCATCCCCCCAAGAATGCTCAAATTTTGCTCCCCTGAACTCAAAGCGGTAAAGGGGCCTCTGTCATGTTTATCTCTCTACCTGAAATCAGACGATGGCGAGAGATGTGGAAGGAAGATAGGTTTGGGCCGGCTCCACCCGGGACCCCTCCATCACAACTCTGAGGCATGACTGCAGCCCCCTGCTTCCTCATTTCTCAGCACACACACTGTAGGAAACTGAAGTTTCCTCTACTGAGATACAGGAACTTCCCCTGACCCTAGAAAAACAGTCGCTTGAAGCGACAGTCCCCTGGGTGGAGGGCTTAGAACAGGATGTCCACCGGCTCTGCAGTGTGTGGGCTGCGTGGGAGCTGGTGAGTTGGGGGCAGGTGTGGAGGTGGGAGGAGACAATAGAGGGAAGAGGAAGCCAAGTGAACACCAACCTCCGCACTGCTCCCCTGCTCAGAGCCGCCTGCTGTAATCGCTCTATCTCAGTTAAAACAGGAGCAGTCCTGCTATTAGACATGGGCACTTGATCAATAAATTGATTGATTTGCAGAATGTCCACCCACCCTTGCATATAATTCAGGTGCTGTCCAAAGGGATTGCCACATTGAGTTGTACTCAGCTAGGGGTAGTTCCTGCCTTTGAGGGGGTGTTCTTGACTGTCATAATGACTGGCAGGGGGCACTTCTGGCATTTAGCGGGTGTTACAGGCTGAATTGTGTCCCTCAAAATTCATACGTTGGAGTTCTAACCCCCAGCACCTCAGAATGAGACTGCACTTGCAGATAGGGTCTTTACAGAGGCAATTAAGTGAAAATGAAGTCATTATGGTGGGACCTAAGCCAATATGACCAATGTCCTTACAAGAAGAGGAGGTTACCACAGTTACAAACGGATGACCATGTGAAGACACAGAGAGAAGATGGCCATCCACAAGCCAAGGAGAGAGGTCTCACCGGAAATCAGCCACGCCAAGACCTTGATCTCTAGCCTCCAGAACTGAAACAATCAATCTTTGTTGTTTAAGCCAGTCTGAGTTTATTACGGCAGCCCCAGCAAACCAACCCAGTGGACAAGGACCACAGGGTGAACTGGCATCTTGAGACGTTCTAACATTGCAAGAGCCCATAGCCAAGAAGATCCACTCACAAGTAAAGTGAATTACTTCATCTAAGGTCTTTACAACCACAGACGGCTCAAAGGCACATGCAGGTATATATCTCCATTGTTGTCCTGAGGATCTGACCAAGTGTTGGCCTGGCCTGGCCACCCTGGGTCAGCCAGTCTGCCTTTCTGGAAGTCCAACGGGCCAAGTCTTGGCAGATGTCTGATTCTGCCACCTAGTTTGGGTAAACCTCACCTGGGACATCGAGAAAGTTGCTTGTCAAGAATCATTTTGCCCCAGCCACTTCCCAGAGGCTGGTCCACATCCGGTAGGTAGTAAAGGAGCCCACCCTCAGCTCATCATGGTTCAGAGGAGCATGGTATTTTCAGCTCCAACTCAGTGTCAGACCTGGAGGCCCCAGGGCCATCATCCCTTCCTGAGAACCATAATCCAGGACTTACTGAGTTTCCTCCAGACCCCAGAAATGGGAGACCCTCCAGCTCACCATCTGCTATGGACTGCATGTGTGTGCCCCAAAGTGCATATGTCAAGTCTGTCTACGCAAATAACCGAGAAGCATTCTCCATGAGGCAGAGCATGCTCCCGCCATCTGTGGCAGGATCAGCTGCCGTCTCAGAACAGAGAACATGCAACAGGCACCACAGGGACACGCTCTTTCCAAAGTCACCAGGAGATATCTGCTGCAGTTTAGCACGTACACAGCAGGTCGACCTGACCTCGGTTTCTGAGAAGAGAAACTTTTCTTCAAAAGAGGAAGACTTCAGAGGAAGGGAGGAGCTCAGAGGGCGTCCTTCATTTTGGGACAGCGAGTTAAAGCAGATGTGCAACGTGTGCTTGTCAGGCCGCAAGTCAGGCTGCTCTGCTTAAAACAAAATCCAGGCCAGAGCAGGTTTACACCAGGACAGCTCCCTCATGCACCTTAGTATTTTAAATTTTTCTTACATCATGTTCCCCTTTTGATCAATAATTTTTTAATAGAACGTATTGATGATCAAAATACTGTCCCTCAATGCCTGAGTGGTTCCTTCCTGTCCTGGTCCCATCATCTCCCTCAGAGCTGGGCTTTATTTTAATTTTCCCAGTTATCCACAATGTGGGGAAACAGCCAAACTTAGCACACAAGCATGGAGGTGTATGTCAACAAGGGAAGCATTTCATAGGTTATGTAACGTCAATTATTTTTAAATTATTGCACAGACACTGTACATGTGCTTTTCATGACTTCTTATGATTACACCGTTCATAACATTATAGAACAGATATAGTAACAATGGTAATAAATTTAATACTTGAAGCGATCAGTTTAGAAGAATGAGTTTCCATCATTCCAGCCTGCAAGCCAGTCTTACGACACTGAGCAAAGAATCACAATTATAAAGTAGGCATGTAGTTTAAGCATTACAAGGATTCAAATGAGGAGATACGAGGTTGGGAATACAGGCCTGGTCTAGAGTCTTGGGACAGCTGTCTACAACAGATGCCATCTTCTTCTCATCCTGGTTTGGAGGTATTTGTCTTGGTCTGTCAAAGCCGTGTGTCAGAAACAGGAGTCGAAATCCACTCAAGGGGAGGGGCCTTTTTTAAATGAGAAATGTGAATCCATGAGTCTATGTCTTTTAATTTTGCAGTGCATGGATCGGTTAAGAGTACCTTGTGTGTGGGGCTGGCAGAGTGGTGCAGCAGTTAAGTTTGCACGTTCTGCTTCGGCGGCCCAGGGCTCACCGGTTCGGATCCCGGGTGTGGACATGGCACGGCTTGGCAAGCCATGCTGTGGTAGGTGTCTCACACATAAAGTAGAGGAAGATGGGCACAGATGTTAGCTCAGGGCCAGCCTTCCTCAGCAAAAAGAGGAGGACTGGCAGCAGATGTTAGCTCCGGGCTAATCTTCCTCAAAAAAAAAAAAAAGAGTACCTTGTATGGGCCTTTCCAATGGCGCTAAAAAGAGTATTTTGTTTGATGCCTCTTCCAATAAACAAAATATTCAGGTTGTAGCCTATGATTCTGAAGGTCTTCATCTCCTGGGAGCCCACTGTGAAAAGAATCTGCTACCAATTTCTTATTTCTTTTTAACGTCTCAGTGAGACCCTGACAACAATGCGATATATCTCCCTTGAGCTAAGTTGGTTCATACATCCCCTCATCTAATTGCACAGGCTGTACTGCTATTATTTCAAAAGCAGACAGCGGATGTTTACCAAAGAGTGTAGATCTAAGACTGAGGAGCGACAGCGGGAGAGCTCTTGGCCCTGAGAGACTAAATGCTTCTGCAAGTTTGCCAGTTGAGTTTGATTGTGCTGTTAGTTCCTTCCACGAATCCCGTGGACTGGGGATGATGAGCACAGTCAAGGTGCTGTATTACAGGGCAAATGCCACAAATGGATTTAGTTATGTGTCCAGTGAAGTGAGTTCCCTGCTCACTGTGTAATTTGATAGGAATTCCCCAAACAGGAATTATCCTTTTCAACACAATTTACCTACAGTTAAGCTGCTGCTCTTCTACAAGGAAAGGCCTCAACCCAACGTGCAAACATACAAACCATTACTAAGCATCCTTGTATCCTTGAGATGGTGGCATTTGAACAAAATCCAATTGTCATAGCTCAATGGGTCCCTTAGGAAGGGGAAAGTGGCCTTGTGACCCATAAAGTGGTTTCCTGGAATTATATTTAGGACAAAGAGTAAAAGAAAAATATTCTTTATGAGCCACTGTGAGAGAGAGTTTCCAAAAATATTGTTTTCCCTATGAAATCATCTTTTCAGGTGCCCAATGAGTTGAATGGTGTACATAGAGTAATGGCAAGTGTGCAATCCATTTATATCAAGTACCATAGGCTTTATCAAGTCCAAATCACATTTACACGGCAGGCTCAAAAGTTCCCCCTTTTTGTTGCCAAATTTCTTTCTTTTCTTCTGTGGTGATTTCTTGAGCCTGTAGAAGGAAATCTCTCACTGGGTTAGCAGGGTCAACAGAGAGCAGTGGGCATTCTCGAGGCTGGACAGGCTATATATCCAGCCCAGTAATGTCCTTGCTCATCCTTTAAATAGGACCCATCTGTAAACCAAATCAGACCAGCATTATCCGTGGGCGTCTCTTGTACGTTGTTCCTAGGAGTAAGAGGGTAATCTGTGAATAAAATGCGGTCCTGGTTGTTTTCCTCGTGTGGTGCTGGAAGCAAGGTGCATTCAATCAAATCAGACTGGTCAAACCTAAGTAATTTATATAAAGGTTGAGCAATGAGTGAAAAGTTAGACACCCAGGCAGCCCCAGAAACCCCCTCAGTCGTCCGTTTGTTAGCACTTCTGTGAAACCATCGGTTTCTCCGTTAGAGTTCTGTGATTTCTTACCCAGTTCATTTTTAGGATCTGAAAGCTCATCAGAAACCTGCATTCCAGAGTGAACGTCAGAATCCTTGTCATGAATCTCTCTGAAGATGAAACATGTTTGCAAAAGTGCCAGAGTAAAACAACTATCTGTAGATGACAGAAGCCTTAATGTTATAATGCAACTGACAAGGAAATTGGGTTATAACATTTTAAAATAACGACTAGAGGAATCATTTGATTTCACACACCATTGATGTTGCTACAGCCCTAAATCCGTGATAAAGCCATTCTAGTACTCTTAACTTGTGGTTTAGGGGAAAAAAAGATAATGACTAGAATTATACAAGGACATATCAGTTTGGGGGAATTTTACATAATTTTTTTATAACCCATACTCTTTCTGAACATAAAAAAATTATTTTGGCAAAGCATAGAATCCTTGCCTTTTAGGTAGACTTACTCTAAGGTCAAGAAAAATCTTTCATAATCTCTTTATCAAGAGAAGACTAAAAGTCAAAAAACATTATCCTCTTAAGAGAAAGAAAACTAAATCTCATTTTTGTACCAGCTTACTTTTGATATTAAAATGTTCACTTATTAATTCATTTCAATCTTCGCCAACTTGACCACGCACAAAACTCTTTCCTCAGGGTTTTTCTTCTACAAACCTTCTATCGCTGTCTTTTTACATTCAGAATTTGTCCCATGCCTTCTTTCCTTCTTAGTGCTTTAGGCCAAATTTATCTTTCTTAACAAAACAAACAAAAATATCTCCATTCCTTGTGGCTTCTTTACTGAAAACATGCATCTTGCTTTCCTTGCACACAGAGATGTTCTCCTTATTTTTTTCTACTAACATCCTGTAGATTGGCAGACCTACAAAGACTGTCTGGAAACATGTTTCTCATAGAAAATTTCTCAGCATGGCACAAAGCACGTTTACTAATAAACCCAAGTATTTGTCCAGTTTCTCTGAAATAAGAAGCCAAAGGTAGATAAATCTATGTTTAGTCATTAATTCTAATATTTTATATTATGTGGAAATGACCTAGATATTCAATAAATGTTTATCATTTAACTTAATTTAGCCAAACTCTAAGGTTTCAACTTATCAAAATGTTTTGAAGTTAAGTATCTACACCATAACACATAATTATTGTTAAAAATTTCTCAAAAAAAACTTTTATCTTTTTCACATCTATTTACTTTATTTGTTTCCAATAATTATATTTAGATTATGCCTACAAAAACTTCATGAGACATTATACAAATAAGATGAGTTATTTCTTGCTGACAAATTTTGTAACAGAGGTAACACATCCGTATCATATCCAATGCTGATAACTCTGAAAACATGTTTATTTCAATCAAACCAACAAATTTAAATAAGCTTTCATTTACCAAAGATTATTTTATATCATGTTGACTTGAAAGACATTTGAGTTCATTTCTATTATATTTAGAAATAATTTAAATAAGCGCTTACTTTAAGCCAATTAAATAGAGCTCCTTTAGAAATTACACCATCCAAAGGTAGAAAAACATCATATATATAGATATAGATCATATCATATACATCATATATATAGATACATAGAGATACATAGAGACACACCTAGATACACAGATGCAAGCAGAGACCTTAAATAATTTTCCTTGAATTTTTGTTATGAATCAGGTACAATACAAAACTCAGTGATTTATAAAAGAATAGTTGGATACAAAGTGTGTTTCGGGCAGTATTAAACAATTCCATTAATTTTTAATTTTAGTTTCCCCTTAACCACTTAAGGGAATAACAGCAGTTTCCCAGAAAATCTCTGAGTCTCGTTAGCTCTGGGAGGTCTCACACTGGGCGCTCCTTCGAAAATAGATCACATGGATGTCTGTGAAGTCCGAACTTAGTAGATTTTTCTATTATAAGGTACCTCTTATAACAATTTTTATTGCTTTCAGTGAGACTATTTTGTAATTTTTGAAGCCTTTGCCTTTAAGTGCACTTTTCAAATGATCTTACCTGCTTGCAACGTCCCTTCTAAGGCCAGTGTGACCCCTGAGACTGGCAGGACCATGGCCACGAACAGAGAGCGACCCGCACTTCTGTTCGACCACATCTGACTGCAAATGGGGTGCAACCCGCACCTCTCTTCATCCGTATCTTTGGGCCCCAACCTGAAGGTCACCAAGTCAAGCTGTCAGGACACGAGACAAGCTCAGTAGGATTTTGCAGTTCTGTGTAAACATTTACCCTCTGGAACCTTCAGCTTTTGAGCGGTTGTGCCAGACAGTGGGAGCTTGGCACTTGAGAAATTGCATTTATTCCGTCTGTTCTGTGGCTCTCAAACCCAGCACACAGAAAGACAAGTTTAGAAGTTCAAAGGGGCCCCAGAGTGGCCTCTGTAACCTTAAATTATCCCAGGGGATCTTGATCTAAAGACCCAGCCACGGTCCCCACTTGCTAAGCGTTTGCAAGCACCGCACAGGAAGCCTCGAGGCCCGGGGGCTGCCTGCCAGGAGCCCATCGGCTGTAGAAGCATGGGTTCCCCATTTTTTTTTTTTAGTTTCATTTTACTATAAAGTCTGCAAACAATTTGTTCCGACTTTATAGACACAATTCTTTCCAATTTGAAGCTAAATTAAGAGGTTAGCCAGCCCTATTGACTACAAAGTTGCCCTTAGGCTCCCGCAGCCTAGGAAATTCCCCCTGGGTTCCTCTGACCTAGGATGTGTACCCCAAGACACCTAGTCTTAAGACTCAAAACAGCTCAAGGAAAAGGACCTACAACTTGAACAAGGAGGTCTGGCTTCAGAACTCACTGAGGCACCGGCGAGTGCCGTGAAGCTGGGGGGCTCAGGGGCCCACGCCGGTGCCAAGCGCTGGCTCAAAGTAGGTTCCAGGTGGTCTCAGGTGGGTTTCCCTGAAATTCTGCTGAAAATGCCAAGAAACGTCAACGCAAATAACCAAAAACCACTGGAGGGAGAAGGCGAGCCTTCCTGGAGATGGGTGGGCCGGCTCCACAGGAAGAATGCGCTCCCGCCATCTGCGGCAGGATCAGCTGCCGTCTCAGAACAGAGAACGTGCAACAGGCACCACAGGGACACGCTCTTTCCAAAGTCACCAGGAGATATCTGCTGCAGTTTAGCACGTACAGGGCAGGTCGACCCGACCTCGGTTTCTGAGAAGAGAAACTTTTCTTCAAAAGAGGAAGACTTCAGAGGAAGGGAGGAGCTCAGAGGGCGTCCTTTGCTTTGGGACAGCGAGTTAAAGCAGATGTGCAACGTGTGCTTGTCAGGCCGCAAGTCAGGCTGCTCTGCTTAAAACAAAATCCAGGCCAGAGCAGGTTTACACCAGGACAGCTCCCTCATGCACCTTAGTATTTTAAATTGGTCTTACATCAAATCTAACCCGCAGAGTGATGGGGTGAGGAGGCGGAGCCTTCAGGAGGTGATGAGGCTGTCAGGGTGGAGCCCCCTTGAACGGGATTAGCGCCCTGATAAAGAGATCCCAGAGAGCTCTCAGCGCTTCCAGCGGGTGAGGACACGGCGAGAAGACAGCATCTTCGAACCAGGAAGCAGGTCCTCACCAGACACAGAATCTCCCGCACCTTGATCTTGAACTCCTAACTTCCAGAACTTCCAGCAATAAATGTGTCATTGAGCAGCCAGCACTCTGTGGTGTCCTGTTCTAGCAGCCCAAACTGACTGAGACACCATCCAGCTGAGCAGGCCTGCGAGCCCTCGCCCTAGAAATGGGCTCACTTGCACCCAGGGGACCCACGACATCCAGGGCGCGTCTATGATGAGTCACAGAGGGCAGGTGGTTCTTGTCTCCAAGAGCCGAGGGGCACTCAGGTGTGGACCCTCAGCCCTGGGGTTCAACAGGAACATTTCCGCTCACAAATCCAGTACGTAGTTATGTCGCAAGAGAGGTCATTCCAGGTGCCCCCTTGGTTCATGCTGGCACAGTCCTCGTCGTGGAGGTTGTTGGGCTCCTCCGGGCCCCAGAAGCTGCATGGAGGAAACAGGAGGTGTGGGTGGAGCAGAGGGGATTTTCAGGGCAGGGAAACTACTATTGTGCATTTGCCAAAACCCAGAGAATGTACAACAGAAAAGGCGAACCCTAGGGTGAGCCTCACTTCCCAATAATGTGTCCACACTGGTTCACCGACTGGAACAAGTGCACGACACGCATGCAGGACAGCAGCACCACACGCATGCAGGACAGCAGCACCACACACACGCAGGACAGCAGCACCACACACATGCAGGACAGCAGCATGCGCATGCAGGACAGCAGCACCACACGCACGGAGGACAGCAGCACGCGCATGCAGGACAGCAGCAGCACGGCTCTCTCCCGTCTGAACCGCTTCTCCAGGCTTTCAGAACCGCCTGAGGACGCTGCGCCACCCCCTCAGCCCCGCTCGCCCCTGAGCCCCGCTTCCTGACAGTCTACTGACTCCTGGATCGGCTTCCTGCGTCTGGTCAGGTCCTGCCTCCTCCTCCGAGGAGTCCTTCGGCCACACCCGGGTCCTCCCAGGCTCCCAGGCGTTGTGCCGTCTTAGGTCCCGTTCCCCCGAAGCGGAGCCTGGCTCAGCAGTTCGGGCGCAGGGCACTCAGGGGTGCTCTCAGGAGAGAGGCAGTGAGACACAGCACGGAGCAGAGCACGGAGCTGAGCAAGGATGCGGGCTCGGGGTCCGGCCTCAGCCCGAACCCCCGGGAGCTCTGGAGCGTGAGCAGCAGCACGGTTACCCCGGCCTGAGACGGGGGTCCAGGCTTCTGTTCGCCAGCCACCGGCCGCGGGCTGACCCCAGCGGGACGGGGTGACCCAGACGGGCGGGCCTGCGTTTCGCTGAGGACACTGAATGCGGGAAGCGTCACTGAGACCCGCTGGCAGCCGGCGCGCCCAGCTCGGAGACGGCTGCACCGGCCCGGGAGGGGTCCTCGCGGCGCCCCTGCCCCGCCACGCCATCCCCACTGACGGAACTGCGCCTCCTTCCAGGAACCGTCAATAAAAATGAGACCCTCGGACAACACACTAACGTCTCTAATATAGAAAAAGCACCTAGAGGGCCGGCCCCGTGGCCCGTGGCTAAGTTGGCGCGCTCCGCTTTCGCGGCCCAGGGTTTCCCCGGTTCGGATCCTGAGCGCGGACATGGCACCGCTCATCAGGCCACGCTGAGGCGGGTCCCACATGCCACAGCTAGAAGGACCCACAAGTAAAATACACAGCTATGTATAGGGGGGATTTGGGGAGAAAAAGCGAAAAAAAAAAAAGCTCCTAGAAATCAATAAGAAAAAAACCAGAATCCCAAAATAAAGACACAAACAATACGAATAGATAATTCTCAGAAAGGTTAATACATATAGCTGCCAGACATATGAAAACATATCCAGTCTCAGTCTTTATAATAAAAATACAAATTAGTACTACACTGGGACTCCACTTTTCACCTATAATTAAACCAACAAAATTCCCAAAGTTTTATGAACATGTGGGCAAAAACAGTGTAGTAGGGCTGGTGAGAGAATAAATTGGTACAATCAGTATGAGGGACGATTTGCTGATATTTATTTAAAATATGAATACATAGGGGCGGTTGGTGGTGCAGCGGTTAAGTCCCACTTAGCCTGTTCCACTTCAGGGGCCGGGGTTCACCTGTTCGGATCCTGGGTGTGCACCTACGCACCACTCATCAAGCCATGCTGTGGCAGGTGTCCCACATACAAAGTGGAGGAAGACGGGCACGGATGTTAGCTCAGTGCCAGTCTTCCTCAGCAAAAATAGGAGGATTGGCGGCAGAAGTTAGCTTAGGGCTGACCTTCCTCAAAAAAATTAAAAAATTAAATAAAACATGAATACATGCACTCCTTGAGAAAGTAAATGTAATGGCTGAGAGTGGAGCCAGGTTGGCTGCATGGCCACCTGCTTGCTGTCTGACCTTGGGTAGGTTGCTTAACTTCTCTGTGCCTCAGTTTCCTCATCTTTAAAACGGAGGTAATAATAGTACCTTTTTATAGGAGTATTAAGAAGCTGAGTAAATGGGATAAGATAGAGAGAGTGGAAAAAAAGGAGATCCTGCTCATCCTTTTTGCAAATCAAATCTTCCTCTTCCTCACGCCCTGTAGGCAACTCCCCCGCTTTCTTTTTTCCCAAACATTGGCCTGGGGACTTGATACATCAGAGCAGTTGTGCTAAAAGGTGGAGATGTTGCAATAGGAGAAACCTTAAAGGTACAGGGGCCAGAAGCCCTATTAGAACAAAGCAGCCTTGTGGCTCCCCGGTCCAGCCCAGCCTGAGGCTCCAGAGAATCTCCGGGCTTGAACTGCACAACGACCAAAGTGAGCAGAGACCCCAGGAGCCCTGGATACTTGCCTCAAAGTGACAGGCGACCCATCCAGCCACCTCCAGTCCCCTTCGCGGTCCCTGTCACTCAGCCCCAGCCAATACACCCGAGGAGAGCCGTGAGCCTTGGTCACAAAGTTCTGCAAAGACAAACTCCATTCAGCCATCAATTCTTCCACACCACCCTCAGGGCAAGGCTCTGGGCTCTCCTCTGTCCCGCACGCCCCTCCCCGTCCCGAGGGCGCGCGCTTCAGGAGCAACACCTTCCTTCCGCTGCGGTGCGAAGGATCACACTACTTTCTCACACGACCTGTGAACCACTCTGTGCCTCAGTTTCCTCATTTGCAACAAGAGAGGACAATAGAAGCTTCCTCCTCGCCGGGATATTGTGAGGATTTAATGAGTTAACACATAAAGCGCTCAAAACCGTGCCGGCGCACAGCAAGTGCCGTGGCGGTCTAACACTCAGGGCCACGACATGTGGAGAACAGCCAACGACAGCAACTGACGTGCGGGCCCTGGTGCTTCTCCCCATCTGCATGCTAATCCACACCAGGCAGAAGAGGAACTCATTGCTTCAGAAAAAGAACATAAAGAGGAAAAGAAAGGAGAGAAAGGGGGCTTCCTGGCTTTTGTATTTCAAAAGTCCAGGCCTTTGGAAGAAACACTTCGGGCCAAAGACAGAAGATTAGGAAGAAAATATCATGATTAAAAGCAACTCCTCCCCAGGCACACTGGCCCACAGTGAGGGGACCCAGGTCAGCAGCAGCCTGGGGTGGGGTGGGAGGCAACTGACAGCGAGGAGGGAACTCCCTGGGGTGGTGGAAATGTCCTGAGTCTTCACTGGGCTGGCAGGTATGGGGTGCACTGCACAGAGATGTCAAAATTCACGGAACGGATGCTCAGGATCTGTGCGTTTTACTGCGTGCTCATCATACCTCACTCAGCCAACCTCATATGAGACCAGGCTTCCCAGGAGGGTGGAGAGAAGAGGCTGCAATGGGAAAGAAGTTCTAAAGATGTAGACACAGTGGGTGCCACAGACAGGGCTCTGCATTCACCCCGATGATCCCCACGTGATGGCCAAACCCCCAGATGGGTTTGGAGCCTCCAAAAAGTAGAGAAGACCTGGGCCTTGCTTCCTGGGTAAAGCACCAGAGAGGTGTCAGGAAACCAGAAAGAGAAAAAGGCTGCCTTGCCCATCAAATTAGAATAGTGCTAGCACATAGTAGGCGCTCAGGAAACGTTGGCTGAATTAGCGAATTACTAAGTGAGCTATGCAGTTTCCATAGATTATCTCATTTAATCCTCATTGTGACCCACTAAATCAAGCATTATTATTATCCCCATTTTATAGGTGGGAAAACTGAGGCACAGAAAGGTTAAATAACTTGTTCAGGACCATTCAGCCAGGGGACGTCCCAGCAGATACCAGCTTGGAGTAAAGACATCAAGGACTAGACATCCACTCGCCTCCACCTTGCTCCCACATAACTGTCCCCATTCAGAAGAAAAATGGGTGACCTCAACTGACTGAAATCAAACGTCCACCATCCAGGAATAATGAGAGCTCAAAAGAGGAGCTCGGTGAGTTATTTAAAGCAAAGTTGTGTTTCTATGATTGATACCTGCCCCTCTTACATTATGCAATTTAATCCCCCAAAACTCCTCTATATTAGCTACTCATACAAATGGTGCTATGAAACAGAAAGATAAAAAAAAGAGAGGGGACATACAGGAAAAAATAATAATAAGGTATACCTAAACCAGCCAAATAACGAGTACATTAAGTGTAAATGATCTAAAAACACCAATTAAAAGCCAGAGGCTGTCAAATTAAATTTTAAAAAAATAAAAACAGGACCCAACTATATGCTGTCTACAAGAAACTCACTTAAAAATAATGGCATAGAAACTCAAAAAGGTATCTGCACCCCACGTTCACAGCAGCATTACTTACAACAGCCAAGACCTGGGAGCCACCTCGGTGCCTGTCGATGGATGATTGTATGAAGCAGATGTGGTGTATTATACACTGGAATATTATTCAGCCATGAAAAAGGAAGGAAATCTTGCCATTCATGACAACATGGGTAGACTTTGAGGGCATTGTGCTAAGTGAAATAAGTCAGAGAGACAAAGCCCAAGACTATATAACCTCACTTATATGTGGAACCAAAAACAAATGACCCGTATAGATATAGAGAACAGACTGGTGGTCGCCAGGCGTGGGGGGGGTTGGAGGGTGGGAAAAATGAGTGAAGGTGGTCAAAGGGACAAAGTTCCAGCTGTAACATAAGTCAGTCCTGGGGCTGTAATGTGCAGTCTGGTGGTTATAGTTAATAATCCTGTGTTGTATATTTGAAAGTCACTGAGAGAGTAAATCTTAAAATTTCCCAGCACAAGAAAAAAAATTGTAACTATGTGGGGTGGTGGACGTTAACTAGACTTATTGTGGTGATCAGTTAGCAATACGTACAATATGGAATCATTATGTTGCATGCCTGAAAGTAGCATAATGTTATATGTGCAGTATAAACAAAGAAAGAAAGAAAATGCCGTAACTGGGATAAAAGTGAGGGGACGGGAAAGCTGAATCCTGCAGACGCTGCTCAGTGGTGCTGGGGGCTCATGTCAGGAGCACGGACTTTGAAACCAGTCACCCAGGCTTAAATGCCAGTGCTGCCGCTGACTAGTCGTGAGCGACCGCAGGCCAGTTGCTTAGGTGAAATGTGCCTCAGTTTCCTCATCTGTGAAGAATCAATGATTGTACTGTGTCCAAGCGGTGTTACCACCTAACTGTGGGACCAAATCATTAACGTTGCTTACACATCCCAATGCTCCCTGCAGATGTGCAGAGGTGGAACCGTTTCCCTGCCACCTGACAGCACAGGAGAGCCCGCGAGACTTGCTCTGTAGCTACAAAAGCTTCCACAGTCCGCGTGACGTGCTTTCGCCTCTGAGCTGTGGACTGTCTGTTCCTCCAGCACACGGTGGCCTCTCCTGACTCACATGCTAGTTGATAGGGTTGCTGTGAGGATTGTGTTAACACACACAAGACGTAAGACGTTTGCAACACAGCCTGGAGAGTAGAACGTGCTCCCTGAGACACATTCATCTCTCCGTCTCCACGTTGGGGAGGAAGTGGGGGTGCGCAGAGGCTGCATGGACACAAGCCCTCACGACGTTGTCTCAGTGAGAGCTCGCTACTGAAAGTGTCCAGGCCTCAGGAGCCATCCCATTTCTCTCCCCCAGGCCAGGGAGGGGAGCAGGGATCCTGGAAGAGAGGCGGTGGCCTGCTGGTGCTCAGGGCTCGGAGGGAGCACTCACCTGCTCAGCAGAGTTGCTGATGATGAGCAAGTGGGAGTAATTCTCCTGGCAGAACTTCCGGGCTTCCTCCCACGCTTTGGTGCTCGGAGAGAAGTAGTAGCACTTGCCCTCAAAGGGGAGCCAGCCCTCAGGGCAGGTGACCCTGGGACAGTCTGGGGACAGGACAGGATGCTGTCAGAGTGGCTCCAGAGCCAGGATTGTGTACGTGGTGTGCCATGTACAGTTGTTCAGGCTGCAAGGGCCACCATTCGCACAGACTGCACTGAGACTCACTCCCCCGGACTTGTGCCACGTGCCCCCCATCCCAGGGCAGTTGCCCAGGCCCCACTCACCTAATAAGCCCCGAAGCTCCACCAGGGACTGGTTGGTGTCGGCTCGTATGCGGTCAATGTCCCTCTTCAGGCCAGCCAGCCCCGCCAGGCCAGTCACTGTCAGCAGGGAGGGGCTGAAGCGTTAGAGACCCAGACCCCCGTCCGCCCACCCACCCAGCACTGACAGCAGACACACCAGAGAGAAGCAAAGAGCTCTAGAACGACAGGCTCAGCACCCAGCGGGAGTCCTAGAGCGGCTCAGAGGAGCGATTGATCCCTGGGGCTTGGGGAAGAGTGGGGATGGTGGGCTTCCCTGAGGAGGTGGGTTTTAAAGGAAGACGGTGATTCTGTAACTGTGAGGGGGAGGGAGAAGCACACTAGGCAGGGGCCGCCTTGGAAGCAATGGTGGGGGCAGGCATGTTGGGGAAGGCAGCAGAGCTGGAGAGGAAGCTCAGAGGAGCTGAGCTCCAAGTAGGGTGAGGCTCCACGTCTGAGTCCTTGAATGCCAAGGCAAGGGTTTGGCCTTGGACTCTGGACAGGGAGAAGCCACTGATGGGTTTTGAGCAGAGGAGTGGCTTGGTCTGGGGTCTGAGGTGAGGGAGGGTGGAATGGAGCACTGTTCAGGCGTCAGCAATCACGGTGAGGGCCAGCCCAGCCCAGAAGACTCTTCCACAACTAATGTGCATATTCCCACTACTCCCACACCAACACGCCCCCTTCCAACACTCCCTGGGGGCCTCAGGGGACAGCCCTGCAGTGGGACAAGACAGAAATATAAGATGGATACATAGATAACACATATACGTTATCCTTGACACCCTTCCCTCCCACTCACCACCATTCCCAATCCCTCCCCAGGGATCTGGTCAATTTTACCTCCTAAAACTTTCTATTCCAACTACTTCTCTCCATTCCCAGGGTCACAACCCTCATCCAAGCCACCATTACCTCTCATTTGTCCAACTGTACCATCCTCCTCCCTTGTACCTATGATGTTGCCTCCGACCACAGGGCCTTTGCACAGACCTGAGACCCTCAACCCCTCACCTGGTTAACTCCTTCTCTTTCTTCACTCAGCTGCAGCACCATGTCCCTGGGGAAGCCCTGTATGACCCTCCCAAAGATAAGGTCCAGGTCCCTTATTAGACTTTTTCATAGAATTGCCTTCCTCTTACTTTGGGCTATTCATCAAAATTTGGCATTTTATACTCATTTGGGTGATAATTTGGTAAACGTCTGTCTGTGCTGTCCGACAGCAACAAATTGTGAACCACGTAGGTAATTTTAAATTTTTTAGTAGCCACAGTTTTTAGAAGTCAAAAGAAACAGGTAAAATTAACTTGAATGCTCTTTTTTATTTCTGCCAATACATCCAAAATATTATCTTTTCAAGGTGTAATCGATACTAAAGATTATTACTGAGATACTTTACATTTTTTGCAGCGAGTCTCTGGGATCGGTGTGTTTTACACCTACGCGCATCTCAGTGCAGAATGCACACAGTGCGGGGGCTCCACAGCTGCAGCGCGCCACCGCCCCCGGGTGGGGCAGTGGAGGCCCAGCGCCCGCGCGCACGGGCCGCAGAGACGGCCTGCATCTGCTGTGCTCCCCATCCTGCCCATCCCCGGCACCGGGCACAGGGTCCGGCAGAGACGGGGTTGGGCTGGCCTTGGAGCTTGGTTTGAGGGTCAAGAGAAGAGAAGATTGGAAGCGCTCACCATTCACTTGCCACGCCATCTGCTGAAAGGTGAGCACCCTCAGCTCCTCCACCACCTCCTGGTCTGTAAGAGGAGTCCAGCCAGCTTCAGCCCAGGTCCCCCAGGGCCACGTGCCCAAGCTCCCTCCATGCCCTACCCTCACCCTACTCACACTTGATCAGGGTCACGGCCAGACCGGTGCAGCCCAGGAGCAGTGACACCACCACCAGCAGACACAGGTACACCATCAGCCTCTCCTCCTGGTGGCAGCCAAGGGCCCCGGGCTTCTGACCGAGCCAGGGCACTGGAGTGGCTGGGGGCGGGATGGGGACAGAGACTGACACAGGCGCTCCAGAGTGAGGAAGGGCCCCCTGAGCCTTTCTCCAACAGCAGGGGACAGAGTTCTGTGATCATGACTATATCACCAGACGGGGCCAGCAAGAGGGCGTCGCGGGAAGTGAGCCCAGAGCGGTGACAGAGCTCCCACTGTGCCAAGCATCCCACTACGTCCTGACTGTCTTGTCGGAGCCTCACCTCTATGATGCAGATGTAAATAATATTCCCACTTTGCAAGCAGGTAAACTGAGGGCTCAGAGAGGTAATGCATGACTGGGACTGAGCGCTGCTCTTCACATCGATGATGTATTACCGTGTACTCTCCAGCAGCCCCTGCCCAAGCTGCTTCCCATCCAAGGAAGCGTGTGGACCTTCCATCGGGACCGAGAACATTTCCTGCACCTGCCGCGAGCAGGTGGTGGGGCCTGAAGGGAGCCGGGCAGACACCTGGGTCCCTGGGAGTCTGGTCTAGACTCAGGGAGGAGTTGCTTCTCAAAGGAGAAGTTTCTCTGGCCCAGGATCTCGCTCTGGTGCTAAAGGTCTGCCTCAGACACACTGGCCACATGGGAGGGTCGACAGGGGCCCCCCTGGAGGACTTACTGCCTAGGGACGGCCGGAACGGAGGGCGCTCCGGATCGACGCCTGGGAGAAAGAGGGAGAGAGGGTTATTCGGAAGGTGCTGGAAGACTCTGTCTTCCAAGACCAACCCCTGCATTCCCTCTGATTTGTTCTCTGCTCAGAATCAGGGGACTAGAAGGAGGACTTCCAAGTGTCGCCTCTCAGGATTCTTTCTTTTTTTTTTTTTTTTTTTTTTTTTTTGCAAAAGATTAGCCCTGAGCTGACTACTGCCAATCCTCCTCTTTTTGCTGAGGAAGCCTGGCCCTGAGCTAACATCGTGCCCATCTTCCTCCACTTTATATGTGGGACGCCTACCACAGCATGGCTTTTGCCAAGTGGTACCATGTCTGCACCCGGGATCCAAACCCGCGAACCCCAGGCTGGCGAGAAGCGGAACGTGCGAGCTTAACCACTGCGCCACCGGGCCGGCCCCTCTCAGGATTTTTAAAGGGTCCTCCCACTGCTCACCCAGGTGAGGAGATGTGAAGGTGACAGGGGTAAGGTCCAGGCAAGGAAGGGGTCAGAAGGACTACAGTCACGCAGAGCAGGGCTTCAGCCAGGTGCACAGCAAGGTACCGGCCCTGGTGCTCACCTGTGATCTTTGGGGGTTTGCAAGGAATTGGGGGCTTCTCCGTTTTCTTTCCTGAAGAGGGAGGAATGGTTGGTTGCTCAGGCCCAGAGCAGGGCGAAGCTGGCACTGGGTCTCCTGTCCCCCCGGCCCCAGCTCACCTGCCCTTGGAGGTCGTGGTGGACCCATCGAAGCTGAGGAAGAGAAGCTCAGAGTTAGAGCCGGTCCGAGGATGGGAAGGGGAGGGACAGCAGTGACGGGGGCAGGATGGAGACTGCAGTGGAGGGTTAGGGACGGGACAGGGCCAAGACAGAGGAACCAACTATCCTGGATCACCCGGGACTTTCCCAGTTTTAAAACTGAAAGTCCCGCGTCCTGGGAAATCTTTCACCCCTGGGCAAACTGGAACAGTTGGTCACCCTAGGTTAAAGCGCAGTTGAGTTTGGGGGTGGGGATGGGACCATGGTGAGGATGGGGTTGAAATCGGGTTGGGGAGCGTGATGAACATGGAGCAGGGGTGTGATGCCAGAGGTGGCGGGAATGACGAGTGGGGCTGTCGCTGCCGTGGGGGATGCGGAAGAAGGTGAGGTTGGGTTGTCGTTGGGTTGGGGCGTGGTGGTGACGCTGGATCGGGAAATGGAGATGGGAATGGAGACGTGGCTGCATTTGGAGATGGGGGTGCTAATTTGGGGGCAGGCGCGGCCCATCCTGAAGTGGGGATGGGGCTGGTCTTGGGGCTGGGCTGACGATCAGGCTGGGACCAGGTTGGAGCTGCAGACGGGCAACCAAACAGCAGAGCCCGGTTCACCTCCCACCTCATGCTGAGCCCCAGGGTGCCCTGCGACCTCCCAGGTTGACCCTGTCTGGACCCAGAAGTGGGGGATGTGGAGCCCTACCCCTCAAGGAACGGCCCCTGCCCAAGGACACCAGGGCAGCTTGGTCAGCTCTCAGGGGCCTGGTGGGGGTTGACTCAGGGAAACCTCCAAAACCTCCACTTTTATCCCCACTTATCACACTCTCGTTGAGTCCCCAGCCAGGCATGGGCCACACCAGCCTGAAGGCAAATCTGGGCCGTGGGTGTGACGCCTGGAGGCTGGGGAGTCCGCGGTCCACTCGCGGTTTCTGAAACACCGGCTTCCATGTCTTGGGCCTTTGTATCCACCACTTCCTTTCTGGGCTTCTCTTCCTAACAAACTCCTTCTCATCCTCAAGGCTCACCCCAGTGTCCCGTCCTCTGACGCCCAGCCCCCACACCGCAGCAGAGCCCTCAACTCCCCTCAGGATTCCTCAGTCTCCTGGGCCCTTGCCCTCAGACCTGCTCCCCTGAGCCAGTGCCCAGAACTGCCTCCCCCATCAGACTAACAGGTCCTCAAGGGCAGGCAGAGGCACCGGTACTCCCGCCATCACGGCGCCTGGCATGAGCCGGGCACACAGAAGCTGGCCATGGCTCTACCGTGCCCCGGGGGCCGTCCCCCCCGCCACCCCCAGCCCACACATCTCTTCACTGGCCTCTGGGAAGTCCTCTCACCCGGCTTAGGAGGAAGGTCCTTGTAGGGTGGCGCCATGTTCTCATAATCCTCCTCCTCCTCCTCCTCGTCTCTGTTCCCTTCCAGAGGAAAGGCAGTGAGGGCCCAGCCCGCTCCCCACTGGGTCCCTCACGCCCTGGGCTCTAGCCCCAGGGGTGTGCTGTAACTGGGTCCTGACCGCCCCCCGCCCCCGGCCGTGCCTGGCCAGCGCTGTACCTGGCACATTCCTGCCCAGAGAGTTCCTGTACAGGGTGGGCATGGCTGCGGCCCACGCAGGAGGCCGAGGAGGGCGGCCAGAGCCTGGTGGTCTGCTCCGTGTCCCTCCTCCTCACGCGTCTGGGGCCTCTCTCAGTTCCCTGTTTCTTTAAAAGTCAAGAATATGCAAATCCATCTTGAGGGGAACCCCCAGGGCCCCCCACACACACTTTCTCCCCAGGTTAGATTCATGCGTAGAGGCAAGAATGACAGCAGCCCCTTCCCTGAGCCCCTACAGCGCCAGGCCCTGGGTGGGAAGATGGACAAGCCCCTTCCTTGGCAGGACTTTCCATGGAGAGAGGAGAGACAATAAACCAGTAACGGAATACAGAAATAAACACTATAGTTTGTTTTTTTATTTTATTTCCTATAGTGACTATTATTTAAAAAAAATAAATAAAACATGGTAGTGGGATAGGATGTGGGCTAATGTAGAGAGGTGATCAGAGAAGACTTCCTGGGGGTGGTGACCCCTGTAACAAGATGTTAAAGTGATAGGTGCTAAGTACTCCCACATTCCACAGTGAAGTGCTAGCACATTGGCTCGGTTATCTATGGCTGCATAACAAATTATCCCAAAATTTAGTGATTTAAAACAATAAGCACTTATTATCTCAGTTTCTGTGGTCCAGGAATTCGAGAGCAGCTTAGCTGGGTGCTCCTGCTGGGGACTCGAGTATGGATGCCGTCGAGGTGTCGGTGGGCAGCAGTCCTCCAAAGGCTGGCCTGCAGCTGCAGGCTCTGCTCCCAAGATGGCGCACTCACTTGGCTACTGGTGAGAGGCCTTGGTTCCCCGCCCTGTTCTCCTCTCAAAGGGACAATCGAGTGTCCTCACAACACGGCAGAGGCCGAGGTGGAGGACACAACGCCTTTTGTGATCTAACCTCGAAAGTCACAAACTGTGATCTCTGCTACACTTTACTTATCACCTGGACGAGCTCTGCGTCGTTGGGGAGGAGACACACGAGGACATGGACACCAAGACGGAGGGATCACTGAGGCCGTAGGAGGGTGGCCCCCACAGTCGTGCACGCTGACCTCGCAAAGGAAAGTTCCTGGCTCTGAGCTGGACATCGACCAGAGGGGATTCACACAGAGAGAGCTAAAGAGGGAGGGAGACCGTCACCCGACGGGGAAACCAAGGGGTGAGGGTTGACTTGCCCCCAAAACAGCAGGAAGCAAAAGGACGGACATGGAAAAAAGCACGGTAGAAGCAGCTGCATCTTTGGTCCAGCAAGGACATGCCACATTCCTGCGAGCTGAGCATAAGCTGCAGCGTCACCAGCCTGAAGCCATTTGGAAGACCCCGCCCAGGAGGGCAGCCTGGGGTGTTTCTCAAAAGGACCGCCATCAGCCTTGGAATCATCCTTGACTCCTCTCTTCTCTCTCGTCCCATGGTTACGGCAAATTGAATTTCAAAAGGTGGTCGACAACGTCTCTGTCCTCCCTGGCTTTGTGCAGCGTGACCCTGCCACTGCATCGAGGAGAACTGAATTCCCCGCCCCCTGAATCTGGGCCTTAGTGACTCGTGTAACCAAGAGAAGGTGGTGACACCAGCCCTGCAGCTTCCCCTTGGCTCTCACCACACCTGCTCCCAGCGCCACCTGGGAGGAGGCCCCACCTCCCGGGGGGGTCCATGCAGCAGCCCCAGCCCCCTCCTGAGGGCTCAGCCCCAGGACGGTGGAGTCACCTCCATCCCTTTGGTCTTTCTATCTGAGGCCCTGGACGGTGGGGAGAGAAGGACGCAGTCCCCCAAGCCCCGTCCCATGGAGCCGTGAGCATTAGAGGTGAGTATTTCACGCCATCAGAAACCCTGGGTGCCTGGAAACAGGTCCAGTCCGCCAGTGATTCTGGTCGCCTCCACCTTCACCACGTAGCCGGCACCTGAGCCGTGCTCCCGCCCGGCCGCCGGCTCCCTTCCCCCGGATGACGGTGCCCTGCCCTCGCCCTGTGTCCCGTCAGCTCCCAGGAGCAGAGGGGAGGTGGCCAGGGGCCGGGAGAGGGGGAATGGGGAGATGTCAGTCAAGGGGTACAAAGCTTTGGTTTTGCAAGATGACTAAGTTCTGGGGAACTTGAGCACAGCAAGGCGACAGTGCTCGGCAGTTTGTACTGTGTACTTGAAGTTTGCTAAGAGGGTAGATCTTGGGTGTTCTCACCACAGAAAACGAAAAAAAAGGAAGAGGATGATGTGAGGTGACGGGTGTGTTGATCGGCTAGGTCGTGGAGAATATTTTATAATGTGCACATGCACAAGGTTGTCAGGTCATACACCTTCAATGTAGACATTTTTTTTCCTGAGGAAGATTCGCCCTGAGCAAACATCTGCTGCCAGTCTTCCTCTTTTTTGTGTCTGAGCCACTGCCACAGCATGGCCACTGACAGACCAGTTGTGTAGGTCTGCCCCGGGAACCAAACCCGGGCTGCCAAAGTTCAGGGTCCCAAATTTAACCACCAGGCCACCCGGGCTGGCCCACGTGCACACAATTTTTGATTGTCAATTATATCTCAATAAAGCTGAGAGAAAAACAGTGTCTGTCTTTATTTAAACTTTTGATATTTTGCTCATCATGGCCTTTTCCATTTATTCTTATTTTTTAAAATATTGCAGTAATATACAATTTATCTTGAGGTAAAGAAAGTCTGGGAGCCGGCCCGCAGCCGAGTGGTTAAGTGCCGGCGCTCCGCTTTGGCCGCCAGGGAGTTCCCCGGTTTGGATCCTAGGCAGGGATATGGCACCGCTCATCAGGCCACGCTGAGGCGCATCCCACATGGCACAGCCAGAGGCACTCACAGCTAGAATCTACAGCTACGTACTGGCGGGCTTTGGGGAAAAAGAAGAAGAAGAAGAAAGAGAAGATGGGCAACAGCTGTTAGCTCAGGTGCCAATCTTTAAAAAAAAAAAAACAGTGCAATCAAGGGGTGGGCAGGCCGGCTCCCCCTGACGCCCCGGGGCAGGTCCTCTGGGTCTCCCTTCAGGCTCTGCCAAGGCCGCCAGAGGCTCCTCCCCTGTGTGTCCGTGTCCCGCGTCTCCCTCCCTGTCTCCGAAGCCAGATGCTGTGCCGGTGGCTTTGAAGATGCAGGAAGGGGCCACGAGAGCGACGCCGCTCCAGGAGCCGGAAAAGGCGAGGAGGCCGCGTCCCGACCGCGTCGGGCGCTGGCTGCGCAGGTCGCTTCATCCGCAGCGAGCAGGTTTCCGCTTCTGACCTCCGGAACCGTGAAAGAACCAATTTCTGCTGTTCTCACCCACATTTGTGGTCGTTTGTTACACTAACCATAGGAAACTATTACATGTTTCCCCCAAGGGCCAGACCCCAATTCCTCTTTTTAGGGGCTTTCCACCGAAAGTAAAAGGAGGCAATTCCAACGGGATGGAGCAGCGCGGGGGCGCCCCAGGGGGCGCGGGGGCGGGCGCAGGGCTGCGGGCAGGCGCGCCGCGATTCCCCCTCCGCGTCCCCGCCGGGGCCCCGGGTCGCAACAGACCCCTCCCTCCCGGAGAAGGCCGCCGGCCCGGGCCTCCCCCGCGACGCTGCTGACCTGCTGATGGGACCCGCGCGCGGCAGAGGTGCGGCTGCTCCGTCCTCCACAGCGACCCTGCACGGCTGAGAAGGAAGCAAGGATGCTCTCCGAGCGCACACACGGAGCCTCGGGCTCCCCATGGACGCGGGGGTGGGGTGGGGGGCACGCGGGGGTACCCAACCCAGAGAACTGACAGCACCTCTGCCCGCCAAGGGCGCCTCTGCAGGTGGGGGCCCGGGGCAAGGTACGTGCCGTGAAGACTGGATGCTCTCGCTGGGTGAGTGACAGCGGCACGTGCAAGGCCGTCCTTCAGGACCAGGCGCGCAGGAGGCGCCCAGGGATTGCAGGTCGAATCCAGTGCCACCAACTGGGTACAACACAAGGCCATGGGCCCAGGCAACCCCGTTCTGCCGCGTTCTTGCCCTGTGACCTCAGGGGCAGAGAACAGCTCTGAGCAACGGCCTCCTGACACGCCCAATGGGGACTGGGCATTCAGTTGTTCCTCATCCATTCAACAGATATGTGTTGACCACCTACTGTGTGTTAGGCTCTGTTCTAGGTATTGCAGATACATCGGTGAACAAAAAAGAAAGAAAAGAATCTCTACCTTTGGGAGTAGCAAGACGGAAGGAGATAAGCAATAAAATAAATAAGGCAAATATTTCAGAAGTTCGGTTAGATCGTCATAAGCAAAAAAAAAAGAAGAAGAAGAAGAAAAATAAAGCAGGAAAGAGGAACCAGGTGCGCACGGCGGGAGGGCGGGGGGTGCGATAAAAAGGAAGATCAGGGAGTGAAAAGCATACAAAGCACGTTCTCAGAACGGAACTGAATTAAACTAGACATCACAGAATGAGCTGGAAAATCCGCAAATATTTGGAACTGAAATTACACCGCGGGTCAAAGAGGAGGTCAAAAGTTAAAAATATGTTTAAGTGACAGTGGAAGCAGCCCAGAGCCACGCGTGGGCGCAGCCGGGCCGGGGGCGCGCTCCCAGACAGGAATCTTTCTCTCTTTTTCTTTCAAGTAACACTCAGAAACGTCGTCTTTACCTGTGTTTCTAGACACTTCCCTACGCATATTACAGAAGTGCCCACACATCCGTTCACTAACATAACACTGTTCGCAACTAGACAAGCAAGGAACACTCGTAAAAACGCTGGTCTTTTTGACACGTGTGCTTAAATCCACTCCACGTGCGTCCGAGAGCCCCTTCCCGCTGGAACCCTCGTCACCTCGCGCAGCGACGAGCATCTTCCCACCCGCGTCTGCAGACACTCGCGACGCGCGAGCCTCCGGCCCCGGGATCCCGAGGACCCCCCGGCCCCCAGGATCCCCCGGCGCCCGGCGCCCCGCCCCCGGCCGAGACTGGAGGCGCGCCGTTTGCCCGCTTGCAGCGCGAGTCCGTCCCTGGGGGCTTTCGAGGCCCCACCGACTCCGCTTGCCCCCCCCCCGGAAACGAATGCCCCCGAGCGTCGACCGCCAGCCGCGGAGCGCGGGGTGGGGGCGCCGCCCAGTTTCCTTCTCCGCCCCGCCCGCTCTCAGCTGCCGCCGAGGGGGTGCAGCTCGAAGGCTGGTCCCGCAGCCCCGCCTGGGCCGGCCGGGCAGGAGGAGGCGGAGGGGGGGCCACCTGCGGGAGGGAGGAGGCGGAGGGGGGGGACCTGCGGGCGGGAGGAGGCGGGAGGGGGCACCTGCGGGAGGGAGGACGCAGCAGGGGGACCCGCGGGCGGGCGGGAGGACGCAGGGGCGGGGACCCAGCACCGAGGGCTGCGGCCGGGACACTGGAAGGTCGCCCCGTCGGATGGTCGCAAAGGAGAAGCAGCAAGGCTGTGGGCGCGGGTGGCCGAGGCCCGGCCCCCGCCTCGCCCTGACGTCGTCCCCCCCAGGTCCCCAACGCGGAGCCCGGGCCGGCCAGGCGGAAGCATCGGAGTCCCGGGACTTCAGGACGGAACGAGCCGCGTCCCCGCCCGAGCCTTCAGCCGCTGGTGGATGACGCCCCGGAGGCAGCTCCTGCGGCCCCGGCCTCCTGGTTGGACAAGGTGACCCGGACGAGAGTGACAGCAGCGAGCATGTGCTGGGCGCCTACCAGGTGCCAGCAGTGGGGGCTCTCCACGCAACCATCACTGACTCCTCCCAACCAGACTGTTCATTTATTCTTTCTTTGATTTGACAAATATTTGTTAGGCACCTACTGTGTGCCAGCACCATTCCAGGCGCAGAAATACAGCAGCGAACAAGACAGGTGAAATTCCCTTTTGCAGCACTGTACGGGAAGCTGACATTCAAGAGGAGAGACCAACAGTGACAACATAAATGAGTCAAATAGATCTCAAGTTAGATGCCAGTAAATATCTATAATCCCATTTTACAGATGAGTAAACTGAGTCTCTGACAGCGGAGGTGACTTCCCAAGGTCAAATAGGGTGAGTGAGCTGGGACCATGATTTTGTCTCCCTGGGTCTCCTCCCAGCTCTGACCTCTGCGTGAGCAGCTGAAGCAAAAAAGAAAGGGAGAGGGAGGAGAGAAACCCAGAACAGGGCAGGGCTGCCTGGTACAGCTGTATGGGTTGTGCACTGCACAACTCCAGGAGTGCCATTCACAAAGACCACAATGTGAATGCTGCCCCCTGGAGTCAGGAAGGGCACAAGCATCACAAATCTAGGCCATGGCTTGGGGACTGGCCACAGGTAGCCCTGGAAAGGAAGTCTTGCTCACCATTGGTCTATTCTCCATAGTTTGCTTTTTTTCACTTAACAACATATCACGGCCACTTTCCCAGATCAGCACAGAAAAATCTAGTTCAGCAATTCTCCCAAGAGTGACTCCCAGACCAGCAACATCACCAGCACGCTGGAACACGTTAGAAATGCAGATTCTGGGGCGTCACCGCAGACCTGCTGAGACAGACACTTTCAGGCTGCGTCAGGCTTTTACTCCACATGAAACGGGGAGCCATGGAGGGTTTCAGCAGATGAACGACACGACCTGATTTCCATTTTGACAGGTGCACCCCGAGGGCAAGAGGTCAGGGAAGCTGAGGACAAGGAGAAGGCGATGCAGGCACGCTGGAGAGGAGGCGGTGGGAAGGGCTTGTGTTCTTGATAAATTCCAACAGTGGAGCCAAAGGCATCTGCCAATGACTTGGATGCCTGGAATGAGGACAAAAGTGGAATATGACCCCAAGGTTTGAGGCCTGACCACCTGGAAAAATGGAGCCCCTGTTGCCCAAGACAGGAAGACAGAGTGAGAGGAGGGTTAGGAGAGAGAGCACGGAGAAATTAGGAGTGTGGTGTGAGCGTGTCCTAGAACGGATGTTTGTGTCCCCCGGGGAAAAAATTCCGATGTTGAAATCTACCCACCAATGTGATGGTGTCTGGAGGCGGGGCCTTTGGGAGGTGACTAGGTCGTGAGGGTGCAGCCCGCACGAGTGGGAGCAGTGCCCTTGTAAGCAGAGACACGAGAGTGAGCTGGCCCTCTTTCCACGCTGTGAGGACACAACAAAAAGGTGGCCGTCTGCAGCCTGGAAGAGGGCTCCCCCCGGAAACCAACCTGCCGGCAGCTGATCCCGACTCCCAGCCTCTAGAACAGTGAGAAGTAAACATCTGTTGTTTATAGGCCCCTCAGTCTGTGGTGCTTCGTTAGAGCTTCCTGAGCTGACTGAGACAGCAGGTGACCTTGGAGACGCCCACGTGGAGGTGCCAGTCGGTGGCTGGATACGTCTGTGCACCTGCAGTTCAGGGGCGAGGACGCATCCGGAGACAAACGTGGGCCTTTCCACCTAGAAGGTGCTGACTTCCTTTCCTGGGGCGGTCGCAGCAAGTGACCACAAGCTGGGTGGCTTAACACGACAGGAGTGTTTCCCTCACAGTTCTCGGGGCCAGACGGCTGAAGTCAACATGTGGGCAGGACTGAGCTCCCTCCAGTGGCCAAGGGAGACTCTGCTCCTCCAGCTTCAGACGGCTCCAGGCGGCCTTGTGGCTGCATCACTGCGATCCCCGCCTCCCCCTGACACGGCCTTCTCCTTGTGCAGGTGTCTGGTTCCAAGTTTCCCTCATTGGATCAGGACCCACCTTAACCCAGGATGACCCCATTTTAACTGATTACATCTGCAAACACCCTGGTTTCAAATAAGGGCGCATTCAAAGGCTTCGGGTGTTAGGAGTTTAACAAATAATTTGGGTGACAATTCAACCCACACCAGTCAAATGAAATCTATTCTTGCGTAACCGAGTTTCATTTCCCAGCCCTGCAAGGCACCCACGGAAGGCTTCTCCTTGGGTTCCAGCCCAGGATTCCAGAGAGAGCGACAAACCAGCACGGCATGGAGGGGCACACTGAGGGAGACCAGGAGTATTTGGCAGTGTTAAACAATGTATTATTTCTTAAATTTACATATATGCGAGCCCCAATGTAACAGGTGCGAAATGTAATACCTACTCTTTACAGTGGCAACCAGAGGGGTATTAGAATTGCAACTTTTTTTTACAAAAGTTTTCAATAAGATTTATTAAAATTTTAAACTTTAAATCGTTTTATTTATTAATAACTGTATTTGCTTGTTTAAATTAAATTAATTAAAATATTTATTTTGAATAACTTTACTTAAATTTTTGATAGTCACTAAATATGTCATCAACACCCTGCAGGGGTTTTTAAGACACATTTCAATGTTTTCGAAGAAGGACCTTTTTTTGAAATATGATATGAAAAATAACTGACTTTGTGCTCCAGCCGGCCCACGCGGTCCCCTCCTCCGCCGGCACCGCCTCCCGCCGGGGAGGACCCCTCCTGCCGGCCGCCGGACCCCTCCAGGGGGCGCGCGGCGCGGTGCGTCTCCGCCCGGCCGCCAGGGGGCGAGAGACCGGAAGTCCGCCGGAGCCGTTCGTCTCTATCATCCCTGCCGCGGCCCGCGCAACCCGGAAGTCCGGCTGGTGCAGAGGAGTGCTTCCGGGTAGGAGCGAGGTGACCCCGGCCGCTGCAGGGACCCGCAGCGACAGCAGCCATGGGGGCGCACCTGGCCCGGCGCTACCTGGGCGGCGCGTCGGGGGAGCCCGACCCGCTGCGGATGCCCACCTTCCCGCCCGACTACGGCTTCCCCGGGCGCAAGGAGCGCGGTGAGGCGCGGGTGCGGGGCGCTGCTGCTCTTGGGGTCGCCGGCCGGCCGCGGCGTCCGGGAGTGGCGTCACCGTGGCCCGGCTCGGAGCTCGCGGTGTGCGGGGAGGCGGCGGGCGCGGGCAGGGCTGGGGGCGCTGCTGCGGGCTGCCGGGCGGCCTTCCGGGGGCGGCGCTGCCGCGGGGCCCGAGAGACGAACCGGAGACGGGAGCCCACTGCTTCGAGGCGCAGGAGGGTCGCTATCGGATCCGCTGTTTCGGGATCGCGCGGGCTGCGGGGCCGGGACCGAGAAGTCCGGGTTCGAGAGGACGCGGGGAGCGGCCCCCTCGGCGCCCCGGCTCCGGGCCGTCCTCCCCGCGGCCCCGTCGCCCGCGCTTCTCCCGCTGGCTCGGCTCAACCCAAACTCTGGTAGCCCACCCCGCTCCCCCGGGCTCCTGTCTCCACGCACTGAGCGCTCCCCATCCTGGACCGCTGTGCTGCGCCCTCTCCCAGACTCCTCCCCTATTTCCCGCCTCCGCCCAGTTGGCCACTTTGCATCCTTGTCCTAAGAAAATAGAAGCATCCAGAAGAGCCCTCGCGGCCTCCTGCATCCCTGGGACTCCGCCTTCTCTCCTGTCACTCGGGAGCGTGGCCCCTGCTCGGGTCCCCGTGCCCTCCTCCCATCCTCTCGTCTCGCCGAGGGCTGCCCCAGGGGTCGCATCGGGGCGCAGTAGGTTGTTATTCCTGCCGGCCCCCATGTCCCTGCGGGCGCGCTCATCAGCCCCCGCCCGTGTTGCTGACCGCTGTTGTCAGTTTTCTAACTAACCCACCGCGGCAGCATCAGGCACAGCTGATCGCACCGCTTCCTGGAGCCTCCCTCACCTGGCTCCCAGCGCCCCCCATTCCTGCCCACCTCACTGGGCGCTCCTTCACGGACTCGTCCGCACCTCCACGTCCTGTGAATGTTCGGGTGCCCTAGGCCTCAGGCCTTGCTGTCTCCATCACTCCCTAGCCCTCTCTGCTAGTCCCCTGGCTTCAAATGCCCTGTGTGTGCCGACCCTCCCAAGTTTTTCTCTCCAGCCCAGCCTTGACCCTGACTCCACACAAAGACCGGGCTGCTTGCTTGGCGTCTCCATATGATGTTAACGAGCATCTCGCACTCAGCAGGTCCACAGCAGAGCTCCTGACCTCCCCACCAAGCCTGTGCCTCCCTCCAGCTCCCACCGAAAGCCCTGGAGCTTCCTGACCCTGTCTTCTCACCTCAGGGCCTTTGTGCCTGCTGTTCCGGTACCTGGAAGGCTCTTCCCCCACGTGTCTGTGTGCATCACTCCCTCACCTTCAGATGCCACCTTCCAATGGACTCCCTCCATCTAAAGTCATGACCCACCTCCCGACACTGCCCATCCCTGTCCCTTCTTGCTTTTTCTCCGGACGTTGCCGCAACACTACCATTTGCTCTGTGTCCTTCCAAGGGCAGGGATGCTTGCGTGACGTGTTCCCTGCTGCACCTCCGACACCTGGCACACGGCAGGTGCTCCCTAAATCCTGGCTGCTTAGCTGGAGCACCAGGTGCGGGTGGCCATGGAAGCCAGCAGGGCCTGCAGGTGGATACACAGGTCGGGGGACCAAGTTGGGGCCTGTTGACCTGTGGGTGGCAGTCGAAGCCATGGATCAGAACGAGCAGAGGGCTCTCACCAACACTTAATGTTTGGGTAGCCGTGGTGATGGGAGGGACCCAGGGCGGGTGTGGCGCACAGGACCCCCGGGGAGAATGCTTTGAGAGGAAGCAAGCCAGAGGCTGAGGCGGCGTGGCGTCCTGGGGTCTGGGTGGCCCTGGTGAGAGCCCAGTGTGGGCAGTGCTGGGGGGAGCATGGAAGCTGGGCGAGTGGGATGCAGGGGTGTGAGATGAGGACCTGGGCCGGGGGAGACAGAAACGCACTGGGACACAGAGGGGAGAGAAGCCAGCCCACAGGGCCTGCAGCTGAGCTGCGAGCAGCTGGGCCGAGTGGCCGGCGCTGGGTGAGGCCAGTGCAGGCACACAGGATCACCAACACAGTGGGCGCAGGCCGGGCGCATGCCGACCATTCCTGACAGCCCCCACCGGCCTCCTAAAGGTTGAGTTTGTCTGGGGCCAGGTCATGCCTGGTCAGTGGGGCGTCAGGACCAAGGGCTAGTTCCAGTCTCTTCTGAGGCTCAGCCTGCACACTTGTGGGTGTTAACACCCGCTCAGTTGGCTTGGCTCTGTGGCCGGGGCCATCAGTCCCCTTGGGAGGGAGCTGAGGCTTCAGAGGCCCCAGCAGCCGGGCCCCACACTGGCCTGTGCGGGCAGAGGGGAGCCCTGGGGGAAAGTGGCTTCTGGGCACAGGCTCTGCAGGCTGGGGCTCTCTGAGAGCTGCCCGGGGGCAGGAAGCAGGCCCCTAGTGTGGGTGCTGAGGTTCCCCGGGGATGGGGAGGGAGCCACCTGCCCGTCTCAGTGCCGGGGTTGCCTTTGCAAGGGTTAGAGAAAGACCCCCCCGTCTGGCAGAGGGTGCTGTGACCCACTGCCACCAAGTCGTCCGTGGGGGGGTGCTCCTCCGCACTTGGGCATGATGGGGTCTCGGGCAGGTGGCCCCCACAACGTAAGCCCTGACTGAGCCGCTCCCGCCCCCTGCAGAGATGGTGGCCACCCAGCAGCAAATGAACGACGCGCAGCTGGTGCTCCAGCAGCGGGACTACTGTGCCCACCACCTCATCCGGCTGCTCAAGTGCAAGCGGGACAGCTTCCCCAACTTCCTGGCCTGCAAGCATGAGCGGCACGCCTGGGACCACTGCGAGCACCTTGAGTGAGCCCCAGCCCGCCCGCGCCAGGGCAGAGGACTGGACCAGCACGGTTTCTGGCCAGGCCGGGCTGCTCAGTGGGAGGAGGGGTCTCAGGGCCTGTTGGGGGGTGGGCGGATATCCGGCCCAGCCGGGGTTCTGCCAGGAGGCCAGCCCTACCCAGGACTCACTGGTGTCCATCAGGGGATGGGGGGGAGCCTCGGCTGGCCTCCAGGCCTAAATCACAGGCACATGGGCCTTTCCCCCTCAGAGGCCACCCCAGGGTGTCTGGCCAGGCTGCCTAATGCCCTGACGCCCCGATACCCTTCCCCTCTGCCCACAGCTACGTGATGCGCATGAAGGAATTTGAGCGGGAGCGGCGGCTGCTCCAGCGGAAGAAGAGGCGGGAGCAGAGGGAGGCAGACGCAGCCAGGGGCCAGGGGCCCGGCGAAGTGGATCCCGAGGTGGCCCTGTAGTGGGCCCACCCGCCACCATGTGGACAGTGGGAAATAAAAGTCTCCAGGTCCCTCAGCACGAGCCGCGTCTCTCCCTGCGGTCGCCAGTCCCCACCCCCCGAAAGGAGCACACAGAGCCAGAGTCCAGTGCCGCAGGGCGGGCAGCATTTATTCCAGCACTGGAGGGCGGTGGCCCCCTGTCCTCCCCAGAGGACACGGCAGTTGGGGCAAGCCCGGTGTGGCCAGGCCAGCAGGCAGGCGAGCAGCTCAGAGCAGGAAGGGGATGATGGGCATGCGCAGGGGCGGGTAGTCGCGGAACTCCTTCAGGTAGCTGCGGTGCTTGCCCTTGGCCCAGATGGTCATCTGGGTGAAGCCCACCAGGGAGAAGAGGGCCACTGTGGAGCAGAGCAGGGGTGTGAGCGATGGCTGCGCGCAGCCGAGACAGGCAGGGCCCGCTGAGGGAGGGGAGCCGCTCACCTGGGAGACACTGAGTCATGATGGCAAAGCCGATCCAGGACCCCACCTGTGGGCAGAGCAGCAGGTGAGGGCGGGCAGGCGGGCAGCTCCCCCAACCCTCACTTTACACGTGAGGGGTGGGGACCGAAAGCCAAGGCCTCGAATAAAGGCGATGAAGCTGCCGCTGACAGCCACGTGCCCAGCCTGACACACCTCCCAGCCCCACAGAGGCCACAGGCTCTGCGTCTTCCGAGTTCCATGTTCAAACCACAAAAGCAGCTGCCCCTCCACAGGGGACCCCAGGCCCAGGAGGGGAGCAGGCAGACTCTCACCTCATAAGTGTAGTTGGGGCAGGACACCAGCAGGAAGAGCCACGTGAAGGGGTTCTTGGTGGGGTATGGGATCTTCCTGGTCTTGGACCCTGGTGGGCAGGACGGGGAGGGTGAGTGAGAGCCCCCAGCACAGCCTGCCCAGCCCGACCCACCCCCCCCACAGGCCACTCACCAGCTGGCCGCAGGTCGCGCAGGGCCATGTGGATGGAGAAGTTGCCAAGCTGGCAGATCTGTCAGAGGAGCAGGGTCAGTCTGGAGCCCCCAGATACTCCCCGCCCCTCATCCGCCCCAGCCTCCTTACCACAAAGATGGCGAGCGCCAGTTTAACCTGCTGAGCCCCGTAGGCTGGAGGGGAAGCAGAGGGGTAATGGTGAGGGGAGAGCCTGTGGGTGGGGAGGGGTGGCTCCTGGGGAGCAGGGTGGAGGCCACTTACTGGGGGGCGTGTAGAGAGGGTGGTTGATGTAATAGGCCATCCACGCAGCGAAGCCCCAGTAGTAAGTGCAGTTCTGAAAGGGAACGGGACAGGTGGGGGTGGAGGGCGGGGCCTGGGGCCAGCGGGTGGCCCTTTGGAGCGTGGGGTGGGCGGCCAGGGCGCTCACCTTGAAGATGTTGCGCAAGGGCATGGTGCCGTGGGAGAAGCGGTGCACGAAGAGTGTCTCCAGCAGGCGCTTGACGTAGTGAAATGAGTGGCAGATGCAGGCCAGGCTGGGGGGGGCAGCCGGTTCAGCTGGGCTGCCCAGCAGACCCCCTCCTCCCTCCGCCCCCCAACTGACCCCACTCACTGCACCACCGTGTGCCGGCTTGACGTGAAGTCATATCTGTGGCCATAGATGAAGGGCACCCGGAAGTAGAAGAGCAGATAGATGAAGAGGGGCCCCGCGTACTCTGTCAGGAAGACCTGTGGGCGTGGGGACAGGGGTCACCCAGTGTGGCTGATGGCAGATGAGGCCGTGGGCGAGTTCAGGACTCACCGTCACCCAGCTGATCTGGGCCCCCAGGTCCCGGAAGTAGAGTGTGGCCGTGGTGCCCACAGGCAGCTTCTGCAGGACATCCTCATCCTTCAGGGACTTGCCCTCTGTGGAGGCACAGGCCAGGGCTCAGGGGCTACCCAGGCCTTCGCCCACAGCCACCCAGGACGGCCGAGGGACAGCTGTACTCACTGGGGTCCAGGCGGAGGGACTGGCGGGCAGGGTACCACTGCGGATCTGCGGGGAAAGCGGGGTGTCACAGCGCACCCCCTGGCAGGGCCCAGGGACCACACAGCTCCACCCACCCCTGGACAAGGCCTCTGAGGCCCGTGTGGCTCCAGGACACAGCCAGGAAGAGGAGGGCAGAGGCGGGTGCTGTCCTGCCGAAGGCCAGCAAGGGCGTTCCTGCCAATGGCCACACAGGGGCGCCTGCCCCAGGGAAGTGGGCCACTCTGGGGGCATCTCTGCAGGCCCTGGGAGAGGCCCTGCCCAGAGGGGTCGCAGGGGGCAGTGGGCTGGGCCCTGGACTCACGGCTCTTGGTGAAGAGGTTCTTGATCTCAGCAATGGTGGCCTGGGGCTCCACCTGGGGGAAGCACAGGCCGCAGAGACGTCAGCCCTGGGGGGAGCCCAGACCCCTGATCCAGGATCCCTCCTGGGGGGATGGACCAGGGGCCTGGGCAGCTGCCACAGGAGGGAGTTTGGAGTCCAGGCCCCCCACCCGCATAGCAGAGAAGAGCAAGGGCCCTGCCAGAATGGGACGACCTGGGGCCTGAGGGCCCAGTTGTACCAGGCAGCCAGGACGCCCCGGCCTGGCTGGGAGGCGGTTTGAGCACGGGAAGCCGGCCTGCGTCTCTGCCTCCCCTCTCCACCCACAGCCTGGGATGGAACAAGCCCTTCCCGTGGCCAGGCGTCGGCAGGGCAGGTCTCAGAGCCAGCCTCCTTCCCAGACACAAGGCTCTGCGGGGTCCACGGAGGCTGCCTCGTCTCCACTGGCACAGGGGGGCCAGCTCCCAGCCACACCCAGGGCCAGGGGTAGCCGCCTGGCTGGGGCAGGCCCGGGGCCTGTGCCCCTCATGCACCCGAGGGGCAGGGGTGGGGCATCATGATACCAGTTGGAGGGGCACTGCCCTCTCCCTCGGGGCAGGAGCCCCCGGAAGGAGTGGGTCCCGGCCCAGCACCCCTAGCCCCATGCAGCCAGCACCACGACGCTACCTTGTCCAGGAAACACAGCTTCTCCCGCGTCTTCGCATCCAGAATCTCCACCTCAAAGAAGAGAACGGCCTTTTTAGGCTTCTTGGCCACTTTGGGGGGTGCGGGCCGGGGGAGGCCATTGAGGCCAGGGCCAAGGCCCTGGCTGGCCTCCCGGGTCACCACGCTCATGCTCAGGTCCATGGCACCCCGCTCTGCCCGTCGCAGCCAGCACCCCAGCTGCCGGCCGTCAGCCCCCACCAAGGACCGCCCCACGCGAGCGGCTCTGGGCCGGCGGGCGCGATCAAATTCTGCCGCGGTGCTGGAAAGGAGCCCGCGCCTGCCCTGGCACTGCAGCCTCTGTGCAGATGTAACTCGAGTGGCCCAGCAGCCATGGCCCAGCTAAATATAAAACTGCCCCAGACCAAGCCCCCCAGGAGCCAGGCCACAGACCACTGCGGGGGCATGGGCAGCCCCCCGGGGGCTGGGTCACCCTGAAACTGAAGTTTTCCAGTGGCATGGCCCCCAGCAGCCCCGGGCACAGGGAGATGCCCAGAGGCGGGCGTGAGGGCTCCCCAGCCCCCTCCCGGTGGGGGGCAGGGCCAGTTGCTGGCAGGAGGGCGAGAGGCCAGCGGGCAGCACAGGCCCGGCACCACAGTCCGGCCAGCAGAGCTCACAGGGCCTGGAGAAAGCCCAGCTATTCGGAGAATCCACAAGCCGGATCATCCGTTTCCCCTCCTGAGCTGTAAGAGCCACTCGGGATCCCCTTGCTTGTGCATCTGTGTTCCCAGGGAGGGGACAGACTCCGGAGTTCCCGGTGCAGAGCCACTAAGTGTGCAACGGCCCGGGAAACCGGCAAGTGCCCAGCAGGCACCCCAGCCTCAGCCCGTGAGGCCTCGGCTCCTTCCTCCCCCTCCACTCATTTCCTGTCAGCCCAACACAGCACGCTCGCCTGGGCCCTGAGGCCCCCAAACCCCAAGCACACGGGCCAGGCCAGCGAGGCCCTGAGAGAAGAACCTGGCCACCCTCTCTCCCTGAGCCCCCAGGCAGTGTCCGGACAGTAGGGGTGCAGAGGGGCTGCACTGGGAGGGAAGGAGCAGCAGGGGGATGTGAGCCTCCTCCAAGCAGGTGAGAGGAGGTGCGGCCCACAGCCCGAGGCCTCAGAGCTCCTGAGGCCTGAAAGCTCATGCGGGGCTGGGCAGCAGGGGCCGTGGGGCCACAGCAGGCAGGGCCAGGTCTGACCCCAAGCTGGCCTCTGGGCAGCAGATACTGAAGACCCTTCCCACGCCCAGAGCCCCTGGGGCCCTCAGTCAGAGACAGCTTGGGAAAGAGGAACAGGACACGAAACCCAGGGCCGGACCCCGGCCCACCCACCCAGCACCCAGGCAGATAGGTCTCCCACAGCCAGAGCCCCCAGAGGACAGTGGGAGAGGCAGGGATATGGTGGGAGCACAGGGGACTAAGTCACCTCTCTGGTCCTCAGCCAGGGGGCAGGGAGGGAGGAAGGTGTGCACCCTGCCAGGCGGCCAGGATCATGTGAGATGACCGGAGTGAGGCCCTGGTGTGGTGCCAGACACATGGAAGTGCCCCAAAACCTCAGGCGTGAGCACAGGCATGGGCAGGCCCATGGTGCTGCGACAGAAGTGAGGGCAGAGGCCTGGGTTCAGACCCCAACTCTCCCGCTGGCCAGCAGGTGGCTGCAGCGAGCAGGCCCGTCAGCACATCTCTGCTGGCCCACCCCACACCGTGAACGGGGGCACAGGAGCGGGCCCACTGTCAGCTGGGGGGCAGGTGACTGAACCCTAGGAGCCACAGGGATGACAAGGCCAGGCAGAGAAGCCAGAAAGAGGGAGCTGGCCCTATGGCCCAGAGCATCTGGCCCCACCAGGGGCCTCGTGGGAGAGGGCGGGGCTCCAAGGCATGTGCCCCAAAGGGCTAGGAGAGCAGGTCCAGGCAGCCCAGGGCCTGCCTATGGCTGCAGGAATATTAATAGCTCCTGGGTCCCCGCGAGCAGGACCACATGCCTTCGGAGCCCGCGTGGCCTGCAGGAAGCCAGCCTGCGCCTCCCGGGAGAGGAGCCTCCGAGTTCCTGCTGAACCACACAACCGCCTAAAATACCGCCACCCCTCTCGCGTGGCAGGGCCAGCTGCTGGGAGGCTGAAACCCGAGCCTCCGCACACACCAGCCCGGCCGCCTGGAGGGAAGGAAGGAGGGAGCAGCCGGGCGGGCCGGGCCGACGCTGCGGGCAGAGGCCAGGGCAGCAGGAGAGGGGCCGTGCTCCCAGGGCTGCTGCCCGCAGCCAAGCCCGCCTGGCCGGAGAGGAGAGGAGCTGATCGGAGGGAGAGGAGCGGCCGGCGCCCTCACCAGGTAAGCCCGCCCGCCCACGGGGCAGCACCCAGGGCCAACCTGCCAGGGTGGGGGTGCCCCAGCTCAGCCACCACAGCAGGATCAGTCCTCATTTCCCATTTCCTGCCCCCAAATCCCGGGACCCGGCAGCCATCTTCGCCCCAGAGATGTCTGAAAGGCCCTATGGGGGTACCCAGGATCTCTCCATACAATTTTTGCAATTCCTTGTCCTCTGCATTTCAAAATAAAAAGTTAAATAAGAGATATGCTAAGTGGGGGAAAAATTACACTAGGTGAAAGAAGTCAGACACAAAGGGTCACGTGTTTATGTGAAATATCCATAACAGGCCAAGACAGAAGGCAGACTGTGGCTGCCAGGGCTGGGGGAGGGGAGTGTTGCTAAGAAGGACCTGGGCTCCTTTTGGGGTGATGGAATGTTCTGGAACTAGACAGAAGTGGTGCTTGCATGACACTGTGAATGTACCCAATGCCGCTGAGCTGTTCACTTTTAAAGGGTTAATTTTATGTTATGTGAATTTCACCTTGATGAATTATGTTTTAAAAGGGGACCTGATAAACAGGTGCCAATTACCCATTAAGAGATGGTCCCAGGGCGGGATCCGCAGGCTCCTCAGTCCCTGGGGCTCCCCTCCACTGCACCCCTCCCTACCCCACGTCACCCCCACGCCCTGCTAGGTGCCCCAGCACACCTCCTGCACACACACAACCTCATAGGGCCCAGGACAGAGGTCAGAGGGTGCAGCGGCTGCTGAGCAAAGCCAAGGCAGGAGCCCTGAGCACAGAAGGGGAGGCAGCAGGCCCTGGGGGCCCAGTCCCCAGGGGAGGCAGCCGAGGGGGCGGGAGGAGTGGAGGGCCCTCCTGCGCGCGCCCACGAGGGAAGGGGCTAGAGGGGCAGTATGTTCAATGGGTGGATGGAGAGGCCTGAGGTCCACAGGCAGGGGGTGTGGCCCCGGGCCTCCGGCGCAATGGACACAGAGGACTGGGACCAGGCAGGAGCCCTGGCCTGGGACACAGGAGGGTGGCTCTGCACAGACAGTTCCACTGGCCTGGGAGGAATTCTCACCCAGAAGCCCGGACTCCCAGGCCCAGCCAACAGCAAGTCGTGGCAGCATGGGGGCAGGGCGGGAAGGGAGCTGCCCTGCAGGAGGGTGTCAGGCTGCAGCCTTCCCCAGCCCGAAGGGAGCACCAGGCCCACGTCTTCCCTGTCTTCGTGGAAATGCAGATGTGGCAGATGGAGGGAGCACAGCAGGAACGGGGCGCCCGTTTTCCAAACACCTGTTCCAAGTGAGTGCCAGTGCCCAGAGCCCCAGGGAGGCGATAGCCCCATCTGGCAGACGAGAAGGCCAGAGCGCCAGAAAAGCAGAGCACTTATGCAGCCACAGGAGAGGCTCAGGGCCTTTGCACATGCTGTTCTCCCTGCCTGGAAGGCTCTCCCCCAGACCCCACGGGGCTCCCCCTCACCTCCTCAGACCTTCAAAGGACCTCTCAGCAAGGCCCTTCCTGACCGTGACTTACAACAGCGACCCCAACGTTTCCCAACTGCCTCTCACTGGACCTCAGCTCCCGACAGCGGGACCATCCTGTCCTTGGCCATTTCCCAGCACCCGAGAGAGCCGGGCCAGGAGCCGTGCTCAGTGACCACCTGCGTGAGGCACCCAGCTTCCCGGCGTCTGCAGGGCAGCCCCCAGCCCCTCCCGCCCCCAGTCTGGGCCACAGCCCCTCCCTGGCTCCTCCTTCCCCACACTCCCCACAGGAGCTGCCAGCGGCTGTCCCTCTCCAGGCCGGGGCCTCACTCTGGGGAAGCCTCTGTGAGGCCCAGAACGCACGCCCAGCTCTGTGAGCCCAGGGGGCCCAGAACTCTGGCCACCAGACCCTCCTCCCAGACTAGGGCACTGCTCACTGAGGAAAGGGTCAGCGAGCGACCCAGCTCCGGTTCTGGGGGAGCTCGCGGTCCTTCTTCACCAGCAATCCCAACACAGAAGGGGCTCCAGGTGGCCTGGGCCCTTAAATGTGGTGCCATAGGGGCACCAACTCCCTTGCAAGGAGGGCTCCAGGGCCTCCTCAGCTTGCTCACATTCCCCAGGCCCTGAGGTCAAAAAGACTCACCTATTTCCTGACTGTGTGGCCCTGGAGAAGTTACCCAACCTCTCTGAGCCTCCCTTTCCTCATCTACTAAGTGGGCTGCCCCCACCTGACATCTCACAGGGTTACTGTAAGACTTCAGAGATGAGAATAACCACCACCCAAAAAAGCACATAAACACGCTCCACCTGGAAAAAATCTTATAAAGAAGAAATATTATGAGACCAATACTAGTGAAACAGCACTGGCAGACGCGTGGGTGCCAGGCCCTTCTTCCCAAGTCCTGGTCCTGACCACGAAGGGGCCCAAGGTCAGGAGGTGGTGGTGGTGGCCCTCCCCCTGCGGACAGTGAGTCAAGCCTAACAATAGCAGGACACGTGCGAGCTGGTGGGGGCGCAGCGGGCTGCCCCGCTCGCCACTGCCCCCTCGTGGCAGCGGGCTGCGCCCCCGCCGGCTTCAAGAGTTCAGGCTGCCATCAAGCAGCCCACGCGGTACAGGATGGGGTCAGCAGCGGCCCCAGGGAGCGAGCACTGGCTCCGCGCTGCCCCTCACCAGGAGGAGGCCTCTCCATGCACGCTTCCTCCCTCCATCCACCCGCCTCCCTCCCACCCCAGCCTCCCTCCCACCCCAGCCCGGCCTGCAGGGAACAGAGCAAGCCCCTGCCCTCAAGGGTCTGCACTCCAGCCTGTGCACCAGGGGAGGGAGCAGGGACGGGGGACAACAGGGGCCTGTTCTGTCACCAAGAGTTGTGGAGAAAACGGGGGGGGTGGAAGGTCACTGGGGAGAGAATGGCCATTGTAGACAGAGTGGCCAGGGAAGGCCTCCCTGAGGAACGGGCACCTGAGCAAAGGCCGTGGGAAGTGAGAGAACAAGCCACAGCCACATCTGGGGCAAAAGCGTTCCAGGCAGAGGGAACAGCAGTGCAAAGGCCTGAGGCTGGACTGTGCCTGGTGTGTTTGAGGAGCAGGACGGAGACAAGTGTGGCCGGAACAGAGAGAGCGAGGGGGAGAGTGGGAGGACACGAAGATGGGGAGGTGATGGGGGCAGGTCATGCAGGGTCTTGTGGGCATGAGGAGAACTCTGGCTTTTCCTCAGAGTGGGGTGGGAGGCACAAAGGTTTCCTGAGCAGAGGACGGATGGGACCTGACTCAGGTGCTCACGGGCGCCCTCTGGGAATTGGGAGACTAGAGCGGAGTGACGATGGGGGCCAGAGCAGGGAGGCAGCCATGGAGGGGTGAAGAGGGGGAATTCCGGGCAGGCTGTGAAGTGGAGGCAACAGGATCTGCTGATGGTTTGGGTGTGAGGGGAGAAGAGCGGGGAGGCAGGGGTTCTGACCTGAGCCCCAGGAGGGAGGAGGGCGGTGGGACAGGCAGGCACGGAGCCCAGGCACCGGCCCTTCTGGAGCCTCAGTTTTCCCCATCTTTACAAACATGACCAGCAGGTGCTCCCTGATCCCTCCTGTCTGTGACGGAGAATCTGGCCTCTTGGGGGGCCACATCCCGGGGCCCCTCGGGACAAGGGGCAGGCACCGGCCTGAGGTCGGCCTGGAGGGCAGGTCCCTTCATCACCTCTGCTTCTGCGCCTGGAACTTGCACGAGTCCTAGGACAGGACCTGCCCAGGGGGGATGGATGGGAACAGCTGGCCTGGAGCTCTCCTTCCATCCCCATGGCCGTCAGCTCCATTTCAGAGGAGGAAGCCCAGGTCAAGGGTAAGGGGCGCACCCAGTTCAAGGGTGAGGGGCACACCCAGGTCGCACCACAGTAACCACCTGAGCCCGGACACCCATGCGCCTGTGCCCCTGGGAGGCCCCCACACTGGCCTCGGGGGCGCCCCCTGACAGCACAGCTCTGGGGGGCCCCATGAGGCTCGCGCCAGGCAACCCCTGCTGCAGCAGGCTCTCGGCGCCCCGGGGGTCTGCCCGAAAGAGAGGGCCCTTCAACCGGCACCGCATGCGGGGCGGGGGGGCCTGCGGGAATACGCCTGGGGCTGTGGCCTCCAGGGCCCGCCGTGGGCGCCCCCACCCCGTGGCAAAGGCCCAGAGGGCCCGGCAGAGGAGGGCGCCCAGAGGATGGAGACCGGCCCACCCTGCACAGATGCCGTGGCCTGAGCGCCCCCAACCCCGCCCCCCACCCCCCGCTCAGCACTTTCGGCCCCCTGCCTTCCACTTTCCAGAAGCCTCAGAGTCACAGTCACACTGCTCCTGCCAGGGCGGTGAGAAGACCTCGGGCTCGGTGGCAGGCGGCCAGCACAGGCCGCACCTGCTCGCCCAGAAATGCCTCCTTCCCCAGTGGCCTCGGCTCCTGACCCCATTTCTCCGAGGTGCCCAGGGTGGTTGCGCCAGCCTCCCCAAAGTGCCAAGGCGGGGACGAACGTCACCCAGGCTGGGAAGGGCTGTAACCCGCTGGCCACCCTCCCAGGCCCCCGCTGGCCAAATGAGAAGCGGTCTAAACACCAATGTCCCCAGGTATTGGGACCCGGAGCCAGAAGCTGGCAGAGGCCCGTGCAGCAGGCAGCTTCCAGCCTTGGAGGAAATTCTTCGGGCGCTCGGGGGGCCCAGGGTTGGTTGCTGCAACCACAGAAGGCCCAAGAGGAACGGTTTGCTGGACCAACATGGCACGGACTCTGGGTCTCGGGCCTGGGTCTTTGACCAGGAGCCCCTGGCGCCTGCAGCCCACGTACCTCCCTGGGCTACTGCAGGGGCGCCATCCCGCCCAGGGCAGCTGCGGGCTGTCCCTGTGGAGGGGCCACCACAGGTCACATCTGTCAGGCAGGGCCCCATACCCCGAGGACTGCGCCACGCCATCTACTGCAGGCTCACCGCCCCACCCCCTGTTGGGGGCCCTGGGAGCCGGGCTCAGAAGCAGGGGCACCGCCCCGCCTGCTCGGCCCGGGCCCTGCTTGGCACCTCAGGGCCCTGAGCTAACAGAGAACTGGCCGCCAGCCACCCCGCTGACCCCTGGCTGGCACACTGGCCTCGGGAGGTGCAGATGCTGTGACCGTGCCCCCCCAACCCCTGACCTGGGGCTGCCGGCAGGGGGCCGAGGGTGGGCGGCTCCTTCCCGCGGAGGCCTCCCTTGGCCCAGGACCCAGCTGGACAAAGGCTGGCACCTCCTGACGCCTTGCCGAGGGCCCAGGCGGGGTCAGCAGCTGTTGCAACGCTGCCTGCAGGTTTTGCTGCCGCAGGCTACAACCACGCATGGCCTGGAGAAGCAGGGCCACGGAGGCTCCCCAACCCTGAGGGCCCGCCTCCCCTGCCTGCACCCTGGGTCTCCATCCAGCGGGCGGGAAGTTGCAGGAGGACCCAACGGCTGTCCCGTGGGCCCCGCCCGCCCAGAGACCCCGCTGCAGAGCCCCGGCGCCAGCTGGAGGTCAGCGCCCCCTCAACAGGCTCCTGTCCTTCGGAAGCCGAAAGCCCTGACCACGACTGACCCCCAGACCCTCCACCTCCCAGGGGCCTCGGCCACCCCTGGGCCACCCCTCCCCAGGCTGGGGGTGAGCCCCATCCCACACTGCCGGGTACCCGCTCTACAGGCAAGGAGGCCGAGGCTGGGGAGGACAAGGCGCCAGCCAGGGACACGGTGGGGCCCCAGAGCTGAGTGCCCCCCCAGGGCTGCCTCGACACTCGCCCTCAATTCCCAGGCCCAGGCCCCTCAGGATGGCCTGGAGCTGCCCCCTGCAGCCCCGGCCAGGTGGAGGCTGGAGACCACATCGGGTCCCACGCCTCTGGGCAGGAAGGCCGTGTGGGCTCGAGACCAGAAGAGCCACAGGAGGAGCTCCTCCAGGCCCAGCAGCCGCCGGACAACGGCGCCCAGGGCTCCACCTGCAGACAGCCCGGGCTGGACCCCCGCGGCCGGCCTTAGACACACAGCAGGACAAAGGCCTCCCGCCTGCTCAGCGCGCAGACACGCGGCGCGGCCAGGCCACGACTCATCTGCCTACTGTGAATTGCCCTCTGCAGACAGGGAAGCTGAGGCGCCCTCTCAGGCCCACGCGGACTGCCGTGCGGGGCCCCCCAGGGCTGTGGATTCAGCCTGGGAGGGACAGACAGAATCCGGGCCCACGGGACGTGTTAGCGGGGGAAGAGAGGCAGTAAAATCCATGGTTACACAGAAGATAAAGCAAAGCAGGAAAAGGGGACAGCGAGTGGCAGGTGAAGGGGGACTGGCAGCTCACGTAAAGGGGTCAAGAAAGGCCCCCTGGGACTGGCCCAATGGCACAGCAGTTAAGTGCACACATTCTGCTTCCGCGGCCCGGGGTTCACCGGTTCGGATCCCCGGTGCGGACATGGCACCGCTTGGCGCGCCATGCTGTGGTAGGCGTCCCATGTATGAAGTGGAGGAAGATGCGCACAGATGTTAGCTCAGGGCCAGTCTTCCTCAGCAAAAAGAGGAGGATTGGCAGGAGATGTTAGCTCAGGGCTCATCTTCCTCAAAAAAAAAAAAAAGCCCCCTGAGGGGAGGGTGAACTAGCCCTGAAGGCGGTGAAGGAAAGAGCAGTTCAGAGATCTGAGAGAGCATCCTGGCAAAGGAATGGACTGTGCAAAGGTCCTGGGGTACAGCACACGTGGTGTGCTCAAGCAACAGAGCAGAGACCTGCATGGCCAGAGAGAGCTAGCAAGGCAGGAGTGGAAGGAGATGAGGGCAGGGAATGGACAGGTCATGCACGGTCTCGAGGGCGGGTAAGGACTCTGGCTTCGACTCCAAGTGAGGTAGGAGCCATGGAGGGTTCTGGACAGAGCAGGAACGTGACCAGACTTAGGTTCTTAAGGGATGCCTCTGGACTGTAGGGGGTAAGTGTGGAAGCAGGGAGTCCAATAAGAAGCTATGGGAATAATTCCATCAAGATGAAAGACAGTGTAGCCCAAGGAGTCAGCGAACAGTAGCCCACAGGCGCATTCTGGTCCATGGCCTGTTTCTGTACAAGCTAAGAGGGATTTTCTTTTTTCTTTTCTTGAGGAAGATCAGCCCTGAGCTAACATCTGCCAATCCTCCTCTTTTTGTTGAGGAAGACTGGCCCTGAGCTAACATCCGTGCCCATCTTCCTCTACTTTCTATGTGGGACACCTACCACAGCATGGCTTGACAAGTGGTGCCATGTCCGCACCCGGGATCCGAACGGACAAACCCCGGGCCGATGAAGTGGAACGTGTGCACTTAACCACTGCGCCACTGGGCTGGCCCCAAGGATTTTACATTTTTAAATGGTCCAAAAAAAATCAAAAGAAGCCTCCTTCACCACACGTGGAAGTGATGTAAAATCCACATTTCAGCATCCATATGCAGAGCTGAGCTGGGACTCGCAGCTTGCTGGCTGACGACCACGTGGGCACATCTTGCACAACCCGGGCTGGGAAGGTGTCGCAGAGGCCGTGTGGTGCCAACCCCTAGGATGCTTATCACGCAGCCCTTCCCCGACAGAGTCCGTGTGGGGCTGACGAGGGGGGCTCACTCCCAGATGCCCTCTGAAGGCAGAGAGTGCTGGACACGGGGCATGAGAGGAAAGCCAAGGCAGAGAGCCCGGGCCCGAGGGAGGAGAGGCCTGGACCTGCCACTGACCCGGAGGGACGAGGCGAGGGGGCACACAGGGCACGGCTTTGACAGGTGAAGTGTGAAATGCCCCTTACACATCCCCACGGAGAGACCCAGCTCACAGAGAAGCCACTCCTCCCAGCCCCGCATGCCCCGCCCCGAAGCAGAGGGAAACGTCCTGAAGCAGGCAGACTCAGTGCCCTTCCTGGATCCCCGCCCCCACACTTTAAGTTGATATCTAATATTTTTTACCAAGGCTTGAACAGTTGCAAAAGATGTCACTTCTGGCCCACTGTAGTATTGTAAACCTCATATAAACATTCACGGGGCTCTATGAAATCCAGCGAGTGAGTCTAAACACTTCAGTAATTTGATACCTACCAACATCCTTTAAAAAAAAAGCCAGGCCAGCCCCGTGGCCCAGTGGTTGAGTTCGCGCGCTCGGGAGCCCGGGTTTTGCCCGTTCGGATCCTGGGCGCGGACACGGCACGGCTCGTCAGGCCACACTGAGGTGGCGTCCCACATGCCACAACTAGAATGACCCACAACCCAAAGACACCACTATGTACTGGGGGGATTTGGGAAGACAAAGCAGAAAAAAGAAGAAGATTGGCAACAGTTGTTAGCTCAGGTGCCAATCTTTAAAAAAAAAAAGCTATAAACAAGTTCCTTAACATCTGCTCCCTTTTTGCCTGGAAGTTGAATTCTGCTCCTGTTCTCCCCGCCACCCCCACAGGATCTTATCCTAATACATGCTCGTGATCGAAGGTTATTACTGGGCATCCTATCCTCCTAATTAAATTGGAATTTAATTTTTTAAAAACATTTCCATGGGGCTGGCCCCATGGCCGAGTGGTTGAGTTCACGCGCTCTGCTGCAGCGGCCCAGGGTTTCACTGGTTCAGATCCTGGGCGCAGACATGGCACCGCTCGCCAAGCCATGCTGAGGCAGCGTCCCACATGCCACAACTAGAAGGACCCACAACTAAAATACACAACTATGGGGCTGGTCCCGTGGCTGAGTGGTTAAGTTCGCACACTCCACTGCAGGCGGCCCAGTGTTTCGTTGGTTCAAATCCTGGGCGCGGACCGCGGACACGGCACTGCTCATCAAACCACGCTGAGGCAGCGTCCCACATACCACAACTAGAAGGACCCACAACGAAGAATATACAACTAGGTACCGGGGGGCTTTGGGGAGAAAAAGGAAAAAATAAAATCTTTAAAAAAAAATAAAATAAATTAAAAAAAATAAAATACACAACTATGTACCAGGGAGCTTTAGGGAGAAAAAGGAAAAATAAATTCTTTAAAAACATTTCCATGAAAAGTAAATAAGTAAAATAAGTAAAACACCAAAACATAAAACACATTTCCACGACCTGAGGCTCTAAGTATAAAGAGAACAGCAGTCCTGCAGGACGAGTTACCATCACGCCGTCAGCAGAACGCACGTCACAGACACAGCCCGAGAGTGTCGGCAGCATAAAGGGACCCAGCGTGGCTACTGAGCATTCGCCGCAGGAAGAGGTCGCGCCACGGCCTCTCCCGGCGGGACTGACACGCCCTTCTCCCCAGTTACCTCCTGTCTCCAAGGGGACTGCCTCTCACTGCCAGAACGAGACAAGGCTTTAATTCTGACACTCGTCCTTCCCTTTCTTAATGTAAACACTGAGGAGTTGCATTCACATGAATCAGCAGATGAGAAGCAACGGCTTTGTTGAAGCAGACAGTCCCGGCTCTGCGAGATCCCCCGGAGTCACACACGCCGAAAGCGTCGCACTGAATCAGCATCAGCGACGTCTGTGAGGATGTCCCAGCCGACGAGCCGTGAGGCCCCTCCACTGTTTCTCCGATGGCGAAGCCTTGTGGCCCGGTGCCGGGCAGGCGTCGCTCACTCTCTCAGCCCCACGCAGGTCCTCAAGGGCCCAGGGGCATGGTGGGCGCCACCCGGTCACAGGGAGATCCAGGCCCCAACCCCCAGTCCAGCCTCAGCCCCAAGGGCTGCCCGTGTCCCAAGGACCTACATGGACCAGAGGAGCTCCGACCAAGCCAGGGAACCTTCTAGTAGGTCAGGGTGAGCCAGTGGGCTCTGCCCGTGGGTGGCCATGGCTGCCTCCCACATGCCGAGCCCACTCCCTGCACCCGGGGGCCAGCAGGCCCAGGCCAGGAACCCACGCGGCCCTGGAAGCAGAGCAAGAGTGTGTCTGCTCACGGAGACTGCCGAGGGCTCAGCCGTCCAGGCACTCCAGAGCCTCCAGCACCTGCTCTGCTGATGGCGAGTCCTCATTTGTGCACTCAGCAAACGCTTACTGAGCCCCTGGATGTGCCGGCCCGTGCTAGGTGCCGGGCTCAGGGACGAACAGAAAGACCCATGTGTGCCAGCAGCGTGCTGAGCAGTGTCCCAGGTGCTGATACAGCGGTGAGCATGGCCGAGAGACGCCGTGACTCCACACCAAACCTGCCCAAGCTCAGGGGACACAAGGTCAAGAGGCAGTGAAGCCATGAAAAAAAGAAAGCAGGGCAGCGAGCCCAGGGGCCACAGGAGATGGTCAAGGCAGACCTTTCTAAGGAAGTGCGACTTAAGCCAAAGTGAGGGCCTGCAGGAGGCTCCCTGAGGGAAGTGCAAAGGCCCTGAGGCAGCACAGAGCCTGGCAGGGCTCAGGAACGTGGAGGCTGGAGCAGAGTGGACTCAGAGCAAGGAGCTGAGGAGGCGGCTGGAGCAGAAGCCAAGACAAGCACTTTGGGAAGTTGCTGAATGCCACAACCTGGTCGGTTTTGAGAAGGATCCTCTCACTGCTGGGGCAAGCTTGGAAGCAGAGACAGCAGGGAGTCTCGGAGACAAGCCAGGCCATAGACCGCAGAGGCTGGGCTCAGGCACACAGGCGGCAACTGGTGAAAAAGACACCCTCACCCCTGGGTCCTGAGGCACCACTGACTCGAGGCTGCCGATTCAGGAGAAGCTGCACATGTCAACATAAGATACATCTATCCATCGCAAGGTGCACCCCACTCAAGGAACGTAACAACACCGAGGGGAGAATGTGCACGTCGTGGGAGGAGAGGAGAAGAGAAGGAACAAGTGGAAGAGGATTGGAGCTGAGGGGTGCAGGCTTCTGGAATGTTCAACAGGCTTGCCACAAAGGGAAAGGGAAAGGTGAACTCAGAGGCAGTGCCAGGCTCTGGCTGTGGAGGGCCCGGACGACGCCCTCAGCTGTCCTCCCACGGGCAGTGCTCCCTGCGGGCGGCTCTGCAGCTGAGGCCCCCGCGTCTGCTGGCTCCGCTTTGCCCCTCGGGTCAGGGAGTGAAGCGAAGCGAGAGAGAGAAGCCAGGGTCTGATGTGGATGTCCTGGCTGTGCCCTCTCCCTGCCCAGCATGCGTGCCCAGGCCCAGTGGGGCACCTGCCTGGGGCCCTCCACTGAGGCCAAAGAGCTGGCAGGGACCCTCGGGGGCCCAGCAGGAAGGATTCCAGGGGCCAGCTGATCATGGCCTAGCACCTCCCATGGGGTCACCTCTCATCCTCACATGAAAACTCAGAGTTCAGGTAACTTTGGGTCAAAGGGAAAGAAAAAAAGAATAGCCAAACTCCAAAGTACCAAAGGTGAGCCATGACCTGCCGGCTTCACAGCAGAAGAGGCGGGGACGGCTGGGCGGCCGGCTGCGAGCAGGCGCGCCCCCGCTCCTTCCTCTCCACTTCCCCTGTCCCTCCTCAGGCTAGGAGGCCTGTCCAGGGATCCATGATGCGGCTCACAACCTGCGCCCCCCGTGCCTCCTCTGTTTGTGGGTCCCGGACAGACAGGCACACAGTCACTCTCCCACAGCATCCGTTGAGCCCCGCCAGGGCCCACGGTGACAGGGGACAGCCAGGAGTTCATACACACAAACATATCAATGGCAGGTGGGAAGCGCTGTGCACCATGGAGAACCAACACAGGAAAGGTGACGGTGACGACTGGGGCCTGGGGGTCAGAGGGAGCCTCGCGGAGGAGGTGGCAGGCGAGCTGAGACCTGAATGGCGGGATGCCCAGCTGGGAGGAGCAGAGTGGCCTCTCCCAAAACCCTCCCAGCACTGGTATTTAGCACAGGGGCTCCGGTCCAACCCCAGCCCTGTCCCTGGTGGGTCCCCCACCCCAGCCAGTGGACTGCGTTGGACTGTGCTCTCTGGAGCAAGTCGTAGTCAACAGTGTGCTGTTTCAGACCACACACACCTCCCCGAGAATTCTGACAGGCCTTTCGCTGCCCCAAGGCCCCCTCCTGAGTTAGCTTCTTGAGGTGACCCGGGAACAGCTTCTCCTCACAAGAAGACTGGAGGCTCAGCAGTGACCCCTCAAGGTCAGCGGCTTCCTGATGCTCCATGAGCCCCAGGGCCAGTGTTAAACCCCCGCCCGGTGAACTTGGCAGACTCACCCCCACCCTGAGGACAGGCGCTGTTCCCACAGGCCCCACCACACAACTGGCATGGCCCCCGCCCGTGCTCCTCAATCCCTTTAAAAGGGAAAAAAAGAATTTGGAGGACCCAGGAGTCGGCACAAACCCTGCCGTCTCCACGGCTGGCCGAGTGGCCCGCAGCTCGGCTTACATAAGACCCTGGTTCGAGCAGGAACAGGGATGGGGCTGTGCCAGCCTGCCAGTCCCCGCGAGCTACTGAGAGCCCTTTATCCCTCGGAGGGCTGGGAAAGGCTCGTGGCCCATCTCTAAGGGACCACAGGACCGGGGGCGGGTGAGCCTGAAACACCATCCACAGCTCGCTTGTCCATAATAAAGAACAATTACCCCTCGTGTTTACGTAACACACGCACACCGCGAGGGTCCCCCAAGGACTTGAAAATAAACCACCCTGGGGAAGCTACACTTTTAGGTAAAATCAACAGAAAAGGGCGTTGCATCACCTCCAGATAAAGTCCCCAGGTGTCCGGGTGGTTACAAAGCCCTGCCCGGCTGGCCTCAGCTCTGATGGGGGACAACCAGCCGACCCTCCAGGGTCAGCGCCTGCTGCTCACTCCCCACCCTGCAAACCCCCTCCTTCAGGCCTCAGCCAGAGGTGAGACCCGGAGGGCAGAGGCTGCAGTCAGCTCATCCCAGCACTCATGGCATAGACACATCTAGAGAAAAACACACGCTGAAACCAACGAACCACTGCATAAGTGACAAACTGGGAAACTGAGAGCAGAGCCCAGGACAGCAAAACCCGCCGGCCACCTATCCAGTGATGGGCGGCGGGCAACTCCCGGCTCAGCACAGCCCAAGTTCGAGGAAGAGTGAGACCATGGGGAAGACGCCAGCAGTCTGGCCAAGGGGCCCTAAGAAGTGGCTTCCCTCGGTCAGGACCGATAAGGATGGGGTCCCTCAACCCAACACTGAGACACTGGACTCATCCAGGGCCCCCACTCACCCTTGCGCTTCCTGTGAGCCTGACCCCAGGGGGAAGATGCGTCCATTCATCCATTCACTCCACAAGGGGGCAGTGGCGATGCTGGGGAAGCTGCAGGAAAGGACACAGAGTGCCTGCCCTCACAGAGCTCACCAGCTGACCAGGCAGCCAGACCATCAGGTCCCCAAATGAAAAGGCAGTCACCGCCTGAGTCAGGCCGGGCGCTGGGGGATGGGGCGGGGCGTGCTCCAGATGGGACGGTGAGGAAGGCCTCTCTGTGTGACACTGAGGCTGAGCTCTCAAGAACCAGGGGCCAGGCAGGGGGAAATCAGAGGCAAGAGCACTCCTGGATGAGGGAACAGCATGTGGGCAGGGCAGGGTCGTGGCTGTGGGTGTTGGAGGAGATAAAGACAGAGCATCGTGATGAGGAAAGCAGGGAACAAAGGACACAAGAAGCCTCTGAGGGAGGGTTTGAGCCACGCAGCGCTCAGATCCTCCCACGTGTGTGGAAGAAGTGCTCTGGCTGCTGCCGGCTGTGGAACAGGGCCAGGAGGGGAGGAACAGAAATGGACACACTCTGAGCCGGAGGCCCTCTATGAGCACCTGCTTCCTGGCATGATTCTTCATCACAGGAAGTTAAAATCGGGTTCCGAGTGTGCTTTCACTTCGCCACCGATGCCACAGAGAAGGCGAGAGCCGATCATCCCACAGTGTGACTTCAACGTGTGTGACCTTGTGTCAGAACTGATCGCTGGCGTCTGGGCTTCTCCCTGCATCTTCTGAGACTCCATCTCCAGGAGCCTGACGGGCCTTCCTCGTTGGCAAGCTGTGAGGCCTTCAAAAGGGGCCACAAGCAGACAGCATCCCAGACAGCTTCACTGATGCAGAGCCGTCCTTACCTGCCTAATGACTGGTCCTGTCACCCAACGCTTCTTCGTACCTTGACTGCGGGCCAGGAAGTGCGCTGGGCGCGTCACACTCCCCAGTGGCACTGTGAGACAGGCGTCTTCATCCCGGCTTTGTGGGTGAGAAACACCGAAGCTCAAGCAGGTTAAGCATCCGGCCCAAGGCAGACCTGGCGGCCTCCAAAGGCCACGTCCTTGACGACCACATGCTTCATTCTTTCCTCAGTTTCCACAATCCCCTGGGCCCACCCACAGTGAAGCCCACTTGGGGTCTAGCAGAATCTGGGTTCTGCCACCCACTCGCTGTGTGACCACGGGCACGTCGCTTCACTTTTCTGTGCCCTAGTTTCCCCATCTGTCAAACAGGGATGAGAAGAACACCTACTGCACAGGTTAATCGTAAGAATTAAATGAGCTAACAGACAAAAAAGCACTTAGTAAGCACGACATTACCAGTGGCTTTACTATTATCACGATGCTCTGCTGTCCCCAGGCATTAAAACATTCTCAGCTGCCACTGTCAGTGTCAGCAAGAGGGTGTTAGGACCGAGCCTGAGCCTCACCAGCCAGCCCAAGGCCTCTGGCCCTCCTCACCCAGCGGCGCCTCACAGGGCAACGGCAGGGGTTCCCGACCAAACGCACCCTTCCCAGAGGCGCAAGTCCCTTCGAAGCGCGGGGCCCACTCAGGGCTAGCAACCCTCCACCCTCCTTTCTCCCCAGGAACCGGTTATTCAAGAGGCTCTGCCGGGCTTGGGGCACCCCTCCGCCGCAGCCCTGCGCCAGCGCGGCTCCAACAGCTCCCCACCCCGCGCCCACCTGGCCCCGCCTCCGTCCTGCCTCCCTCGCCTCAGCCCCGCCCCCTCCACCTCAGCCCGACCTCCTCCATTTCGGCCCCGCCCCCTCCACCTCAGGGGGCCTCCTCCACTTCGGCCCCGCCCCCTGTGCCTTGGCCCCGCCCCCTCCACCTCAGCCCGGCCTCCTCCACTTCTGCCCCGCCCCCTCTGCCTTGGCCCCGCCCCCTCCACCTCAGCCAGGCCTCCTCCACTTCGGCCCCGCCCCCTCTGCCTTGGCCCCGCCCCCTCCACCTCAACCCAGCCTCCTCCGCTTCGGCCCCGCCCCCTCCACCTCAGCCAGGCCTCCTCCACTTCGGCCCCGCCCCCTCTGCCTTGGCCCCGCCCCCTCCACCTCAAACCAGCCTCCTCCACTTCGGCCCCGCCCCCTCTGCCTTGGCCCCACCCCCTCCACCTCGGCCCCGCCTCCTCACCTCGGCCTCAGCCCCGCCCCCTCACCTGGGCACCAGGACAAGCAGCTCAGCAGAAGGGGTTAAATGCTAGCTGCTGTGCGGTGCCTGGCTCGGAGCTGAGTGCATTCCAGTCTCTGCTCATCTAACGCTCAGCAGAGCCATGCCTTGACGCGATAACTCTGTGAGGTAGGGACCAATATCCCTACCAGTCAGGGGCGGGGCCTGACCGGAGCAGTTGCCCCTTTCCAGAGTGTCAACACCTTGGCATGGCCGATTTCAAGCTCAACCTTATGTCCCCGAACGCAGAGTTGGGAAGGTCTGTGCAATCAGCGCCCACACAAGCCAGCCCTGGCACACCCCTGACCCCCATTTTATGGACGAGAAGCCAGGCTTGGAGAGGTTACAGAGCCTGCCCAAAGGCTCCACACTTTTACCAGGCAGTTAAGGATTTGAACCCAACTCTGACCCAAAGCCTGTGGGCTTTGCTGTCTCCCCAGGCAAGATTGTCCAACCTAAAGGGACTGGCTGTGTGGCCCTGGGAAAGGCCCTCCTCTCGGGGTGTCAGGCCCCTCATGTGCAGAGTGCAAAAGTCAAACCAGAAGAGTTCTACAGCTCATCGAGCCCCGGAGTTCTGAGAATCTGCGGGCCACAGCAAAAGAGAGGCTGAAGTATGGAGCTACACCAGGACCCGCAGTGGGAGGCAGAGGGAGGGGCTCACCAGGAGAACCTGCCAGTTTGAATCAGAGCACAAAGCCTGCAGGAAGTTGGCAGGCCTGAGGACCCCCCGCAGGCTCTTGGCCTGAGGTGCCAGCACAAGCAAAGTCTTCGTAAAGCTCACCAAGCTGTCAAGGCTCCCCAGTCCCAGTCGAGCTCTCACAACTCTGCACGGCGGTCCAGCCAACGTAGGGCAGAGGGAGACCCTCTGCTGGCAGTCCACACGTCCCACGGAGCGTCTCCCACCCTCCCTCCAAGGATGCCATGTTCTTGGAACAGCGCAGCGGCCAGCAGCTCGGCCACCAGCTGCCTCAGGGCAGCATCAGTAGGGAATCAGCAGCAGGGACAGAAACGGGAGACGGGCAAGCCGGGGACCAAGGCTCTGTGACGCTAAGCAACTTAATTTACTTCTCTGAGCCTCAGTTTCCCTATCTGTAAAGTAGAAGTAATACTCTGCCCACCTGTTCAGGTGCTCACGAGGCTCAATAACCACTAGGCACCACCAGCATCATTGTGCTCACATCGTGTGGCTCTGGCTGCCGTCTCCATCACAAGGTGACCTTGGGCCAGTGCCTTCACCTTTCTGAGCCTCGGGTTCTTATCCACAAAATGGAGGGACAAACACTACCCACCTTTCAGGGCTTTTAGAAGGACACAATAAATGTGAACTGTCCCTACTTTGATTATTACCCAGCAACAAAGGGAGAGCCCAAGATAGCCAGCGCTGATGGCCTAGTGGTTAAAGTTCGGCGCTCTCACTGCTTCGGCAGCCTGGGTTTCATGTTCCGGCTGCGGAACACCACCACCCGTCAGTTGCCATGATGTGGTGGTGGCTCACATAGAAGAACTGGAAGGCCTACAACTAGATAGACAACCATGCACTGGGGCTTTAGGGAGGGAAAAAAAAAAAGAGGAAAACTAGCAATAGATGTTAGCTCAAGGCAAATCTTTCCCTGCAAAAAAACAAAAGCCAGTTGGTTTCCTGGAACTTCTTTCCTCCTAGACTTAAAGAGAAAAAAAAGAGAGAGCCCAGGAAGAGGTCACAACCGAGGTCCCATCCTGTCTGCAAATGCAAAATCAATCCCAAAAGCATCTTCGGAAGGCCTGTTCCCCGCAGGGGCAGAGGGCAGGGGAGTGAAGAGCTCACGCAGTCTCCACCTTAGAACACCGCCCCTTCCCACGAACAGGCCCCTGCTTAACACGCAAAAGTGAGAGACCCACACATTACAACAGGGCTGGTGGCCAGGAAGACCCTCAGTATCGTTCACCTTCTAGTTCAAAAGGTCACACGAATTCAGAAGACAAAAGTACAGGAAATAGGAGACACCTAGGACCCCGCCTCCCAGGTTTAACAGATATTTACATTTTACTCTTCATTAGATTCCTTTTTTTAATATTGGCCTTTGCTGTCACAATTAAATGGGTTTCGCTCCAAGGAGCAGCCACAGACAGGCTCAGAGAGGCTGAGTAACCTGCCCAGAGTCACCCAATGAGTGAGTGGCAGAGCCAGGACTCAGCCCAGGCCTGGCCAAAGCCCACACACCCGTGACACGAAGACACATGAGTCTACTTTCTCCTTAATTTTCACCTTCCAACCCAGTTTCCTGGCTCTAAACAAGTGCCTCTTGATCTGAATTCTCCTTCCAGAACTGTTACATATGTATTACTGTGGGGGAAACTGAAGCAAACCTTGTTTGTGGCAAGGTTCTGTGTTGGTCTAGGACTGTTCCCAAGACAGGCAACGATAGAGTGGCCCTGTAGGGGGAATGGAAGATCCTACATGAAGGTAGTGGGGACTCCAAGAAGATGAGGCCTCCTCGCCTCTGAGTACCTGGCTGCAGGAAATGCACAGGGACCTGGGCTCAAGGAGGCCGAGAGGGACCGACCTTCCCAGGAATTAACAGGCTCATTTACAAGATGTAGTTGCTGCTTTTCCAGTTGCTAAAGGATCATTACTTTGACCTCACATCTGCAAAGGCAAAAAGAGCAAGAGAAAAAAAAATCCTGTAGGCCAGGATAAGCAGGATAAGCCATCCTCTGACGATCCAAGGCCTGTTCCATCATTCCAAGAAGCCGGCTTCAGGCACAGCCCAAGGTGGCTGATTCATCTCAATTAGGCTACTCAAAGGACAACTTTTCCTCTGAGATCACAGAAAGGAGATTGGCAGTGACAGCAAACTGCTATCAAAACAACAAACCTCCCTCCCGCTGGAATCCTACCCACCGTAACATCAGCCCTCATTACTTCGCTGTAATGTGTGTGACACTGAGCGAGCCCTGCACCTTTCTGAACATCATTTCTATCACTTGTAAATTGCAATTCCTAATCTCCGAGGCTCTGCCAGAGCCACAAAGGTCTACTGAGGGAGGCTAATCTCTCAGGGGACTGGGGGTCACTTGGGGGTGGAAAGACAGACTTAGTCCCAATAGAAATGTATTCTTTGATGTGGATAATTGAAACCTTTTCTCAAACTGTTTGTTAAATGTGAGTGAAAGCATGTCTGGCATTTTTATTGATCTGCAACAAACATTTGGAGTCAAATGAATGTGCGTGCCATGCAAGCTGGGCTGGGAGAGCACTGCTCCTCTCAGACAGGAGCTCTGCAGCTAGCACCTCCGTGGGCACTTGGCCAACGTTAGCAGAGAATGAAAGCGGAGAACAGAGTAAATTACAGTTTACTTGTTTTCTCCAAGGTCACCGTGAACACGGAGTCTGAAGCTCTCCTTCCTCCTGGGAGGGAAAGCTTTGAGTGCGGCAGAGCACGTCCTCCAGTTCAGGCCAAGGGCCCCAGGCTGTGCCCGGCTTCAGGAACAAAAGTGCACACCCCAGGGATCCTCAGAGGCCTAATTTATCTGCCCGCTAACTAGCAAAAGTAAACTAACTCCATTTTGCAAAATGCCATGTGGACCCTCCATCCCGCATCTTTCAAACTGAATGCGGCTTTTTCTCCAGGGTCACACAAGGGGTTTAAGAGGGAAAACTCTGTGAGAAGAGCTTCGTTCTATAATCATAAAGTTGAATAGGGCATGAGAGATCACTGACTCCTACCTCCTCATTCTTGGGACCACGTCAAAAATGACCAAGGACTTCTGAGTTAAAGGCTTCAAAAGATTCGGGGCAAACTGCCAAAAATAATAATAATAAAGCGGGCAGAAGTAGGGGTATTCAACTTGTGAATAAAAAGAATTGTCTCCGTTCACTCATATGAGGTACGTGATGTAGCCAGGTTCACAGAGACAGAAAGTAGAATGGTGGCTGCAGAGGGGGAATGGGGAGTTAGTGTTTAATGGAGACAGAGTTTCATTCTGGCAGGATCAAAAAAAAGAGTTCTGGAGACAGATGGTGGTGCTGTTGCCCAACAATGAGAATGTACTTACTGCCCCGAACCGTACACTCAAGAATGGTTAAAGGGGGCCGGCCCAGTGGCGCAGCGGTTAAGCTCACACGTTCCGCTTCTGGGTGGCCCGGGGTTCACCGGTTCGGATCCCGGGTGCGGACACGGTACCGCTTGGCAAGCCATGCTGTGGTAGGTGTCCCACATATAAAGTAGAGGAAGATGGGCACGATGTTAGCTCAGGGCCAGTCTTCCTCAGCAAAAAGAGGAGGATTGGCAGCAGTTAGCTCAGGGCTAATCTTACTCAAAAAAAAAAAGGATGGTTAAGATGGTAAATTTTATGTGTACTTTATCACAGTTTTAAAAATTGGGGAAGGAAAAAGAAGCAAGAAATCTCTGGACCTGCTAATTTTCATTTGGGGACCAGCATGGGGACCACCAGCACACCTGAGGGGCAGGCAACTCGGACTCTGGAGTCCTGAGTTTCTCTGTTCTGCATTTACTAGCTGGGGGCCTTTGGACAAGTCACTTGACATCTCCGAGACAGTTTCTTCAACTACAAAAAGGAGAAGAATAACGATAGTTTCCTCCCTCCTAGAGCCGTGACAGAATCTCCCTAGCGCAGGAGTGAGCAGTCGCTAAATTATTATTACTAACTTTAATAAATTAGTTTATCGTTTAATGTTACTTAAAAGCCAGCAATAATTAAATGATAAGCGCATCAGAAGACTTCGTTCTAAGGGGAAAAAAAGGCCGAAGAGAGGAGTCAGGAGACTTCGGCATGGAGAGTGGCTGTGGACTTGAGCTTCCTCCCCGGCGACACGCAGTGGCTGGCTGAGATGATCTCTTGCATCACCAGAAAGCAAGGTCGGTTCTGCACCTCCCTCACCGCCCAAGCCTCTCAGGGACGTCCCGGGAGAGGGAAGAGGTCCAAAGGTCGCGTCAGAGGGCTGACCGCACAGCCCCTTCCCAAGGCCGAGGGGGCGGCAGGGCGCAAGGTTTGCGCAAGACACCCTCGGATCGGAGGCAGGGGTTCCGCACCCTCGCTCCTCCCCTGCCAAAGTGTACAACCCAGCCCTATGGGGAAGCTGCAAGGAACCTGCAAGCTTCCCAGGTCCTGCGGAGACCCCAAGAAAAGGTACCCCCAAAACACCCTCTGCTGCAAAATTAGAAATACCTCCCTCGCACATGCGCACTGCGACTCACTAGCGGCCCAGGAACCCAACGCGCGCGCACTGCGCCTGCGTCGCCCGGCTCTTCCCTTCGGGGCACAGGACAAGAAAGCTGGGGGGGGGGGGGGTCGCGTGGTTCCGCCAAAAACAAAAATGAATGGCTCTGCGTCGGCCCCTCGGTCTCCGTTTCCTCGACTCCTACCTCGTAGTGCTTCATGGCTCCGTCAAACAGCGGCCACGGCTCCTGCTGCCGACCTGCGCGCAACAAGGTACCAAAGATCCTCCAGCGCTCGCGACGGCCGCGCGAGACTACCCGCGGCTCCACGCCTGCCCCGCCCCTCCCTGCCGCGCTCGCCCACCAGCCAATCAGCAGGCGCGGCGCCTACCTTCGCCCCGCCCCGCGGGGCAGTCTGAGCAAGGACTAGCCGCTCTCATCACGGGCCTGGCCAATCAGCTCGGGGGATCCACGCAGGGGGCGGAGTGCGGGCAGAAGGAGCTCGGCCACCCACCAATCAGAAATGGGCCTGCGAGCCGCGCGCCCCATGCCCCGCCCTTGGCGGCGTCGCTGTGGAAACCGAAGGAAGCGACGGTTACAGCAAAGCGCGGGGCGGGAGCCGAGAACTGAGCGACAGGCCGGGCAGCGCCGCATGGCGGGCGGCGCGGCGGGCTGAATTCCGAGGTGGTCGCCCCGAGACCCCGGGGAGCAGCGGGACGGGGCAGGGCTGGGGCCGTGGGCCGGGCCGCCTGCAAGGAGAGGCCTCTCCGGCGAGGGGACCCCTGTCCGTCATGAATAGGAGGAAAGCGGGGTAAATGGCTGTCGAAAAGCCCGCTAGGACCCTACCGGCCACCGGAGCCCTGGCCCCGTTCTGGGCATGTCCTCGCAGCCCGAGTCCGTGCAAGCCCCGCCTCACCCGGCCCGGCCCTCCGGGCAGGGAGCCCACGTGTGTCTCCACCTGCGCTGTCCAGTGTGGTCACCGCTGGCCACATCTGGCTAGTGAGCCCTTGAAAGGTGGCTGGTCCAAACTGAGATGTGCTGTCAGTGTAAATACACACCGATTCCAAAGACGTAGTAGCAAAAGGAGACTGTAAAAAGAATCTCATTAATAACCTTTTATGTTGATTATACATGGAAATGGTAATATTTTGGATATGTTGAATTAAAATACATTATTAAAATTAAGTTCCCCTGTTTCTTGTTGTGTGTGTGAGGCCAATTGGCCCTGAGCTAACATCTGTGCCAGTCTTCCTCTATTTTGTACATGGGTCGCCACCACAGCGTGGCTTGATGAGTGGTGTGTAGGTCCACGCCTGGGATCGGAACCCACAAACCCTAGGCCACCAAAGTGGAGCCTGCAAACTTAACCACTGCCACCAAGCCAGCCCCTCTTTCTACTTTTTTAATGAGCTATTGGCACATTGAAAATCACAGGCACGGCCTGCATTTGTGGCTGCCCATTGTGCTTCTCACACTGGCTCTACTGGACGGTGCTGGTCTAGGGTCATGCCAGGCTTTCACTCCCTTGATCGTTTGTCTTGGGGAGAGTAAGGGGGGGCGAGGGGGCCACTGAACACACACACACACACACACACACACGGACTCATGCACACCCTCAAGATTTTGGGACAGGCTAAGGAGTGGGCAGCACCTGGCACACTCCTCTAGCTTCTCTCCTTTCTCCTGGTTGCAGACCCTCCCTGCCCTGGAGACTTCATCTACTATTTACCCTCCGGAACTCAGAGGCCTGGCCTCGGGGACATGGTGAAACGTCCTCAAAAGTAGATCACTGATTCATAGGGGAGCAGGGTGGGGCAAGGTGAGTCAGTGCCTAGCACTTAGTCATTCAGGTTCTGGAAACTTCTGAAGCTACAGCTTTGCCGACTCCTATTTCCAAGCAAAGGAAGTCAAGGCTGTGGTCTTCAGAGACTCGCTATCTTTCTCACCAGGCTCATCTGGGCAAAACAGATGAAAACATAAAGGCATTTTATAACTGTGCTTTCAAAAGCACACATCTTCCTTGTTGGCAGTTGTGGGCTCACAGTGTCTTGAGAGCCTTTGTGTCCTGACAGGCCGCATCCCCCACCGTCATTGAGGAGGACAAGGGGAGTACTCACTCAGAGGCTGCAAGTTAAAATCCTACCAGATTGAGGTACTTGAGGTATCTAATTGTGAGGTGCTGAAGGAGCAGGGTTGAGCCCCCAAAATCTAGCCATGTTTTGCTACTTTGCCAGTTCTGCCAATTTGAGCTTCTCCAGTGTGGCCTGAGTGGGTGTGTCTTTGGATCACTGGGTTCCAACTGGGCGAGGTGTGTGGTGTCCAAATACATGTTGAGAGAGAGTCCACGCACACTCCTACAGACTCGGAACATTCTGGAATTTCCCTTTCAACACTGCTTTTCTGAGCCACACACTCACTTGACAGCACAGGCTCATTTTGTGAACCTACTATGCTGTGTGCCAGCCTCCTCACCCACGAGGAGCTCACAGAAAGGCAGGGTCCAGCCTCAAGAGGAAGATCCTCTTTGTTTTTAATGCATATTGCAAGTGCTAGGATCCCTGTTGGCCTCGTCTGCTGGCAGACCTCAAGTCCACCCTTGAAATGAGACTGGCCACTCTGCTCAAGCCACTCCAGACCCCATAGCGCTGCTCTGCCTGTGCCTGCTGGTAGGGCCAGCCAGATGCTGCCTGTGTCCTCAGCATCCAGCAAAGCAGGGGACTCATAACAGTGACAAGCAGATGCTGTGTGGTGTTTGCTGAACTAGCTGGGGCAAGCCCCGTAAGGCGATTTCCAAAGGGGAAATTTCAGAAAGGTCTTGCGCTGTGGCAGTGCTGAAGGATGAGGGAGCTTCCTCGGGTCTCAGATTGGGGGGAACCAGCAGGCACTTGGACATCAAAGATCTGGTGTGTTTGGTGTGTCCGCCTCACAGGCTCCTTTTGTATCGCCCACATTTAAGGTAGGAGCTCGGTTTTCCCGGAACCTGGCTTGACTTGTTTTTGGTGTGTGGTTGTGATCGAGCTAGTTCAGAGCAGTGTGGGGGGAGGCGAAGCCAAGAGCAGGCAAGACTGGGCTGGTCAGCAACTTTCCGCTGTGTCAGGAGCCCCAGAGAGAGGTTTCCCAAGCCCTATCCTGTCTTGACTTTCCTTATTTTGTTTTAATTCCATGGATGTTTATTTTTTCTTTCTTTGTATTTTTATTGAGTTATAATTTACATAGAGTAAAATTCACCTTTTTCTAGTGTACAGTGCTGAATACATACTGTCGTGTAACCACTGCCACAGGCAAGCTATAGAACATTTCCGTCATCCAAACAAATTCCCCTGTGCCCCTCAGCAGCAGACGGCAGCCCCTGGCCGCCACTGCTCCACTTTCTGCACCGATACTTTTGCATTTTCCAGAAGGTCCTATAAAACGAAATCACACAGTAAAGAGCCTTTGAGTCTGGCTTCTTTCGCTAACATAATGCACTTGAGGTTCACGTATGTTGTTTCCTCTATCTGTAGCTCATTCCCTTTTGATGGCTGAATAGTGTTCCATCACAGGGCTGCATCACAGCCTGTCCATTCGCCCCGTGAACGTTTGACTGGCTGTTGGTAATTACAGATAAAGCCTCGACAAACGTTCACTCTTGGGTTTTTACATGAACATGGGTTTTTATTTCACATGAGTATTCTACCAGGGGTGGGATCGCTGGCTCATCTGGCTGTAGTGCTTTTGAAGCTCTTTTTGATGAAGAGAAGAAGAGTTGAAAAGGGTGTGATGCATTTTTTTTAACTAAGGCTTTAGCATTATCTGAATCACGTCTTACGCAAGCTGAGTGCTTACCATAAGTGTGCTAAAGACCTTACACTTTAGCATTGTACTCACTGAGTGATCTCAGGCGAGTCACATGACCTCTCAGAACCTCAGTTTCCCCACCTGTAAAGTGGAGGTGACAGTGGGCCAATTTCATAGGATTATTGCGAAGAGTAAATGAGTTAATACACATGGAGTGCTTGGAAATGGCTTGGCACACAGTAGGGCCTCATCGGTGTTGGCTGTTGTTGTAATGTTCATTTCCTGGCCCCTGTCGATTTCATCTGGCAACCCTGGGAGGTAAGATCTCCTCGGGTCTCCACTTTATGGAGGACATGCCCAGTGCTCTGAGAAATCAAGCGAGTTGTGCAAGATCACGCAGACAGTAAACGAGCAAGCAGTGGGTCTGGATTCCAGCTGCTGCCAATGGACTCCAGCCTCGCCTGCTTGGTTCCTGTGTCAGCCGGGGTTCCAGCAAAGACACAGCACCAGTAGGATGTGTGTGCTAGTGAGTGTGCGTGGGTTAGGAGGTTTGTTTCAAGGTGCTGGCTTGCGCGATCGTGGGGCTGGCTCGGCAGATCAGAAACCTGCAGGGCGGCCCACAGGCTGGAGGCTCTTGCCAGGAGCTGAGGCTTCTTCCTCAGGGAACCTCAGTGTTTGCTTTTCAGGCCTGTCACTTGATTGGACGAGGCCCACCCACATTATGTAGGGTCACCTCCTGTACTCAAAGCCAACAACTGTAGGTGTTGACTACATCTACCAAATATCTTCACAGCAGCACTTAGGTTAGTGTTTAACAGAACCTCTGGGTGTTATAGCCCAGCCAAGCTGATGCATGATATAAACATCACATCTTCTCCGACTCGGGGCTCAAGACTTGCTGAGGTTTCTGCCGAAGCCACTTTTCCAGTAACAATCCGAAGCACCCAGTGAGGGTCCAGATCAAGGAAGCCTAGCCTTATAGGGAAGTGTCTGGTGTTGCTTTTTGGGGGGTGCTGGGGGATGGTTAAATAGTTAAAACTTCCTGAACATGACCCAGGCTTGCTCAAGGAATGGTGTGGAGTCCTCATGGAGTTCCCCCCATGAGGTTGCCCCCAGACAACCAATGGCCCCCAGAGCCATGGGAAGACTTTGGAGGCTGCCACATTTATAATTCTAAATTAACTTTAGAGTATAAAATACTAGTGCCTAAGGGTGAAGAAGTACACCAGCTCTGAGATTTTCCCCATGATGATGACTCTCCCGCTATGTATTTAAGGTTTTTTTTTCTTTTTGATGAGGAAGATTGGCCCTGAGCTAAGACCTACGCCAGTCTTCCTCTATCTTGTATGTGGGTCGCTGCCACAGTGTGGCCATCGACAAGTAGCATAGGTCTGCACCCGGGATCTGAACCCATGAACCCCGACTGCCGAAGCAGAGCGTGCCAAACTTAACTACTAGACCACCGGGCTGGCCCCTCTATTTATGTAACTTTTTAAAAATTGAATTCTCTTCCTCCCTGGCTGGTTCAGGCCCCCTGCTGTGCAGTGCCTGGGACTCCCTGCCCAGACCCATCCTCCCAGGTCGGCCAGTGTGTGTCCTGGTTCAGAGTCCTTGCTGATACGGTTTCCCTGGCGTCAGCGAGTGGCCAGCAGGGGAAGGCCACATTCTTCTTTCTCAGGAGTCCCAGCCGGCACCAGGGCAGCGGTCACCAGAAGCTATGGTGCAGGGGTCAGCCCGGTGGTGCAGCGGTTAAGTTTGCACATTCTGCTTTGGCAGCCTGGGGATCGACGGTTTGGATCCCAGGTGTGGATATGGCACCGCTTGGCAAGCCATTCTGTGGTAGGCGTCCCACATATAAAGTAGAGGAAGATGGGCACAGATGTGAGCTCAGGGCCAGTCTTCCCCAGCAAAAAGAGAAGGACTGGCAGCAGATGTTAGCTCAGGGCTCATCTTCCTCAAAAAAATAAGAAGCCATAGTGCAGTGGCGCTGCCTGGAGGGGGTGGCTCAACAGCCCACCACTCATGACAGTTGGTCACCCCTGTGGCAACGCTCCCTCTGGGCCAGGCCTGTCCTGGGTACTCCACCAATGCTGATTCACATCAGCTTCAAAGCCCTGTGAGTGGGTACTACTGCTGCCCGCCTTGTACAGGTGCGGACGCTGGGGCCCAGCCCGAGGTCACACAGCCAGCAAGAGCAAGAACTCGGCAGGGAGCCCCGACCTCCCAAGCAGCTCCTCCAGGAAGCTCGCCCCTCGGCCGCCTCCCCGCCTCCACATTCCCCGTGCCCTGCTAGGCGCTGCCCCTGTCTGAGCCCCCTCACCCGACCGCCAGCCCTGTCCTGGACCACAGGCACCCCAGACCCTCAGAGCCAAACAGATCATGTCACCCACAGGCGAGGCAACAGAGGCCCCGAGAGGTGTTTGACACCCATGTCCCCCAAATCATAAAGGTACTAGGAGAGGAAGAGAAGAAGCCTACTAAAAACAACCAGAAATATTCGCGAAGCGTTCACTGCGACTGGGCTCCAGGCACTGGGGACCCAGCACTGACAGCACCCAGGCCCCGCCCCGGTGGGCCCACAAGCTGGGAGGGAGGTGACACTTGGCACGAACGCCAAGGAACAGGATCGTTTCAGCTTCCAGCGGCCGCTGTACCGGAGAAAGCAGTAAAGCGGCAGGCGTGAAGAGCGGGGCCGGGAAGGCGTCTCCGGGCCGGGTCCTCGGCGCGCCGGCGGGGCCCTGCATGGTGAGGGCAGGGGCGGGCCGGGAGCTCCCAGCCGCATCCCCCACACCGGAAGAAGACGGAACGAGGAAGCGGGCAGGGCGGGGCTAGGCGGCCGGCCAGAATGGGCCGCCGGGACCCACAGGAGGGGAGACCTGGCGGCGGCCCTACGGACGGGGGGGCGTTCCCGCGGCGCGCGTCCTCCTGCAGGAACCCCCGCGGGGGCGGGGCGCGCGGCGGGCCGGGTATTCCGGGCCAGGAAGCAAGATCGCGATTGGCTCCCGGCGGGGGTGGGCGGGGCCTCCGCAGCCTGGTGCGCACACCGCCGGGAGGCGTTGGCGGGGGCGGGGCGGGGGGCGGTGCAGCGCGCGGGCTGCCGTTGGCGGCGCGGCCCCGCCCCGGATGCCGCGCGTCGCGGCCGGGGCGGCGGCGATTGGTGGGTGCGGCGCGGGGGCGGAGCGGAAGGTTCTGGAGGGGGCCGGCGGGCTCTGGAAGCTTCCGCCGGACGGGTATATAGAGTCGGGCGGGCGGCGGCGGGGCGGCGGCCGCGGGCCATGGGCAAAGACTACTATCAGACGCTGGGCCTGGCCCGCGGCGCGTCGGACGAGGAGATCAAGCGGGCCTACCGCCGTCAGGCGCTGCGCTACCACCCCGACAAGAACAAGGAACCGGGCGCCGAGGAGCGCTTCAAGGAGGTGGCCGAGGCCTACGACGTGCTCAGCGACCCGCGCAAGCGCGACATTTTCGACCGCTTCGGCGAGGAGGGTGCGTGCGCAGCCGCCGCCGGTTGACGCGAGGCAGGGCGGCCCGGCCCGGCCGGCGCGCGGTGGAGGGGGGGGCCCGGCCGCGGCTGCGGAAGCTCCCGGGGCGGGGCTCGCGGGGCGGGGACTCACTGGGCGGGGGCGGGGCTGCGGGCCGGGTGGGGGTCGCGCGGGCGGGGGGACGCGGGGACGTGGTCAGGTCGGCGGTCTCCGCTTGCACTCCCAGCCCCGTCCCCTCCCTGGGGTCGCCAAGGGGCGTGCTGTCCCGGAGGCGCCCGGCCTCCTGCGGTCGCGGGCGCGGGGCCCGGGGCGCGGGGCCCGGGGCGGCCAGGCCGGCGGCTCACGGCGTCGTCCCCGCCTCCAGGCCTGAAGGGCGGCGGCCCCAGCGGCGGGGGCGGCGGCGGCGCGAACGGCTCGTCCTTCAGCTATACGTTCCATGGGGACCCGCACGCCATGTTCGCCGAGTTCTTCGGCGGCCGAAACCCGTTCGACACGTTCTTCGGGCAGCGCAACGGCGAGGAGGGCATGGACGTGGACGACCCGCTCTTCCCCGGCTTCCCCATGGGCGTAGGCGGCTTCCCCACCGTGAACTTCGGCCGCCCCCGGCCCGCCCCGGAGCCCGCGCGCAGGAAGCAGGACCCGCCGGTCACGCACGACCTGCGCGTGTCGCTGGAGGAGATCTACAGCGGCTGCACCAAGAAGATGAAAATCTCGCACAAGCGGCTCGGCCCCGACGGCAAGAGCGTGCGCAACGAGGACAAGATCCTCACCATCGAGGTGAAGCGCGGCTGGAAGGAGGGCACCAAGATCACTTTCCCCAAAGAGGGCGACCAGACCTCCAGCAACATTCCTGCCGACATTGTCTTCGTGCTCAAGGACAAGCCGCACAATGTCTTCAAGAGGGACGGCTCTGACGTCATTTACCCGGCTCGGATCTCTCTCCGGGAGGTAGGCGCGGGCGGTGGGGAGGCGGGCCAGGGGGCGGGCCGGGGTCTCCCGGGCACTTGTCGGGGCGCTGGGCGTGGACCTGGGGGCGGGCCTGGGGTGCCTGCGTCTGTCGTCTGCCTGACACTGTTCCTCCTCTTAGGCTCTCTGCGGCTGCACGGTGAACGTGCCCACCCTGGACGGCAGGACCATCCCGGTCGTGTTCAAAGACGTCATCCGGCCCGGCATGCGACGTAAGGTCCCCGGAGAAGGCCTCCCGCTGCCCAAGACGCCCGACAAACGCGGAGACCTCGTCATCGAGTTCGAGGTGGTGTTCCCCGAGAGAATCCCGCAGACGTCGAGAACCGTGCTGGAGCAGGTGCTGCCGGTCTAGCCCCAGGTCCCGACGCGGAGCTCATGGATTTGCGGACGGTGGCCCCGTGGTGGCCCCGTGTGAGGGCGGGAGGGCCCGGGGAGGGCTCCCGCGCTGCTGAATGTTCCCACAGAATATATTACAATCTTTCAAAGTCGAGCGCCAGACTTAAGTGGTTCTTCCAGCTGTAGGGCAGCCGGTGGTGGGGATGGCAGTGAAGACCCTGCAGTCTGTCCCGCCGGGTCCTGAGCCGCCTCCTCCAGGCTCTCCCAGGGGCCAGAGGCAGACCGGCCGCTGGACTCGATCCCTTTGCGGTCCTTTGCTTGCGGCCCTTCGGGGGCGTCCACCTGCCGTCTCTGTCACCAGACCCGCCCGCTCCTCGGCTTCTGCGGTGGGATTGGTGCGTTTGGTTCTGTTTGTTCCCCCGTCTTGCTCATGCACTGAAGAATGTCGTCTCCTGTTTTGTCGTCTCGAGTTGGGAAACCTCGAGTGTGCGCAGAGCTGCCTGCCCGGCGCCGCCCGGAGCAATACCTCCATCCTTGCCGGCCCCAGGCTGGGTGCGCTCAGGGTCCCGCCCTTCTCCTGGCGATGAGGCGGTGAGGCATGCCCGGGGCTCAGCAGTGGCCCCGGGACTTTCTCTAGTGGACTTTGGACTCATTCAGAGGGATCTGATCCTTTTGAATTTGGCACAGCCCTAAATATCCCTTTTGATAAAAGGGTCTTTGCTCCTGATTACAGGAGCACCGTAGAACGTCTGTAAATATGTTTTTATAATTCTGTGTAAAATTGGTGTGCACTCAAGAGAAACCAGTCCCGGTAGCTGCTTCCTGCATAGGGCCATGATGGAGTCCAGAAGGAACGGGGGTGGGGGGCGGGGGGGGGCGCGCCTGTGCCCTGCAGGCTAGTCTGGTGCTCAGACCTTGAGATTCGTTGTAAGTTGCCACTGCCAACGTGAGCGCGAAGCGTGTGACTTGTCAATGTGCAGCGCCGCAGCATTAAAGACTGATGCCAAACCTTGGGCCGGCGGTCCTGCGACTCTGTTTGAGGGCTCTGCTGGCGGGGCGGCGGCGGGCGGCGGGGCTGCCTTCCTGAGTGGGGGTGGGCTGGAGAGGCCCTTGTAGTCAACCGGTCTTTTGTGGAGGTCAAGGCCGGAGTTCAAGCAGTTCCCCTGCCGCCTTCCAGGGCCTGTCGCTGGGCGTGGGGCGCACGGTCTGCCGTGTCCCCCGCCGCCCCCTCCTTGCTGGAACAGGCTGGTGTCAGGCAGGCTGGCCGAGCCGGACTGGGATTCCTGCCCGGGGCCTCGCCCAGGGTAAGGCCCATTTCCTGCTCCTGCTCTGTGTGCAGCCGCAGGAGCTTTTACTTTGTAGGTTTTTTTAAGGAACTGGTTTTATTATAAAGTGAGTAATTACACGGTTTGAAAACAATGTATTGCTGCTTAGCTACAAAAAGTCTTCGAGTAAAAACTTCAGTAACACCATATTTAAGGTCAACCTAGGAGTGGCTTTCCCTTCCCACTGAAACCATGTAACCGGTGAAAATAGTGTGGGGCCAGCGCTGTCCCGGAGTTTTCTGCAGTAACGGGAATGTTCTCTGTTTTTAAAATGGAAACTGTTTTAGAGTCAAATAAAACTAAAAACTTGGTTACTTGGTCATTCCAGCCACATTTCAAGTGCTCAGCAGCTACATGTGGCTAGTGGCAAAGAGTGGACAGTGCAGTTTAAGCCATGGCTTCTCCCCCAAATGTAAGACCCGAGTTTCCTTAGAAGAGCAGCCTCAAGGGGCCGGCCCGGTGGTGCAGTGGTTAAGTGCGCACATTCCGCTTCAGCGGCCCAGGGTTCCCTGGTTGGGACATGGCACTGCTTGTCAAGCCATGCTGTGGCAGGCGTCCCACATAGAAAATAGAGAAAGATGGGCACGGATGTTAGCTCAGAGCCAGTCTTCCTCAGCAAAAAGAGGAGGATTGGCGGCAGATGTTAGCTCAGGGCTAATCGTCCTCAAAAAAAAAAAAAATTTCCTTCCAATGAGGGATGTCATGGGCGAAGCCAATTGTCACATAGCAGATAGGAGAATGTTTCGCTGTGTAACCTGTGTCTACTTCTTGGGGTCATTAGGAGAGTTAAATGGCCTGGCTCATGGCAAGCTCTGTTTAAGCACTGTCGCCATCCCAGCCCCATCCAGCAGAACTATGCACATGCACGCGCAACTTTGAATTTTCTCATAGTCACATTCAAATAATAAAAAGGTGAAATTAATTTGAATACACTTTATTTAGCCCAATACATCAACATTACTATTACTGTGACATGGAATCAGTATAAAATGAGTTAACAAGATGTGATATACCCTTCTGTTTGTACTAAGTCTTAGAAAGCCGGTGTGCTTTCCACTGACCGGACAGCTCAGTTTGCATTAGCCACACTTCAAGTGCTCAGGAGCCATGTGTGGAGAGTGGAGAGTTCACGTTGGATCAGATGGGACAGTGCAGATCTAGAGTCTGAGGAACACATGCAAATCAACAAGAACAAGACAGCAACCCCCAGCGAGACATAGGCAGAGTCTGAACGGGCGTTTACAGAAGAGGAAGACCCGCAGGCCATCAAGCCAAGGAAGAGATGCACAAAGTGATTAGAAATCAGAGAAACGTAAAGTAAAGCAATAGGATGTCACTTGACAGTGAGTCAGAGTGGCAAAAATTAGAAGCTGGATAATACCAGTGGCTGGCGGAGATATGGGGACGTGGGACTCTCCCCCACTGTCAGTGGGTGTGATGGGGGCAGCTGCTCTGGGGGCCACGTAGTAGTTGAGTTCGCCCTGTGCCCCAGCACCTCTGCAGCCAGGTCTCTCTTCTGTGGAGGCTCTCCCCAGGTCCCTAAGGGGGCATATCCGTGGCTGTTCACTGTGGTGTGGTGAGCTGGAGGCTGCCTGGTGTCCGTCCCTGGGGAACAGAGGACTCAGACGGAAGGGGTGCATTCCGTGGGGCACCAAGGCTCAGTTAGAAGAAAACAGATTCAAGACATTAGCAATACAGATGGATCTTCACTTCCTAGTGTGAAACAAACGAGTAAACAAGCAATACAGTGCTGAGTGTGAAAAAAGTAAGAGACCAAATACAACATAACACACACATAAAACAATGCACATTTTCAGAGAAAGACACAAACTGGTGCATGTTAAACCCACTGGAGGGCTGCCTCTGGGGATGGGAGGGAAAAGGGGGTATTTCATTCCAATGTCTATACTGCAATTTTCAAAGCTGTAGGAAACTTACAAGAATAGTGAAATGAACACCCAGATGCCTCTCTCCTGGGTTCAGTGGCAATTGTTATTATTCTGCCCTGTTTGCTCTCTTTCCATCTCCCTATATACTAATACTAATGTATACCACATTTCAATATAGTATATAAAATGTTGCATACATTTATCATTTTTTTCTGAGCCATTTGACAGTCGCAGGCCTCATAAACTTAGCACCAAAGAATTCAGCGTGTGTCTCTTAAGAACAAGAACATCCTCTGGTCTCACCACAGCACAGCGCTCACACTCAGAGAGTTTGACATGGCTATGATGTCATTGTATAATATCCACTCCACATTCACATATCCCCGATTTGCCCAAGAATATCCTTCATAGACTGTTCTATCTTTTTTTGAAATTTTTATCGAGGATCCAATCAAGGATCATACATTGATTTTGGTTGTCATCTCTCTTTTGTCTCCTCCAATCTAGAATTGTTCCCCAGCCTTTTGTTTATTCACTCATTTAGTTAACGGACAGATTTTGCCGTTCATGACGTAGACCTGTTTGAAGAGTCCAGGTCAGCTTGCTTTTTGCAGAACATCCTCAGTCGGGATGTGTGTGGTTGTCTCGTCAGGTTACACACTTTGGGCAGGACCAAGTACTTCACAGGTGTTGCTGCGTCCTTCTCAGTAAATCACGGCAGGGGGCGTGCGAGGACGGCCTTCCCATCACGGGTGAGTCGGCTGTAATCCCTTGGTTAAGGCGCTGACCTCCACGTTTATCCCCTGTGCCTTTTTCTCTTTTCCCCATTGTAAGGAACAAGCACTCTAAGGGCTGGTCCTGAGCCTACTGAATACCCATTCCCCATGGACGAGCCCGCCTGCATCACTGATGCCTCAGTTTTCAGGCATGCCTCTTGAGCTATAAAATTGGGGAGGAGGTGCCTGGCACTGCTCTGTGCCCTTGGGCACCCCCCTCATCCCTGCCTGGGCACTTCCTCCTCAGTCCACAGGTGGATTCCGGCTCAAGATTCTGCTGCCCTGCAGCCCCACCTACTGCCCCCTCCAGGTGTGTGGGGGCAGCTCAGATGTCAGGGGCAGGTAGAGCAGTGGGCACAGTCCCACACAGGGCTCTGGCCCAGCCGAGGCCACTGATCGCTCCGTGGGAGTAGCAGAGGTCAGCAGAACAGGAAGAGGAGGACAATGGCTGTGCCTGTTGCCACGGCAGTCGCGGTGTTTGTCAGCTGGGTGGGGCCGCCGGGCAGCCCTCAGCAGCTAAGCCCAGGGCCCACTCTCCCCTTTCACATTGCACCTCTGCAGGCCCAGGCAGGGCTGGGATGCACAGCAGCGCACTCTGGGGACTGCAAAGACCCAGGCATTCAATGAGGCTTGAGCAGGGTCGCAGCAATTAGAGGCCTCCAGGAACTACAAATCCCAGAACACACAGCGAACTCCTGGTCTAGCCCCAGCTGCCCAAGGGGCTGGCTTTGAACCAGAACAAGGAAATCTCACCAGTCCTGGGAACCAAGGGTCCTGGCCTGTGCGAGGTGCGTTTGTGTCTCTGTTTCCTGGACCTGTTCCCGCCTGAGAAATCCCGGTTACAAGCCAAACCTAGAGGTGGTCTTACCTGGTCCTTTCATCCACACTTGTGCTGAGACCCGGCTCTGTGCGGGACCGGGGTGGGGGACAGTCAGCTGGAGGAGACAGACTCATGGAAGGTCAGCTCCCCGAGGGCAGGACCGCGGCGAGCTGGGCGCCCTTCGTAGTGTAGCACGGAGTATGTGCTCAGTAAGTATTCGCCGGTCTAAGCAACACGCGAGCAGGCCATCTCGCGCCGCTCCCCGCACCGCTGCACCCTTTCACACGGCTTTGCCAGCTCCTCCGAGAGTGCACCATCCTAAATAAAGCGTGCTGGATCCCTCCGGCCGTCCTCTAGGCCTTTGCACGCACTGTTCCCTCCACCAGGAGCAGAGATAGGCCAAAGCCTGGCCTGGAGCAAGGGCACGTTAAATATTTGACGCGTGAACGAATGAATGAATGAACGTCCTTGTCCATTGTACGCCCCAGGGAGCAGGGACACTCGGACCCTCCCTATTCATCTCGTCCTCCGCCCGCCCGCCTGGAATGAATGCGTCTTTTCATCCGCTCCGAGGATGCCGGGTTTGGGCAGGGGCGGGCCCGGCCGAGGACTGGGGGCCGCCCTCCGCCCTCTGCCGGGTTTCCTGAACGGTCCGTACTTCCGGACTTCGGGAGTCCGCCTCCGCTCCCCGACACTCAGCCTTGGCGCCCTGACTCCCACGGCCAGCCGCCTCGCAGCCCCTCGCGGCTCCCCCCACGCGCGGTGGTACGGCCCACGGCCGGGCGGGCGCACTGCGCTGGGCGCGGGGGCCGCTCCGGGCCGCTTCCGCCGCCGGGGGCGGGGCCGGCTGCGCGCCGCCGATTGGCCGCGCGCTGGGACGGCAGCTTCTGATTGGCGGGCGCGGCGCCGGCCCCGCCCCCGCCCCCGGCCGCGGCTGCGGGAGCGGCCGGGCCCGAGTTTGCGGAGGGCCGACCGGGCGCGGCGGCGGCGCGGGTGAGTGTCCCCCCGGGCGGCGGGCGGCGGGCCCGCGGGGCGGGCGGGAGGTCTGGGCGGCGCGGGTGGCCCCCGCCCGCCGTGCATCCCCCTGCGCGGCGCGGTCCTCCCGAGCCCTCCCGGCGCCTCCCCGCGGCGACCGCGTCCCGCCCTCCAGGGCCTGGGGCGCCGGGGCAGCGCTGGGGCCTCCAGGATAATCAAGAAACGGGCGCGCGGGCAGCATCCGTCGACGGATTCCGTGTCCGGTGTTTACCGTGCGCGCCGCGGAAGCCGCCCACCTCGTGGAAGGTGCTGTTACCGCTTCTAGAGGTGAACTGGCAGGCCCAGAGAAGGGGGAGTGACTGGCGCGAGGTCACACAGCTAGTAAGTGGCAGACCTGGGACTGAAAGTCGTGCCTTAGAGTCCAGAACTCGAGTCTCAGCCGCTAGACCAGAAGCCCCGTGGCTCCGTGGCTCGGGCTTCCCTACCAGCTCCCGTGCCACACACCCATGCATACCACCTGGGCCACACCTGCTGGTCTCTGCTTCCCTCCCCCAGAGGTGACCAGACACCAGCTGCTCAGACAGGAAGCTGCCCCCATGTCCCTTCTCCCCTGAGCTAAAAAGGCAAGGCTGAGAAGGTCCTGAGAGAGTGACGTCTTCAGGGGGCCCAGGACCCTCGAGTCCTCTGCCTGCTGGACGCCCCTGGGAACCCTGGGCCGAGGCCCGCGGTAGGCCTTCTCCCCGGAAACACCCAGGAGCCGGTTTTTCAAGACTGAATCAGAGGCCTCCCGCCCTCTTCCCCAAAGCAATGCCCAACTGGAAAGGGGAGCCTGGGCGTGGTGTCCCCCTCCCCCGGCTTCTGAGGACTCCCAAGACCCAAGACCCCACCTCCTGCTGCCCCACTGTGGCTCTGTGTGGCCGTGGGGTTGCTAAGTTTCAGGCCCTCCCAGGGGAGGGAGGGTGGGCGGCTGGATTTGCAGCCCCCTAGCTCTGGCGGGGCTGGAACGCCTCCCCATCCCTGTGTGCCAGCCCATTTGAGAGGCCACGGAGTGAGGAGGGCGGGGCGGTGCACAGCTCGCCAGGCTGCTGAGGAGGGCGGCTCCAGAGCCGTCAGAAGGGGCGTCCACAGGGTCCTTCTTCCACAGTGTGTGTTGAGCTCCTCTGAGGGGCCAGGCTCTGTTCTTGGCACAGAGGGTACAATAGGGAATGGGACAAAATGCCCGCTCCCTGGGAGCTGCCATTGTAGGGGGAGACGAGTGACAGACCTGTGAGCCAGTGAATAAGGGAGGCACCTGCAGATGCTGCTGAGTGCTCTGGGTAAACACGAGGGGCGGCAGGGGAGAGAGCAGGCACCAGGGGCTCTCGGAGGGGGTGACTTTGGGGCCCAGGTCTGAATAACAAGCAGCAGCCAGCCCTACGAAGGTCAGGCGGGACGAAGGCTCTGTGGCCGGGCCACGCTCTGAGCTCAGAGCTGCAAGCCGTGTGGCCGGGGCAGGAGAAGCAGCCAGAGCGGCGATCCTGCAGCCTCTGTGGGTCACCTGAGGGAGTTTGGAGCTTCTCCTCCGTCAGGTCAGGTGGGGACCTGTTGTAAGATTTGAGGCCAGGGAGTGACTTGGTCTGGTTTACGTTTTAAAATAGAGACATGAAGTTAAATAACAGCTTAAGACTGGAAGACAAGAGTTCTGCCCGGGCAACGTGTAATTAAGTTCATGGGCCTGAGCTGTCAGGACCACAGGGACGGTTCCAACAGGCTGGGGCAAGCTGGGAAGGCTGCCTGGAGGAGGTGGCCTGGCATAGGCCTTCCCAGGCAGAGAGGACTGGGATGTTCCTGGGCAGGGCAGGGGAGGAGGCAATAATAATAATGACAATAATGATAACAGCTTCTTTAAACTGAATGTCAAACAAAGTGGTAATCGGGTTAAATGCATAATCTCTTTGGATTCCCATAAGGACCCTGACAGGAATTCTGCCCTTTTTTCAGATGAGGAAACTAAGACCCCATGAAGTGAAGTGACTTGCCCATAGCCACACAGCTGGTAAGTGGCAGGGGCGGGATTTGAACCCAGGCCACTCTGCCTCTTCTGGCCTGGAAGCCCAGACTTCATTAAGAACCGGCCTCCCTCAGCACTGCTATTCCCCTCACAAGTGCGGGCATGGAAGCCAGCCTGAAGCAGGGCAGCGCGTACAGGCAGAGGAAGGGGGCTGGCACTGGGGAGCAGGATGTGGGGCCCTGGGCAAAGGAAGAAGCTTGAATCTTGGCAACTCGCTGAAAGATGGTACAGGTGGAATAGTAGTAATGATCACCAATATTTATGAACCTGTATTGTGTGCCAGGAGCTGTTCCAGGGCATGCGTGATTGCCTTGGAGCTCAGAGAGGTGAGGACGTGTGCCCAAGGTCACACAGCTAGTAAGTAGAGAAGTCAGGTCCAGACTCATGTTCTTAGTATCTTGCTAAAATATATGGGGAGCTGGGGGAGGGGAATGACAGGGGGTGATGGCGAGGGTTTTTTCTTTTTAGCATCATTTTGTGTAATGAAATAACTTGGGGGTCCAGCCTGGTGTCTGAGTGGTCAAGTTTGCGTGCTCCACTTCAGTGGCCCAGGGTTTCACTGGTTCAGATCCTGGGTGCGGACATGGCACCGCTCGTCAGGCCACGCTGAGGTGGTGTCCCACATAGCACAATCAGAAGGACCTGCAACTAGAATGTACAACTATGTACTGGGGGGCTTCCGGGAGAAGAAGAAAAAAAAAGGAGAAGACAACGGATGTTAGCTCGGGTGCTAATCTTAAAAAAAAAAGAAAAGAAAAGAAAAAAAAGAAATAACTTGAGGGAGCAGTACTGGTTTATTCATTCAGAATTTATATTTTGTCAGATATTCAGTGAGCGCCTACTGTGTGCTAGATCCACTGATGGGTGCTATGGATAGAGAGATGAGATAACCAATAAAAGACTAGTATCCAGCATATATAAAGAGTTCTCACAAATGAATAAGAACAAGAAAGACAGGCCTTGCAATTAAAAACAGACACCATGCACTTTTAAAAATGGGCGAAGACTTAAACAGGGAATTCAGAAAAGGGCAAATCCAAACGGTTGATAAACGTATGCAAGGTTGTTTGGCATTATTGATTATGAGGAGAGTGACAAATGAAACCACAGTGAAAGACAAGAGATGCAGTCCCTGTCTTCCTGGCTGCAGGAGGCCCCTGCCCTGTGCCCATAACTGTGCTGGGAAGCAAGGGAGGGAGACCCCAGAGGTAGGGCCTGTGCTGTTGCTGGGGAGACAAGACCCTCCTGTAGGCAGCACCTGCAGCCTGTGCCTCTTATCTCCCCACACCCGGGCACAGGGCCTGGGGGGCTGGGGAATATTAGGATCCTTCATTCATCCATTCATTCGTTCAACACATATTTATTGAGCAGCTGCTCTGTGCCAGACACTGGTCTCTGCACTAAGAATATAGGGATGAATGAGACGGACAGAATTCCCTGCCCTTTCAGAGCACAGACAGTGAAGGAGATAAATGAATGAAATATATATTCCCCCTGAAAGAGGTGAGAGGGGGAGTTGTGTGGATTCCAGAGGGCACAGCCAACGCAAAGGCCCTGAGGCTGGACTTGACCCTGTGTGTTGGAGGGATGGGGACGAGGCCCGTGTGGCTGGAGGGAACGAGTGAGGGGAAGAGCGGGGAGATAAGGGCAGGGAGGAGAGGGGGCCGGTCCTTGGGGCCTGTAGGCTGAGGGGAGGACGTGGACTGTTACTCTGAGGGAGGTGGGCGCCCTGGGAGGGGTGGGGCAGAGTGCAGACGTGACGGGACTTCCATTCTCCAGGGTCGCTGTGGCTGCTGTGTCGACAAGAGGCCGTCGGGGCCAGGGCAGGAGCCAGGAGAGCCAGAGGACGCGCCTGCACTAGTCTAGGTAAGCGAGGACGGGCTGGACCAGGGGACGGTGGAGAGGGGTTGGAGAATGAATGAATGAGCGAATGAATAAATGAGTGGAGGCATGAGGACACTGGCTGCACTGGATCCAGGATGGCTCCCTGGAGGAGGCGGGCTGGAGGCAGGGAGCAGGAGTCCCCTATCCACAGAAACAGGATTTGGCCTGCTGCGATCCCCATACAACTTGGCCACGTGGACGGGGCAACCCATCTGCAGACCAGGCCCACAAGGCCCAGGTGCTGAGGGGACAGGCAGCTTTGCGGGTATGAACTTGGAGTTGGGAGTCAGACGGCCTCGGTGACTTCGGACATGTGACTTAAAAGTGACATGTGAACTCTTTCCCAGTCCCTAAGGCCGCATCACCTCTGTTCCTTCCCTCTCACGTCCTCCTGTTGTGCACCCCCTCCAGCTGCACCACTCTCTTGCTCATCTGAGTCTGCTCCGAACTCTCCAGGGCTCCCACCTCACTCAGAGCAAAAGTCTGTCCTCCCGGAGGCCCACAAGGCCCGGCTCCCTCTGCCCTGTCCCCTCCCTGCCCCACCTCCCCCTGCTGTCCCCGTGATTCACTCTTTTCCAACTACATGGGCGTCCTTACTGTTCCTCCAACATGCCAAGCCCGTCCCCACCTCAGGGCCTTTGTACTGGCTGCTCCCTCTGCCTGGAACGTTCTTGCCTCCCATCCTCATGTGGATACATCTTCCTGTCCTTGAGGTCTCAGGTTCAGCTTCGCCTGCTCAGAGAGCCCCCTGACCCTGTCGATAGAACTCGTGTCGGGTTATTGTCTCCATAGCACTATTAGAAATTATATTAGCCATTTATACATTTGCTTGCTCGTTGTGCATCTTCCCCTCTGGACTGCATGCTTCTGGACAGCATGGACGGAGCCCCAGCTAGACTGTAGAAACAGGCAGCCCTTCCTCCCAGCAGACACATCACCACACCATGTCTGGTGCTTTGCACAGCGAACAACCTGTGTAACAGCACCTGCTGGCCCTAGTCAGAGGCCTTGCTTGAGTTATTGAAAGCATTATCTAAAGTGGTGCAAGAAATATAGTAACCACCCAAAACATATTTGAAGGGAGGGACGGAGAAAGAAAGAAAGAAAGAAAGAGAGAGAGAGAGTGGGGAAAGGAAGGGGGAAAACTCAGGACAAGTTTTGCTGCAGTAACAAACAACCCCAAAAGTCTCAGTGGCTGAACTCCAGGAAGATGTATTTTTTGCTCCTGCTGCATGTGCGGTGCAGCTCAGCGGAGGTTCCATCCACGATAGTCACTCAGGGCCAGGCCTGAGCGAGCCGCCGCCGTCTCGCACGGGGTGGCCCGCCTGCCGGGGAGAGAGAGTCCTCGGAGGCTCGCGCTCCGGTAACTAGATGCTGCAGCCTAGAAGTGTCGCGTGTCCCTTCCTCTCACGAGTCCATTTGCCCGGTGCTCCGGAGGGGAGAGCCGGACGCTGTTCCCGGGCAGCACCAGTGACCGCGACTGAGAAAGAGGAGAGGCGCCGGCGCGCGGACCTCCGCGTTCCCGCCTGCGGGATGGGCACGAGCCTGGCCCCACGAAGCCCCGCGCGGCCCGCCGCCCCTGAGCCCGCTCCCGCCCGCAGGTCCCCGCGCGCGCCCTCCGCTCCCGCTCATGCCGCTGGGACTGGGGCGGCGGAAGAAGGCGCCGCCTCTGGTGGAGAATGAGGAGGCCGAGCCGGGCCGTGGCGGGCTGGGCGTGGGGGAGCCGGGGCCGCTGGGCGGCGTGGCAGGGGGGCCCCACGCGGGCCTGCCGCCGCCGCCGCCCGCGCTGCGGCCCCGCCTCGTCTTCCACACGCAGCTGGCCCACGGCAGCCCCACCGGCCGTATCGAGGGCTTCACCAACGTCAAGGAGCTCTACGGCAAGATCGCCGAGGCCTTCCGGCTGCCGGCCGCCGAGGTACGGCCGCGGGCCCCGGGCGGGCTGGGGCTGGCGCGAAGGGGCAGGCCCTGGGCCCGCACCCCGGCGGATTGGGGCGGCTGGAGGCCCGGCCGGGCGCTGAGTGCCCATGCGGCTGTGGGAGGCCTGCGCCCCGGTGGATTGTGGGGGCTGAGTTCCCATGAGGCTTTGGGAGGCCTGCGCCCCTTGGACTGTGGGGGCTGGAGGCGGGGCTGGGGGCTGAGTTCCCATGCGGCTTTGGGAGGCCTGCGCGCCGGCGGATTGTAGGGGCTGGAGGTCACGCGCAGGGTTCACTTCTCTAAGATGCGTCCAGAGGCCCGACCCTGAGGGCCTTGGGGGCCGAAGGAAGGGAGGCAAGAGGGCAGCTGTGGGGTTGAGCGGAAGTGGATGGGGGGTCTCAGCAAACCGGTGGGTGTCTGCGCCCCTTCGTGTATCCCCAGCATTTCCCGCATGTGCCAGGCTCTGTGCCCTGGACGCAGCAGGGGGTTGCTGCTGGGAGAGTAGCCCCAGTCTGCGTAGAGCGGACGTCCCGCGGGGTCCCTGCACTGGCTCCGGGGGTGCACGGCTCCAGGCCTTCCCCAGCTGCCTCCCTTCCCCGTTAGGTAGAGGTTAGCGCAGGGCGAGGAGGGAGGTGAGGGCTGAGTGCCTCCCACCCCTGCAGGTGATGTTCTGCACCCTCAACACCCACAAAGTGGACATGGACAAGCTCCTGGGGGGCCAGATTGGGCTGGAGGACTTCATCTTCGCCCATGTCAAGGGGCAGCGCAAGGAGGTGGAGGTTTTCAAGTCGGAGGAGGCGCTGGGGCTCACCATCACGGACAACGGAGCCGGCTACGCCTTCATCAAGGTGCCTGCGGTGGACGGGCACTTGGAGTCCCGGGGGTGAGGCTGGGCCGCGGGACCCAAGGGTGGAGCCAGGGGGCTGACAGCTCCTCCCCCCGCAGCGCATTAAGGAGGGCAGCGTGATTGACCACATCCAGCTCATCAGCGTGGGGGACATGATCGAGGCCATCAACGGGCAGAGCCTGCTGGGCTGCCGGCACTACGAGGTGGCCCGGCTCCTCAAGGAGCTGCCCCGGGGCCGCACCTTCACGCTGAAGCTCACGGAGCCCCGCAAGGCCTTTGGTGAGGGGCTGCCCGCTGGAGCATCCTGACCTCCCTGCTCTCTTGGGTCCAGGCTGCAGTGCCGGGGCCACCAGCAGGTGGCGGCCAAGCTCAGCCGCCTGCAGTGGAAAGGAGGGCAGCTCCGCCCTGCCACGGGGGGGGGGGGGGCCGGCGCTGGGCTCCCCGCCCAGCCTGCAAGGAAGATGGGGGCAAGGAGGAAGTGGCTCCCACACCCGACTTACAGGAGCCACTAGCCCAGCCAAGTGCCCCCAACCCTGGCCAGCCCCCCCAGCGCCAGGAAGCCAGGCTTGGCTGCCAGTGCCAGCACCCCTGCTTTTTCTTCTGGCTTCACTAACTCTCAGGAATGGGCCCGAGGCCCCTGGGGTGGGGGTGGGGGACTCCAACACTTCCTCAGGCAGATAGGCCTGGTCACCGCCCAGCAGGTGTATCCCTCCTCCCCCGCCCCTGCCTTGGGGAGAGCAGCAGGGACCCAGGCCCCACCCCCTTCCTGTCCCTCCGACCCTGGGAGCAGAAGTGGCCCTCTCCAGTCTCCCCTCCAGCCGTTTCTAGTCCCAGCCCCTGGCTGCCTCCCCACAACTCATGCCTAGGCTAAGTCAGGAGTCCTGCCCTCCTGGGGTTGCCTCAAACCCCTGCGTCCCCAGAGCCTGCAGAAGGTCCGAGCAGGTGGACGGGGTGTCTGAGGCTGGATGCCTGGGTTCCTGCCCAGAGCATGCTGGAACTGGGCTTCCCCGACTTGCCTCCCACAGACATGATCAGCGTCCGCTCCGGGGGTGGCCGCCCTGGTGCTGGCCCCCAGCTGGGCACTGGCCGAGGGACACTCCGGCTCCGATCGAGGGGCCCTGCCACGGTAGAGGACATGGTGAGTGTGCCAGCTGGGCCTTGCCCCCTCCCTGCACGTTTAGAGGTGGCAGCATCAGCTGTTAGCTGAGGGGCTCTGGGCACTGGATTCAGATCCACCTCCCAGCCCTGGGACCTTTCTGGGGCCAGTGGGCCTCAGTTTCCTCATCTGTAAAATGAGGATAATAATACTGACATTTTCAGGGTTGTCATAAGGGTGAACCACAAGTTAATATACGTGAAGTGGTGAAAACTGCGCCTGGCGCTTAGCGAGTACGATTAGTTCTATGGCAGTATCATGATGTCGCTGTCTCCCCCAGCCCTCGGCCTTCGAGGAGAAGGCCATTGAGAAGGTGGACGATCTGCTGGAGAGTTACATGGGCATCAGGGACACGGAGCTGGGTGAGTGGGGCGCCTGGGTCTGGGGGAGGGGCTTCTAGGTCCTTTGGGGCTGGGGCTGCTCCGAGCACCCCTGCCATCTATGCCTCCGTTCTGCCCACCCCTCCGCCCCCAGCGGCCACCATGGTAGAGCTTGGAAAGGACAAAAAGAACCCAGATGAGCTGGCCGAGGCCCTGGACGAACGGCTGGGTGACTTCGCCTTTCCTGATGAGTTCGTCTTTGACGTCTGGGGGGCCATTGGGGACGCCAAGGTCGGCCGTTACTAGACCTCCCACTGGACCTCGTGATGACCTGGGCCTGGCCTGGTGGGAGACCCCAGTGGGGGGACGCCACAGCCCAGACCCCAGCATCTGTCTTGGGCCTGGCTCAGCAGGCCGAGGCGATGTGGAGCGGAGGTGGGGCCGCGCCCCTGCCCCACTCCAATCGGTACCACCCCCTCCCTGGTTCCCAGCCTGGCTGGGGCCCCTGGCCCCCCCTGCCCTCTTCCCCACCTACCTCAGCTGGGTCAGGCGTGAGGAGGGACTGGCCGGATTGGGCGGCCACCCCCGCCCCCAACACTTCCTGCATCTGCTGCCAAACTGGTCCTCTGTCTCCCTGGGGCCTCGGGTTCTGTTTGGGGGTTGTGACCTCCCTAGTTTCCTGACGCAGGGAATGCAGAAGGGGGGCGTCCCCCTCAGCAAATGCAATAATACCCCCCACCCCAGAGAGGAGCCCCCTCGGCGTGGAGTCTGTTACCTTCACGTTTGAAACATGAGTCTGCTGTGAACGCTCCAACCTCCCCCACCCCCGGCTCCCTCAGCCTGGCCCCGGGGGGATGGGACGAGAGGGACGATGGCGGTGGGCTTTTGTATCTGAATTTACTGTCTTGAACATAAAGAATCTATCTGCTGTTGGACCTGTGTGGTGGCTTCGGGGTGTGGGAGGGGGGTGGGCCCGGGCTGGGAAAGAATGTAGCAGCTGAAATCCATCCTCCCTGGGCTCCAAATTGAATTAGGAGCTGGCCCGGGCCCCCCCCACCCGTTCTGCCTGATGCGTCTCCTGGCTGCAGGCCACCAGGCTTCCAGGCAAGGCCAGAGCTTGTTGGCCTCCTGAGGGTGCAAATCTTGCTCCCTCTCGAACAAGGCCTCCCGCCACCCCAGCCTGGTGTGAACAGTGGGCATGAGGCTGTCGGCTGCGACAACCCGGGGCTAGGAGGCAAGGAGAAAGAAAGGTGGGTGGGCCTGAGATGGGGAGAGTGCTGATGGGGAATAGGCGCCAGGCGCCCCCACCCCAGCTGACTGTGGACGTGCGGGGCCTGCGGGCTTCCATGGTGTGCCACGGTTTGGATATAAACCCGGCATGCTTGTTTTGACAACCCTCTTCATCCTTGAAGATTGAGGAGGGGATCCAGGAGGGGGCAGGACCCTGGCCAGACCTGGAGGGAAGAGCGAGGATTGAAGCAAGGGAAGCCAGGCCAGAGGTCCCTGCAGGAATGTTCGGGGCGAGCCGAGAGCTGAGACAGAGCCCAGCCCGCTCCCCATTTCCACCAGGCGGGGAGGGCGGCTGGGCGGGGGTGCGCGCGCAGCCTGCGGTGTGTTCTCGGGGTGGGGCGGGGCCAGGCGCCCTGGGGTCACCTGTGGGGGGCCTGTGTGTCTGCTGCCGGCCAGCAGGGCTTGTGGAGGGGTGTGGCTGTGAGTCTGGGTGTTGAGAGGGAAGGACTGTCTGTCAGTTGGTGGGTTGTGGCCGTGTGGAGGGCTGTAACTTGTGTCTGTGTTGCGGGAACAGGGTGTAGTGATTGTCTTTGTGTTCCAGAGTGTTCTGGAGTGTGGCCATGCGAGTGCGTCTTGGGGCGTCCCAGGCTCTGGGTGCTCCTGGTCCTAGGGCAGTGGGTGACCAGTGGGTCCCAGGAGTGCCACTCCTGCCTCTCAGGTGTCTGGTGGGTACCTATTTAGCTTGTCCTGTACCATAAGGGGTGTCTCGGGTGACATGGAGTGGGCTGCGGCTGTCTTGTGGTGAGGACTGCGTATCTCCCAGGGTGCCGCCGGATGTGTCTCCCAGCACTGAGGGCTGTGACAGTGGCTTTCTTGGGGGCTGCATTTTAGGGCATTGAGAGAAGCGGCCGGTGTTAGAGTTGGTAACTATGGGCGCATCTGGTGTCGGGGGTGACACTGTCTCAGCGAGTTCAGAGGTGTGATGACGGCTGACCCCAAGGCTCCAAGGGACATGGCTGCCACTGTGCTGGGGACAGGCTGTGATGGTAGCTGGTTTCAGAGTGTCAAGGAATAGAATTGTATGTCTTCAGGTGTGAGACTCTGGGGTGTGACCCTACTTCTCAGGGCAAGAGGTGCAGCTACCCGTCTCTGTGGCACGGGACATGTGTGTCCCACATGTTGCTCCCCACATCCTCAAGCAGGATGGAGGAGAGGCTCCTGGCCCCGGGCCTCCTGGCTCCCTGGCCCCTTAGCCTCCTCCCGTCCCTTCCCCTCCCCTCCGGGGTGTGCCGCCCGCCCAGCCTGGGCTTTAAGCCCCTGTGTAAATAGTGGGTGGATCTCCTGGCCAGGGACCCGGGCTGGTCCACCCGCGGCACTGCCGCCACCACCCACCTGACATCCACCATCCACCAAGGCTCTGGCAGGGCAGGGGGGGTGCTGCTGCCCCCCGCCCCCCGCAGGGCTAGGCCCCCAACTTCGCCACCCGCCCGTGTAGGGGCAGCGGCACCCCTTGCAGCCGCCCAGCCCGCCCCAGGCAACGCTCACATTTTCCAGTGTTTAGATTTTATCCGCTTTATTAATGAGGCAGGCGAGAGGCCTGCGCCTGGGGGGAAGGGGGCTGCTCCAGCCAGCCAAGGGGAGGGAGTCCAGGGGGCCAGGCCAACTCCCCGGAGCCCCCTCCCTGGTGGGGGCGCTGAAGCCCAGGTGGCCCCCGCCCATTGCCAGGAGTACAGAGAGGGGGTCTGCCACCTCAGGTCCCCTGCAGGCACACACTGGGTGGAGCGGGCCCCTGGAGGCCTGAGCCTGAGCAGCGGGCGGGCGGAGGAGGCTGGGAGCCGGGAGCCGAGGAGCCGCCCCAGGAGGGAGGGCGGGAGGGCGGGAGGGAGCGGCCCGCTGGAGAGCTCGGGCGCAGCGGGTGTGGGCGCAGCGGGAAGCAGGGGTCCAGCGGCAGGCGATGGGGACCCCGGGTCCCAGGCAGTGCTGGGTAAGAAGGCTGGGGCGAGGGTCTCCAGTGGGGAGGGAGGGCACAGAAGGATGGGGCCATGGCTACCGCAGTCTGTCCTGTGTTCTCTGACTCTCAGCCCCTTCTGTCTGTCCCTGCGGGTCTTACTGTCTGTCCATCCTCCCTTCCCATCTGAACCAGCAGGCAGCTCTGCCTTCTTAGCCCTCACCACCAGTGTACCAAGGCTGGGTGTTCCTGGGTCGGCCTTGAGCCTTGGGGCAGGGATATGGAGCTGGCCGCAGTGGAACTGTGGGTGTCCAGGATGAGGCAGCTGAGACCAGGGGTAACGGCCGGGTGAGAGACAGCAAGGGAGCGCAGAGATGGGAGTGTGGGGACAGGAATGGGACCATAGGAACAGAGATATGGTCGTGGGAACAGAATGGGACCATGGAGACAGAGATGCATCGACAGGGACAGGGACGGAGCTGTGGAGACAGAGATGTGGCCATGGGCAGAGAGTGCAGTGGGGAGAGATGTGCCCATGGTGGCAGAGGTGGGGCTGTGAACATCAAGGATGGGATTGGAGTAAAGTGACACAGTGATGGGCAGAGGTGGGGCAGTGGGGTCAGGTGGGAACCTCGGATCAGAAATGGGTCAGTGGGCATCAGATGGGGCCAGGGGCCAAGGATTTGCTGTGGTGTAAACACGGGAGGTGGGTGTCAGAGGTGGGTCTGGGAGGCCCAGAGGTGCGGACAGAGACACGGAGGGCTGGAGCCGGGGAGCCTGGTGGACAGAGAGGCGGGCAGTGAGGGCAGAGTGAGGCAGAGGAGGAGGAGGGATCAGGAATGGGGCAGCCAGGGTCATCTGGAGTTGCTATGGCAGAGGGTCCGCCGAGGAACGCCATGGGGTCAAATGGCGCTGGGCCCGGCCAGCCTCACCTGTCCTGCCCCCCTCTCCGCAGCCCCAGCCCCGGCACCCGACATGAGCCGGTGCGGGCCCCTCAACCTGAGCCTGGCGGGAGAGGCCACCACGTGTGCGACGCCCGCGGCCCCCAACGCGTCGGCCGGGCAGCCGGCGGGCTTGGCGGGCGCGTCGCCGGCGCTGCCCATCTTCTCCATGACGCTGGGCGCCGTGTCCAATGTGCTGGCGCTGGCGCTGCTGGCGCAGGCCTCGGGCCGCCTGCGGCGCCGCCGCTCGGCCGCCACCTTCCTGCTGTTCGTCGCCAGCCTGATGGCCACCGACCTGGCGGGCCACGTGATCCCGGGCGCGCTGGTGCTGCGTCTGTACACGGCGGGCCGCGCGCCGGCGGGCGGCGCCTGCCACTTCCTGGGCGGCTGCATGGTCTTCTTTGGCCTGTGCCCGCTGCTGCTGGGCTGCGGCATGGCCGTGGAGCGCTGCGTGGGCGTCACGCGGCCGCTGCTGCACGCGGCGCGCGTCTCGGCGGCGCGCGCGCGCCTGGCGCTGGCGGGGCTGGCGGCCCTGGCCCTGGCCGTGGCGCTGCTGCCGCTGGCGCGCGTGGGCCGCTACGAGCTGCAGTACCCGGGCACGTGGTGCTTCATCGGCCTGGGCCCGGCGGGCGGCTGGCGCCAGGCGCTGCTCGCCGGCCTCTTCGCCGGCCTCGGCCTGGCCGCGCTGCTCTCCGCGCTCGTGTGCAACACGCTCAGCGGCCTGGCCCTGCTCCGCGCCCGCTGGCGCCGCCGCTCTCGACGGCGCCCCCCGGCCTCCGGCTCAGACGGCCGCCGTCCCTGGGGGGCGCGCGGACCCCGCTCGGCCTCCGCCTCGTCTGCCTCGTCCGTCGCTTCGGCCTCCGGCGGCTCCCCAGGCCGTGGCTCAGCGCGCAGGGCCCGCGCCCACGACGTGGAGATGGTGGGCCAGCTCGTGGGCATCATGGTGGTGTCGTGTATCTGCTGGAGCCCGCTGCTGGTGAGGGGCGCTCATGCCTCTCCGGCAGTACTTTTTCCCGCTCCTTCCGTGGCCCTTCCCACCCCTTTGCGTCCTAAGACACCTGCGTCCTCCTCCCTTCCCAGGCCAGGGCCCGCCCCCTCGAGGCCCCGCTGTCAAAGCGCCTGCCCTTTGCTCGCTCCCTGTGAAGTCCCACTCGTCCTCCACGTCTCCTTATCTTACTCCTCCCCGGGGTCTTCGTAGCTCACCGACCCATGGGAGCCTCCTCTCCAGCCCCACCCCTCTGGTACCCGAAGCTTCATCCCGTCGTCCCCGTCCACTACCACCTTCCCCGTTTCTCTTCTCCCCTCAGTCCCCTGAGCTTCGGGATACCTGAGACTTTCCCTCCTTTCTTGCCGAGCCCACACCTGCTGAAGGCCTTTGCTTCTGCCACGCCCTCTAAGGGCCAGCTTACTCGCCTCTTTCTATACATGGCTCCTCCCCACGCAGACTCCCATTTACGGCCCCTGTGGCGCCCCCCACCCCAGCCCCTTTCCCTCCAGCCGCGCTCCCTCCCACCCCAGACCCCCCTCTCGCCGGTCGCCTTCTCTGACACCGTCCTCCCACCCCCCACCGGCTCACACCGGCTTCTCTCGCAGGTGCTGGTGGTGCTGGCTGTTGGGGGCTGGGGCGCCAGCTCCCTGCAGCGGCCCCTGTTTTTGGCCGTGCGCCTCGCCTCGTGGAACCAGATCCTAGACCCCTGGGTGTACATCCTGCTGCGCCAGGCCGTGCTGCGCCAGCTGCTTCGCCTCCTGCCCCTGAGGGCTGGCGCCAAGGGCGGCCCCGCGGGGCTGGGTCCAACCCGGAGTGCCTGGGAGGCCAGCTCGCTGCGCAGCTCCCGACACGGTAGTCTCAGCCACTTCTAGCGTGCCCCGAGGCCCAGCGGCTAAGCCAGACCACCCCGGGCCGCGCCCGGGGTGCAGCGCGGAGCCTTCGGGGAGCAAAGCCACTTTGCGGCCCAGCCCGGGCGCTGCGTGCCGTCGGGGCTGCAGCGCGCTGTGGCCGCTCGGGGGCGCGGAGACGCCGGGCGCGAAGCCGGAGCGGCGGGAGCATGCGCGCAGCGCCGCGGCCGCAGCCCGGGGGCGGGGGCTCTGCCCGAGTGGAGCGAGGGGCTTTGGGGGACGATCCTGCTCCTGGCGTCGCGGGAACCGACGCCAGCAACCTCTCGCGCACGATGCCTCCGAGCTCCCCCAACACGGCCGCAAGGCCCTGCCCCAAATTACATCCCATCGCAGCCTCGAGACCCCACATCCCTCAACGCGGTCTCGGACCCCATCCCATCGCGGCCCACCGTCACAGTCCCGAGCCCCCGGTCCCCTGATCCGCCTCAGCTGACCCCCACCATAACCCCGGGCAGCTCCCTACCACTCCCCTTGCACCCAGCCACCCATCCGATCCGCCCCAGCAAGCCTCTGCCTCTGGGCACACCCCCCACCCCCGCCATCACCGGCCCCCGCCCCGTGCCCCCCATTACTGCGTACAATAAGAGCCGAGATGCATGGATGGGGCAAACCCCAAGGCCGTTTAAAAAACTACTAACAGCTCGGGAGGCGGGGGTGGGGAGAGGGCTAGCAGCCCCCAGCCACGAAGTCGAAGTCCCGGAAGGCCGCCTGCTCCGCGGCCGAGAGGGGCCGCGCGTCGCGGGGCGGGCTCAGCGCCGGGGCCTCGCCCGTGAACTCCTCGTCGAAGTTGCTGACGTCGGTGCGGCCCGACAGGGTGGGCACGAAGGGCGGCGGCAGGCGCCGGGCCAGCAGGGCGTCCCAGCCCAGAGTCTGCAGGGCGGGCGGGGACAGGTCAGCAGGGGAGGCGGGAGCCAGACTGCAGCGGGGGGAGGGGGGGGGGCGGTGTCCCTGCACCCGGTCCAGCCCCGGAGCTGCAGGGGTCGGGACATGGAGTCACAAGGCAGAGGGAAAGCGGGGGGCCTGGGGGCTCAGGAAGGCTCACAACAGGCAGGGAAGGGGGCTGCTGGTCAGTCGGGGAGGCTGGGCTCAGGCAGAGGGCAGTGCTCCCCAGCAGGCCAGCCTGGGGCAGATGTGTGTGTGGGAGAGTCAGAGGGGCGAAGGAAGGGAGAGAAGGGGGTGGGGCCGACGTTGGAGGGAGCCCTAGACCGGGGGTGGTGACCGGGTCCTTGAGAGTGGCCTCACCCTGAAGAAGGGCTGTTTTCTCACATCCTCGGCGTCCCTCTCGCTGGACCCCAACCTTCGCTCTGGGTTTCTCCGCAGCAGCTGCGGAGGGAGCACTGCGTCAGTCTTCCCCTCCGGCCCCAGAGCCCCTCCCCACGCCCACTCCAAGCTGGGGGGTCCTCACCCTGCGCATGATGCCGATGGCCTCGGCCGACAGGAAGCGGGGGTAGCGGACCTCGTCGTTGACGATGCTGTCAAACACCTCCTCCTCGTCGTCCCCTGGGAATGGGGACTGGGGACAGGGAGAGCCAGGGAAATCAGGCCCCTCCACGCCCAGCCCGGCCCAGCCCAAGCACTCCGCTCACATGGCTCCCATGGGAGGGGAAGTACCCCATTTTACAGATGCTGAAACAGGCCAGGGAGGAAGCCACCGCCCCGATCCCACAGCACGCGGTGGAGGCGGATTCTGATCCCACCGCTGGGCGCACACAGGTTCCAGCATGACCCCAAGGACAGGCAGGGTGGGGCAGCCTGGGGCCTCACCTCACCGACCAGCATCTCGTAAAGTAGCACGCCCAGTCCCCACCAGTCCACCGCCCGTGTGTATGACGTGTCCGTCAGCACCTCAGGGGCCAGGAACTCTGGGGTCCCGCAGAACGTGCTGGTGCGGTCGCCATAGCCCATCCCTGGGGAAGCAAGGCCCAGGAGGACATGGGGCGGGGGTTCCAGCTCTGGGCCAGCCCAGCATGGGTGGTCCAGAGCCCTGTCCCAGGGTCCAGGCTGGCGGTAACCTGGTAGGGTTGGGGACGCCATTCCAGCCCCTTCTAGTCCCCAGAAGCCATCCCCTCAGGCCCCGCCCCACCCCTCACCCTCCTTGCAGAGGCCAAAGTCTGCAATCTTGACATAGCCCTCGGTGTCCAGCAGCAAATTGTCCAACTTCAGGTCCCTGTGAGGGGGTGGGGGAGTAAAGAGGGGTGAGTGGGGGTCAGGGCCCCTCTGCAGCCTGAGGGCCCCCGGTGGGCAGCGCGCGCCTGCACCTGTAGACGATCTTGTGTTCATGGAGAAACTGCAGCCCCAGCACCACACAGGCCGAATAAAAGCTGCAGAGAGAGGCGGGTGTGAGGGACCGCGACGGGGGACCGCATCAACCCGGCCTCCCCATTCTCCACAGCCCCCAGGCCCCAAGACTCCAGGAGCCGGGGGGAGGCGTGGGGAGGGCGCTCACATGGCCCGGGGCTCGGAGAACACGTCGCTGTGGATGTGCAGCATCAGGTCCCCGCCAGCCGAGTACTCCATCACAAAGCACACATGCTCTGGGGTCTGGAAACAGCCAAACAGGTTCACCAGGAAGGGATGTCCTGCCTCCGTCACCGCGGCCAGGATCCGCTTCTCACACATCAGGCTGGGCAGGGTGAGGCAGGGGTCAGAGACCACAGTAGTCCCCCACCCCTGCCCCACACTGCCCAGAGTCCTCCGTCACCAGGTATTTGTTGAGGACCTCACATGGCGGTGCAACCTTGGGCAAACTGCTTAATATCTCTGAACCTCAGCAGCCTCATCTGCTAAACAGGCATCTAGAATCCACCCGTTGTCCTACTAACAGTCCCCCAACGTCCCTCTGGGGAACTGCCAGGGGAGGGTCAGTTGGAGCACTCCATCTGCCTGGCCAGGAATTGGCTCAGAAAAGGAGAAGCCAAGCCAATGGGGCTCCGTCTCCAGAGTTCAGCTGGAATTATTAAGGCAGAAGGGCTAAAGCTGGTGGATGAGCCTTAAACGGCTGGGCTGGAGCAAATCTCTGCCCCCAGGAGGGGCTTGCAAGCAAAGTCCATACAGAGGAAAACAGAACTGAGAGACAGCATCTGAGCACCTGGATACAGCCACACCTGAAGGCGGCACTCCCGGACTTTTCTGATCCAGAACAATAAATTCCTCTATTTGCTTAAGCCTGTCTAAGTTGGATTCCTGATTAAGAAAAGCATGTCAGGAGGATTGTGGACCATCTCAGGCCTCTACCGGGCATTTACATGTGGCCACGCACTGTGTAGCATGGTCTAGATGCATCCTCTCATTTAATCCACCCAATGACCCTGCAAGAAAGGCCTTATTCCTCCCCTTTTGTAGACAGGGAGGCCAAGGTTCATAAGGGCAAAGTGCCCTCCCCAAGATGTCTGAGCTCATCTGTGGCAGAGGCAGGGTTTGAACCCAGGGCCCTGGCCCCACAGCGAATCACACAGGCTACAGACTCAAGTCCTTAAGTCTGAATCTCGGAGCTGCTGCTTGCTGGCTGTGTGACCTTGAGCACCTTGCTCAACCTTGCTGTGCTCAACCACTGGCAGGACAGGGACAGTCCCGGTGTGCCTCGCAGAGCTGTTGTGGGGACGGACGAGTCCCTGACTGTGGCACACAGTGGTGCTTTCCAAGGGCTGTTGTCCCTCTCGTCAGCACCGGCTTCCCCTGTGCGGGGACTCTGTGAGTCACCCTCACGGCAGCTCCAAGGCGGTGGCTGCTCTGTCTCCCGTTCCTCAGAGGAGAAGACAGAGGTTCCCAGAGGGCCCGAGCGGGGTCCCACCTCTCCACCTCATCTCGGGCCACGATGTCCCCTTTCTTCAAAGCCTTGATGGCGAACAGCTCCCCGCTGGGCCGGAACTCAGAGAGCAGCACCTGGAACCAGGGTGGGCAGCAGTGGCTTCGGTGGCCAGCAAGGGGCCGGGATCCGGGTCCCCAACCCCCACGGCCTCCCCCACCTCACCTTCCCAAAGTGACCCCGGCCCAGCACCGCCAGGAACTTGAAATCCTCAAGGGTCAGGGGCGCCTTCCTCAGGGGACTGTGGAGAGAGGACACTGTGGGGACAGGGACAGCGGACGGGGCTCAGGGGTGGGGACGGGGGAGGGTGTCACCTGCACAAGGCGGGGCCTGGGGTCCCCTGGGTCTCTGAAGGGAGCTGGGGAGCGGTGGTCGTTTCCCGGACTGGGGAACTCTGGTGGAGAGAGGAGGTGAGAGCGAGGGAAGTCAGAGGCACCCTGAACCACGAGGGCCACTGAGGCCGCTATCTACCTCCGACCTCACCTGCCCTCCCACAGACCTCACTCGCTCACTCCCCTGCAGCCACTCTGTTCCCTTCACTGTGCCCTGAACACACCAGGCATGTTTCCACCCCAGGAGCTTTGCACAGCTCGTCTCTTCACCAGGAAGGCTCTTTTCCAGACACCTGCCTGGCTCCTCTGTCACCCCCTTCAGTGCTTTACTCACCGTCACCTTCACAGCTGGTCAGCTGAGAACTAACAGAACCCCCAGAACTCCTACCCCTCCTCTGCTTCATTCTCTCCTCAGCACGTCTCATGCTGCTGATATATTTTATCATTTATCCACTTATTGCCTTGACTGCCATTAGCCCTCAGAGCTTCTTAACTCTTTACCCCACACGCGGGTACAAGCTTGAAAAGAATCAAAACATTTTAAACGGAAAAGAAAATGACCTACTGGTCCATCATCCTCCACTACAGACACAGTTCTAAAAATTCACTCAGTGCAGACAGGTGCACGATGGGAAACACTGTCTGCTCCTGCCCCAGTGCCCCCAGTGCTGGCACCATTAACGGTGTCCTGGGGGCCTTTCTAGATAGATTCTACACCCACACAAGCAAAAGCGCCGGCCCGGGCTCCGCTTTTCTTGCACCCACCATTGACGACATTCCAGTCTTGCATCTCCCACTGGACAAGCTGTCTTGGAAATCATTCAAGGCCGGCACCTGGAGCCCAGGCTCCTTTTTCACCTCTGCATACTACTCCATCCTGCCACTGATTTAGCAGTGGTCTCTAGGCTGACCCTGCAGTTGGTTCTGCTCTCGCCCACACTATGTGGCTAAAGTGATCATCCACCACTGGCGTCCAGGAGTGGAGGCGTGGGGTCAAGACCACGTCCACTGCAACTCAGGAGCGACGCCCTCTCAAGGAGACACAGCACTTTGCACGCTTCCCACCGACGGCCTTTTCCCTGCACCCCCCCAGCATTTGGTGTTATTAAACTTTCGGATTTTTTTGGCTAAATTCATCTAATTTACTGAGCTATTTCATTTCCTCTCATGCCGTGAAGCGTATATCATTATCCTTGTTTTTACAAATGAGGCATGAAACGGACTCTGTGAGGGGCACCGGCGCCAGCTCGCCGGTGCCACCGCCTCGACCAGGGTCCGTGAACGTCATGTCTGACACGGTCAGCGAGCCATGAAAACCTTTCACGTTTTTAAAGGGGTGGGCAAAGGTCACAAGGAGAAGATATTTCATGATCCCTGGAGGCAACGTGACCCTGGCATGTCAGCGTCCCTCAGCAAGCCTTCTCCAGACGCGGGCCTGTCCAGCGGGCAGCCATCCTCTGCCACGGCGCTGCCGAGTTGTCACTGGGACCTCCCGGCCCACACGGACTCTACAGCCTTCACGGAGAAGGCTGCTGGTCTCTGACCTGGATCCAGATGCAGGACACGCCCCTCTCCCTGCAGGCTCCCTCGTGTCCCCTCTAACCAGCAACGCCCCACCCAGAGAACACCACTCTCTTGACTTCTATCCTTGACATGAATTTTAAACATGCTCATTTTACAGGGCAGTGCCCTGAGCAGAGAGAGGCGAAGCTGCATGCTGTAGATCACACAGCTAGGAGGTGGCAGAACAGGAATGGGGACCCAGGAGGCTTGGCTCTTGAGCCCACGATTTTATCCAAGATAGAGAAGTGGGCCCTGACCCTGGCAGAAAAGTGGTGTGTGACCAGGGAAGTTCCCGGAGGTCTCTGGGCCTTGAGTGGAGAAGGAGGCCCCCTCATGCTGCCCAGGCCAGGCTGAGGGGAAAGTGGGGGAGGCTTACCAGACTCGACGGGCTGGAAGCAGGGCCTGCAAGGCTCTTCTGGGGCGAGCTGTCCAATGCGTCAGCCGCGAGGTTCAGCTTCTCCAGGGAGATGTCGCTGCAGCACAAGGGGTGGCAGTGTCTCTGGGGCCTGGGGCCCACCACCCCGGGATGCAACCGGGGGCGACAGAGACCCCGGGACCCTCCCTGCTTACCCCGTGGACCGGGCCTCGGGCCCCGGAGAAGCCCCGGGGCTGAAGGTGCTTGTAGCGGTGGCGCTGGGGATGAGCCGGCGCAGCAGCCGCACCCAGGTGGCGACATCAATGTTCATCTGCCTGGCGCGCTGGAACGCCTTCCCTGGGGACAGCTCAGGGTCACCGCCCAGCTTGCCCGGGCCCGCCCCTCCATGAGACCCCTCTCCTCCCACCCTGGCCCTGCCACCCCAGTCCCACCCCTCCGCAAGACCCCGCCCCTCCCGCCCAGGCCCCGCCCCTCCGCGAGGCCCCTCCCCTCCCACCCAGGCCCACCCCTCCCCTCCCACCCGTCTCTCCCCTCCGCAAGACCCCGCCCCTCCCCCAGGCCCCGCCCCTCCACGAGGCTCCTCCCCTCCCGCCCAGGCCCACCCCTCCCCTCCCACCCCTCGGCAAGACCCCGCCCCTCCTACTCAGGCCTGCCCCTCCGCAAGACTCCTCCCCTCCTGCCCAGGCCCCGCCCCTCCCACTCAGGCCCGCCCCTCCCCTCCCACCCTGGCCCTGCCACCTCAGTCCCGCCCTTCCACAAGACCCCGCCCATCCCACCCAGGCCCCGCCCCACTCCCGCCCCTCCATAAGACCCCGCCCCTCCCACCCAGGCGTGGCCCCTCCTGCCCAGTCCCGCCCCTCCACAAGACCCCGCCCCTCCCGCCCCGGGCAGCTGCTCACCCTGCTGCTTGGAGAAGATCTTCTTCTGCCGTTGGAGCCGCGGTATCCGCTCGATGACGGGGTTGCGGAAGGTGACCTGCAGAGGGGCCACCGGTGAGGACCCTCGCCACCTCCAGGCAGCTTGGTGGGAGGCCCTGGGGGCATAGGGGTGCACACCCGTATGTGTTGGGGTTCCGATCACGGGCATCGCGTCTAACCGCGGCGCACATGCAGCGCACTGAGGGATGGTAACGCCCTTCCGCCGCCCAGCAGGGCCACCTCCTGAAGGGCCGTCGTGGGAGGGCAAGCAGCAGGCCACCAGGCCCCTCTCTAGGGCGGGGAGGGGTCTGACCCAACAAGATGGACACACAACTCCAGCAAACATCCAGCCACGTGGTCCAGCGTCCTGATGCCCCCCGCGTGGTCCCAGCCCAGCAGCGTCAACATCACCTGGGGACTTGCTGGAAACGCAGATTCTCGGACCCCCACCTGGACCCACTGGATCAGAAACGCTGGTGGTGGCGCCCAGCAGCCTATATTCAACGAGCCCACCAGGTCACACTGGGGCCCATCCATGGGAGACAGCACCGGTCTAGCTGGATTCTCCCAGCACCAGCACATCTTCTAGAAGGTGCTAAAATCACACAACTGCGACCTTGCGTTCGATATGGTCAGCAATAGCCACATGTGGCTATTTAAAGTTAGTAAAACTTAAGTAAAATTAAGATTTCCGTTCCCTGGTCACACTGGCCATGCTTCAAGTGGCTACTATCCTGGAGGGGTGGATACAGAACATGTCTGTCTGTGATAGAACTCAACTATTGTAGGCTCATCAACAACAGAACTGCAGAAAGTTCCACTGGACACTGCCTTGGGAGAGGCCCAAGAACAGAAGAGAGCGGTAGAGAAAACCTGGGCGGCGAGGCAAGGGCCGGCCAGCGCCCAGCACCACTGCCATCGCACTGGCTGAGGACCAACCTCTGGGCCCGCGATGGACCCAGCGCCCCAGCTCCTCCAGCAGGAGACGGAAGAACTCCCGCCTGAGGAGACAGATGCACACACAGAACAGGCACATGGGCATGTAAGGGGCAAATTTAAAGAATTGTTAGGGATGCTTGGCAAATGAGGGGCCAGTGACACTCCCTCTCGGAGCCCAGCTTCCTCCTGTGTCCAGTGTGACTAACGACAGCCTCCTGCACGGGGTTGTTGCACCGAGTGACCAGTCAATGCCAGCAAAGCATGGAGGACCGAGCTCCCTCACACGGCAGGGGGCCAGAAGGGGGTGCCATTCAGACACGGGCTCTCACCAGGGGACAGTGGCAATGTCTGGAGGCCTTTTGAATTGTCACAAATTGGGGGGTGCTACTGGCTTCCTGTGGGTGGAGGCCAGGACTGCTGCCCCACGCCCTGCAGTGCACAGCTGGCCCTGCGGCCAAGACCGGCCAGGCCCTGTGGTCTGTGGTGCCGAGGGCGGGTGCCCCGCAGTGGACCCCAACACTACTGCGGGAGGGCCCTCTCCACACAGCTGTGCCTCTGGCAGCAATCTCCAGGACACGCCACCAGGTTTGCTTTTATTCTTCTGGCTTGACAAAATGTTATGTCTTCTTTTTTTTTTTTTTTAACTATCTTGCCTCAGAACAAAACCAGTCCCAGGTTGTCAGGCCATGAATGTGGCTAATTATATGTACTTTCCTATCAAATTCTGGAGACTGACTGAAAACACCTCTTCCCCTTCTAGCAAACTGGGAGCAGGGGTGCAGGAAGCCTGTTCTGAGGGTCAGGGCAGGCAGTACCTCGGCCACCAGGCAGCCCTGGGGCTCCATGTCCAGCTGCACCTCATGCCTCTCGTTGTCCAAGAAATCCTCCAGCTTCAGGAATTTGAGGGCACACAGGCCCCGCTGATCCCGCCAGAGCACAGCCAGCTCCAGCTCCCGTGCCTCAGGAGGAGGAAGAAGGCCATCACTTGGGGTGCCTGAGGTGCAGAACCCCTCCAAGCCCTGGCACCCCCCAACACAGCTCACCCTCTCCAGCTCCAGGGTGAAGCTCTGGTCCCAGGCGCTGGGGCCACACGGCTTCCAGGACGTCTGGCCCACCACCGTGTTATCCAGCTTCAGCACGGTGCTGACCTCGCCTGGAATGGGGTGGGGCTGGGCATCAGGACATGCTGGGGGGGTGGGTAAGCCCCTGTACCTTACTGAAGAAATCTCCCCTTCCCCCAGAACGTTCTGCTATGCTATCTCAACAAAGCTTTAAGGTTCTGCCTTCCACTCAAGGCCTTTAATCGACTTCCAGTTGACTTTTGTGTATGCTGTGAGGTAGGGATCCATTCCCTCTATATGCAAGTTCCAGCAATATGCTCCTAAGTATTCACCCTGGAAAAAAGTGCATGCAGGTACCCATCAGGAGATGCACAGATACAATGCATATATAACGGCCTCAGAGTAGAAACACCTCACTCTCCATTAACAGGAGAATTCATATATGACTGTAACATGGACTTATTAGCTGAACAAAGAAAATGCTGATATTCAACTATTTTTTACATAAAAAAAAAAAAGAAAGACAGGGGGCCGGCCTGGTGGCACAGCGGTTAAGTGCGCACTTTCTGCTTTGGCAGCCTGGGGTTTGCTGGTTCAGATCCCGGGTGCAGACAAGGCACCGCTTGGCAAGCCACACTGTGGTAGGCGTCCCACATATAAAGTAGAGGAAGATGGGCACGGATGTTAGCTCAGGGCCAGCCTTCCTCAGCAAAAAGAGGAGGATTGGCAAAGAACTTGAAATCGGCAATTCCAAAAGTCCCATGCACCCCTATGTTCATGGCAGCATTATTTACAATAGCCAAGACGTGGAAGCAACCTAAGTGCCCATCAACTGATGATTAGATGAAAGAAGATATGGTATATATACACAATGGAATACTACTCAGCCATAAAAAAGGATAAAATCGTCCCATTCACAACAACATGGATGGACCTTGAGGGTATTATGTTAAGTGAATTAAGCCAGATAAAGACGAACTCTGTATGACTCCACTCATAGGTGGAAGTTAAACACGTAGACAAAGAGAACTGATTGGTGGCTACCAGGGGAAAGGGGGAGTGGGGGGAGGGCACAAAGGGTGAAGGGGTGCACCTACAACACGACTGACAGACAATAATGTACAACTGAAATTTTACAAGGTTGTAAACTATCATAATCTTAATAAAAAGTTAAAAAAAAAAAGGAGGATTGGCAGTGGATGTTAGCTCAGGGCTAATCTTCCTAAAAAAATAAATAAATAAAATAAAAGACAGCAATTTGATATGGCTCAGTCTAAGACAGTGGACTATTAAATAGGAGTAAAGATGAATGAATGCACTACAGTCTCATGTGATAATGTGGATAAGTCTCCCAACGATGGTGAACAAAGGAAGCCATGAGCAGGAAATCTGCTCTGTGTGACATGTGTACAAAGTTCAAATGCCAGCAAAATTTACCTACATCATTTTGAGATGCACACATGGGGGCTAAAACTACAAAGAAAATCAGTGAAGTGATAACCACAAAAATCAGGAGAGTAGCTACCCCTAAGACAGAGGAAGGAGCTTGAACTGAGGAGGGGTCTTCCAGAGACTTCTATTTGTTGACCTGGGTGACAGTAACATGGCTATCTGCTCTATCATTATTGTTTTTTTTCTTTCTTTTTAAGGTATGCTTTTTAGTGAGGAAGACTGGCCCTGAGCTAACATCTGTTGCCAATCTTCCTCTTTCTTTCCTCCCCAGAGCCCCAGTGCATAGTGGTATAACCTAGTTGTAAGTCTTTCTGGTTCCTCCATGTGGGCCGCCGCCTCAGCACGGCTTGACGAACGGTGTGTTCGGTCTGTGCCTGAGATCCAAACCAGCAGACCCTGGGCCGCCAAAGTGGAGCGCATGAACCTAATGACTCGGCTATGGGGCTGGCCGCTGCTCTGTTATTCTTCTTTTATACATACTTTTTTGTACATACGTACAAAAAAGGTTTTTTTTCATTGTGGTAAAATTCACATAAAATTTATCATCGTAACATTTTTAAGTGGCAATAAGCACATTCTCATTATTCTGCAACCATCAGCACCATCCATCTCCAGAACTCTTTTCATCTTCCCAAACAGAAACTCTGTCCCGCTTAAACACTAACTCCCCCCGCCCCCCCAGCCCCGGCCCCCGCCATGCTTTCTATCTACATGAATTTGACTACTCTAGCCACCTCGTATGAGTGGAATCATGTTTGTCTTTTTGTGACTGGCTTATTTCACTTGGCATAATGTCCTCAAGGTTCATCCACGCTGTAGCCTGTGTCAGAATGTCCTTCCTTCTCAAGACTGAATAATATTTCATTGCACGGATGGACCACACTGTGTTTATCTATTCATCCACCAGTACACACGATGGTTGCTTGTACCTTTCGGCAATTGTGAGTAAGGCTGCTGTGAACACGGTGTGCCAATGTCTGTTCAAGACCCTGCCTTCAGCTCTTTCGGGTGCACACCCAGCAGTGGGACTGCTGATCACATAGTAATTCTGTGTTTAATTTTATAAGGAACTGACATACTCTTTCCACAGTGGCTGCACCCTTTTGCACTCCCACCAGCAGTGTACGAGGGTTCCAATTTCTCCACATCCTCATCAACACTGTTATTTCTGTTTTTTTCTCCTTATAGTAGCCATCCTAATGGGTGTGATATGCTAGTTTTTTAAAGTGATACCAGTGTGGGCATCCCAGGACCCCCCTCGCCCTTCAAGGCCCTGGACGCCCACTCACTGGTGCTCTCGGTGTCCATTTTGAGGCTGCTCCGGCCACTGAGGCTTCCACTTCGGCTGTAAAGGCCCCTGGCTGGACGGCTCAGGAAGGGGGTGCGGCTGTCGGGGGTCCCAGGTCCCCCCACCGAGGATGAGGGGTTCCAAGGGATGGTCTCTGGAAGGTCCCTGCAGCCCACCACGCGCACCTCCAGGGTCCCTGAGGGAGGGGCAGGCTCAGGGGGGCCTCTGAGGCTGGCTGAGGGGAAGGGGCCGCAGGTGAAGTGGGCTCGTCCAGAAGCAGCCAGCATGCAAGTGGAAGTTGGGGAGGGACAAGCAGTGGGGGGGTGGGGGGGTCTGATGTCTAATGCAGGGATGGCTGTGCCCGGATGTGAGAAATACCAGACGAGGAGGAAGGGGCGAGGCTGGGGCAGGCCAGACTGGGGAGGGGCTCTGGATGCTGGGGTCTTGGGACAGAAGAGAAGTTCAGGGTAGAGGCCAGAAGTCGAGGCAAGGGAGAGCAGAGCAGGACTGGGGGATCGGGGTAGGATTCCAAGGGCTGATGTGAGGTCTGAGGCGGGGACAGGGGCCTAGGGTAGCCTGGTCTGGTGAGGTAGTGGCTGAGAGGTAAGGAGGGTGGGGCCGGGGGACTTGGGGGACAGGGTCAGAGTTTCAGGGCTGAGGGTTCTGAGAGTGAGGGGCTTGGCTGGGGGATTATGGCTTGAGAAAAAACGAGGACCAGTGGGGGAGCAGTGGGGAAAGTGAGGATGGGGGGATGACAGCAGGAGTCCAGAATCAGAAGTCAAGGAGGGCCGGGGAGTCCAGCGGGCATGGGGCTGTCTGGCCTGGGGCAATGAGGTCCAGGGCTAAGAGGGTTGAGGTGAATGGAAAAGGGAGGGAAAGTCGGGTGGGAGGCCAGGGTTGGGGTGAGTGGAGGTCCGGGTCGGGGGTCTCGGGGCTGGGGGACTCAGAGGGGCCGGGAGTCCAGCGCTGCGGGGTGGGGTCCGGGTGGGGAGGCCGGGACCCACCTGTGAGCGGCGCGGGCTTGCACAGGGTGCTGTAGTGCGTGGCGGGGAAGGGCCCGGCCAGGCGGGCACTGAAGGCTGCGGACGAGGCCGCCGCGAGCTCCTCGCGCAGCAGCCGCCCCTTGGGGTGGTCGGCGGGCAGCTCCGCTAGCCGGCGCTCCAGGGCCTCCCGAAGCAGCCCCAGCTTCTGGTTGGACTCGGTCAGCTTCTCCTGGGCCTGCGGGAGAGGGGCGGGCTGGGCTGGGACGGGGCAGCGCCGGGCGCCCCTCCGCAAGGGCAGACCTGGGCTCCCTGGCAGAACAAATCCTCCCTGGGGCTCCTTCTCCCTGGAGGCCCGAGCCCTCAAACCCTGCACCCCTGCCCCTCGGGGTCGAGGCTCCGCCCCACAGCCCCGGCCCCACCCCGCCGCCCCGCCCCCGCCCCCGCCCCGCCCCCGCCCCCGCCCCACCCCTGGGGCCTCGCCCCACCCCTGGGGCCTCGCCCCACCCCTGGGGCCTCGCCCCACCCCTGGGGCCTCGCCCCACCCCTGGGGCCTCGCCCCACCGCTCCGGCCACGCCCAATCCCTCCGGCCACGCCCCATCCCTCCAGCCACGCCCCTCCTTGCCCCACCCCCACAGGCCACGCCCCCCCGTCCCCGCCCCGCCGCTCCGGCCACGCCCCAGCCCTGGGACCCCGCCCCACCTCTCTGGCCATGCCCCACCCTGGGGGCCCCGCCCCGCCACTCCAGCCGAGCTCGGCCCCATCCACACCTCGCTGACCGCCTTGCGGTCCGGGGCCTTGGCGGCACTGAGCAGGCGCAGCACGTTCTTGGCACCCTCGGCCACCGCGTGCTCCACTCGGAAGTGGTGCCGCAGCTCCTCAATGCGCAGCTCCACGGCCCCCAGGTCCGAACTCCCTGTGGGCGTGAGACACGATGCAGTGAGGCCAGCCTGGGCCCGGGTCCACCCACCCCATTCCAGACACACAGCGGTCTGCAGGAACAGGCACTGGCCACAGACAGACCACCACCAACACGCATCGCTTCTCCCACGGAGGGGTCACAGTGGCACAGTCACTGTCACCAGCAGGCAGTCACTCTTTTTTCCAAATGCCATCGTCCCCAGGGACGGTTCCGGGGAGATAGTTAGGCTGTCACACAGGGACAGTAGTATAGACAGTCACACTGCTCACGCAGGTTTAGTGGCAGATGCGTTGTGAGGGTCCCACTGCACGCCCAAGGATGGTCCCAGGGACACCGTGGACAGCAAGGCAGCCGCAGGATGCAGTCACATAGACGCAGGGGCACTTCGCAAAGAAGGCCAAGGAATCTGACTCTGCCGACGGAGGGGAGAGCAGGGCGACAGTGTGGCCACATCCACGAAAATCAGAGCCACGTGCGCCCTCTGACTCAACGGCCCCAGTGTAGGGGTCCACCCCAGAGACCCTCTGCCCTCGACACATGTGCAGTTTCCACGGCAGCCTTCTTTCTAAGAGCAACAGCCAGGAACGGCCCAATTTCCTCCAGTAGCGGTCTGGGTAAATGAGTGAGGACCACCCACACAAGGAACTACAGTGCGGTTGAGCGAACAGGGACACTGTCGCACAGATATCGCCACACTGTCACTCAGGGTGACAGGGGCATTGTCACTTTGTCACCAGCATAGGCATGCTGTCACCCACAGGCAGAGGAACACACTGTCACAAAGATGTAGTCACACTGCCACACAGGGAGTTTGTCACAGGGTGAGGCTGATATTACACAGACTTGTGACCCCCTGGGCAAAGAGATATTGTCACAGGGGCGGAGGGACATGGTCACAAGACATAAACACTCTTATGGGACACAGTCACAGTGGCAAAACTCACAGGGTTCTAAGTCCAGCCCCAAGAGAGTCATAGGGACATAGTCACAGGGCCACATGGATAAGGCATAGGGACAGGCAAATAAATGCCATCACGCTGTCACACAGGAAGGAGACCCAATGGGTCAGGGAAACAGACCAGCTGTCACATCCAGCGTGAAGTCACAAGGTCACAGCCATGGCCCAACACAGGACACGGGCCAGTCACCCAATGACACAGGGACATACACAAGGACATACTGCCACTGAGAGGCACAAGGTCATGGTCATACTTCTCTATGGCTGTAGGTTCCAGGGACAGTCTCACTGTCCTGTATAACGACCCAGCCTCAGACCCTGGCACTCAGTCACAGTCACACTGTCACCCACAGGTGTGTGGCACTCACCTGGACACCAACAACACAGACAGAGTATCACAGGAACCCTGATATTCATGGGCATGTCGTCTTACAAACATAGTCACACTCATGTCTCCAGGCCTTCTGTCATGTGTACCCAGTCACCAAGACTTTTACACTTACAGGGACGAAGTCGCACTGTCACCCAAGGTTATGACATCACCCAGAGGCACAGGGATGTGATCAGACCATCACACACCATCACTGAGAAGCCCACGTGGGTATTCACGTTACAGACGTACAAGCACAGGACAGTCACACTGACATCTCTCCCCACAAAGACACACGCGTTGTCATCCGAGTTACAAACCCCACTGCTGTAGATTGAACGTGTGTGTCCCCCAATTTCACATGTTGCAGCCTAGACCCCAGTGTGCTGGCGTCAGGAGGTGGGGCCTCCGGGAGGTGACGAGGTCATTGGGGGGGGCCTCATGAATAGGACCAGCGCCCCATAAAGGGGCCCCAGGGAGCACCCTCGCCCCTCCGGCCATGTGAGGACACAGTGAGAAGACGCCGTCTGTGAGCCAGACACTGGGTCCATCAGCACCTTGATCTTGGACTTCCAGCCTCCAGAACCGTGAGTAAATAGTTTCTGTTGCTTACGAGCCCCCCAGTGTGTGGTTCTGTCACAGCAGCCTGAACACACTAACACCCACCGACAGCTGACCCTCCTCTCTCTCACGGTCACCTGCAAACTATCCCCGCTCCCAGGGCATACACGCAGCTCCTGGGCCCAGTCAAGGTCACATCTGCACTGACACACACCAGCAGCACAGACCCAGTCACCCGAGCACACCATACATCAAGACCCTGCCACAGATTCAGGTCGACAATCAGGGTAAGACCCCCAGGCATTCACACACAGACACGCACACGCTGTGGACACCCAAGTTCTCCACAGTGGGGGCCAACGTGACAAGGCCACCACCGGGTCCAGGGGCCTCCCGTCACTGTCATAAAGAGCCAGGGAGTAAATGTTCTGGGCTTGGCAGAGCACTCAGGCCCTGTTGCCACCGTCCAGCTTTGCTGCTGCAGCGCAAAAGCAGCCTCAGACGATGGGAAAGGACTGTGCGTGGCTGCGTGCTAGTAAAACATCACTTACAAAAAAAGGCCGGGCCGGCCCCGTGGCCAAGTGGTTAAGATCACGCGCTCCACTTCAGAGGCCCCAGGGTTTTGCCAGTTCGAATCCTGGGTGTGGACATGGCATCGCTCATCAAGCCATGCTGAGGCAGCATCCCACATCCCACAACTAGAAGGACCCCCAACTAAAAATACACAACTGTGTACTGGGGGGCTTTGGGGAGAAAGAGGAAAAATAAAATCTCAAAAAAAAATTTTAAAAAAAGGCAGTGGTGACTTTGGCCCACGGGCTATAGTTTGCCGATACCTGATCTAGTGCAAACCTTGAATGGAACAAAAGGGGAAACTGAGGCCCAGAGAGGGTCAGGAATGGGTTCCAGTCACACAGTGAGTCACAGCACCAACTCCCCTGCCGCCGAAAGGGACCCCTCACAGGGCTGGGAGCTGAGCCCTGGAAGGTGGCATGCAGGCTGGGCTGTCTCAGGGCGAGGGGCTCACCTTGGGCCTCGTCTGGGGCCACCTGGCTCTCCAGCTGGCCCGCCTGCAGCGCCCGACGGAGCTGCATGCGGATGATGTCGATCTTTGTCTTACTGTCCTGCAGCATCTGCTGGGCCGTCAGCAGCAGCTTCCGGTCCTGAAGGCACAGATGGGCTGTGAGGGGAAGGCCAGGCAGCTGGGGGCTGACCACCAACCCTGCAGTTCATGTGTGGGCACGACAGCGTGTCTCCATGTGTACCCGGGTGTAGAGGGGCAATGTAGCCAGTGGCATTTGAATCCTGGTTCTGCTGCCTAACAGCCATGTGACTGCAGGCAAGCCCCTCGACCTCTCTGGGCCTGCTTCCTCATCTGCAGGAATGGCAGTCCTCACAGCACCGATGCCCACTGGCTGGGACTGATGGAACTCATCTGCGTGTAGGGCTCCGGGCCATGCCTGGTGCCAGCAGGCACCTTGCGTGCGTCAGCTGCCAGAACGGCTCACACAGGTGAGTGTGCCCCAAGGTGGGTGTAGCCTGGAGCCACATGGGTGAGTCCGGGGGTGACAGGGTGAGTGTGTGGGCCAGTCTGCACACGCGAGGTCCAGACACTGGTGTGCACAGCCCAAGGTGCAAGACTGATGGGGCGTGGCCCAGGCCCCGGCGTGTGCACAAACGCCGGAAGCTGGCGGTGGCTTTTCCGTCCACTAGGCACTGTGCTTCAGGACCAGGCCAAGCTCATCTGCGGTGCAGAAGCCTGGGCACTGGCTGACTGGGGGGGCTCTCTGGGTGACGGGGACGCTCTCTATCTTGACGTGGGTGGTGTGTCACAGGCCAGCTTTATCGGGCGGCACCCTGAGGCTTTCTGCACCTTATCCCCGTATGTTACACCTCAGTGAAAGACAAACACAAGCTACGCGGTTGGTGTCCCCCCACGGGATGCTCATGTTTGTGCACGAGCATGGGGCCCCCCAAGTGCGTGTCAGCCAGCGTCCCAGCTGTGGGGCTGACCAGCTCGTCGTGTGAGCGTCTCCAGGTGTCGGTGCAGACCTGCGCGTCCTGGTGTTGGTGTGACTGGGGTGGGGGTGTGTCTGTGACAACTCTAGCCTCTGGGCGTGAATCTAGCGGTCTGTGTGTCTAGGTGTTGATATGACTCACGAGTGTGGCTCTAGATGCCCAGAGACGGCAAGTGTACACAGAGGTGCTGACCTGTGTGTGTGTGTATCAGAGAGAGCCAACGGTGAGACGCCCTCAAGGCTCCGGGGTAACGGACCAAGAGTGGGGGACAGGCTCTGCCGCGTGTGTCTGACGTCTGACATCACCCAGTCACCCTGCTGCCCAGATGCCCCACAAGCACCCACTCAGTCCTGCCTCAAGGCTCCCGGCAGCCCTTCTGTCCCCAACCCCCGTTCCGGGATCTGCGCATGGGGTGCGTGCCGGCCCACCTTGTTGCTGCCGTTGCTGTATGTCTGGATCATATTCTCCGCCCCCTGCTTCACCTTCAGCTCGATGGCCAGCTGCTTCTCCAGGCCGGCCACCAGGTTCAGGCTGGTGGCCGAGCAGGCCGGGCCGCCCGTCCCGGGAGACTGGGGGGCATCTGCGGGAGACAGGACAGAGTCACCAGGGCCCTCACCTCCGTCTGCCTGGGAGGCTTTGCTCAGCCAAGGGGCCCACCCTCTGTCCGGCCTGGAGTCTGCCCTCGCACCGGGGAAGGGGGAGCTGGGGCCCAGGGCCCAGAGGGTCCAACTCCCCAGGGCTCCGGGGAAAGCCCCCTCAGGGCTGGGACGGGACCCAGGTGAGTGAGCAAGCATGCGGCCAGGTGTGCGCGAGTGCTTGGCATTGGCATGAGGGAGTCCGAGGGTGTGGGTGTGGGTCCCTCCGTGACCCGCAGGGTGTTGGGTTGCCCGAGCGAGGGTGTGCCTCCCTGGGTGTTCATGTAACTCCTCAAGACTCCTGAGTTGGGATGACCGTGTGAGATCCTGGGCGCCGGGTGACCCTGTGCGTATGTTTCCGACTGTTGGCACCAGATCTCCAGGCGCTGGTGTGACTGTGTCTGAGTGTCCGGGTGTTGGCACAGCGTGTCTCTGGATGGTGGCATGGCTGTGTGCATCCCTGGAGAGGGGGGTGACCGTGGGGGACCCGAGCTGCTGATGTGACCGTGTGAGGTCCTGGGTGTGGCTGTGCTCTGTCTCCAAGGGCTGACAGGACAGCGTCAGTCTCTGCCTGTTGACACGCCCAGGTGGTGTAAGGGTGTTGGTGTAAGGGTGTTGGGTCTTCGGGCCTTGTCCGATGGTGTGTATACATCTCTGGCCGTAGATGGGACTGTCCATCTGTAAGGCTGGGCAGCCGTGTGTGCCTGCATCTCTGGGTGTGCCCCACATGCTGGTGTAACTGCGTGAGGGTCTCCGGCTCCTGACGGGATGTGTGTAAGGGTCTCTAGTTGCAAGATGAAAAAGTTCAGCAGCTCCCTCGCACAACCATGTGAATCTACTTAACACCGCTGCACGGCACACTTAAATATGATACATTTCATGTTATGTGTTTTTCAACCACAACGTAAATTGTTTTAAATAAATACAAACTAAGGAAATTCTCTAAAGAGTCTTGGGTGTTGTCCGGGTCGTCAGACACTCTGAGCCCTGTGTAAGTTGTGTGCTGCTGTCTGGGTGCGGGCTGACTGTGCGCGCCTGTCTCTGGGTGTTGGCTCTGATGCTGTGTGCGGCTTGAGGCTGCCATGGCCAAGTGCGTCCCTGGGGGTCAGTGAGCCCCGGGGACTGAGGGGGCCACAGCAGGAGCCCCGGCTCACCACGGGCCGCGGCTGCGGGGTCGGGCAGCACCACGTGGGCATGCAGCTCCTGCAGCTGCCGGTGCAGCAGGTCCAGGCGGCGCGAACAGCCGCGCAGCAGCAGCTCCACGGGGCCCAGGCCGCGGCCCAGGTCGGTGGTGGCCCGCCGCAGGTTCTCGGCGCCCTCCTTCAGCTTCAGCTCCCTGCGGATCTCCCGCCTCAGCCGCTCCCGCTCCAGCTCCAGCTGCTGCTGCACCCCTGGGGCCGCCAGGTCCGCGCCCGCCAGGCCCAGCTGCTCCAGCAGGGACCAGCTGTGCGGCTCGCTCTGCGGGGGATGGAGCGGGGTCAGTGGGCCAGGACTCCCACTGGGCCTGGCCTCTCCCGGACTCCCGACACGGGGCCTGCTCCACGTCCTCTGACCCCAAACTGAGGGGGTAGACCAGTCCCTGTCCATGACCCCCCAAGGTCCCAGGGGCAGGGCCTTCTTCCTTCCCTGTCCTCTCAGACTGGGGACCCCATAGCTACCATCCTGCCTCCCTTCATCTGATCCTTATGGAGGACAGGCCCCAGCACCCCACCACTGTGCCCCTCCAAAGTAGGGGGCCCCAAGGACAGGCCTTATCTCCCTTCCACTGCACCCCCAAATGAGGAGGCCCTGGGGCAGACCACCCCTTCCCCCTGCTGCTGCCAAACAAGGAAGTATCAAGAGCAGGCCTCTGCTGCCCGAGAGTAGGCCCTTCTCGTCTCTGCTGAACCCCCAAACTAGGAGGCCCCGGGGACAGGCCCCGCCTCCCCTCCTCGCATCCTCTGCGACCAGGATGCTAAGGAGCAGGGCCCCGTCTCCTTCCTCCTCTGTCTCCCCGACCCGCGCGTCCCAAAGGCCCATTAGTTTCAGCTGCCAAACAGACACCTCCGAGGCCAGCACCCCACCTCCCGCCTCGGTCCAGAACCTCCGGCCTATGCCACTTGGGGTCCTCGTCCACCCGCACCCCACGGGGACCCCGGCCCCCACCTCCAGCTCCGGGTCCGCAGGGGGCCCGGCCTCCGCCATCCTGGGTCCTGCCGGGGCCCGCCCTCTTCCTGAGCCTCGGCCTGCCGGGGCCCTGCACCCGCCACTTCCTCTTTCTGCCAGCTCCCAGCACCCCATGCGCCCGCCGGCTCTGGGGCATTGAGGGGACCCTCCTCTCGGCACCCACTCCAGGCCAAACTGCTGCTCCAGAGGCAGCCGCAACGGCCTCCCTCCAACCCGAGAGGATGCCAAGGTGCCCATGGCGTGCACAGGCTCCAGGGCGACTCGGGGCGCACACTCTCACAGGCCTACAGGTGTGTGCGTGGAACACAGGCTGGCGTGTGCACAGCCCCACACCTCCCCCGTGTACACTGCTGTGCACACACCCACACCCGCAGCCACGGCCGGCCCACCTCCGCCTTCCTCCCAGACCAGCGCTTGCTGCTCCTGGCCACAGCTGGCAGGCCACAGGGGACTGGCTGGGCCGGCCATCCCCCGAGGCCCACATCACAAGGAGACGGCGCTGGGGGGCTGAGGCAGGACGGCTGATCATAACAGCAGTTGTTACAGGCGGCGCCCAGGCGGACCAGGGCGAGACGAGGAGGCTGAGGCCCGGAGCAGCGACATGCCTGCCCCGAGGTCCCACGGCCAGCAGGAGGAAGGGCCGGGGTCTAAATCGGGAGCGCCCGGAACCCGAGCGCTGGCTGCGCGCCCCACGTGGTCATCTGCCCCTGTGAGGACCACGGCATAAGGAAGGTCTTCCTCAGCCCCCTGCCCACCTCGAGGGCAGCTGCCCCAGAGGGTTTCCTGCAGCCGAGAGCTGCACCCCCGCGATCACACCGACCCCCACAGCAGTCCTGAGCAGCTGCCATTGTTCTCCCCACTTCACAGTGAGGAAACTGAGGTTCGGAGGTGACAGCAGCAGTTCTCAGTGGGAGGGTTTCGCCCCCCCCGACCCCCGGCGGCATCTGGCAACGGTCAGAGACCTTTTGGGCTGTGACAACCAGAGGTGGGTGCTACTGGCATCGACTGGGTTGAGTTCACGGGTGCTGCTCAACCTCCTCAGTGCCCAGGACGTCCCCACCTCAGTGATTCAGCCCCAAATGCCAGCAGTGAGAGGCTGAGAAACCCCGGAACCCAAGGACACAGGTCACACCCTGGGCTGCTGACCACGACCACCTGCAAGGGTCTCACGGCAGCTCCCCTGCAGAGCGCTGTCTGCGTCTCCCTCCCTCTCCCCAGGAACACTCTCGGAGCCCCATTTTTCTGACAGCAGAACTGAGGCTCAGAGAAGCCAAGGCACTGGGCCCAGGACACCAGCGCTGAAATTTAAATCCAGGCTCTCCAAATCCTGCCGGCTCCAACAAGCCCCGCCCACTGCCCAGCCCCACCCTGTCCCCAGCAGGCAGAGCAGGGGCACAGCCAGCCATTCGCAGGGCCAGCTCAGACGGGGACCTCCAGGCCCCGAGAGGAGGAGCAGGCTCCTCAGGCCCCACCTCTGATAGCGGAGGCCTGAAAATATGCAGAGCAGGGAGGAAGGCCGGGCCTCCCGGGTTCTCTTCCCTCGGGTGACTCACTCCTTCCTCGAGGGCAGGGGTCACCCGAGGGCCAGCACAGCGAACCCATGAATCAGGGGTCTGGCCCAGCCTTGGAGGATCCCTGCTCCCCCTCTCCCACCATGAAGCAGGAGACCCCGGGGCCCGAGGGCCTGCCTCCCAGAATCCCCCTCTTCCCAGAGCGGCCAGGGGCCTAGACCCCCACGTCCGGAGATTTCAATGCTTTGGGCGTTTCTGGAATCTGGACAGGACATCCGTTTGCCGGACACAGAACAGACAGGCACACATCGGGACAGAGAAACAGGGTGGCGGGCCCAAGCAGCCATGAGGAAAGGATGACCAGGAGGAGAGAGGACAGCGAGCGAGAGAAGGGACAGGGGCCGGGGTGCGGGTCCAGCCTGGCTCCAGGAATCGCAGCCTCCGTCCCGGTCACGTTTGGTACACACCAAGCGCATGCATGCGCCGGGGGATTCCTACACAGCCCCTCCAGGGCCGGGGGTGGACGCAGGGACCCCGGCCCTCCGCGGCCCCAAGGTCTGACCTTATGTGATCGGCAACACCAGATACGCCCAGCTCCTCGGCAAGGCTGGCAGGCCATCAGCAGGACTAGGGTGGGGGTCGTGGGGTGACAGGGGAGACACAGAGGGGATGGGGGCAGGTGCAGAAGGAGACGAGAACCCAGTTACAGGCAACGACATGACGGCACAGAGGCACAGGATATCTCAGACGGGAGTCACTGAACCCAAGAAGTTGGGAAGTTGGCTGGCCCTGCTGGTCACAGATGGGGACGGTGAGTCCAGAGCTGTGATGTCCACCAGGTGGCACAGGGAGAGCCGGGCTGGGCGGCAGGTTGGTGCCAGTCACCTGCGCCTCTGTGTGTATGTTTGTGGGCGTGCCGGGGTGACCCAGCCCTGTCACCCATGCCCAGGTAGGATTCCAGGCAGGAGAGAGTCCCGGGCTGTCCAGTGGGACACTCCCCACCTGGGAAAAGGTTCCACCTGGCAGCCCGGAGGGTGGCCGTGCGGGTCCCCGGTCCCCAGACCTAACTAGGTGACTCGGGCACTTCCGCCAACAGGTGCCAATCTGGGTAGCGTCGGGACCATCGTAAAGCTCAGTCCCGAGGCGGGGGCGGGGGAGGGGCCCGGGCCGGAGGCCTCCTCCCCTCAGCGGCGCCGCGCCAGGCACCTGCCCCAGGTGCAGCGGCACCTGCCGGGAGCCGGGAACCGAGCGCTGGGGAGGGGGCGGGCGGCGGGGACCACGGGCACCGGGACGCGCGGCCGGCCGCAGACGCCCCAAGTCCAGCCTCCGCGCCCCGCATCCCCGGGGAGGGGCGGGGCCCGGGAGCGGCGCGGCCTCCACCTGCCGCGCGGGCCCGTCCGGGGGGCGCCGGGCGCTCGGGAGGCCCCGGGCCCTGCCCGCCTCGCGCGGGCGGCCGCAGGTGCGCCTACCTGCACGGCGTCGCTGGCCATGTCCTCGCGCCGCCCGCCGGGGTCCCCGCGCGGAGGGGCGGAGCGCGCGTGCGCCGCGCGGCGGGAGGGCGGGCGCGGCTGAGCCCTGGCGCGGCCCGCTCCGGCCTGTGCGCTCCGGCCCCGCCTGGCCGGCAGCGTCCGCGCCCGCGCCCGCGCCCTCCGCCCCGGCGGCCGCCGGCCGGTCACGTGAGCGCCGCGGGCCCAGGCGGCCGGGGCGGGGCGGGGCGGCTCCCGGCGGCCCCCGGGGCTGCGGGCGGGGGGCGGGGGTCCGCCCGCTGGCCCCGCCCCGGCCGCCTGGGTCCGCGGGGCCGGTCCGAGCGCGGCGCCACCTGGGCCCCGCGAAGAGCAGAGAGCTCGGCCCCGCGTGCGCCGCCGGGCCTCCCGGGGGGCCCCGGGCCGGGCGCGCGCCGCCTGGAGACGAGCTCGGGGCGGAGCTGGGTTCCAGTCCCGGCGCCGCAGGCCTTGGGTGAGCCGCAGACCCCCAGAGCGCCTCGTCTGGGAAACAGGAAGGGCTTTCCCGCCTACCCCTCGGCTGGGGATGCAGTTAAATGAGATCGTGCACGCCAAGTGCAGAGGACACAGTAAGCGCTCGATAAACGTTGGCTGCTGTCATCTTTCAGGCGATTGTCGTTACGAAAGGGGGTTCGCATCCCGGCTCGGTCACCGCCCGCTGGGGTCGCGGTGGCTGCTGAGCCGCAGTTTTCCCCGCTGTAAAATGGGGACCAGCCTCTTCTTCCGGCTGCTGCATGCAGGTGGCGCTCCATAAATGCAGACTCGCGTCCAAGCGGAGGCGGAGGGTGGAGGCCTCTGAGGAGCTGCTCCAGGGTCTCTGGAATCTCCGGGGCGTGCAGTTTGGGTCGTGGCCGACCCCACGCTCCCTGAGAAACGCGGCGACGGAGCCCACCGCGGTCCCGGGGCGGCGCGGGCGGCGGGATCTTGGTTACCTGCGGCTCTGCGTTCGTGTCGTCCCAGAGACCAGCGCGCCGTGTTTGCTTTCTCTTCCTTCTCTGGACGGCCCTATGGGGGTTTTAATAAAGAAAGAGAAGGAGGTGGAGGAGAAATTATATCCACCCAGAATCCACCCGCTTCCCACCGCTTCCACAGCCTCGGCCAGGTCCAGTCTCCATCACTGCTCACTCTGGACCAGGGCAGTCGCCTCCTCCCAGGTCCTTGGGCTCCTCCCTTGATCTCATAGTCTGGTTTCCCCATAACAGTCCCAGGGCGCCTGTGAATACCCGAGTCAGGTCATGTCCCTCCTCTGCCTACATCCCTCTATGGTTCCCACCTTCCTCAGATTAAAAGCCAAAGTCCTACCCGCCGCCCGGAAGGCTCTGCACCATCTGTCCCCTTCACCTGCCCTCTCTCCTCGCTGCCCCCCTCTCCCGCTTGCTCACTCCCTCCAGCCATGTGGGCCTTCTGGCTGTACCTCGAATACTTATCCATTGAATTAACACGTTTTTTTAAAGGAAGCATTTGACCTACTTCTTTTGCTCCTGATTTTTGAGGCTTTTCCCTGGCCTCAAAGAGGCCTCAGAGAGGAGCGCCTCACCCCACTTACGGAGTCAGGGTGTTAACTGCCCCGGCCCTGAGGGACAGGATACCTTCCTCAAATCTTCCAGCCTGCCCATTTTACAGATGGAGGATGTGGCAGAGCAAGGCTCCGAGGCAGCCCGGGCCTGGGCCACCTCGTCTGGGCAAGGGCCCGCTGCCGCCTGCCAGTTTCCAGGCTGCCTCCCGGGATGGAGTAGGGGAGCCCTGCCAAATGCTCACTCCCAGCTTCCAGCATTCATTTACTCGGAGAACGTTCATCGACGCCCGCTGGGGACTTTGGTGGCACCGGAAACAGTCTGAGCTGGAAGCTTGGAAACCAAGAACTAGTTGTCCGATTTCGACCAAATGTGATAACGCACCAGCACCTCCCTGCAGCTGCTCTGGGGCCTTGGAAACCCTAAATCACAGCCCACCCCTACCTCTGCCGGCTGGAAAGCCTGTTCCGGACTCTTAGGAAAACTTCCCACCCCTCACAAGGTGGCCCTGTCAAGCCTCTGCCCACCTGTCCACTGCATTCCCCTCCGCTGCCCTCATCCCCATCCAGCAATGCTGGCCTTCCCTCTGTTCCTCAAGTGTTCTCACCTTACTTCCAACCACAGGGCCTTTGCAGTGGCTATTCCTTGGTCTAGAGTCCCCCTCCATCACATCTCTCCAAGGCTGGCCTCTTCTGATCATTTACGTCTCTGTTTAAATGTCACCTCCTCTGAGAGGCCTTCCCAGGGACTCTCCATGCCCCGGTCATATCTGGCCCGTGGCCCTATTTATTTATTTTAATGGAAATTGCCCAGTGTCTGGCCTATGCTCGCTCCATCTTTGTGGGATGAATGAGTGGACACGGTTTGAGGCGTCAGGAGAAAGTTATCCCAGACCTGTGGAGGCAGCTGCCCCACTACAGAAGAGGCAGCAGGGCTGGCACTGAAGTTGAGCTGTGAAGGACAATTTAGGAATTTGCAAAGGAGATAAAGAGGAGAAGGGTGTCTGGAGGAAAGAACAGCAGGAGAGAGGCCTAGAGGTACCCAAGGGAGACCCCTGCATGTCCTGATGCCTCTGCCCGCATCTCTGCCTGCACTGCCCTCACTCCCTCCACTCCGGCCACATAGCCTCTCACTGCTCCTCACTCATGCCCTAGTCCCACCTCAGGGCCTTTGCACTGGCTGTTCCCTCTGCTTGCAATACTTCTCCTCATCGTGGCATTCTCTCTTCCTCATTTTATTTCTGTCTTTGCTCAAATGTCACCTTCTTAGAGAAGTCTTCCTTGACTGCATCTCCACACAAGCCCCACCCCATCCTCCCCAGGCTGCCCCTCTCATAGCTTGGTTTTTCTTCCTTGCAAATTTTAATAAATTTGACTCTATTTTCTTTTTTTAAAGATTGACACCTGAGTTGACATCTGTTGCCAATCTTCTTCTTTTTTTTTTTTCTTCTTCTTCTCCCCAAAGCCCCCAGTACGTAGTTGTAGATTCTAGTTGTGAGTGCCTCTGGTTGTGCTATGTGGGACGCCGCCTCAGCATGGCCTGATGAAGGGTGCCATGTCCACACCCAGGATCTGAACCAGCGAAACCCTGGGCCACCGAAGCAGAGCACACAAACTTAACCACTTGGCCACGGGGCTGGCCCCCTCCATTTTCTTTCTTGCCTGAGTCACCAGGAGGATGTCAGCCGCCCCAGGGCAGGGATCACTGTCTGTCTTGTTCACTGCCAGGTCCCCAGCTCGTAGAACCAGATCCAGCACATAGACGGTGCTCAGTAGATAGCTGCTGGATGAACAGATGGACGAACAGACCCCACGTCACAGGCAGGGCTAGAGATTTTACTGCTGATGAACCTAGAGTGGGGGGCCGGCTCCAGATGTTGCAGGTGGTGGGGACGGTGTGGCTCCAGCCCCTCCCTGTACCTCAGACTTGACTCTGAGGACTGTGGGAGCCACTGAGGGATTCTTGGCAGGGGAAGAACTGACTGAGGATTGCATTTCTCAAAAGATAAGGCTCTTTGCAAACCAAGTCTCCCCCAATAAGGGGCCAGAGGAAGAAACAGGAATAGATTTATCTGACACCAAAAGAACTTAATGCATCGACAAGGGTAAACTCAAAAACATTGTGTAGAAGGGAGATTAAAAAAAGCAAGTAGAGGGCTGCCCCTGGCCGAGTGGTTAAGTTCCAGCGCTCTGCTAGGGTGACCTAGGGTTTCACTGGTTCGGATCCTGGGCACAGACATGGCACTGCTCATCAAGCCACGCTGAGGCGGCAGCCCACATAGCACAACTAGAAGGACCCACAGCTGAAAATACACAACTATGTACTGGGGGAATTTGGGGAGAAAAAGGAAAAATAAAATCTTTAAAAAAAAAAAGCAAGTAGAAAAATGATACAGTTTGACACTTAGATCAACCACTGAAAACAGAAGGTGAAACTATGTAGCAAGTTGGCAGAGTGTATGGAGCAGCTGGCTGCAGGCTGCCCCGGCTGAGGCGCTCAGGCTACCTGTGTTCCAATCCGGCCACTACTGCACACTAACAGTGACGCCCTGGGCAAGTCACTTCGCTACTCTGTGCCTCAGTTTCTTCATCTGTAAAACAGGATGATAATAGTGGTGCCTACCTCATAGAGTTGCTGGGAGCTTATTATGAATTAATTCTTCTAAAGCACAGAAGAGGGGAGCAGTAATTGTTCGGTATCATTTTTATTTAGAATGCTGTTTCTGTGTTGGTGGAGGGGAATGGAGCTGGGGAGGTGAACACAGGTGACTTCCACTTTATAGAGTGTTATGTCATTTATTCATTTATTTATATTTATTTTTTTTGAGGAAGACTGGCCCTGAGCTAACATCATGCCCATCTTCCTCTACTTTATATGTGGGACGCCTGCCACAGCATGGCCTGCCAAGCGGTGCCATGTCCGCACCCGGGATCCGAACTGGTGAACCGCAGGCCATCGAAGCAGAACATGCGCACTTAACCACTACGCCACCGGGCCAGCCCCTATGTCTTTTATTTTTAATCCTTTTTTTGACTGTGGCACAATTTACGTGTGGTGAAGTGCACAGACCTTTTGGGCTGCAGCTCCTTGAATTTTTAGATCTGTATACACCCTGTGGGCGTCACCCGGCCCACCCCCACCGCGTCAGTTTCGTGCCCTTTGCAGCTTCTTCCTGCAGATTCTATCGTCACAGACTAATTCTGCTTGTTCTTGAACTTCATACCACGTGGAATCACCTTATGATTCTTTTATATCTGGATTCTTGCACTCAACATGTTTTGTTTTCTATTGTAAGAAAATTCACATACCATAAAACCCAGCCCTTTTTTTAAGTGTGCAGTCCAGTCATTTTTAGTATCTTCACAAAAAACATGATGTTTCTGAGATCCGTCCGCAGTGTGCTGTGTGTCCATCGTTTATTGCTTTTCCTTTCTACTGCTGTTCCGCGGTGCGGGTGGACCACAGGCTCTTTGCACGTCCACTTGTTGACAGACATTGGGTTTGCTTCTAGTTTGGAGCCATGGTGCATGAACAGTGTTCCTTGCGCATACCTTCTTGTGGGCAAAATGTGTTCCATTGACTGTTTGAGCCACACGGAGGAGGACTGCTCGGTCATGACAGATAGGCCTGTTTAACCCAATGGGTCGCCAGCAGGGTGATTTTGTCCCCTCCCCCAGGGGGGACGTGAGCAATGTCTGCAGACATTTTTGGTTGTCACGACTGGTGGGGGGGGTGCTACCATCACATGGAGGCCAGAGCTGCTGCTCACCATCCTGCAGTGTGCAGGGCAGCGGTGCTGAGGCTGCGAACCCCGGGGAACCTTACCACAAACAGCCAACAATCCCACAGCCATCGCCCCGTTTACACGCCCCCCCCAACCGAGGGTGAGAGCTCAGGCTGTTCCGAGGCCGCCTCGGTCCTTCGTATCGTGAGTCGTTTTCTTTTTAGGCATTTGGGTGGGTGTGTTTTAAATCATTTACGTCTTAAAATAATTCTGAAGTGAATCAAGGCAGCATGACAAACGTTAGCATGTGTTCCTCTTGGCTGGCGGACGTACTTTAGGAGGCTCCCATCTCTTCTGGATTTAAAACTGGCACGGACATATTTTTAAACAGTAGAAGTGCCCCCTGGCTGCACAGATCGTGGGTGTGCTGGGGTGTTTTCCTGTTTTCCCAGACTTCTCAACTGGACTCAGCCGGCTTCGGCTGCCTCCTCCATCCTCGTCTCAGATGATCTAGTTAATCCGAGCTCGCCTCCCGCCTGCTTTCCCTGGGCGCCTCCTCTCTCCCCGGGGACTGGTTTTCTCCAGGCTCCCAAGTTACCTGGCTGTGCCCTCTGTTTCCACCTTCAGAGGATGTGGACAAGCCTCCTGGAGGGATGGCCTGGGCCTGCCCCCCTGCAATGGAGATGCTAACGCACGTGCCTCATCCCTCCGCTCCTGGTGGGGATCCAATCTGTGGGTATATTTAGATTTCTCAGAACCAGGCTGAGCACCAGGGTGGGGGACTAGGGTAACGAGAAGTGAAGTACTTGCCTTGGGCATAAAATTTAAGGCGGCGCCAAAACACCTCGAGATACACGGTTTTAATGTAATATTTATTAAAAAATCAAAATTAATGCAGAAAAACCCAAATAAAGCCAGGATCAGCAATCCTGATCTCTTCCTTCCGCCTCAGGGGCCAATAGGGCTCAGCTCCATACAGCACTGTTTCTTAAAGTTTTGCCATTTTGTTCGTTACAGATTTTTTAAATTAATTTTGATTTAAAATAGTGCGTTCAAATACGATTTATGTTGATGCCTGAATTTTCATGCCTCCTGCATCCCGGCCCCTCCAGGCACCCAGGGCGCCCTGTGAATGATGCGGATGGTGTCTGCTTACACCGTGCTGAGCCCCTCCGGCCTGGACACACACTGGTTTCTCTTCGCTGGGCTTTTTGGCTGAAGTTATACGTCCGGTGACTTCAGCTCTGAACCTGTTGTCTAGAACATGGACCCCCAGGTAGCCTACACTAAAGAAGGCAAAGGCTAGAACCTTCTTGCAACACTGTGGAGGAAGGTTTAGCGGTGTCAGGGCCTGAGGGAGAGGGAGTGCTGGAGCGGGCTGATTCTGCTTGGCCTACTTGCTTCCCCTCCCCCTCCCAAATCCCCAAACCTAAACATGGCTGAGAAAAGACTGACAACACCAGGTGCCAGCACGGACTGCAAGTCCCTGGAAGTTCCACACGGTGCCGGTGGGAGTGCAACGTGGAACCACCACTTAGGAAAGCTGTCGGGATCTACTCAAGCTGAGCACACCCGTGACCTCCGGCCACCATTCCCCTCCTAGGTATTTAACCTAGAGAAGTGAACTCAAGTTTGTAAAAATACCCGTACACGCTTTATAAATAATGGCCAATCGCTGAAGACAAATAACTGTCCATTAGCGGGTGAATGGAGAACCCGTCTGGGCTATGCTGCGGTGCGGCCACAGAGTGGAATACTACTCAGCAGTGAAAAAGCATGAAGTCTTGATACGTGCGGCAACATGGACAAATCTCAGAACACTTTGTGAGCAAAAGAGGACAGGCACAAGAGACGACCTACTGCATGATTCTATCTACGTGCGATCCGAGAACAGATCAAACCACTGATGGAAATCCACAGTGGTTGCCTCGTGGGCGGGGACAGGGCTGTGGCTGACTGCCCAGCAGAACCTTCCGGGGCCGCAAATGTTCCACGTCTTCGCCCGTCAGGTCACTCGGGTGACAACCGTCAAAACTCATGGCCCTGTTACTTTTACAATAAACTTTACCTCGGTAACGTTCTTGGGGAGAAAATAATCTAATACGGGGAAAAAGTGAGCATTAAAAGAAAGTTTCTTGCCGAAGCATCCTGGTTGCGGTTCTGCCGCCTGAGCCCGAGCGGTCGCCAGCAGCGTCTAACCCAGGACGCCACTCTCAGCCGAGGGAACTGCCCCGACCGCCTGTCCGCCCCCGGGCACCCCTCGCCCACCGCCAGCGCCGCCCGCGCCGCACCGGAGCCCGCGCACGCGCCCTGCCTCCCGCGGGGACAGCGAGGCGCAGGGACACGCCCACAGCGGAAGCCCCGCGCTTCCTGCCCGGCGTGGAAGCCACGCTTCATAAGGGCAAGGCGCTCGCCATCGGCCAACCATCCTGGCTTCGATTGCCAGTACTAAACATGGCGGCGCCCGCCGAGCGCAAAACGCCCATCACGTGACCGAGCGCGGGTGGACGCCGGCCTTAGCCAGCCCACTCGAGCGCCTACTTTTAGATGAACCCAAGGCTGAGACACGCCCTCTTTCCTCTCTCCACCAATAGCCTCCCGGCGGCTCCCGCAAGATCCAATCACCGCTTCCGCCTCTCTTGAATGAAAAGCCAGCGCTCCAGTGAGCGGAGCCGCAGTCGGACGCTGCGGGCAGGAAGCGCGACAGCTCGGGTCGAGGCGCGCGACCGGTAACCGGAGTCGGGCGGCTCTTCTCGCAGCCCGCGGAGGCGAACGGGGGGCCAAGTGAGCGGCGGGCCCGGGGCGCGGGGCTGGGGTGCGGGGACGTGGGGCCCTCGGGCGAGCAGGCGAGGGGATACGCCGGGGTTCGAAGGGAGGAGCAGGAGAGGAGGGCGCGAGACACGGGGGGCGGGGCAGTTGGGGTGCAGGTCGCGCGGCGGCAGCCGTTGGGCGCCGCGCGCATGCGCAAGGGGTGGGCCGGCCGTTGGCGCGCGGGGCGCGGGGCGCGGGGCACGCTTCCGGGAGGGGCTGTCATTGCGGCGGCGGGCCGAGCCCGAGCCGAGGGCGATCCTGCCGTCCCGGCGGCCCCGGGCTGGTCGGGGAGGGCGCGGGCGTGGCGGGCTTCTCCGAGGCCCAGGGCCCCGCCGCCCTGCGCTGCCGCCGCTGCTGCTGCGGTGTTTGGGGCTCGCGGTGCCAGAGGCTCCGGGCGAAGAGGCTGTTCCCGGAGGGCCAGCTCGGCGGGGCGGCCCGTCCCGGGGCACTCGAGGGCGGGCCGCCGCCTCCCCTCCAGGCCGGCCTCGTTCCGAGCTTTGCGTCCTGTCCGGTCAGTTCCCGGGAGGTCCAGTGCCTCAAACGCGTCTGCCCCCAAGTCTGCCCCCCGGCAGAAGCCAGCGACGGTGACCCCGCGTCTGCGCCGCCCCCCGCTCCCTCCTGCCCGCGGCTCCCCGGGCGCTGCTCCCTGCTCTTCCCTGTTTCACGCCCCGCTCTTGTCGGTCCTCTTCCGTTTGGCGACTGGTTTTCCCAGCCGCTCGTCTCCTCCCCTCCGTCTTCTGCTCCGGGCACATCTCTCCCGTCGAGTCCCGATGGAGTCACCTGACTCGGAGCCCTGCTCAGCGCTCCCGTTGTTGAGCAAACACAGTGACGACCTGGGCCTGACCGGCTCCTGCAGCTTCGTCTTCAGCCCGCCCACCCCGCCCCGGTCCCCGGGAGCTTCTGGGGCCGCTTCTGCCACTGGCCCTTCCTGGCTCCTGTGCTGCTGCCTGCGGAAGGACCCCTTCTGTCTTTGCCGGTCTGACTCCTCGGGGCTGGTGTCGGAGGGCCTCTTCCGAGAACCAGGACAGGAGAGGCGCCCACCTCAGCCCTGAGCTTGACCTGGAGGCCTTGGTTCTAGTTCCGTTGGTTCGGCCAGGGCTGTTCTGGGCGCCTTAGGTTGCTCTTAGGTTAGAGCAAGCAGGAAAAGCCCTGAAAGGAGTGGGGGACTCGTGCCTACTCGAGGCGGCAGGGGCAGCAAGGGCAGGTGTGCGGCGTGTCTGAGGTGCAGCTGCAAAGCCAGTGTGAGGGCGCTGGGGTGATGGCCTCTGAGCAGAGGAGGCAGGGCCTGGGGGGCCGTGATGGGGACTCTGGACTTGTTCTGAGTGCAGCAGGAGCTCGGGGAGGGTTTTGAGCAGAGGAGAATCGTTCTCTGACTTAGCTTACATAGGCTCCTTCTGGCTGCTGTGGAGAGTCATGGAGAGGGGTGGGCGATGGGAAACAGGGAGACCAGTGAGGCGGCTCTTGGCCTAATGCAGGCCAGGGGCGGCAGTGTCCAATTGCCCGCCAGCCGACAGTGGATACGCTAACTGCGGTGTTCCCATACGACAGAGTATTACTCAGCCACGAAAAGGGATGAAGTTCTGACATGTGTTGCAACATGGATGAACCTCAGAAACGTTATGCTGAATGACAGAAACCACGCACAAACGTCACATCTCACGTGCTTCCGTTATATGAAGTGTCCAAAGTCTGCAGATTCATAGACAGGGAGGTAGATTAGTGATTGCCAAGGGCGTCGGGAGCATAGGATGAAGCTAAAGGGTGCAGTCTTTTTGAGGTGATGAAGTTCTAAGCCTGTGTACTGATTTCACATTTGTACTGACTCTAAAAGCCGCTGACCTGTACATTTTCAGTGGTGTGTTGTGTGGCATGCGACTATCTCAATAAAACTGTTCTAATTTAAAAGAAAGGCAGGGGAGGGGAGCTTGGGAGCAGTGAGGGCGCAGGGGTGAGAAGTGGCCTGATGGTCCTGGTGGGCTTTGTTGGCTGACCGGACAGGGTGGGTGAGAGAGAAGGGACAGAGCCATTGCGAGAACGGACTGCCTGTTCTGAGCTGGGAGAGCTGGCCTGCAGGAGGAGTGGAGTGCGGAGCCCTCCTTGCGGGGGGAGGTGTGGAAGAGTTGGCCATAGCTGAGTCTGGGGCTGTAGCTGAGTCTGGGGCTGCGGGGAGAGGTTGCCGAGGGAAACACAGCTGGGGAAGCTTCTGCCCAGGGATTAAAGCCCTGGGGCTGGATGGAGTCACAGGACGAGTGACAGGAGGGCCGGAGCCTGGGCCCAGACCCCTGAGTGTCCAGCTCCGGAAGGAGGGCTACTCTGGCACTCGCAGCCTGAGGCTAGAGGCTGGACACTGGCTCCGGCAGGGAGGACCAGAGATGCTGTTCCTGCCTTTGGGGTCCTGGTACTTGCACCCAGTGGGCACCTTGTGTGTGTTGGGTTAAATAAAGCCAGGAGGCGACCGAGCTTTGTGCTAATTCCATTTATCCTCTTGGCTGTATTTTTGTCGGCCTGGGCCCAATGGGAGGCCTGTTCACGACAGCACTAATTATTCCCCTGTGCAGACCACACAGCAGGGGAGCCAGGGCTGGGCAGCCTCTGCGCTCTCACCAGCTTCGTCTCTCCAGCAGCCCAGCAGCCCATCCCCAGAGCTCAGGGTCCTGCCCGTGTGGGCTGGGTGGGGTTCTTGCGGAGCAATGCCGAGGGGGCTTCTCAGGCTAGATGGTCTGAGGCCCTTCCTGTGATCTGAGACCTTAGGGCTGCGAAGGCGGCAACTGTGCAGAGATCTGGGAGCAGCGCGTTCCCGCTGGTGCACTGGGCTGTGAAAGCTCGGGGTGGGGTGCCGCGAGGAGCCAAGCAAGCCTGGGGGTGGTTGACAGGGCCAATGAGGAGGGCCGTGGGGTCCATGGGCAGGAATTGGGGATTCACTGGGAGACAGTGGGAGGCCCTTGGAGGGTAGGGGGATGTGCATGTGTGGGTGTGGCTGGCAGGGTTCGGGGAGCTGTGAGGTGGCTCAGAGGCGTAGTACAGGTGGAGTCACATGGGGAGCACGGGAGAGAGTTGATCAGAGAGTGATGTCTGGTCTCGGCTTCCTCAGCTGGGTGCTTCTGTGCCAGCTCCCAACCCGACCCTGGCGCATCGCGCCTCTCGTCGGACTGGTGGCAGCCGCCCGCAGCTGCTGTGCAGCCTTCTCCCTCAGCTCCCTCGCTGGTGGGTTCTTCTGCATGCATCTCAGCTCAGTTGCCTCCCTCGGCCCTTCCTCCCTCCTCTGTTCTCAGCACCATGGCGGAACAGGATGTGGAAAATGAGCTGCTGGACTACGAGGAGGACGAAGAGCCACAGGCTCCCCCCGAGAGCACGCCAGCTCCCCCCAAGAAAGACGTCAAGGGTTCCTACGTTTCCATCCACAGCTCTGGCTTCCGGGACTTTCTGCTGAAGCCGGAGCTGCTGAGGGCCATAGTGGACTGTGGCTTTGAGCATCCGTCTGAGGGTACGCCTCCCTGGCCTTCCCGCCAAGGCCCTCTCACCGCCCGCACCATGGTCCCCTCGGGACCTGGCACGGGGCCTGCACAGAGAGAGTGTCCGGTTGCTGAGGCTCACACGCGCTCTCTCCCTCAGTCCAGCACGAGTGTATCCCCCAAGCCATCCTGGGCATGGACGTGCTGTGCCAGGCCAAGTCTGGGATGGGCAAGACGGCCGTCTTCGTGCTGGCCACCCTGCAGCAGATTGAGCCCGTCAACGGACAGGTGGGTGGGCGCCTGCCCCGCCAGGCCAAGCTCCCTGAGGCAGCGGGAGCCTGGCTCCTCTGCGTCCAAACGCCCATGCCCTCGCTCCTATGTGGGCCTTTGAAATTAAGTACAGTACTGAGTTGTAACAGAACCCCCCAAAATAAGGCAAGAGAAAAAACGGAGAAGTGCCCACCGTCTGGAGGTGGGCTGTTCCCCGAGTCGTGTACATTTCTAGATGGCAGCGTTCATGACGGTGTCACACACAACGCGGTTTCCTTACTGCCATTGTTGCAGACGGGCGCCAGCTGTCTGCTCATGTGACCAATGTTGTCCTCCACGGTCCTAGGGGATCGTTGGGGTGAACACCAGCCTTCTGCTCTTGTCAGGCTGGGGTGCCCCCCTCAGCCGTGTGTGGGGGCTGGGCTCTGTTTCCTCAGGGCAGGGGTGATTTAGTGGGAGGTGTGCTCTGGGCACGTGGTGCTGGGGGCTTGGGTCTAAAGGCAAGGGCTGCCTCCCTTCGTGGTCATGGGTGGGTCACCGGTGAGGCTGGGTGGGACTGTTATCCAGGCCTGCACCCTGGTGCGGAGACAGAGGCCCCCAGAGCTGTGGGAGGCCAGGGAGGCCGAGGGAGGGAGCTCAGGCTGTGAGGAGGTGGAGATGCGGATGGGGTCCCTGGATGGCCTTAGGGGTGGGAGCGGCCGGCCAGGCACCTCCAGGTATGCTGAGGGAAAAGCACTGGTGTGGGCCCTGCCTTGAGTGTCTCCCCTGCCCGCCCCACAGGTGACGGTCCTGGTCATGTGCCACACTCGGGAGCTGGCATTCCAGATCAGCAAGGAGTATGAGCGCTTCTCCAAGTACATGCCCAGCGTCAAGGTGAGCCCCGTCTGGCCCTCTGCAGCCTTGCTGGCCTCGGCCCCTGTTTCCGGGCTTGGCTGCAGCAGCTGTGTCTAGGGCAGTGGTGGTATCTGCTCCGGAAAAGCCCGATGAATCATGCATGGCCCCCGGAGGCCTGCGTCTCAGCCCTGGGGCTCCTTCTCAGTGGAGTGTGGCCGGGCTCTCAGGCCGGCCTCTGCCCCACGGGGCTCTCCTGTTCCCACCCACAGGCCTGGGGTTTGGGGGCCTGCTGGGGCCTGCGGTGGCAGGGCCACGGACTAGGTGATGGACAGGGTGGCCGTTGGCATGAAAGGCAACTTCTGTCTGCCCACACAGGTGTCTGTGTTCTTTGGGGGTCTCTCCATCAAGAAGGATGAAGACGTGTTGAAGAAGAACTGCCCGCACGTCGTGGTGGGGACACCGGGCCGCATCCTGGCGCTCGTGCGCAACCGGAGCCTCAGCCTGAAGCACGTGAAGCACTTCGTGCTGGACGAGTGCGACAAGATGCTGGAGCAGCTGGGTGCGTGTCCCCCCTGGGTGCAGGGCCGCCGCAGGCCCGCCCAGCCTCAGCCGCACCCTCCCCTGTCCTCACAGCCCCCCGGCCGAAGGTCTCCCCAAAGTGGGGTCATGTGGGCACCCAGCACGCGGGCCTTCTGTGAGTGAACTGGGGAAAGTTCTAGTGTTGGCAGAATGCGGCCTGCTGCCTCTGAGCCCAGGCCAAGTGGGCCCACAGGCCCGCAGGAGCGTTTGATGGGCACACACACGGCAGCCCTAGCAGGGCCATGGCCTCGCGCCTGGGGCTACTCTTCAGCCCCACTGGCCGGCGGGAGGTGGGCTTGTGCCCGGCGGCGGCTGCAGCCCTCACCCAGCGGCTGTCTCTGCCTCAGGCTCCCCTCCCTGAAGTGTGGCTCGAGGCGCTGGCTCGGCTGCTCCGCCGCAGCGTGTAAGTGACGGCAGCTCCTGGCGCTCGCTCGCCGAGTCCAGCCCCTCAAGCGCCGGGACTCGCCCGCCCTCCCTCCTCGGCTCCCGGTGCCCTCGTCACGGTGCCCAGGGCTCCCTGGCACAGGTTGGGAGGGCCGGGTCTGCTCTCGGGAGGGGGTCCTGGCCCGGCGGGCACTCACGCCCCACCCTGTCTCTTTTCCCCCAGACATGCGGCGGGACGTGCAGGAGATCTTCCGCCTGACGCCCCACGAGAAGCAGTGCATGATGTTCAGCGCCACCCTGAGTAAGGAGATCCGGCCCGTCTGCAGGAAGTTCATGCAGGACGTGAGTAGGGCGAGACGGTGGCCGACCGCGTGCAGCAGCTTCCGCCCGCTGGCTGGGGCCCGAGCTGTGGCTGCTCCACGACACCCGCTGCCCTCACGGCAGGAGGATGCTGGGGGGCCGGCGCAGCCCTCCTTCCCTCCCCTCGGTCTGGCCAAGCTGGGAGCTGAGCTCGGCCTCCACCTGAGCCAGCCCGGAGCTTAGATCCGGCCGTTGGGAGAGAAGCACTTACTGGGGTTCGGCAGGCCCTCGGGGCAGCATCGCAGCACAGGAGCCGCTCGCTGGAAGGTCCTGGGCAGGCGGGGTGCCCAGGAGTGAGCCCCGCCCGCCCCCGCTCCCCTTCCCGCGCAGCCCATGGAGGTGTTTGTGGACGACGAGACTAAACTCACGCTGCACGGCCTGCAGCAGTACTATGTCAAGCTCAAGGACAGCGAGAAGAACCGCAAGCTCTTTGACCTCCTGGACGTGCTGGAGTTCAACCAGGTGACAGACGCTCGGGTCGCCCGTCTGGGGTTCTGGGCCTCTGGGCCTCGGGAGCCCAGGGCGCGGGGACTCTGGCCCTGACTGCGCCCCCCGCAGGTGGTGATCTTCGTGAAGTCAGTGCAGCGCTGCATGGCCCTGGCCCAGCTCTTGGTGGAGCAGAACTTCCCGGCCATCGCCATCCACAGGGGCATGGCCCAGGAGGAGCGGTGAGTGCCCGCGCCCCGCAGCCCAGGCAGCCCCGTGGGCGCCCCGCCCAGGAGCCCGTGTCTGACGGCCGCCTTGTTCTCCTGCACCCAGCCTGTCGCGCTATCAGCAGTTCAAGGACTTCCAGCGGCGGATCCTGGTGGCCACCAATCTGTTTGGCCGAGGGATGGACATTGAGCGAGTCAACATCGTCTTCAACTACGACATGCCAGAGGACTCGGACACGTACCTCCACCGGGTGAGTGGCTGCACAGAGGTGTCCCCTCCTAACAATCCCTCGGGGTGGAGGCGCGTGAGGGCCTGGCCCTGCTTGTCCACCCACGAGGTCTTGGCCTGATCCCTGCTCCCATCTCCCTGCAGGTGGCCCGTGCGGGGCGCTTTGGCACCAAGGGCCTGGCCATCACTTTTGTGTCTGACGAGAATGATGCCAAAATCCTCAATGATGTTCAGGACAGGTTTGAAGTGAATGTGGCAGAGCTTCCGGAAGAGATCGACATCTCCACATACAGTGAGGGACTTGGGCCGGCCGGGGGCCTGGTGGGGGGCTGTGGGCCCCATTCCCCCAGCTAACCAGCCTCCCCTGTGTCTTACAGTTGAGCAGAGCCGGTAACCTCGCGCCTGACGGACGGCCCAGGTCCCCCCTGCTCCCCCTCGTGCCACTAGTCCTCCTAGGCAACAGTGGCCTTTCTTTTACCGTTGAAAGCTGTAGATTTGTGTCAGAATAAATTTGTATTATGGAAGCCTGGCTCCCTGTCTCGTCTGTTTTGTGGTGGCTCCATGTTTCTGGGACACCCTGGGTCAGCCAGTGAGACCCCAGCCAGCGAGCAGTGCCACCTGTGTATCAGTGTGATATTTAATTTTAAGTGTCAACATAGAAAGGTTTATACAGATAGAAAAACATTACACACCATCCACAACCGTCCAAACAAGGAGGACCCTCTGCACCATGAGCAGACGGGCCTCTGTACCGTGAGCCTCGGGCAGTGGGGCTGGGAGGGGCCCTGCCCTCCTCCCACCCCGACCTCAGTCTTAGCTTACAGGGGCGCTGAACCCCAGCACCCTGGCCTCTCGTTCTGGAGCAAAGACAACCGGGGGAAAGGGCCAGGCAGGCACGGGAGCCCTGTCTGTCTGGGCCCTGGGCCAGCCCCGCCCCGCCCCCGAGCCCCGGTCAGTCAGCGGGGAGCAGAGAGGCAGCCAGAAGCAGGCCCAGCAGGTGGGACTCTCCACCCTGGCTGAGCCATCTGGGGCTTGGTGCCAGGCAGCAACTGTTGACCCCCCTCCGTCACGCACATGGGGGCCGAGGCAGGAGGCTGAGCAGAATGACGGGAGAGGAGGGGACAGTCTTCGGCATGTGCAAAAGCTGCTGCGGCCGCAGGAGCTGCTGGCCTGGCTTGAACTACCTGGTCACATGCTCCATCATATGCCAGACTCAGAAGACCTGAGGGCCTGGAGGGAAAGAAGCCCGGTGAGACCTGAGACCAAGCTGGCCGAGGCGGCCTTCCAGCCCGGCAGCCCTGGCCCAGGCTCTGCCTTACCCGAGTCTGACTCTGGCTGGAGACAGACGTGGACGTGGTGAACTCCGAGTACTTGTTCCCGGTGACCATGCAGGCCCACTTCCGGTACTCCTCCCTCACCTGGGGGCCCAGGGTGCCAGGTCAGGGAGGAGCAGGGGGGCCTCGGCGGCCCGCCCGCCCCCCGCGGCCGCACACCCACCTTCTTGTTGAGCAGGCAGTGCAGCACGAAGAGGAAGAGGCCCTGCAGGCAGTTGAGGACAGAGAAGACATAGGACAGCATCCAGCTCCGCGGGTCGAACATGAACAGGCCGAAGACCCAGGTGCAGCCCAGCACGAAGAGCTGGGCGACGGCCGTGATGGTCAGCACCCTGGGGGAGCAGGGCAGTGGCAGTGCGCCGTCGCCCCTCCCCTCCCGCAGCCCCCGCCGCGCCCCTGCGCTCACCTGAGCTTCTTCAGCTTCTTCACGTCCGGGTTGATCTCAGAAAACTTGAGCGTGAGCTTCCAGACGGTGGTGACGAAGATGACGGCGTTGCCCTGGGCGGGGGCACAGAATCAGGATTAGGGGCGTCCCCGGGGCTCGCAGGGAGAGCTGCCCTGGTGGGGCTCAGGCTGCGGGGGCGGAGCGGGGCGGTTACCAGGATGATGGCGATCACGGGGCCCAAGAAGCTCCAGAGGAAGCCGCCTCTCAGGTCCAGCCAGCAGCTGGGAGAGAAAGGGGATCCTGTCAGGGCCCTGGCCCGCCCCCGGCCCCCGCGCCCCGCGCCCCCCCTGCGCCCCCCCCGCCCCCCACACTCACTAGCGCGGGCGGCCGTAGCCCTGCTTGTTGGCGGCCGCCGAGATGGCCACGATGAGCAGCGGCACGCCGTAGCCGAGGAGGCAGAGCCAGCGCGTGCGCAGCCCCTGGCCCTGGAACACGCGCACCACGAGGAAGTAGAGCTCCAGGCCCTCGAGGGCCATCCAGCAGAAGGCGGCCAGGAAGCAGTAGTGCAGCAGCCCGGCCACCAGGCGGCAGCGCAGCCCCACCTGCGCGGGCGGCCACGTCAGCGGGCGGGGCCACGTCACGGGGCGGGGGCGGGGCGGGGGCGGGGCGGGGCGGGCGGGGCGGGGCGGGGCGGGGCGGGGCGGGGCGGGGCGGGGCGGGGCGGGCGGGGCCGCGTCGGCTGGGGCTGGCCCGGCGCTCTCAGGTGAGAGCGGGACCCCCACGGGCCGGTGCTCACCTCACCGCCTTGGTTGTCGATGCCCGCCAGGAAGATGGCGGAGCCCACGAAGAGGCAGATGCAGAGGTGCAGGTGCAGGGTAGTACGCGAGCCCTGGATGGGCCGCACCAGCAGGAAGGTGAGAATGCACAGCAGCAGGCAGACGAGCGACAGCGCCAGTCCCACAGTCGTGATCAGGGCCAGCAACTCGTCCTAGGCGCAGGGCGGTGGGTGGGCCGCCGTCAGCACCCTGAGGTTTTCTTGCCCTCCTTGTGGGCCCAGACTCCCGGGCCTGGCCTGCAGGGCTCTGATCAGGTGGCCCACCTCCCCCACCTCCTCTGCCTGCGACGTCTGAGCAGGCCTGCTGTGTCTCTCATTCTAAGTCACCCCACCCCTGGGCACAGCAGGGCTCCCCCTTCTCTTATGCTTCCCTGGCCACCTCCTGATCGGCCTCCCCACTGTGCACCCAGACTGCTCCTCCAATAAGGTCCCCAGTGAGCCCTCGCAGGCCACATCCCTCTTCTCCACCACTGAGGGGCCCACCTCTCTGCCCTGTCTCCTGCCCCTCCCACACCCGGCCCTGCCTCATGGCCCTGCCTATGAGCTCCCCAAATCCCATGGCCTTCTGCCTGGACCACCAGCCTCTCCCCCTCTGTCTGGCCCATTCCAGGTATCCCCATGGCCCAGCGCATCTGTGGCCCCCTGGGGCCACATCCAGAAAGCTGTGCTCCGTCAGGAGTGTTTAGCAATATTTAACAGCCAGTTCAGGGTGGGCAGTTGGGAGACTGGCCAGAGCAGAGCCTGCAGTGCCAGCCACACTGTTTAGTTGCTGGCTCATGACAGGGTCTGGGGGGTCCCAGGGAAGGGGCTGGGCTGTGCAGCAGGGGGCATCCTGGGTTGTACATACAGAACCAGTCGGGCCGCACCACCTGGCCCCTCGGCCAGCCCTGCCTGCTGTGGGCCTCTCAGGGTGGCCCCGGCCCTCACCTCCACATCGTAGTGGGCCATCAGGACGGCAAAGCTGCTGAGGTGGCTGCACTGGCAGGTGGTGCTGTTGTTCCGGCTGCCCAGCGTCCGGCACCCTGAGGTGGCCCAGTGCCCGCCCCCGTCGTCAGCTCCCTTCCAGAAGGCACAGATCAGCTCCTGCCGTGTCCCGGGCTTCTCTGGCTGTGGGCAGGTGGGGTTGACCAGAGAGGTTAGCCTGGAACCCCCCTTGGGTCCTGAGCGCGGGCTGAGGCTGAGGATGCTGTTCATTTGCAGCTTCCCGCTGAGCACCTGCTGCGTGTGCCAGGTGGGGGCGCAGCAGTGACCAGGGCAGACCCACGTCCCTGCCCTGGGGGGCTGACACGCTCGGGGAGACAGAGGGTAAATAATAGACCTGATAAGTAAGTAAACTAGACAGTGTGTTGGAAGGTGTTAGGTGCTATTTAAAAATATAAAAAGAAAGACACAGCGGAGGGGAAGGAGAGCTGTGGCTCCAGGTTGTAATTTTCAATCAGGAGGTCCGGGGAGGCCTAAAAGAGAAGGGGACATTTGAACACACTGGAAACAGGGAAAGGGCTGAGTCACGTGAGGGAAAGGTGTCCCAGGCAGAGGGCACAGCAAGTGCAAAGGCCCTGAGGTTTGAGGAAGGAGCAGAGTGGGCGCAGGTGGGCTGCAGAGGGACCACTGTGACCCTGGCTACCGGGTGAGCAGTGGGGCTGACCCCTCCCCGCCCCAGGACTCACAGGGTGGGAGAAGGCGAAGGTGACCTTGGGGTCGAGTTTCGTCGTGTTCGTGTTGCTCAGAAAGACCGAGTTGACGGCCGAGAGGAGACTCAACTGGACGCCATAGAGGGGGCTTTCGTGGGTCTCTTCCAGCTCGGCTTGCCTCTCCGGGTCCAGCTGCAGGGAGGCGTTGGCCAGCAGTTTCTGCATGTTGGGGTTGGAGAGGATGCCTGCCACGGCGGGGCCTGCGGACAGACACACCGGCCCGTCTGCCCTCCCTCCTCCCTGAGATGCCTCATCCAGCTGGCCATTCCTGGGGGCCCGTCTGACCCTCACCCCTGGCCACATCCCAGCCCCCTCCCTCTCCACGGGTGCCCCCGCACCCTGCCTTACCCGACCCCGCAGCCCCGGCCGCCACAGCCCAGTCCAGGAGCATCCGTGCGTGGCTCTGGCCCAGGGTGACGTTCCCATGCCCCTGCTCCTGGATCACCAGGGACAGCTCTGAGGGGAGAGGGGCAGTGACTGGGGGTCCGGGGCAGGACACGCGTGTAGGGCTGGGGCGGGCAGGGCAGGACGAGGCCTCACCTGTGCCTTCAGGAGACTGGTAGGTGAAGGAGGCTCCAGGCATGGCCTTGGCGAGGGTCCTCAGGACTTCTTCCAGGCCCGAGAGCAGGTGGGTGACCATGTGGTGCCGGTCAGGCAGGGCCAGGGTCTCCAGGTCCCCGGGGGCTTTCAGCAGCTCATCCACTGACTGGATGAGGTCCTGGGGGTGGTGGGTGACAGCCGCTGGGCCATCGCACCACAGGGGCCGCCTGAATGACCCAGCTCTCCCCCACCAGGGACACAGGAGGACCACCCGGGGCCTGCGGAGCACACCCGGGCGTCATCGAGACCCCGCAGGAGCCAGAAGACCAGTGAGGGCGCAGCCTGTGTCCTGTGTGTGTGTCACAGCCACGGCGCTCAACGTCCCTCAGGACGGGCCTCCTGCCCCTCCGCCCAGAACAGTTGCCACGAGCCACGTGGCCGTCGGGCACTGGAAATGTGGCTGCTCCAAATGGAGCTGAGCTTGAAGTGTGAAACACGCGGCAAAATTGCAAACACTTAGTTCAAAAGAATGTGCAATATCTCAGTGACATTTTTATGATTCTGTGTTGAAATGGTAATATTTTGGATCTATTGGGTTAAAGGCCATTTTCTCAGTAATTTCCCTTGTTTACTTGTACTTTTTTTTTTTAATGTAGCTACCAGGAAATTTAAAATGACATACGGGCTCCCACTTTTCTACCCGCTAAGCGTGCACCAGCTCCACCGTGCGCCCCCGGGGGGCCAGCTGCTGTTTCTGGAGCCTCTTCTCTTAGTTCATTTATGAAGTGAGGAGATGGGCGGGGGTCACTTGCCTGAAGTCACACGGCAGGGAGGGGCAGTGGGTGGGGCAGGGGATTTGAACCCTCGTGACCCAGCTCCAGAGAGAAAATCCTTAACTGCTCCCTTCTCCCCCTCGAGTGCACGCGCGCGTTTCAGGCTGTGTGGGCACGTCCGCGCTTGAGTAACCGGTGTAGACACAGTGTGTATATGGCGCACATGGACATGAGTCTCCCTGAGCAGAGGCCCTGCTGGGGCTGTCTCCACTCACACGGAAGCATCCCCCAGACACCGCAGGGGACTGTCCTGGGCCCCTGGGTCCTGCCCCTACCTGGACGGTGTCCTGGGCCGAGGCTGGTGTGAAGCGTCTGCGCAGATCCTGGACTCTTTCAAAGAAGCCTGAGAGACGCTGGGGGGAGGGGAGCAGAAGGGGTCAGGGAGTCAGGGAGCCTCGAGGGTGGGTGGGGAGCTTGGGGAAAACTGGCTGACGGGGGTGGGGGGGGTGGAGGGGTGGGGGGGGTGGGGGGGGTGGGGGGGGGCGGGATTCCTGCCTCCTGGTCCCTGCTGGGGGCACTCACCTGGCTCTGGATTCCAGGGGGCGGAGTCCAGGTGGGGAAGGACATCTCTGCAGGGGACAGACAGGGGTTCATTAGGGCTGAGAGGGTCTGTGCTCGTTGGGGTGGAGTCTGGGGTCGTGTCAGATCAGGTACCTTCGCACACAGTGGTGTTTTGGTTGTCCCGGAGCCCCGGCAGGGGTGTCCACCCTCGGCGGCAGCGGCACCTGTATGAGCCCACGGTGTTGACACAGGCGGTGGAGTTGTGACATGGATGCTGACTGGAGCTGCACTCGTCGACATCTGGGGACACGAAGATGGGGTCAGGCCAGGTCACAGCCTGGATGAGGCCCCTCTCCCCTCCATGCCCCGCCCCTTCTCCATATTTGCATCCCCTGGCCCACTCGCTGGAGGTGATGCCACTTGGTGACGGCACACCCCGAGTGGTGACCCCAGGTCATGGGGAGTGCAGAGGTGACTAGCAGGTGAGCCGGACGGATGTGCAGGTTGTGAAATAGTGGGACCCTTCACCCCAGTTAGTAATCAGCTGCTGCCTGGGGTCCCGTGACCCTTCCCCGTGGTACCCCAGCTCCTTCCCCAGGACCCCCAGATCTTTTCACATTTGGTCTCAAAAGGCATAGTGCCTGGCCCAGCAGGCACCCCCAGCCTTCATGCTGTTGGGTCTGCTTGGGAGCCATCGAGTATGTGAGCAGCTGTTCTGGGTGGGGGTCCCCAGGAGTGCAGCCGCCGAGCTCTGGACCTGCACAGACGGTGCTGTCTGGGCCTTCGGGGGACCCAGGAACCGGCTTCCAGCCAGGGCGGCAGCGGCACTTGTAGCTGCCCACGACGTTGAGGCAGTGGGTGGAGTTGTGGCAGGGATTGTGCCCCAAGGCACATTCGTTCACATCTGAGGACAAAGCCAGAGGGTCAGGCCCTGCCCTCCACTCACTGCACGCCCCTCACTGCCCGGCACTAGGACCCCAGCATTATTGCACGCGCCACCACCTGGTGAACTTCACCTTCACCCTCAAAGCACCATATGGTGGCCTCCCTGCAACGTGGCCTTGCAGGGACCATGGCCCCCAGTTTACAGGCAGAGAAACCAGGAGGGAAACTGAGTCATGAGGGCTGGACTTTTTGACCAAGGACTCTTGCTGGCTCCATCCCAGGCCCTGGTCCAGGTTCCCTTTCTGGAAAGTGGAAGTGACAGCTTCCTCTGCTCCCGTGTGACAGACGAGGAAGGGGCGAGGTCTAGGGGTGCTCTCAGGGGCAGGGGGATCCACGGGGGACCCAGGCCCAGAGACCCGTCTGCCTCCCTGCTCTGTCGGGGACCTTCAGGGAGGCGGTCCCCTGGGCAGGCTCCACAGGTGTCAGCGTCGCAGGGCCTGAGGATCGGCTCCTCCTTGGGTTGCAGGACCCGCCTCGGCTCCTTCCCAGTCCATCCAGCCTCGGTGTCTACCCGGGGCTCTACCTGTGCACAGATTCGGGTCCTTCGGGTTGAGCTCCAAGCCGGGCGGGCACGTGCAGGTGTAGCTGCCCAGGGTGTTGATGCAGACACTGCGGCCTTTACAGATTCTGGGTTTCTGCTGACATTCGTCCACATCTGCAAGGGGAAGGAGAGGTGACATGGCCTGCAGCCGTGGGCAGCCCTCTGGGCTGGGAGGCAGCCACGTTTCCTGGCAGAGAAGCATCTGGAAGGCCCCACTGTCTGTTCCCGGGTGAGTGGGCGCCTTTTCTCATTCACGTGGAGGCCTGAGGATGGATGTGGTGGCCTGGATGCGCTGATGTCCAGAAGTGGCTGGAGGCAGCCTGAGTCCTCCCTGTCCCCAGCTCTGACTCCCTCAGCCTCCCTGGGCATCTCCCAGCCCGGGTGGGGACAGCAAGGCCACCTGTCTCTGAGGATGTGGTCATTGGCCAGGTGGGCCTCCCTGGGATTGAGAGCAGGGAAATGCTGCGTTCCCCGAGCAGCGCTATCCTGGACCCAGTGATGGCCTTTGCTCAGGGTGGATGCTTCTGGCTGAGTTCTCCTTGGAATCCCTGTGAGCATGACAGGACAGTGCTCTCCCATCCACGCTCACTCTGAGACTCCAGCTCCGTGGAAATGGACCACGAGCCACCCATGAGCCAGGCCCCTGCAGAAGGAGGCGTTCAGCAGAAGAAGGGAAAGTGAAGATAGTGCTGGACAGTCTAGGGCGTTCTGGCCAGCGGGCGCCAGGCTGGGTGGACAGTGGGGCTGACTGACATCCGGCCAGGCAGCCTTGGGGCTGTGAAGGTGCCTTTTCCTGATTCCCATGAAGACATCCTCTGGACTGACAGAAGTGGAGAGATTCACGTCGGATCAAGGCCAGCAGTGGGCGAGGGCTGGGTTGCTGGAAGGGGAGCAGGTGCTGATGGGCGAGGGGTGACGGAGGTTTCTGTGTTCTCAGCCCTCGGCCTCCCCACAGAGACGCAGAACGGTGGGCCTCTGCCTCCATCTTCTGGGCCCAAGTGGTGCTCCCTGGATTGGCCCCCTTGGGAGAGGGTCAGCCTGGGACGATGGTCCATGATGACGCCCTCTCTTGCCATTTGGTCCAGACAGGAGCTCTTCTGTCACCTGATTCTCTGAGTTTGTGTAGGGGGTTCCCATGTCATGCTATCCACCCCCGACCCTGCTCCCCCTGGGTCCCGGTCATCCACACTGCCCACGGGCCCATGAGCTGAAACTACTGGGGAGGGTCCGGGCAGCGCCTTGTTCAGAGAAGTCGATGGAGGCTGAGCCACCGGGTCAGGTGCCAGGAGGCATCGTCACCAGCGGGGTTGCCGGCCAGGGGCATGGTTGGCCGGGGACGGTGGGCCCGCCCTCAAGCCTCCTCTGAGTTTCTAGATGGGGGTGGCCGAGGGTCTGAGGGGCTCCTGGTGGCCGAGCCACGTGGCACCGCTGGGGCTGGTCTTGGGTGGCAGTAACTGATGGCGGCAGAGAGGACACACGGCCTGCGCCCCAGCCTTGTTTGATGCCAATAAGACGCCTGGTAGGCAGGGGCGGAAGGGACCCTCTGTGGGGGGTTCTGAGCCATGGGGTTCAGAGAGGGTCGGGGGACCAGATGGGGGCCCAGGATGGCCTCTGATGCCTGGAGAAAGTGGGGTGAGGGGCCCAGGGCCGGCCCAGGCTCCTGCCCCAGCACACTGCCTGCCAGGGCCCGGGCGGATGCATCTGTGGTATGGCGACGGCTGGAATGAGGTGGGGGCTGCACAGACGGCCCGGCTGATCCCGGCACAGAGGGCGGCACAGAGGGCGGCAGGCCCTGGCCCAAGCTAGCAGGCTCACTCTCCTCATCGCCCACCCTGAGGCCTGTGGGGGTCCCTCTCCCACCTCGCTCTTTTTTTTAGGTAGCTCTGAGCTAACTGCTGCCAATCCTCCTCTTTTTGCTGAGGAAGCCTGGCCCTGAGCTAACATCGTGCCCATCTTCCTCTACTTTATATGTGGGATGCCTACCACAGCATGGTGTGCCAAGCAGTGTCATGTCCCCACCCGGGATCGGGATCGGAACCGGGGAACCCTGGGCCGTGAGAAGTGGAACATGCGCACTTAACCACTGCGCCACTGGGCCGGCCCCTCCCACCTCGCTCCTGTTCATCCCCGTCTCTGCTCAGCGGCTGAGTCCTCTTCTCTCAGCCCTGGCCTGCTTCAAACCCAGCAACGCGCCGCCTCAGTATCCACAACCACCACTGCCTGTGCTGGCGGCTCAACAGAGTGGGCGGGCAGCACCCCCGGCCCGGGCACAGTGAGTGGGATCCACGACCACCATGTGCAGTTGTGCAGGTCGCTCACTGCAAGGATATCCAGCCAAGGGGGCAAGTGGGGGCCGAACACCAGCTCTCTCCCCCTTCCCCAAGCACACTGTGTTCACCTGGCCACAAGCGGCCTTTGTCCAGTTCACGTGAAGACTGTGTCCGCTGGCCAGGCCACAGGGATGGGGCACAACATCCACCCACAAAGGGCCCCGGTGGACCAGCAGCAGGTGGATGGAGCCCCCCCGCCGCTGGGCTCCAGGAAGGTGCAGGTCCCCCTTCCCTCCGGCCAGGAAGCTCTGCTGCCCTGGGCCTGCACGCGGGAGGGGCTAGGACCTGCGAGTCCGTGGTGTCCCCACCCCCCGCTGCAGGGCGGTGTCCTCACTCCCATCCCGGGCCTCCCCTTCTGGCTCCGCCCTGCCCGCCTGCCCCTCAGCAGGAGTGATGCGGTGCCGCCTGGAGGCTGCTCCTCCCAGCCTGAGGTGGGCGCCAGAACCAACAGTGTGACTGTGGCAGGGCCCGCCAGGGCTGCTGCCCCCTGAGCGCCCCAGGGGCCGGCCCAGGATGCCCGGAGAGGGCACCTTCGTTGGACACGATGATTCTGATTTTAAAACCCAACGGCCACCACTGTTGAGCGCTTTGCAACCTCATGCACCTTCCCAGCGATTCTATGAGGGGCCACATTGTCACCTCCCTTCTACAGATGGGTGGACTGAGGCACAGAGAGGCCAGCCAACATGTCCAAAGTCACACAGTTAACAAGAGGCAAAGCCACTTTTGTCTATAAGATGGGAGCTCTTTTTTTTTTTTTTACAAAAACACAAAGTCACAATAGTATTATCACATCCTGCATGTTAACAGTGATTTCTGGACGAGCACCCTGGGTGGGGCCACACAGCCAGCGGGCGCAAGCTGGGGTGGGCGCCCTTGGCTCTGTGCCGCCTGCCTCTCTGGGCTGGAGGGACAGGCGCAGGAACCTCGTCCCCACCCAGACCTGTAAGCCGGGCCCTGCCCCTGGACACTGCAGGAGTGGCTCAGGTGACCCCAAATCTCACGACGAGGGGATGGAAGATGAGAGGTGGTTCTTACCTTGACACGTGTTCTCACTCTCGTTTCTGAACGTTGCTGCCCCAGAAACGAGCCCATATCCTGGGCTACATGTGCAGTAGTAGCTCCCATCCACGTTCTGGCAATCCGCGAATTTTCCACAGGACACCGCCAAGGGTGGTCCACACTCGTTGATGTCTGGAACACAACAGGGCAGAGGGTCACCTCCCAAAGGTGAGAGTTCCTTCAGGGCAGAGATCCCATCGCCTACCGGACTCCCCAGCAAGGGGCCTGATACTTAATCAGTGTCTTTTTGGAAAGAATTAGCCTCTCAGGCAACACTGCTGAGGCTGGGCCGTGGCTGGAGCAAGCACTTCCTGAAGAAACCCACTGCAATATTGTGATTTATAAGAAATATGGATTTGCTCATTCAGATGACCAAAATATATTTTCTCATATATATTCGGCATTCGCACACAGTTCCTGGCTCACAGTTCCCACAACCCTTGGAATTTCCTAAGTGTTGAGAGTGATAACCGTGTCTTTTGTTTTGTTAACGAGGTGACCTTCGGAAAGCACCTAAGGATGGGAGCTGGTTGCCCAAGGAGCACAGTGTGACTAGAGGGTTGGAACTTTCAGACCCTCCATGCGCCCCTGTGGGAAGGGAGGGGGCTGAGGTTGAATCAGTCACCGGTGGCCAAAGACTTAATCAATTGTGCCTATGGCATGAAGCCTGCATAAAACCCCCCAAAGGACAGGGTCCAGGAGCTTCTGGGCTGGGGACACGAGGAGGTGCAGGGAGAGGGGCCACTTGGAGAGGGCCTGGGGCCACGTCCTCCCGCACCTCACCCCCTGCGGCTCTCCACCAGGCTGTCCCTGAGGTCTGTCCTCTTCCCACAGACCGGCGTCTAGGAAGTAACACGCTTCTCTGAGATCTGTGAGCTGGGCCAGCGAGCTGAGCGAACCTGAGGAGGGGTCTGGGCACCGCGGACTTACAGCGCCTGCTGAAGTTGGGGGGCAGTCTTGTAGGACCAAACCCTCAAGCTGTGGGGTCTGACGCTCTCTCCCGGAGACAGTGCCAGAGCTGAGCTGAATCGCAGGACCCCCAGCTGGTGTCCCGAGGGTCGCTTGTTGGAGTGGGGACCCCTCCCCATGGGGTTGGCACCAGAACCCACTGACCCACCCAATTAGTTCACTCTTCTCGGCCCTGGGGCTGGCATCCCAGATGTGGACACAGTGGGAAGAGCCGGAGTCGGGGGTGCAGACGCTCTGCCACCGCCCAGTCCTGAAGGGTCCAACGAGGCCCACGTCCAGCCTCCTGGAGGCCGGCTCATCCCTCTGCAGGAAGCCATGCCTGTCCACTTCGATTTTCCACCTTCACATCTTTTCCTTTCTTTTCTCTGCTCTTGCTGACGATCCCAAGGACAAAGGCTGAGGCCCCAGCCAGCCACCACATCCCCTGAGGGCCCTGGGCTGTGCCCCACCGTCCCCACGTGCCCCCACCACCCCAGGCCCCGACTGTACCGTCACAACTGTCTGCAGGGCTGGTGATGATCTCCCCAGACCAGGAGCTGAATCCCGAATGGCAGCGACAGGTGGCGGCATTGACACATACGGAGTTCCGAGGGCACCAGGGAGCACAGCCTGGAGGGGCAGAGGCTGCGGAGGCAGAGGCTGTGGGACAAGGACCATGGTCAGAAGGTGAGGGCTGGGCCAGGGGCTGGGGGCCGGGGCAGGGTCCAGGGTCCCTCCCCAGGCTCTGGAAGTGGGCCCAGCTGCTCCCAGCAGACTCACCCCACTGCCCGCCTCCAGCTTCCGACAGAATCAGCAAGACACCCAGCACTGGAACAGAGAGAGGGAGGGTCAGGGTGGACCCCAGAGCAGGGATGAGTTGGCAAGGCTGCAGGGTGACGGGTCTGAGGGCAGGGCTGCCGACACCCAGAGCTCTGTCCATTGCTGGGGAGAGAGCCAGCAGGGGCCACTGCCTGGGCTCCCACAGCCTCCAGCGCCATTGCCTGGGGTGGGTTTCAGGAACCGAGGGATGGGGAGGGGCCTGAGCCCGGGGGTGGGGGTATTGGCTCTGGCTGACCTTCGGGCAGCAGCTCAGTCAACAGACTGGAGCGAGGCAGCCTTGGTTCAAATCCCAGACCTTGGTCAGGTTAGCCGCCTCCCAGTGCCTCAGTTTCCCTTCTGGAAAATGAGGACGGGACCCACTTTCTGACTAGGGTGTGAGTCAAGCACGCAGACACCACCCGCTGTGTGGAAGTGTGCGCCATCATCATCATCTCTTTATGGACAAACGACGGGTGGGACCAGGGCTTCTCCTGGGTCCTCGTGAATCTACTCCCGCCCCAAATCCTTCCTGGGGGACACAGGTGCACGACACCACGCCCACAACGTCTGTCAGCCCCAACGGCTGGCTTGGGACCCAGCGGTGACGTTTCACCCCAGGCTCCCCACACACAGGAAGACGTGGTGGGCTCTTGGGGTGGCGCGAGTGGCCCCTCCTCCTGGGGCATGTCCTGGGGGCCTCCTCAAGTCCCAGGGCCTGTAAGATGGGGTCTTTTTGCCGTTCATGAGAGGGACAGAGAAGGAGAGAGAGGAAAGAGAGAGGAGAGACAGGGGCCACCTGGTGGCATAGTGGTTAAGTCTGGCATGCTCTGTGTTGGTGGCCTAGGTTTGCAGGTTCGGTTCCCAGGAGCAGACCTACACCACTCATCAGCCATACTGTGGTGACGAGCCACATATAGAGTGGGGAGGAAGATTGGCACAGATGTCAGCTCAGGGCTGATCTTCCTCAGCAAAAAGAAAAAAACGTATGAGACACAGAAACAAGGAGACAGAAAGATGGAGAGAGAGAAAGAGACAGAGACAGAAAGGAACAGAGAAAAGGGAATAAAGACACAGAGAGAAGAGAAAGGAGACAGAGAAGGAGAGAGAGAATAAAGAGATGAGAGAGAGAGACAGAGAGACAGGCAGAAGTTAAGACGGAGATAGAGAGAGATGGGCAGAGAAACAGGGAACCCGGGCAGAGAGGCCAAGATGGCAGAGAGATGGAGGGGGAGATAGAGGAACAGTCGGATGGGGCAGTGGAAACTGGGCAGGGCTGAGGGGCAGCAGGTGGAGGCTGGGGAGGCCATGGGGAGACGTCCAGCCAGTCCCTGCCCATCTGGCATCTGGGGACAGCACAGACACGGAGAATCCAGGGTGACCCAACCGGGGGGGGGGGGGGGACACGCGTGAGTCACTTCCTGGGCCCCGGGAAAGGCTGACTCAGCGCTGCCCCTGGAGGGGCTCCCCGGGGAATTCCGGGGTCCTCATTGTGAGCTGGCTTGAGGGGCTGTGGGGCTGCAGACCCGAGGGGGCTCTGGCCGCTCGCCCCTGTGTCCAAACCTGATATCCAGCAGGCTGGTAAGGGGCAGAGACTTCGCTGGGCCCAGAGGCCCTCCCCACCGGGGTAAACTGAGGCCGGAGCGCCTGCCCCTCCCTCACGTGAGGCCCCCCTCTCTTCCTGCGATTCGGCCACAGGGCTGGGCTAGTTCCCCGCTCGCCGCGCCCCGTTGCCCAGTTCCTCTTTGCCGGGCAGACCACAAAGCGGCCCTCCCGACGGGAGCCCCGCGCCGCCGCCCAGGGCAGGGGCTCGGCTCGAGCGCCCCCAGGCTGGGAGCTTCCGGGGGACAGGGGTCCGCAGACCCGCGCGGGAGGGCGCTCCGGGCCGCGCCGCCGTCTCCTCCGGGGCCCTGGCCGTGGCCCAAACAGGAGCGGGCAGGCGCTGCTGGCGGGCGGCTGCGGCCATCTGGTCCGCTCCTCGGCCGGGCCGGAGCGGCGGGCACCGCCGAGGGACCCCCGTGCTGGGACCGCCGGGCAGGCCGCCGCGCGCTCTCTGCTCTCCGCTCGCTGCGCGCAGCAGGCGGGGCGCGCACCCCGGGAGCCTGGAAGCGGGCTCACCGCTCGGCAGGTGCAGAAAGGGAGGCTCGGACTCCGAGGGGGCCGCCCGCCCGCCGCCCGCGCGCCTCTCGGATTCCATCTCCCGCTCCCGTCGGGGGGGTGGGGGGCGCTGAGCTCAGGCCTGCCCCGGGCCGGCACAGGGAACCCCCTGGAAGCTCCCCGAATGCCACTTTGTCACTCTCTTTGTTGCCCGATTGCTCGGGCGACGTGCGCCCGGTAACAGTTAGGACCGCCGGGGAGGCGCGTCCACGCGGAGCGGAGCCTCAGGGGCCCGCGGGCTCTGAGGACGGACCGGTTCTCCGTTCAGAGCAACTGCCCGCGGGGACGGCCCAACGGTCCCTTTCTGCCCCTCCGTCTTCCCCCGTGCCTCAGTTCCCCCTCTTAGGGAGCGGCCCCTAAGCGGCTCCCTCAAAGAGCGCAGGGGGCCCTCTGGGGGGGGGGTGGTCTCGGAGCAGCGGGGCTCCCGCCGGGCGTGGGGTCCCGGGCGCCGCCCCTCCCTTTCCCCGTGCTCCCGGGGCCGCCGGCCGCGCCTCGCACTCTCCACCGAGAGGGGGTGACGTGCCGAGGGCTGGTGCCCGGGGCTCCGGGGTCCCCCCGAGGGGCTCAAACTGCTCACCGTGTGGGACGAGAAGGCCGCCGCGGCGGGCGCCTCCCATGGTGGGCCGCGCGGGGGAACCCAGGACCGGGCAGGCGTGCGGCTCCCGCGCTGGGCGGCGCCCCGCGGCCCGGGCCTTTATGGAGGGCGGGCGGGGCGGGGGGGGGGAGGCAGGGGGCCGGGCCTTTATAGGTGGGGAGCCGAGCGTTTATAGAGGGCGGGGAGGGGGCCGGGCCCTCCCCGGAACTGGCGGCGCGGCTGGCAGCCAACAGGAAAGGGCGACAGCGGCGCAGAGCCCGGGCGGTGCAGGCGCGCTCGCAGCGGCCAAGCGCAACCTGCCCGCCCTCCGCGCGGCCCCATCCGCGCGGGTGACGAGCTGTGGCGCTGGCAGGGGCGTCTGGCCCTGGGCCCCTTGGCTCTTCTTGGGGGGGCGTTTAGCTTGGGGAGGGGCCTCGTCCGTCAGAAGTCACCCCGGCTCCCACGTTGGGGACCGCCCTGCGCCCGCTGCCCGGCATGCCCGTCTCCACTGCCAGCCTCTGAGCTTTGCAGACGAGGAAACAGGCACAGAGACGCCCGGGTCCAAATAGGAGCGGAGAGAGCGCCAAGGGGCCCTTCCCGTCCCCAGGCCTTCCCCCATCCCCCCTCAGCGGGGCTCTCCTGGCCAGCGTTCCCCTGGTGAGAAATTCGTATTTCGGGAGCTCAGGACACATCGTAAATCAACAGAGAATCACATGAGAGCAGAGCTGTTTCCTTCTGGAAGAAGTCACATGGCCGGTCTCCCGGGCCATCTAATAAATTAAAAAAAAAAAACTTGCATTTTAAAAGCGGGTAATCTGAGCCAGGCCTGATTCTCCTAGAATTATCTGTTTATCTCTTTTGATTCATTTACTCTGCAAAACACCCACGATGCAGGTGCACCTGGGATTCCTGTCTCACAGAGGGGGAAACTGAGGCACAGCGACCAAGTGGCAAAGAGGAGATCCGCAGGCAGGCAGCCTGTCCCCAGGGCCCGGAGAAAGGCTCTCCAGGGAGCTAAGGCGTTTAGCATTTGGTGGCCCCGGGTTTATCCAGCTAAAATCCACAGTTTCACCTTCCTTGTGTTACTTTTTCTTTTGAAATTCACAGGCTGTTTGGGGCAACGAGCAGGGTTTTCCCATTAGGACATTAATATAAACTTTTCCTTTTAAATGAATGGATTCAAGGCTGCACAAGTGTAGAAAATTAAAAAAAATATATATTTAGCACATAATAGTTCAAAGGGGGAAGATTGTGGTCATGGAAAAAAAAGGTCACCAATGGCTGAGGACAGAGACAGATCGTCCAGAGGTGGGAGGAGCACGCCGGCTCCAGGAATTAACCCCTGCCCGCCCACTGTGACCCTCCCTCCGCCCTGGACATGGGTGGGGAGGGGTCCTACCAGGGTCGGGGGACCTGGGGGAGGACAGTGGACACGGGAGGGGGCCAGACCAGATCCATAGTGGATGTTGACTTTTTTCCCAGAAAGCTGGAAACCCCAGGCTGGCGGTCCTCTCCCCACAGCCCCGCAGGCTGGGAGCTGGTGCCCGGAGCAGCTGGGGTGGGGGTTCCAGCCTGGGGGAGGGGAGGCGGAGGCACAGCCGCCCTCGGCCTCATGGGTTCTTCTCCTTCCTCCTTCCCAGGATGCCTTGGGCCTGGGAGCCAGTCTACTCTCCCCGGACGCAGTTCTTCTGTCTGGGGAGGGCCTCACCAAACAAGGTGAGGAAGGAACGGGACAACCTGGGAGAAAAGGTTTCAAGATGTTTGCCGCAGCTTGGGGAAGGCGTGAAGAGGGACATCCCCACCGCCGCCACCGCCATAATGTGGCCAGTCAGCAAGTCCTGTGGCTCTGCCTTCAAATAGACCCAGAATCCTCCCACTTCTCCTCATCGGCCCCCGCCCTGGGCTGACGCCATCATCTCTGGCCTTGGTGCCCTAGCTCCTGACCCCCACATTCTGTTCCCCTCCCAGTGGCCCGAGGGCACATGGGAATGCCTGGATTGGTCCCGTCCCTCCTCTGCTCAAGAACCCTCCATGGCTCCCACTCAGAGGAAAAACCCAAGTCCTCCTGAGGCCCACAAGGCCCTGCATACTCTGCCTGTCACCATGCTGCCCACATTTCATCCTGCTGTCCCCCTCGGTCACTTGGCTACAGCTTTCCTTGTGGAAAACACCAGGCACCGTCTGACCTCAGGGCCTTTGCACGGGCTGTGGCCTCTGCCTGAAGCTCTCTTTCTCCAGATAACCTCAGGGTTCCATGCTTCCTCTCCCTCAGGTTCTTGCCCAAACGTCCCCTGACCCCCCTCCGTGTTGACAGCGTAGCCCCTTCCTCGGCACCCCCGGCTGCTCCCTGCCTTCTCGGCTCCTGCAGCCCTTCATCCCCCCACCGCGGGCTCCCCTGCTTCCCGTCTGCTGTCTGCCCCCCACCCCACTAGACGGTCAGCGGGGCACGACTGGCTCTGTTTGTGTCTCTGGCACCGAGCCTGCGCCCAGTAGGGCTCTGTAATTTGTAACACCCCCCGACCCCCCTCACTGCCCTCCGAAGGCAGCCCCCTTCAGGCTTCCCGCCGGGCCCCCCCGGGGTGTCCACACTGCTCCTCCTCCTTCCCTCTGCCCCAAAGCTCCCGCCCCGCTGACCTATTTGGCAGCCCCTGGAGAGCCTCCTGACCTCTGTGCACACGGTGTGTGGCAGGACACGGGCCCCATTCGCCAGGTGTGAAACCCGCAGTGGGCCGCGGGCCGTCGGCCCCGGGCTCCTCCGCTGGGACGTGGCTGAGCCAGGATTGCTCAGCCAATAATAGTAACAGTGTTCTCTACCATATTACGTGATTATCTTGTTATTATAGCTGCAGCAGTAACACATCCTCCTGGCGCACGGGAGCGCTCAGTGGGCACCTACTGTATGCCTGGCCTCTTCCAGGCGCCTCACACGGCCCAACTCACTCATCTTCTCCGCAGCCGTGGGAGGCACGTGCTGTGATTTCCACTTGACAGATGGGGAGACCGAGGCACGGCGCCGTGAAACGCTCCCATCTCACACAGGGGCCCTGGGCAAACCCGATCTTTCCCCTTCAGGACCACGTGGTCTTGGGCGGGTGATGTGGCCTCTCTGGGCCTCGGTTTCCCCATCTGTGAACTGGCTGGAACCTCGCCAGCGCAGGTGAGGGTCATGGGGAGGATGGAACCGCAGGGGCGCGGCTGGCAGAGGGCACGTGAGGGGCCGCCACGTCCTGCCCCCGGCTTCTTGTGCCACCAATCAGCGCCCGGAACCGGCACGGGCGCAGCCTGAGGCGGGGTCAGATGGGGTCTCGGGTGGAGGGGCAGGACAGGAAGCCCCTGCCTGGAGACAATGGCAGAGGAAGGGCGGCCAGCCCGCCATGAGGCTCCAGGAGGGCGGCTCAGCCATTGTGAGCCCAGACAGCTGCCCCGCCAGGAAGCCCGGGGCGGGGGGTGGGGGGGTCCCCGCAGCGGCTGCGTCTCCTGCTCACTTGACACCTGGGCTCGGCCCGAGGCCACCTGGCCGCCGCTCAGCCCCCGCCCGCTGCCCGCTACCACGTGCATCCAGCTCCTGGCATCCTCAGCAAACTCCCAAATATAGAAGCGAGCTGTCTGGGGCCTTGGCCCAGGGACGGCGGTGGGGCGCCCGGGCCTCTCCGCCTCCTGGGGCTGTGGCTGGGGTGTTGGGGGCAGCACATCCCTTGTGGGGGCACCGAGGACGTGGAGGAGGCAGCCGCAGCGGCAGAGGCGAGGGGCGAGGAGGCGAGGAGGGGCGGTGCACCCAGCTGCCAGGCCCGCTCCTCCACCGCCGTCCTCCACCACCAGCTGCGGTGGCAAGAGTGGGTTGAGCTGTCACCCCGGTGTTCTCAGCTTCTAAGAAATGCAGGCCTTCATGGAACAGCAGGGGCACCCCGAACCCCAAACAAACCCAGCTCCTAGCAACCACTTCCCCTTCCCATGAGCGCTGAGCTGCTGTGGCACCAGCCGGGGCAGGTGACGTGGGCGGGGTGGGGGTGGGGCTATAAATAGCCGGTTTATAAGCAGCCGTGGAGACAGCGGGGCAGGGGTGGCCCTGGGGCAGAGAGAGCTTCTCTCGGGGAGCTGGACCCCAGAGTGTCGCCAGTTTCACCCCCCCAGTGATCCCCAAGATTTGGGGAAGTGGGGGGAACAGAGGGGCCAGCTGCTTAAAGCTTCAGGCAGCATGTTAACACGATGAGGAGACTTTCACGGAAGCTTAATGCTTCCTCAGCAGCAACTGGACAAAGGGGTTGGAATATTACACAGCCATGAAAAAGACCCCACAGATGTGCGATGAGATGAGTGGATCTCGGCAACACACTCCTTTCTTACTTTTAAAAATTGAGTGAAGTGCAAAAATCTTAATTTGCTTCATGAATTTCATAGTAGAATTTTTTCCAGCTTTATGAGATGTAATTGACAAATGAAATTATAATATATTTAAAGTGTATGACGTGGTGACTTGAGGGTAGTAAAATGTGGAGCAGAAAAGATGTCCCCAAAGCCTCATGCAAAAGCCACCTCGTGTCATAAAGCTCAGACATAGAGAAAATGAAACTAGATAAGGTTTCAGGATACAAATAGATGTGAGAAAACTTAAAAAAAAAATAAATAAATGAGCGAGGGAGTAAGAAGCTGAATTCTGGGCCCGACTGGCGGTGTCATGGTTAAGTTCGCACGCCCTGCCTCGGCAGCCCAGGGTTCACCAGTTCGGATCCTAGACGTGGACCCACACACCGCCTGTCAAGCTGAGGCTGCGCGCCACATAGAAGAACTAGAAGGACTTACAACTAGGATGCATAACTATGCACTCGGGGGCTTGGAGGAGAAAAGAAAAAAAGTAGACTGGCAACAGATGTTAGCTCAGGGCCAATCTTCCTCAGCCAAAACCCCCACAGATTTCGGGGAGGTGGGGGAGGGAGCGGGGCCACGCCCCAGGTCTTGGCGGCTCCTGGGTGTGCCTTAGGGACTGTTACAAACGGAAGGAATAAAGTCAGTTAAAGCGGCTCGCGGGGGCCTGAGAAGGAGAACCTGCGCCCCATGGAAACTGGTTTTGAAATTTGAAACTGTTTCCAGGCTCCAGGAGCTGCAGGGAGAGGCAGCACTGGGAGGCGCCGGGAGACGCGCTGGTGGAGGCCGGAGGGGCCCGGCTGGGACGCGGCGGGGCAGCTGTGGGCGGGGGTGCCGGGTAGGCCCCAGGAAGCTGCACGGTCCCAGCGGGAACCCCAGGACACACGGGCATTTCCGCCTTTCTTGAAGGTCTAGGCCTCTTCCCCATTCTGCAAGGGCTCTGGGGAGCGGCGGGCGGGGCTGACCGTGCCCAGTGGGCATGGGCCAGGTGGACCTGGCCCTGTGCCTCGGTGTCTCCATCTGGGCCCCCGGGCCATGGCGCTGGAGGTCGTGACCGGCCCCCCGCCCCCCCCACCGCCGGTGGAAGTGACAGGTTCCAGGAGACCGGGGCTTTGGCCAGAACACTGCGGCCCAGCACTGCAGGAGTGGGTGCCCCGCCGTCAGCGGTGGGAGGCGGCTGCTCAGGAAGTTGAGCATAGTGTCACCCTGTGAGCTGGCAGGTCCCCTTCGCACAGATGCCAGGCAGGCCGAGCACAGGGCCTCAACGGATGCTCGGGGCCCCAAGTTCACAGTGTCCACCCACAGTGACGGGACCCATGCAACGTGCTCCATCCGCATCGTGGAGCCCGATTGGGCCACAAAAGGGAACCAGGCTCTGGAACAGGCGACACCGCGATCGGAGGTGGTGGCCGCGCACGCTGCGGATGTGCTGGATGCCACTGGACTGTTCATGTTCAAATGGTTGATTTTATGTCATTGTGACTCTCACCTCGATTTTAAAAAATCCTGAGCGGGTCGTGGCAGTGTCCCCCACGCCACCCTGGGCATCTCTCCTGTCACAGCCTTTGCTTTGTGGCTCATAGGTCGCCCTTCAGTTCATCTTTCCACTGCCCTAAGGTGACACAGAGGTTACTCTCCTCCTTTTACAGATCTGATCATCATGCATTCACTCAACAAACACTGCATGCCAGGGGCTGTTCTAGGCGCTGGGGAGGGCAGGTGTGAACAAGCCCAACCAAAACGTCTGCCCGTGGGCCTGATATTCCAGCCGGGGAGAAGACTGTGAACTCGATAAAGAGAACAGAATGGAGAACATAGGAATGGGGAAATTAAGCAGGTTAACGAAGGAGGAGGGGAGCTGGGAGGTTGCTGAATTGAACAGGGTGGGCGAGGAAGGGCTCACTGAGGAAAGACCTGAGGGAGGAGCCATGAGGACATCTGGGGAAGGGCGTTCCAGACAGAGAGAACAGCCTGTGCAAAGGCCCTGAGACTGGAGTGTGCCTGGTGTGGAGAGCAAGGGGGCTTATGAGGCTGCAGCCAGGCGAGCGGGGGGAGAGGAGTTGGAGGCGAGGCCGCAGAGAGAATGATTGAGACCGTGTGCAGCAGAGGTGACAGGAGAATAGCTAACACCCGCGAGGTGTGAAGCTGGCTGGGACGACCTCAGCCCTGTGGCTTCCCGCCTGCCCTCTCATCTCGGGGTGCCTGGGCCTGGGACCCTGCACGGCCGCCCCCAGCCCATGGAGTGGGCAGACCTCCCCCCGCAGACCCGAGCCTGAAGTTGGCTGCTCACAATCAGGCGTGAGGAAAGCCCACAGGTTGGTCTGCAGGTGGGGAAACTGAGGCTAGAGTAGGGAGGGATGGCTTGGGGTCACGTAAATACAGGCAGTGCTGGGGAGCCTCCTGGACCCCGGGGGTGGGCGTGCGGACCCTGCGAGACTCCAGGTCCAGCCCCTCAGCGCTGGCCTGAATGGTGCAGCCGCCTCCGCCCAGCACCCTGGCTCCCACCCTCGCCCTCCACAGTCTGTTTCCCCACAGCGGCCAGAGGTCGCCGTGAGAGCCCGAGTCATATGGCGTCCCTCCTCTGCTCAGAACCCTCCGTGCCTCCCACCTCACTCAGAGCAAAGAGCCCAAGTCCTTGGCCCTGCTCTCTGCCGGGCCCCCCCTGCTCCACCGCCCATCTCTGCCTTGCTAGCCTCCTGCAGCGACCTGGGCCTGGTCGGTGTTCCTCAAACCCTCCAGGCACATTCCTGCCTCAGGGCCTTTGCACAGGCTGTTCCCTCTGCCTGCACTATCCTTCCTCCCCCAGACACCACACATTGCCCCCTTCACCTCCTCTTATTTCCTTTTGGAAGATTAGCCCTGAGCTAACTGCTGCCAATCCTCCTCTTTTTGCTGAGGAAGACTGGCCCTGAGCTAACATCCGTGCCCATCTTCCTCCATTTTATATGTGGGACGCCTACTACAGCATGGCTTGACAAGTCGTGCCATGTCCGCACCCGGGATCCGAACTGGTGAACCCTGGGCTGCCGAAGCACAAGGTGCGCACTTAACTGCTGCGCCACCGGGCCAGCCCCCCTCACCTCCTTCAAGTCTTGAACTGAGACCTCCTCTGACCCCTCTCTGAGAGTGCAGCCACCCCCAGGACCCTGTCACCTGCTGTGCCGTTTCTTCTTTCCAAAGCACTGAGCCCCGTGCAGTCAGTGTGCAGCGTCCTCACCGTCGTCTGCCCCCTCCAGTGGCCCTTGCCTTCAACAGTGCCTGGGACACAGCTGGCGCTCAATGATGGCTGCGTGAGTGAAGGTGAAAGTCTGAGTTCATTGCGCTGTGTCCTTAACACCTTTAAATACCCCGGTGATCTCTCTCCATTTTATTTATTTTCCTTTTTGTCTTTTTTTGTTTCTTTTTTAACACCAAGAGCAGTCTCTTTGCTCCATGGCTGGACTAGGTGGGGCGGCTCGCAGGGTCCTGGGCGGGGCCTACCTCAGCGCCTTGCCGCCGTGCCACCGCCAATGTGACCCCGCCAATGTGATCCCGCCGATGTGACCCCGCCAATGTGCCGCCCTGCTGTGTGACCCACTCGCCGCCACCGTGCCCCTACCGCCACGCAGTGCTTTCCTCTGTGCCGTCCACTTGGGAAATGGCCCTGGTTTCCTTTGGTGGCAGTGGTACAAAGGGTCCTTTCAAAACAAATTTGCTTATGAATTTTTTTTTTTTTTGAGGAAGATTAGCCCTGAGCTAACTACTACCAATCCTCCTCTTTTTTGCTGAGGAAGATGGGCTCTGAGCTAACATCCGTGCCTATCTTCCTCTACTTTCTACGCGGGACACCTCCCACAGCATAGCTTTTGCCAAGTGGTGCCATGTCCGCACCCGGAATCCGAACTGGTGAATCCCGGGCCCTGAGAACCGGAACGTGCGAACTTACCCACTGCGCCACCGGGCTGGCCCCTCGCTTATGAATTTTAAAAAGGAAAAGCAAGCTGATTGAAGGAAGAGTGTGGGGCACAGTGGCATCACCCCGCCAGCGCCGGCTGGGACTCGAAAAGCCAGGGACCAGGCGATGGCAGCCAGCGCCGTCCTCCCGGGTGCTCCGAGGAAGGGCTCCTCTGACAGCGTCTCCCGTTGGCGCCTGTATCTGGGATGAGGGCATCACCGGGGTTTCCCTGGGCCCCTGGCGTGTGTCTCAGTGCCGAGTGAGAAGCTCAGTGGCGACCCCTTTGTGGACGTGGGATACAGCGCCGCCACACCTGCCTCGGGCACCAGCTCCTGCCTGGCTTGAGCAGCCAGCCCTGGGGCCCTCGGTGGCCCCGCCACGGGCAAGGAGGCTGGCGCCCACGGCCTGAGCCTCCTTCAGAACAGAGTCGTGAGATCCCCAGACGATGGCCCACAAGCGCGTGAAAAGATACTCGATTGACATCCCTGATCTTCAGGGAAATTCGAATCAGGAGCACAATGAGACACCATCTCACATTTATTAGAATGGCTCCTACGAAGAGAAAAAACCACATCACGAGTGTTGGCGAGGACGTGGAGAAATTGGGACGCTCGTGTGCTGCTGGTGGGAGTGCAAAGGGCGTGGCCGCCATGGAGACAGCAGTCAGTTCCTGGTAAAATTAAACTCGATCAGCAGCCCTGCTGGGCTTGCCCCCAAAAGAGCTGCGACGCATCCTGAAGGATATTCACACACCATCCTGGCAGCAGCCAAAAAGGGGTAGCAACTCAGGTGTCGGCCGATGGACAGATGAGTAGACAAATGTGGTCCATCCACACAGTGGACTATGACTCAGTGTCAAAAAGGAGGGATGTTCTGACACCTGCCACCACGTGGAAGGACCCTGACGACACCATGCGCGGTGAAACAAGCCAGTCACCAAACGACAAAAACACTGCGTGACCCACTTAAATGAGGCGACTGAGGTAGTCAAACTCTAGAAACGGAAAGCGCAGCGGCGTTGGCTGCTGCCCGGGGCCGGGAGGGGTGGGAGCCGCTGTCTCTGTGGGCACAGTTTCAGTTTTGCAAGAAGAAAAATTCTGGAGGTGGATTGCACAACAATGTAAACACACTTAACCGAACTGCACGCCCAAAAACGGTCATGACGGTGAGTTTTAGATCACGTGTTTTTTACCACTTAAAATTGAGAAGGAGGGAAATGCTGACACCTGCTCCAACGCGGACGGACCTGGAGGACATTACGCCGAGGGAAATAATCGGGTCACAACAGGACAGATGCTGCAGGATCCCGCTCATGGGAGGTCCCTGGAGTCAAGTTCACAGAGACGGGAAGTGGACGGTGGTTCCCAGGGCTGGGGTGGGGGCAGGCGGCAAGGAAGTGAGTGTTTATGGGGTCAGAGCTCCAGTTTGGGAAGACAAGACGAGACATTTCTAGAGACGGACGGTGGGGCTGGTTGCCCAACAGTGTGAGTGCACTTAATGCCAATAACTGGATGCTTAAAAATGGTGAAGGCGGTAAATTCTACATTATGCATATTTCGTCACATTTAAAACAAGAGAAATCCCAGGCAGGACGTTAGGACAGGACTGAGGCTGGACGCCCAGCCCGGGGGGGGGCTGTCAGGTGGCAGGAAGCTGGGACAGGGGCAGGGGGGAACCCCCAGGGAGTCAACACTAATTGTGCCCTAAAGCCTGGGACCTTCCCGTCTCCACCCGGCCCTCCCGCCTCGGTCCAGAAACCCAGCTCCCCCGCTCAACCTGGCCGGGCTGCCACGGGGCCACTGGGGTCGCCACCCGGGACGCTCTCTCCTGTCAGGCGCGAGGGAGGAGGTGGTGCCTGCCCACGCGGGTGGCGGTGTGACTGGTTTTGGCTGGAAAAACGGGAGAGGGTGTGACATGTGTGGCTTCCGGTGGGGGCTTGAGAGCCGGTGCCGACAGTGGCTGTTTCCTTCTCCCTCTGCAGTCACCTGGGATGCACGGATGTGGCAGGCGCAGGGTGACGTGCCCGCTGTCCCAGGCCTGGGCTCTGACCGGCGACAGTCACCATGAGCCGTGCCCCGCGTACTGGCCTCCCACGGTGGGCCCCCGGCTGCAGGCACACAAGGAGGGAGCCACCACCTGGCAGAACGAGGTTTAAGGGGGCACCAAAGAACTCAGGAGTCAAGATAGATGTTATTCTAACACAGCGTTTTAAAGAAATCAAAATTAATGCAAAATGCCCACGAGGAATAAAATAGCAACATTTTACACGCAGACAAGACCAGTCTCGGTGCCACGCTGAGGCGCTCCCGGGCCTGAGGCAAAGGGGAAGCACACCTGTGCGCTCGGCCCTTGCTGTGGCCCCACGTGCCGCTGCACCTTGGGCTCCGTGGCCACGGGGCCACAGTCCAAGGGCGCTGAGATCCCTGGGAATAGCCCTCCATCACTCTCAGCCAGCCCCACCCCCTCATATGGGGTAACTCTGGGGGCTCCAGAGGGGCTGAGCCCAGGCGCCCACAGCTCAGTATCTGCTGCCCAGCCATCCCCAGCTCACTTCCTGCCTTCTCTACAGATGCTTTCTTGAATCCTCATCTAGTGAAGCAGCTGCTCTCAACCCTTGTCTCAGGCTCTGCACTGGGGGGAAGCCAGCCCCAGGCAGACGTCCATTATGATTCTCTTTAACGTGGCAAACTCTGTGACTCCTGACACCCCTCCTGACCTGGGGCAGGTCACTGGCAGGTCACTTCTGCTCCAGGGCCCCTCACAGGCTGCCAGCCGGGTGTCTTGGGGGCTGCAGTGTCATCCGAGGGCTCGAGAGGGGAGGCTCCACCCCACAGTCAGCCTGAGCAGTTGGCAGGACTCAGCCCCCTGGCTGAGGAGATGCTTCAGCTCCCGGCTGAGCGGGCCCCCCCGGGGCAGCTCACAGGGCAGCCACTGGCGTCATTGGAGCTGGTGAGAGCGAGACGGAAGCCTCGGTCATTTGGAAGCCGGTCTTGGAAGCGTGGCCCAGTCATCTGTGTCTTATTCTGTAGTTAGAAGTGAGTCTCAAGGTGCTGCCCGCGCTCCAGGACAAGGGAGGGACACGGTGTGAATGCCAGGAGGCAGGAACCGTGGGGCCACCTTGGTGTCTGTCCACTGATTTTCGCCTTCTTAGTGTATGGCACCCTGACCTGCTCAGTTCTTCACCCCCAGAGGGGTGCCCTCCCGGACCCCTATCTGTCTGCCATGCCGTCTGTGAGGCCTCCGACCTGGCTCCAGATGCCCTTCTGATCCCGCCTCCTTCCCTCAGGGCTGGCTGTGCCCACCTCACGTCTCTTCTTGGAAGCTCAGTCCCACCTCAGGGCCTTTGCACCTGCCGTTCCCTCTGCCCGGAATTCTCTGTCTCCAGACATCTGCACGGCTCCCCCTTCAGGGTCTCTCACAGGCTGCCGGCGGGTGTCAGCTGGGGCTGCGGTCTCACTGGAAGCCTCAGTCAGGGAAGGAAACCCCTCCTGCAGGCCTCGGCTTCAACACGAGCTCTTTGAAGATGCATTCCTGGCCCAGCACAACACTGAGGCCTGTACGGTCGAGTCAGCTCAGCAGCCCAGGGGGCCCTGATCCCGCACGTTCCCAAGAAAGGCCCATCTGCAGGCCCGGCCCTACTCCTAGGATGTCACCTGCTTGCCCCCGGGACGTCCTGCCTGTGAGAATCTGCACCCTGGACCTCAGCCGGGACGGACGCCCTGGGCTCCTGTGAGATTCCGCTGGGCCTGGGCCCCCGTTCAGAATCAGCGGGACCTCTGCAGGGGCTGCAGCCCGGGCCAGCCGCACGCTGGTCAGCCACGCCTACGCGCCCACCTCCCCGTAAAACGCTGGGCCCCAGGGCTCAGGCGGGTGTCCCTGCTTGGCGACAGTCCACGTGGAGAATTCACGGCTGTCCGCTGACTCCAAGGGCGGACACTGGAAGCTGGCGCCTGGCCTTGCCGGGTCCCGCTCCTCGAGCTTTTGCTCTTTGCTGACTTTAATCTGTATCCTTCCCCTGTGATAAACCGTAATCACGAGTAGAACAGCTTTTCTGCGGTCTGTGAGTCCTAGTGAATCATGCACCCCAAGGGGGGTCTTGGGGACCGCCACCCAAGCCCCCCACCCCAGCCGCCCTCTGAGATCTTCCTCACCCTTGTCACCGAGTGGTATGTTCTCGCTCATTTGCTATTTCCTGTCTCTCTCTCCCGGATAGAGGGCTCCGGAAGGCCAGGCCTCGTCTGTGGCTCTCACGAGGGACAGAGGAGCAGAGCGGCCGGGGGTCGCGTCCTGGCTCTGCTACTTTCTGGGGGTGCAGCCCTGGGCACGCAGCATCCCCTCTCTGAGCGCCAGCCTCCCCACCTGTAAGTGGGAGCAGCAACACGGAACACCCATTCCTCCCACACGGCCGGCCAGCGGGGGATGCAGGGGCCAGAGAGGCCTCCAGAGCGCCAGCTTTGAGGTAGCGGTCCCTGTCTCCCCAGGGGCAGGAGCAGGTCCGGAGGGTTCCCAGTAAAGAGCACAGCAGTCAAGGAGACTCCACTGTGGCCTTTGACATGGAGAGGCAGGAGGCGGCTGGAGATACTCAGACAGCCGGTGGGGGTGGGGGGGAGGGGAAGGGGGAGGGGAAGGGGGAGGAAGTGGAGAAGCGGAGGGGAGGAGGGGGAGGAGGAGGAAGAGGAGAAGAGGGGGAGGAGAAGGAGAAGAAGGAGGGGGAGAGGCAGGAGGAGGGGGCACACAGGCCACAGGACAAGGGAGGCCCAGGGAGGGTCGGGGGCCTGCGGCTCTGGTCACAGGCGCTGCCAGGGCTGCTCGGGAGCCAGGCCGCCGGTGGCCGGCAGGGAGGAGGCCGCGGGCGAGGCGGGGCGGGGCCGTCAGGGCTCCTAGGAGGACGCCCGGGGGGTCTGGGGCCGGAGCCGGGCGGGAGGGGTGGCGGTGATCCGTCTGGCCCGGAGTCGGGGGGACGGCTCCCCGGCCGAGCTCTGCAAGAGGCCGGAGGCCTGAGAGCAGAGTGGAGGGGAGGCCGGCGCCAGAGCTCTCCCGTCGCCACGCCACTGCCGCTGCGCAGCCTGCACCCCGGGTCCCTCGCGCCACCTCTCTGGGCCTCAGTTTCCTTCCAAGAGGCCCAGACGCTCAGGTCCAAATACTTGGAGCCTCTGTCTCTGTGCCCCCGTCCCCCGCGTCAGCAACCCTGTGGGCACTACAGCCAACATCTAACCGGAATCCACCAGCCCCTCACCTCCTCCACGGCCCCATCCTCCTGCATGAGGCCGTCACCTCCCCTGGGACCAGCGCAGTGCCCTCTACTCTCATCTTCCAGCTCCCGCTCTCACCCCCTACAGCCTGTTCCCCCAGCAGCAGCCAGAGGGCGCCCTTGAGTGTCCGAGTCAGGTCCTTCCTCTGCTCAGGAACCCTCCATGGCTCCCACCTCACACAAAGCAGAAGTCAGAGTCCTCCCGGTGACCCACCAGGCTGTGCTCCCTCTGCCCTGCCCCTCCCTGCCTACTTGCACCCGCTCTCCCCCTCAGTGTTCCCTCCAGCCCCACTGGCCGCCTCACTGTCCTGGCCAGCTCCCGCCCCAGGGCCTTTGCACAGACCGTTACTTTCTGCCTGGTACTCTCCCCCGTATATCTCCACACGGCCCCCTCCTCGCCTCCTTCAGGTCTTCACTCAAACGTCTTCCCTGACCCCTTGACTTAAAACAGCCCCTCCCCAGGCCTACTTAATTTTCCCAACACATCCCTGCCGAGGCTGGGCCGGTCTCGCTTCTCGGCCTTGCTTGTGCCCCCGCGGGCGAGACTTGTGCTGTGCGCAGCGTGAGGTGCACCCAGGCAGGTGCCTGTCATCAGTTTACCCAGCGCTTGGCGTGGCCACTGTCACAGACCTTCACCCCAGGCCCCCTGGGCCCCCTGCTCGCCTCCACTCTCCCCTTTGCTCCGCTCATTTCTCTCCTTAGCTGCTGGTAGATAGAAACAGCCTTTGCTTTTATATATTGACCTTGTGCGCATGGCCCTTGCTAAATTCACTCAGATTTATTAGTTTATTGGTAGATCTTATTCCATCTGCTACGTACGTAATTGTGCCATTCACAAATGAGGAAGGTCTTATTTATTGCATTTCAATCTTTCAATCTCCTATTATCTTTTTTTTAAAGATGGGCACCTGAGCTAACATCTGTTGCCAATCTTCTTTTTTTTTTTTTGCTTTTTCTTCTTCTTCCCAAAGCCCCCCAGGACATAGTTGTATATTTTAGTTGTGGGTCCTTCTAGTTGTGGCATGTGACATGTCACCTCACTGTGGCCTGACGAGCGGTGCCATGTCCGCACCCGGGATCGGAACCAGTGAAACCCTGGGCCGCCGAAGCAGAGCTCACGAACCCAATCACTGGGCCCCGGGGCCACCCCTGTGTTTTCTTTCTTTGTCACCCTGGCTCCTTCCTCTTGTGCAATGTTGCAGAGAAATGCTGATAGCGGCCATTCCTTTTCTGGTCTAATCTCGGGGACATCACCACTATGTCACAATTCCGCTTGATACCCGCTGTGGCGGCTTTGGCAGCCACCTCGCAGCAGAGCCCCGCGGCTCCCTCCGCTCCCGCCTCGCTCCGAGTTTTGAGCGTGAATGGGCGTTGAGTCTCGTGGCTGCATCCCGACAGCGCTTCCTCCGTGCTGCGTGCAAGTCCTGTATCAGCACAGACCTGCACGGCGTCCCCTGGTCTGAGGCTCAGCGTTCCCTTCTCTTGACGTCCTCTGAAGAGCACGAGTTTTCATTGTGATGAAGTCCAATGTATTAACGTTTTCTTTCGAGGGTCACACTTTTGAAGACATGTCCAGGTAGTCTCTGCCTAAGCTGAGGTCACACAGATTTCCTTGTGTGTTTTCTCCTGGGCGTCTTATAGTTTTAGGTTTTACATTTAGGTCCATAATCCTAGACCTGAATTTTTTGTATAGGACGTGAAGCAGGGTCTAAACTGTCCTTTTTTTCCTGCACGTGTATGTCGTATTCTTAGGAAAGTGTGAGGGGGTTTCCTGTTTCTGGTACAGTTAACGCTTGGCTCCTGCTCCTGCCTGTAATTCTTGGCGGCCCAGGAGAGAAAGCTGCGGGAGCTGCCCAGACGGGAGGCGGCCCAGCCCTCTTGGGCTGAAATCCAGCCCCAAGGGTCCTCATGGCCCCTCCACCGACAGCTCTGAGCGCGCCGACCACAGGCCCTTCCTAGGGCTGGACGGGGGCTCTGAGGCCCAGACAGAGCCAGGGGCCAGCGCGGCCAGACCGGCCCCTGTGGCTTCTCGGGGGAGGCAGCCCCTGTCTCCGGGTGTCCCCGGCCAGCCTCTGGGTGACCCCGCTTCCGCCAACCAAGCCGGGTCGTGCCTCCCTGTGCCCTCGGCTAAAGCAAACATTCCCAGCAGCCTGTCCAGGGAGCCTGGAGCGGCGGGGGCTGCGGGCTCTGCGGGCCCCTCGCCTCCTGGGAGGGAACCCGGGCGCCGGTCCCCCACCCCTCCCCACCGGTGCTGCCCGCGGGTCGTGGGAAAAGGCAACAAATCAAACCGCAGGGAGGCGTGGGAGCAGGGACCCAGCTTCGGAGGCCGAGTCCAGCCCTCTGTGCGTGAAATCCCTCTGCGTCAGTCTGACATCTGTTCTTCGCCTGAGCTCCTGAGTCAGGCTGGTCCCGTCCCTCCTCCGCGCAGAATCCCCGGCTCCCCCCTCGTTCAGGTTAAAGTCTAAAGTCCTCCTGAGGCCCACAAGGCCCTGCACAACCCACCCCCACCGCTTCACTCCCACGCTGCCCCTCACTCCCTCCCTCCAGCCACACAGGCCCGGTCGCTGTTCTCCAAACACACCAGCCCCAGCCCCGCCTCAGGGCCTTTGCACAGGCTATTCCCTCTGCCTGGAAGACCCTTCCCCAGGTATTTTCACTCCTGCCTCAAGTCTTTGCTCAGGTCCCACCTCCTCTTGAAGCCTCCCCCTCCAGCCGCCTCTATCCTTTTTCCAGCTTTCATTTCTCCATAGCTCAGCAGCCTTCTGATATCGCTGTAATCATGCCTTACCTAGAGTGCCGGCTGCCTGAGAGCAGGGTGCTTTCTGTCTGGTTCACCTCTGTGTCCTCAGCACCTAGGACAGGGCCAGGCACACAGTAGATGCTCAGTAAACGTTTGTGGAATGAACTGTCTCCTCCTCCACATTTTGTCCACTGAGATCCCACTCCCACCACCAGGAGCGGTCAGGTGGCCCAGGCCCAGCCAGGGGGCACAGTCCATCCGTTCTGGCCACAGCGATTGGCTTCTAAACGGCACATGACCCCAGTCTGCCCAACGAGAGGGAGCCTGGGGCTTTTGCTACAGCCAGTGGCTAAGTGGCTTTCTCGTTGTCCTCTAGAGTTTCTAGGCTGATAAAACATAAACAGGGGTGGCAGAGGCCATTCGTCCTGAGAGTAAAGCTCCCCAGAGGCAAGCTTAGTTGAGGGGGGGAGATTACTCGGTTTGAGCCCCTGGATCCAGCCGTCCCTGAAGCCAACATACCTTAGACTTTTCAGTTATATGAACCAATAAATTCTTTTCGTTGTTGTTCTCAAGCTCGTTTGGGTTTGGATTTTTACTTCCTTCCCTTTGGAGGGCGGGTGACAGGCACAGTTTTGACTCAGTTGTGTTCAGGGGTGGGCATGGTGGTTCAGGCCAGGATGGGGTAAGGGCTAAATCAGAGGTAGAAGGACAGAAGGGATGGAGGGAAGGAGGAGGAGAGAGAGAGAAAGGAAGGAAGGAAGGAAAAGGAAAGGAAAGAGGAGGAGGGAGAGGAGGAAGGACGGAGGGAATGAGGAAAGGAAAGAAAGTAGAAAAAGAAAGGAAGGAAGGAAGGAGGAGGGTAGGAAGGCAGCATTGGGCGGGACTATTTCAGTCTCAAGTCGCTGCCTCCCTAGGCCCACCCTCCCCGCCCAAGCCTGTGGGATTCTGCCAAACGTGGGTGTGAATCCCGGCTCTCCCATTAGAGGGCTGTGCGCCCCCAGGAAGTGACTGTGCCTCTCTGGGCCCCCATTTCCCCATCTGTAAAATGGGGGCATGACAACCCGGCCACTGTTCCCAGGTCCGCCTCCGCTCCACCTCTTCTGACGGTCTGGTCACCCGCCTGCCCTGAGCTCTGCTCAGAGTCCTGTGTCCTGCAGAAGGAGGTCCCAACTCGCCCTGGCCCCCAGGGCCACCACAGTCAGGACCCAGGCCTCTGAGGAGACCGCCGACACCACCCCCACTTTACAGATGAGGAAGCTGAGCCCCGGGTCATGCAGAAAGGGTATAAACAGGACTGTCTCTCAGAGGCGTAAAGGCGTGAGGGGCTGGAGAATTCCCCCGCAGGGAGTGGTCCAGGAGGGCTCCCTGGAGGAGACGGCATTTCAGGGCTAGAGCTTCCCCGACACAGCACCTCGTGTGGGTGTGTGCAGGGGGTGGGGGGCAAGCCAGGCCGGGGGACCCACAAGGGCCAAGGGCCCAAGGGGGACCAGTGTGTGTTTAGGGCCCATCGGGGGTCCGGAGCGGAGCAGGGCAGCGGGCAGGCCTCAAACGCATATTGCTACATGCGCAGGCGGAGGGCGCCAGGCCGACTGCGGCCCGAGGGGCTGGGTGAGCGCCCGCCGGGCTGTGACTTGGTGCCCCCCCGGGGTCTCCTCTCTGCCAGGGTAGCCGTTCCTGGCGCACCTCCTCTGCTCCCTCCCAGTGCCTGGGCTGCTGCAGCTCTGCCCCCATCTTACAGAGGAGGAAACTGAGGCCCCAAACAGGCCCCCCAGGTCCGGAACCATCAACTCCAGCTTCTGGCCCTGCTGCCCCGCAAGCAGGACAGGATCTTGGGACCCCTGGGCTCCAGATGGGAAACTTGAGGTCCTCCAGACCAGCCCTCATCCACCTCCACCAGGAGGTCTTCCTGGCTTTCTCTAGCTGGGGCCCTCGTCCTTGGCATTCGGCCCTTGCCTGTGTCAGGCCCAGAAAGTGGGGTCTCTGAGGGCCAGCAGGTGGTTCCGGGCTCTCCCGCCTCACCACACACCTCTGTGCAGGGAAACTGGGGAGAGCCAGAATGGGGGGGCTTCTGGGAGGGAAAATATTTTGGTTCTCAGAAGGCCGAGAACTGCCCGATTCCCAACCGATTAGGGGCGATGAGCCCTTCGAGAGGCGGTAACTCAGTCTGTGCCGCTGCAGCCGCCATAAGAAGCTCCAGGAGCCTCCGACCCCTCCCCAAGGCCAGGCCGTCCCCAAGGCCAAGGCCAGCCGGCCTGGGGACAGAGCTCTGCTCCCCTTGCGGGGCTGAGTGACACCCACAGCCCCTCCCAGGCCCCCAAGGCAGGGACCTGCAGAGCAGTGCTTGCCGCACTGTCCCTTCAGGGCCGGCAGGCCTCACAAGGGGACTTTGCTCCTGGGGCCATGAAGGAAGCCTCGGGCTGGGCAGGGCTGTGGGGCTGGTGACAACCCCTGAGGGCTTTTCTCTGTGGCCTAGGGGGCGAGGAGGGGGCTTTGCCAGCAGAGCGGCCCCCTGTGCGGTTGCCCAAGGAGTGCCTGGCGAGGGGCAGCTGGCGCACAAGGACCCCTGGGCTGGCAGGTCCACGGAGCCTCTGCTGTGCCCCTGCCCGTCAGCCCAGCACGGGCATGCCCTGAGAAGCCACTGGGCCGACCGCGGGGTCCCTGCCCTGTGCTGTTACTCACGGGGTCCTGCTCCTCGCCCCCACCCGTGCCCCTGGGCTCTGTGGTGGGAGTCAGTCTCGTCAGAGGCAAAGGCCGGGCAGAGGGAGCCAGTGCACGCGGGCCAGGCTGTCTCTGCGGGACACCTGGTCCCGCGTCTGCGTGGCGGGCGGGGGTGTAGGCAGAAGGGCATCTGCACGGAGCTGGGTGGTGACGGAGGGCTCTGGGCTCCGAAGGAAGTTTCTTCTTCTCCCCTCGGGAGTGTGGAGTCAGTTTGTCCCCAGCAGGCGCCTTGACATTCCGCCCTGCCTCTCCCTCCATCTCTGGCCACCCTGACTTCCTTTCTTGTTGTCCAACACCCCAAGCTTCTTCCCATCCCAGGGCCTTTGCACCCACTTACCCTCCACGGGGCCGCCTTGCCCCAGGCTTGGCACATGGCTGGGCCTTGTCCCTCTCAGGCTTCAGTCCTTGGAGAACCCTCCGCACGGGCCCGGCCTGTGACATCTCTCCCCTCACTTCCTCCTGCAGAACACCTATGCAACCAGCAGTGGCCTCTGGGCTGTTGTCCCGGCCCTCTGTCTTCCTCTAGGCCCTGAGCTCCAGGAGGGCAGGGAGGCCGCCCCCCAACCCCAGCCTGCTCCCTCTGTGTCCTCTGAACACAGAGCAGAGCCCGGTATGCAGCAGGTGCTCAACACACGTTTGTTGGTGATCGATAAGTGGGCAAGGGTAGCGTGGAAACAGCGCCCCGCAAGAGCGCTGGGATCGCGGAGGAGAATTTCGACGCTGCTGGGGCCCCGGGGCGCTGGGAGGCGAGCACCGGGAGCGGAGACCCACTTTCCGGGCGCGGCGCGCACGTCCAGCGGCGGCCGGCAGGTGGCGCGCGCTCCCCGCGCTGCGGCGGCGGGAGGCGGAGGCGGAGGCGGGACGCGCGCTGCCGCGCCTGGAGGCACCTGCGCGCTGGCCCGGGCCTTGCACGCCGAGCCCCGGGACCCCGTCTCGATCCCAGCTCCCGGGGGTCTGCGGGGGTGGGGCGCTCCTGCTCGCGCTGGGCTGGTCTGGCAGCCCCTGCCGGGGAGGGTCGGGGTTGGGGGGCGCTTCCTGTGCGCGGGTCCTGCCTTCACCCAAGACAGCCCGGGGGCCGGCTCGTGCTGGCTCCAGCAGGGCCGCCGAGCACGCTTGTGGGATAACGAATGGACGAAGCCCCATTTCATAGGTGGGGAAGCTGAGGCTCGGGGAGGCTGCGTGGCTCGCCCAGGGGCACAGAGCCAGAAGACGGTTGGAGCCCCAGGTGGGTCCTCTCCAGGGTCAGCCGGTTGAAAAACCATTTTGGGGCTGGCTTCGTTGTTACTCTCAGTCACTAAGGTTGCAGTAGTGGGGGTGCTTTGGTGGGAAGGTCCCCTTCCAGCCTGCTTTCTCTGCCTCCACACACGTGTCTACACACACCTGCGAGGGAGGGGGGGCGTCCCCTCTCTGGGCCTCAGTTTTGCGTCTGTAAAATGGGCTTAATGGTAGTTGACCATCTCCCGGGATGGCTGTGCGGGTGGAATGAGTTCTTCCCGGGAGAGGCTCTGGGAGCAGAGTGCAGGCCCCTCTGGTGGTCTACACGGCCTGGTGCAAAACACCCGGGTGTAAATGTTGCTGCTCCCTCCCTGGTAGGAGGCCGTGGGGCACCGTGCATCCTGCGTTCCGAGGCTGCCTGTGAACCCTTTGTGCATCTGCGTGTGACTGACAGGCGGGCGCAGGCTGTGCCGGTGTCCCGGGCAGTTGTGGACCCAGCTTCTCAGCCTCAGCGCTCTTGACACTGGGGCTGGATCAGTCTTTGCTGTGGGCCGTCCTGTGCCCTGTAGGGTGTGGAGCAGTGTCCTGGCCTCACTCACTAGGTGCTTGTAGCCCCCCTTCTCAACTGTCACACCCCAAAATGCCTGCAGACATTGCCAAGTGTCCCCAGGGGGCAACATCACCCCCTTTGGAACCCACCACCGTATACCCTTCTAGTGTGTGCACACCCAGGTCGGTGTGGACACGTGCGTTTCTGCTCTCTGGGGCCCCTTGGCTTGGCTTCCCCCAGAAGCAGATGGACGGCACATAGTTTATTTGGGGGATACAGTGAGCCAGTGCGTGTGTCCCCTCAAATTCACACGCTGAGCCCTAACCCCCAGGGTGATGTCGTTGGGGGGCGGGGCCTTTGGGAGGGGATGAAGGTGGAGCCCCTGTGAGCAGGATTAGTGCCCTGGTAAAAGGGGCTCCAGAGAGACCCCCCCGCACCCCGTTCCGGCATGTGATGCCACAGCGAGAAGGAGGAGGTCTGTGAACCCAGAAGAACTTGCTCCCCAGAACCCCACCATGTTTCGACTTCCAGCCTCCCCCGGGGCTGGAAATTTCTGTCGTTTCTGCGCCCCGGTGGGTGGTGGTTTTGCTATGGCCCCTGATGGGATTGAGATGGGCGATGGCCAGGGGGTGGGGGGCGGTGGGAGAGGAAGGGGAGACCCAGCTCGGTCCCCCTGGGGGCGTTGGGAGCCCCCATGGAGCGCGCCCTGCAGGGAGAGGGGCAGGGGCATTTGTCCACCAGCCCTGCCCTCTGGGCTGCTCCCAGCCGGGCGCTCGCTCCTGGCCGCTGGCTCCAGCCCAGCCAGGCCGCGTGGTGGGCTGGCGGCTTCTTGGGGGTCCTGCACCTTGCTGGGGGCTGCCCTGCGGCTGTGCGCGCTGGCTGTGCCAGTGTGTGTGTATCTGTGCGCGTGTTTGCGTCTGTGTTTCCCTTCTGCTCCGTCTCCGAGAACGTGGGGGAAACTTCTGTTTTTAATCAGGGGCCCAGGAACTGTCTCATCGCCACGTTAGGGGCAGCGTTTTTAATTAGCCCCACTGGAAACGATCTTTCGAGCCTTCCCAGAGGTCGGCTCGAGGCCCAGAGGCAGCAGCTGCAGCAGGGAGGGGCCCACCTGCTCCTTCCCGAAAGGGAAACCGAGGCACGTGGCTGCAGGAGGCCTCCAGGTTGGCAGCCAGGGAAAGGCAGTTTCATGTGGAAAGCGTTTCACGTGCATAAAAGCTTGACGAGTCCCTTCCCACATATAAGAAAGGAATTCTGATCCCCATTTACAGATGGGGAAACTGAGGCCTGGGGGTGGGACCCAGACCTCCTGTGAGGCCCTAGGCTCTCAGGTCACCAAGGCTTGTCCCCTTGTTCTTTCGAATGGCAACTACTTTTGAAGCTTTCCAGGGCTGCTTGGACCTCATCTGTGCCTCAGTTTCCCCTTCTGGTCCCAGGAGCCCTTCCTGCTAGCCAGCCCAGGGCAGTCTGAACGATCCATGTGGCCTGGCAGGGCGCCAGCTTTCCCGTACTTTCCTTCCTGGATGCTCCAGGCCCAGGGGCCGGGCTGGCTTTCTGAACACAGATATTAATTAGCAATAATTAATAACCCTTCGGAGTCACCGTGGCACCTGGATCCCCAAGCCCTGCAACAGCTAGAGGCGGACTTGGGTCCCTGCTGTGTGGTGGTCTGGGACCAGGGTGGGCAAGGGCAGGGCCCACGAGGGCACCCTTCCACAGGGGGCCGAGACCCGGGCCCTGTTCTTCCTATGGCTGCAGAACCACGTTTGGGAGATGGAGTTTGTGGTCCCCAAAACATCACACATTCAGCTCAAATCCCCACCCTGGCACCTGCTGTGTGACCTTAGGCAAGTTGCTTACCCTCTCCTTGCCTGTTTGTTCGTCCCTGACATGAGAGTCGTTTCTGCCTTGCAAGGTTGTTAGAAGAAATAAACGACCGTGTATGTTTCATGGCAGGTGCACACTGTCACCATGGAAGTTGGTGGCCAGTAGCTGCAGTTGTCACGAAAGGCTGCTGGGGCCACTCTGCCGCTTATGAGCTGAGTGACCTGGAAACAGGGATTCTATGTTCCTGGGGATCAGCTTTCCTATCTGTAAATGGGGCCAACACAGTATGGGCTTTGTGGGATTGCTGCAAAAATTAAATAAAACAGTGCCCCTAAAATGCTTAGGATGGCGCAGAATGTGTTAAAAGTGTGGGATGACTATGGGCTAAATCAAAGGAGGAAAGACACAGCTGTGGCCGGGCGAAGGCTGGAGGTGGCACGGGTCGAGACGGGTTAAGTCATCCCAAAAAGGGAGCCCCGCGTACTCAAGATGGGTCCCTGGGGCACTGCTGTGGGCCGAGCTGCGCCCCCTTTACAGACAGTTCAAGTCCTCACCCCGGGCCTGTGTGTGCGAACTTATTTGGAAATAGGCCTTTGTAGATGGAATTAGTCAGGTTACAATGAGGTCACTTTGGATCAGGGTGGCCCTAAATCCAATGTGACCAGTGTCCTTATTAGAAGAGGAGCTCGGGGGGCCGGCCCCGGGACCGAGTCTCCCTCAGACCCCCAGAGGAACCACACCTGCCCGCGCCTGACGCTGGCCTCCCGGACGGTGAGAGAATAAATTTCTACTGTTTTCAGCCACCCTGTTTGTGGCAATTCGTCTTGTCAGCCCTAGGAAACTACTACAGACATCTCCCCCTTTGCCAGGTTGCATAGTATTCCGGGATGCCAGGTTGCATAGCTAACGTCCCCATCCGTTACTGAAGGACAGGAGTTGTCTCCTGTTTTGCATGGTCACAGACGGGCCTGCCCATGTCGTCCTGGCTTCCGCCTCCACGCCTGAGGGATGATTCCATGAGGCCGGCCGCCAGAAAGGGAACCAAGGTGGAGGGTTTGTGCCCGTCACACTTTAACACATACTGCCACGCTGCTCCCCAGGAGTGCTGGGCAGTTTACCCCAGCTCCCAACAGAGCCCTCTGAGAGTGTATATTAAACGCAATTCACCTCGGCCCAAGGATGCTGCGTTCTACTTGAAACGGTGCTTGGGTTCCAGAGACAGCTGCAGAAACTTTCTTTCTTTTTTTTTTTTTTAAAGATTTTATTTTTTCCTTTTTCTCCCCAAAGCCCCCCGGTACATAGTTGTGTATTCTTCGTTGTGGGTTCCTCTAGTTGTGGCATGTGGGACGCTGCCTCAGCGTGGTCTGACGAGCAGTGCCATGTCCGCACCCAGGATTCGAACCGACGAAACACTGGGCCGCCTGCAGCGGAGCGCGCGAACTTAACCACTCGGCCACGGGGCCAGCCCCTGCAGAAACTTTCTTAACCCATTCCTTGCGCATCGAATCACTGAAGTGACTCTTTTCGGGGTCCCCTGAACCCCGAAGGATCTGAGAGGTCTAGGGTGTGCTTGATCTGGGAGGTGACCCCAGGAAGCAGGGGGAGTGGGGGGACGTGAGGAAGGGAAGGGAAGGCGGCCTATTAAGGTGTGCTCCTGAGCGCGTCTCCACTGCGGGCGCCTGGGGCGCCGGGACGCCCCGCGGGGAGCTCAGCGTTTCCCCCCGGGGGGCGGGGTTTGGCTCACCCCAGCCGCGGGCCCTGGGCCAGGCCCGGACGCCCAGACACGTGCGTGGGACGACTTTCTGGGGAAGCGACACGGACCCCAAACAGAAGGAGGAGGTCGCAGCGTGCTCGGAGGGGCCCGTGCCGCAGCGACAAGAACGCGGAGACAGCAGCGGGACGCCGAACCCCTGAGCTTGGCGCGCTCGTCTTGGTCCGAGAGGCCCGCGCGTGCGCAGAGAGCTGGTGCGGACCGGGCGCCTGGGAGGGGCGGGGGCAGCGGCTGCTGACGGCGCTGACGAGTGATGGGTCCTGCTCTCTGGGAGGCGTAAGACTCTAATTAGAATGAAAATGTGGTTTAATGAGGATGAAAACGGTAATTGTGCTGGGTAGCGCCTGTCCCCACGGTGCCACTTTCCCAGGGGGCCGATCTGGGTCTCCGAGGAGCTGGGGCAGGGGTGAGGAGGGCTGGGGCGGGGAGAGCTGGGGAGGGGCGTAGTCGGGGCCTCAGTTTCCCGCCAGAGGGTCCTCCCGGTGGCACCGCGTAAAGATGCGGTGCAGAGCCCCACCTAACTGCCCCCGGGGCGGGTTCCAGGTGCGGGGCCCCGCTTTTCTGTCCCATACCTCATCCTCAGTAACAGTACAGCAAACAGGGGAACTGAAACTGAGCCATTGTTTACTGAGCACCCACTGTGTGCCAGGCGCCGTTCCAGCCACTTTCTAGATCCTAAATCATGGGAGCCTTAAAAGGATCCCCATTTTACAGATGGTGAAAGCGAGGACAGAGAAACCGCGGGCCCGAGAGGGATGTGTTAAAGAAAGCAGCCAGGGGCCTCCTTTCCTTAACGAGGTGGGTGCTGCGGGCACCGGGGGGTGGCCAGCCTTCCAGGCCAGGGGCCCCTCCTGCCCGCCTCCCCCTCTCAGTTCCCCAGCCCGTTCTTGAGGGGCACTCCGTTCCTCTCTGTGCATCTTCGGCTCTCCTAGGGGAGGTGGGCGTGGCTGACAGGGGAAGGGCGTGGCTTTAGGGCAGAATGGGTGTGGCTTGGCGGGAGGTGGGCGTGGCCGGATTCAGGAACGCAGGTGAGCCCAGAGGAGGCAGAGATGAGGCGTCTCCGGGCTGCTGGACCAGCCGCACAGCCAGCTGCTGACCCTGCACCTGAGCTTTCTTGCTATGCAGAGGGAGAGGTTCTTCCAGTGTCGGTGTGGATAAGACTGGGGCTTATAAGACCCAGGGTCTCCACTTCTGCCTCTGGGAGCACCACTAATAAAATGCTGCTGCCATGGGGACTGGTTAGAACAAAAGCATTCATTGGGGCTGGGTGGGCCATAAAAGCAGACCTACCTGGCCTTTCAAAGTGGTCCCAGATCAACAGGGATTAGATTGTTTGCCACATGTATGGCAGACAAAGCATTAGGAGCCTTAATATACAAAGAGCACTTATAAATCAATAAGAAAAAGACAAACATCCCAAGTGTGAAATTGGCACAGGGCATGAATAAGGGGCTCACAAAGGAATGATAAAAAGTCAACAAATCTCTGCAAAGATGCTCAGTCTGACCATTCATCAGATAAGAATCGCATTTACTTGTCAAGCTTACCAGTGTGTGTGAAGTTTTGGGGACACACATCCGTGCACTGTCCTGAGAGTCTAAACTGATGCAACCTTCCTGGAGGGCGGTCTAGATAACTGTATTAAACATTTAAGTGCGTGAAATATTAAATATTTAAGTGCGTGAACCTCTGACCCAACAAGTCCGTCTCCAGGAACATGCAAAAATCTACTGCGAGTAATGTGGTGTGGTTAAGAGCCCAGAGCCAGACAGCCGTGGCTCAAATCCCGGCCGCGCCACCTGAGCTCTGACGCCTCAGGCACGTGACCTGAGGTCATGGAGCCCCCGTATTCTCCCCTGGGCAGTGGGCGGGTCACAAGGGCTCCGGGAACTAATGCACGTGACACGCTCCATGAGCCTCTCGACAGCACACGACGGGCGCTGTGGTGGTGCTCCTGCTGCAACCTGGAAGGAGGGCTGGGAAACCACGGGCAGGGCCAGAGGGAATGAAAATGACCAAACCCGCATTCGGCCGCATCGTGTGACCTGCGAGATACGCTGATTGAAAGACGAAAGGGAAACAGATTTCCAGCACCGCAGACAGCCGTGCGTCCCAGCCTTTTGATCGTGAATCCGAGAATTAATTTCCCGCTTTGCAGTGGCGTCTACCCGGTTCTGCACGTAAACGCGAGCGTCATGAGGGACATTTCCCTTTTCTCTGTGCGGGCTCTCTGGTTTTCTCTTCTCTTTTGTTCCATTTGGAAAGGCAGTTGTTTTCCCAAGTACAGTGTTTTTCTCTTCAAGGCTCTGGTCGAAAGAAACCACCACCCAGGAAAGGTGGTGTCTGGGTGGCCGCTCAGGAAAGGGTGGGGTGGGGACGGGGGGAGTGATGGCTTCAACCCGCGGGTCGGACTTCGCCCCATTAGTAGGCTTCACTGTGTACGTGTGAACTCGTGTGTGCAAGTGTGTGTGCGCATGCGTGTGTGTGTGTGTGCGTGCCAGGGCTGGGAGGATGGGGAGGTCGGTGAGGCAGTCGCCTTGGCAGCAAAGTTTAAGGGAGTGTCAAAAGAACAGTCGTCAAGATGATTTTTTTTTTCTTCAGATTGGCCCTGGGCAAACATCTGTTGCCAATCTTTTTTCTTTTCATTCTCCCCAAAGACCCTGGGACATAGTTGCATATTTTTAGCTGTGGGTCCTTCTAGTTGTGGGATGTGGGACGGTGCCTCAGCATGGCCTGACGAGTGGTGCCATGTCCGCACCCGGGATCCGAACCTGAGAAACCCTGGGCCACCGAAACAGAGCACGCAAAGTCAACCACTCGGCCACGGGGCCGGCCCTGTCAAGATAAATAGTTTAATGCAATATTTAAAAAATCAAATAATGGACCAACCCAGATGAACAAAGCCTTGAATTTTGAAACAAAGGCAGGATCCCACCTTGATTTTAAGTCGCATCCTCACTCCCCTCACCCTCGTCCCGGTTCTGTGTCCAGGCGTGTGCTTGCACATGTGTTTGCATGCACGTGTGCGTGTATCCATGGGTGTGAACACATGCATGTTTGCATGCTTCCGTGCGCTCAAATGTGTGTTGTGCATGCATGAGTGCAAGCACACGTGCATATGTAGGCATTTGTCAGCTCGTGTGCATGCCTGTGTGCATGTGCGTGCCTGTGCCCATGTGCATGCCTGTGTGTGTGTGCATGCCTGTGCCCATGTGCATGCCTGTGTGCGTGTGCATACCTGTGCCCGTGTGCATGCCTGTGTGTGTGCATGTGCATGCCTGTGTACGTGTGCATGCCCGTGTGTGTGCATGTGCATGCCTGTGTGTGTGCATGCCTGTGTACGTGTGCATGCCCATGTACATGCCTGTGTGTGTGCATGCCTGTGTGTATGTGCATGCCTGTGTAAGTGTGCATATGCATGCCTGTGTATGTGTGCATGCCTGTGTGCATGCCTGTGTGTGCATGCCTGTGTACATGTGCATATGCATGCCTGTGTGCGTGTGCATGCCAGTGTACATGTGCATGCCCGTGTGCGTGTGCATGCCTGCACACACAGAGAAACGTCCAGAGAGATGCCCCAAGTGTGAACCATATTTCCCTCCAGGAGGTGAGAATTCAGGTATTTCTCTCTTTGCACATGCCTCCATTTTCTTCCCCACTGTGTGTCATCTTACGACCAGAATAAAAACAAGGAAGCCATTTTCACTGTGGAAAGTGGGTCACTGGCACCTCCCTCAGGGCAGCCGGCTGCGAAGGAGGGACTGGGAGAGATCCCGAATTTCCGTCCCATCAATCACTGCTGACGTTCACTGAGCGCTTCCCGCGGGCCAGGAGTTGTGCTGATCTTTCTACCTTTCGGCGTCTGCTCTTCATTCCCGGCTGTGTCCGTGGTGGGGCCACAGTGCGGAACAGGCGTTTGTTGAGTAGATGAGTGAATGAATGAGTAAGTGAGTGATCCCGTTGCCCGACCCTGGGAGTCAGGACCGCTGTGGCCAGCCTTGGCTTTCCCCTCTGCCTGGAAGGCCCTTCCTGCTCGTCCTCACGTGTCTGGCTCCTCCTTGTCGTTTAGACGCCAGCTTCTGTCACCTCCTCCAGGAAGCCCTCTTTACTGCCCTGTTTGCACCAACCCGTCAGCCCATTTTAATTCTCTAAATAGCGCTCTTCTCCCCACTGAGGACCGACCTCGCCTCCCTTACTCACCGCTGTGCCCCGCCCCTTGCACCCAGAGCCTGGCACACAGTAGGTCCTCAGTAAATATTTCCTGAGTGAACGAATGGCATCCCGTCCCATTCAGAGGAGGAGGCTGAGGCTCAGAGTTTCAAAGCGCCTGCCCAAGGCCACTGGGGTTTCAGGTGTTCCGACCAGGGTTTGAACCCTGGTCTTTCTTTTCTCTTTTTTGGAGAGGTGATTTTAAAGTATTTTATTTTAAAAAGAAATTTTGAAAACAACAGGGACAGAAAACATGAGTGGTTGCTGGGGACGGGGCGGGACTCGCTCCTGGAGGGGAGGGGAAGCGTGGGGGATGGAACCGTCTATATGTCGACGGCCCACACGGCCGACAGAGCTGACGTTAAAGGATGATTTCACTGGATATAAATTACAGTTCAATTTGTAAAAAAAAAGACACTGAAAAGATGAGCCAAAAATTTATCCTCTGTGAAAAACCCAGGGCTCGTGGCTTTCTCTTGTGGACAGAAAAAATAATTACCGTGGGCGTGAAGAACAGTGAGATGAGAGACCTTCAAAATACGAAACGTTTTAAAATGTTTTTAAAGAAAAATATGCCTATGCAGAAGTAATATTTCTTTTTATATTTGATAATTTGACTTGAAGTTCTTCTCTAGAGATAAGTGTTAGAAATGCTTTTTTTTGTTTTTGAGGAAGATTAGCTCTGAGCTAACTGCTGCCAATCCTCCTCTTTTTGCTAAGGAAGACTGGCCCTGAGCTAGCATCCGAGCCCATCTTCCTCCACTTTATATGTGGGACGCCTACCACAGCATGGCTTGCCAAGCGGTGCCATGTCTGCACCCCGGGATCCGAACCGGCGAACCCTGGGCCGCTGAAGTGGAACGTGCACACTTAACCGCTGCGCCACGGGGCCGGCCCCACAAGAAATGTTTATTTTTAAATATCACAAAAGTCTCAGATGATAAGCAAGGCCTTAAAACAATAGAGGGTTCTAAAACGAGTTTCATAAAGCATTTTACTATAAAAATATATGCAGCTTTTAATAAAAAAAGGAAAACATTTCTTTACAGTTAAAAAAGGCGATATTTGGACAAATAGTCAAATTTTCTTGAAATACAAAAACTCAAATGGAAAATGCTACCCATAAACTACATATTTGCCTAAAACCGGATCTGGCTGTTTACAGGAATTTCAGAATATACATTTATGAATTTACACAGCGGATGCTTAGAGGCTCCTCAGAATCGAGCCGTAAACCGAGGACACAGCACAGCTGTCTTCGGCTCCCATGGCCGCAGCGGGTCCACCGGCCCATCCTCCCCAGCAGCGCGGCCTCGGCAGATGCTGCTGTGTGGTCACCTCCCTTTCGGCTTCTCATGCTGCAGGTGCGTTGGATGCTGGCTCTCAGCCGGGACACCATGCCGCATACTTGAAGTCGCTGAGACGCGAAGAGACCAGAGGTGCCCGGTGCTGTGCTGGCTGCACGCAGTGGCGCTGATCCGGGAGGCTCTCCCCGGGCTGGTTTTTAAAGCACGTCTCGTTTGGTTTAGGTTCCTGCTTCACCGTCATCACTGTCAGCATTGTGGCTGTCCTCCTCCTCCTTGCCATCTTCCCTCTTCTCTTTAAGCATTTTCAGATATTTACTAGCTACAATCTTCTTTGCTGACATATCTGCAAGAAACGGAGAAGTTCCGGATTCCTCTGCAGAACGTGATAGATCGCCGTGGGTAAGCGCCTTCCTGAACCCTTGTCTTTCTGATGCCAGTGCCTGCGCCATCAACCAGGACCGGCCCTCTCCCCGCGATGGCGCCAGGCCCTGTGCCCGATGCTCTGATGGGTTGTCTGGGTCCCGAGTCCGCTTGCGAGTGGACCCGCTGCCAGGAGAGGCCCCAGGCTGACAGAAATAGTGGCTTTGCTTCATTGAGCACCAGCCGTGTGTCACGTGCCGGGGCCCACAGCTGATCCATGGGACGTGTGGGCCCACATTGTGGGTTGAACTGTGTCCCCAAAGGATGTGTCCACATCCTAAGCCCCCAGAAGGTGTGGATGTGGCTGTGTCTGGAACGAGGGTCTTTGCAGGTGGAAGGAAGTGAAGGATCTCAGGATCAGAGCATCCGGGCTCATACAGGCAGGCCCAGTCCACGGGCGAGCGCGCTTCTGAGAGGCAGAAGAGAAGATACGAGCAGAGAAGGAGGCCACGTGGAGACGGAGGCAGAGGTTGGGGTGACACGGCCACGAGCCGAGGATGCCTGGAGCCCCCGAAGCTGGGAGAGGCAGGCAGGACCCGGCCCTGGGGCCTCTGAGGGAGCCCGGCCCTGCGACGGCTCGTCTTCAGACCCCCGGCTGCAGCCTGTGCGGAGTGCTGCCCTGTCGCTCTGTCTCCCAGTTCGTGGTCACTTGTCGCAGCAGCTAGAGGAGCAGACACAGGCTGCTGTACCTTTCAGCATAGATGTTGTCAAACGTACAGAGAAATGGGGAAACCCTTCCAGTGCGGACCCGCGTGGACCCACCTCCTGGAGCCTGCAGCTGGCCTCAGCTCTATTCATCATTGTCTGTCCGTCTGTCTGCTCACCTCATTAGCCATTTTTTTTAAATTGACTTCACTTTTTAGAGCAGTTTTAGGTTTGCAGGAAAATTGAGAGTAAGGTTCAGAGATTTCCCATAAATCCCCTCCCACACCATCAACATCCCCACCTGGGATGTTTGTTATAAGACAAACCCACACGGACACGTCCTGATACCGCAGAGGCCGGAGCTGACGTGAGGGCTCCCCCTTGGTGGTGTCCGTTCTGTGGGTTTGCACAAATGTGTAATGACGTGCGTCCACCATCATAACACCACCGGGAGTATTTCACGCGCTCAGAGTCCTCGCCCGTTTGTCTCTCCCTTCCCACCCCTGCACCCGCTCATCTTCACACCATCTCCATAGTTGTGCCTTTTCCAGAATGTCACCTAGTTGCAACCCTACAGTGCGTCACCTTCTCAGCTTGGCTTCTTTCACAGAGGAGCGTGCGTTTCAGCTTCCTCCACGTCCCTTTGTGGCTCGAGGGCCAGTTTCTTTTCTGCGCTGAGTCCTGTCCCACTGCCTGGTGCGTTGTCGCCTGCTGAGGGCCGGCTGCCCCGCTCCGTGTGTATTTCCAGCTGAGCCCACCCCCCCAGAGGCCTCACTGTGCCCTCTGTGCCCCCTCATCCCTCTCCCCTGTCCCCACCGTCCACTGACGCCCCACATGGTCACCACTGGCCCCGGGTGCCTGCTGGGAGCCTGGAAGTGACGGAACTGTGCTGCACTCCGAGTGAAAACATGCCGGGTTTCGGAGACACGGTGCTGATGGATGTACAGTGTCGCATCAATCATTTTTTATATTGATTCTGTGTTGAAAGGACAATATTTTGGCTATATTGGGTTAAATAAAATATATGATGACAATTGATGGCATCTATTTTCTTTTCTGCTTTTTAAAACGCAGCTACTGGAAAGGTTAAAATCACATACACCCCTCATTTGGAGCTTCATCCTATTTCTGTTGGCCGCTCCTGGTCTAGGATGTTGGCTCCAGAAGGCGGGTCTTGGGTTTGCTCTTCGGGGGTCTTAGACACTGGATAAATGTTTGTTGAGTGAATGAATGAACCCAAGCCTGAATGACACCGAAGAGGCGGCTCCATCAAGACGGGTGCGCGGGTCTCGGCCTTGTGCGGAACCCTCTGGGCTCCCGGGTCTCGAAGGCAGGGAGGCGGTGCTGGGGGAGCACCCGGAGCAGCACCAGCGCCACCTCCCGGTGGAGCACAGGCTTGGGCAGGGCTTCCGAGTGGTCGGGGCAGGGTCCATGCGGGCATCCATACCGTGCACTCCGCCGCTCCCCGCCCCGGCGGCAGGTGTTTGGCTCGTTTGGAACGAACGAAGCTGCTGGCAACCTTTGCACGGACGTGTGGTCGTTTTTCGGGGTGACACCTCTGGCCAGGGCTGCTGGGCTGCGTGGTAGATGCACAGTCATCGATTAAAACAGCCGTGATCTGCTCCGTGCCACCCAGCGAGGCCCGGCTCGCCCACCTCTTGCCAACACTTGGTATTGTCAGCTTCTAATTTTGGCCACGTTGCTGGCTTGTCACCTGGACCCCAGCAGTCACTTTCTCGTGAACCCCTGCACCTACCAGGCGCCCCCACCCCTGTCCTTTCTCCCCTTAGAAACCAGATATGTGGTTTGTCTTTAACATTTCCTTTTTCATTGTAGAAAATGTTCACTTGCGTGCAATCGCGTGCAAAGCAGAGTGCACGTGACAGGCTAGTGGTGCCGGCACCCAGCTTATGTGATGAGCCCTTTGTCCATCTTCTTTCATCTCTCACCTCCTAACTTTTTCTTTTAATGGGCTGTTTTAAAGCAAATCCCAGGTGCCAGCTGACTTCTGTAAGCATCAAAGGAATCTTCTCAAAATGTAAATCAGGTGACATCGCGTCCTGCCTTGAAATTGTCTGGCGTTTTCTTGCTGCTCATAGGAAAAATGCCAGATTTCTTCCCACAGCCCTCAGGACAGCTGCTGCCCCCTCTGCCTCCATGTTCTGCTCCTCCCCCTTCCTCCGTCCCTGCTTCAGTCACATTGTCCTGACCACTCTCCAAGCTTGTTCCTGCCTCAGGACCTTTGCACATGCTGTTTCCTCTGGAATGGTCTTCCCTACATGTCTGCATGGTTTCTTTGGTAGGCAGCACCTAAGATGGTCTCCAGTGGGCCCTGCATCTGGGTCTTCATGCCCCTCCCTTTGAGTGTGGGCTGGACACTCACTTCTAACCAAGAAGACACAGGAAAAGTGATGGGCATCACCTCCAAGATGAAGTGATAAGACTGTGACTTCTGTCCTGCTGGACTCTCCTTGCTCACACTGTCTCTTGTCCTCTCACTTGCTCGTTCTGATGAAGCCGGTGGCCACAGGACGGTGTGAGCCATCCTCTGGAGAGGTCTATATGGCAAAGAAAGGAGAGCAGCCCTCAGCCAGCAGCCAGCGGGGAACTGCGTTCTGCCAACAGCCCAAGTGTGAGCTGGGACGCGGCTCCTCCCCGGTCGAGACTCGAGATGAGTGTCGCCCTGGTGGGTGCCATGACTGCAGCCTCAGGAGAGGCCCTGAGCTGGAGGACGGCTGAGTGCGCCAGAGTCCTGACCCCCAGGCCCCGTGAGATCATCCAGCTCCCCGTCTCCAGCCACTAGATTTGGGGGTAATTTGTTACACAGCAATGAATAACTAATGTAACCCTGTCACCTCCTCAGCTCGTCGCTCAAAGTCACTTTCTCTGTGAGGCCTCCCAGGCCTCCAGCCCCAGCCATCCCCAGCCCTGTTCCCCACTTTATTTTCCTCTTTCGTCGAACTTTTCGTCTTCTATGTTATTTAACTGACCCAGCGTCCGCCTCTCCCCACGGGAGCCACAGCCTGGGAGGACGGGGGCGCCTCTCTGTTCAGCTCTATGCAGCTCTTCCAGTCTCAGAGCGTGGCGGGCGTGTGGAGGGTCACTGGGTGTGAGGATATGCAGTCCTGCTTCTGGGTGTTTACCCCCAAAACTGAAGGCAGGGTCTGGAAGAGATATTGCACACCTGTGTTCACAGCAGCATTACTCACAACAGGCACCACGCAGACGCAACGCCAGTGTCCACGGGAGGATGGATGTAGGGGAGGCATCAGCGTTTCATGGGGCCAGTTTCAGATTTACAAGATGAAAGAGTTCTGGGGGTGGGGGTGGGGACGGCTGCACAACAATGTGTGTATTTAACACCACTGAACTGTGTGCTTAACAATGGTGGGAGGAGCCGGCCCGGTGGCATAGTCATTAAGTTCGCCAGCTCCACTTTGGTGGCCCAGGGTTCGTGGGTTCGGATCCGGGCACAGACCTACACACTGCTCATCGGGCCACGCTGCGGCGGCATCCCGCATAAAACAGAAGAAGAGTGACACAGGCGTTAGCTCAGTGACAATCTTCCTCAAGCGAAAAGAGGGAGAAAAAGATGCACCTCCTGTGCCATCCTTCCCGGGGGTGGGGCCTGGCTACCAGCTGCAGGGTTGGCAGTCGGACGTCATGAGTTGGGGTCCCGGGTGTGCCCCACCGTTGAGCTGAGCTGTCTACATATGTTCCTGCCCCCCGCCCCATCACATCTGTGTGCCCTTCACTTCTCAGCATCTCAGGAATTTTTCAGGGACGAGAAATCCCCCTCCTGCCCAAACACAGATCCAGGAAGTCCTGGTCCCTGTCTGTGGAGCGCGGGTCGGAGAGCCGGAGCGCCGGGCCTGGGCCTGCCACCGGGCTCTCTGTTCCTTCTGCAGCAGCCCCTGGCTGGCCTTGATGGCCAGAGGGTCTGGGAGCCCAGGGGTGGGGGGTCATCGGCTCCAGGGACGCTGTCCTGCAGGAATCACACTTGGAGGGGCCACTGACCGCCAACCCCGCCCCTGTCCACAGATGCACAACCGCTGCAGGCCCAGCAGGCCCCGCTCAGCCCTCCCGCCTCTGTCCACAGGCGGGCGGAGGGGTCAGGCAGGCCTGGCAGGAGGGCGGGGGCTCCACTCGGAGGGGCGAGGAAGACTCAGTTACTATCTGGGGGAACAGCATGCCAGGCTGAGGGAACAGCCAGTGCGATGCCCTGGAATGGAAGAAGGCGGGGGCTGCTCACCTTCCTTCTCCCCCTTTCTCCTGAGTCCAAATTGGAAAAGGCAGCTCCAGCCAGGAGGTGACAGCCAGCGGGATACAAGTGGACCCAGCTGCTTGCTGGAGAGACTTGTGGCGCTCAGAGAGGTCATGTTCACAGCTTGAAATGGGCCACGGTGCGGGAATGGCCACCGCGGGAAGTGGCAAACACCCACTGCTGACCTGCCAAGGATGGCCCCTCCCTCATCCTCCCCCACATCTCAAGACCGTTGAAACCCCTTGCCCTCAGGTGGGGCAAGACAGGAGGCCAGTCTGGTGGAGGAGGCAGGTGGCAAACATTACATCCGAGGGTGACAAAAGAAGTATCATGTAGCACAACCAGAAGGACCTACAACTAGAATATACAGCTATGTACTGGGGGGCTTTGGGGAGACGAAGAAGAAAAAGAAAAGTGTCATGTAGAAAACTACAGCCCCCGTCCTGCTGCCCCCGCCTCTCCCCCAGCAGCACGGAGGCCTCTGTGCCCCGACTCTGGGCTCCTGCTCCGATGGTTGCTCCCAACTGTGACCGGGAGACCATCCTCCCTTTGGGGGCTCCGTGGTGACGGCCTCCCTCTGTCCACACCCACCCCAACCTCACAGCCACTAAGGGGCTCCTTAGGCTGGTGGCAGCCCCCCCAGACACTGGGCAGACCCAAGCCCCAGCATGGGAGCGGGTTGGAGATGGCACCAAGCACACATCCTGTGGTCCAGGCTCCTCCTTCTGCCTTGCCTCAGTTTCCCCATCTGCTCACCCTGCCCTCTCCTGGGGAGGAGGCTCTGGGGAAGAATGTCCAGACACACAAGAACGGGGTGAGGCCACTTCTCCCTCATGCCTCTGTGGGCCCAGCTCAAGTGGGCCTAGGGGATCAGGAAATTCTAGACCTTTCTCAGACCAACACTCGAGTCGAGCTGCGCCCCAGTGGCTGGGAACTCCCCCAAATCTTAGACACCCAGTGAGCCCCTCCCCTGAGGGGTCCCCCCCCACCCGGTCCCGGAGCTGAAGCCAGAAGCCTTCTGTTTACAGACCTGCGGTGGAGGGGGGCAACTGGCACGTTTTGAAAGCTCGTTAAGGGCCGAGTTCTTTTTATAGATGAGGTTTTCTGCGTCTTTCCTTTTCTCCACCCGCCTCCGCCCCTCCCCGCTTTCCAAACGCCGTATTTATTTGAGTTAGAAAAATAATGAGGTCCCCGAGGTCGTCCACAACACGTTGGCTCTCTAATCAAAGTATTGCTGCGGAATTAAACATATATAGAAATCTCCGCGTGTCGGCACACGGGCCACTGGCTGTGGGCACAGGGCATGCTCGCCCAGGGCCACCCAAGCCCCAGCAGCCTGGCTCTGGGGGGGGACACAGTTAGCTGTTTTCCAGCAAAGTCTCTGGGGTGGAACACGGACTGAAATGCCTACGGTCCTCTCCGGGGGGCTGTGGGGTGGGTGTAGCCCACTCAGAAGTCATCCTGGGCGGAGGAAGAGAGGCCAGGGGCTGGATCCCACCAGGCCTGATGCTGTCAGGGGTGGGGCCTGAGGGACAGGTTCCCCAGGCGGGGAGGCCAGACTGGGTGAAAAGGGCAAGGAGGCTATCAGAGAGGGAGACCCCCAGCGGCGCATGCAGCCTGAGCGGCCGACGGACCCCGCTGTTTAAATTCTAGTTTAGCAGGTCAAATAGTGTCCCCTGCACCCCAAAACCCTGTGCTCAGGAACCTCACAATGTGACCTTACTTGGAAATAGGGTCTTTGCAGATGACATCAGCCCAGGATCTCAGGATGAGGGGCCCTGAGCGGTGAAGCCAAGGGCTGGTGTCTTTATGAGAGAAAAGGGAGGAAGTTTGAGAGACCCACAGAGGTCAGCAAGGACCCAGGCCGAGACCGGAGCCCTGCGGCCAGAAGCTGAGGGACCGACATTTGTGGCCACCAGAGGCCGGGAGGGGCCTGGAAGGATCCCCAGAGGGGTCCAGCCCTGCCCACGCCTTGATCCCGACCCCGGGCCCCAGAACCGGGAGGGGATGCGTTTCTGCTGTGTTAAGTCCCCCAGCGGTGGTCGCTTCCTACAGCGGCCCCAGGAAGCCTGGCCACCAGCACCGTCCCAGGACGAGGCCAGCTCACTGGAGTTCCCTGCCAGTCCGGCTGCGGCCTCCAGGCCCCACGGCAGCCCCTCGGTCCCTCAGCCTCGCCCCACTGCTGCCAGCCCCGCTCCAGACCCGCGGTTCCCTGCCTCTGGGCCCTCGCCTGTGCTGTTCCACCAGCCTGCAGCTCTTCCCACCTGCTCATTGGCATCGCAGCCTACAGATTGGGCCCTCCCGCCGTCCCGCTGCAGCCTGGCTTTATTTGTCGTCATGTCCCTCATTGCAACCACATGCTCGTGTGTGCACGTGCACACACACACACACACACACACACGTGTTTCTTTAGTGTCTCTCCAGGGCTCCAGCCCCACGTGGGAGGCACAGTCCTCCTGCTCACCCCGGTGCCCCAGCGGCGAGCAGGGCGGGCCCACGGGAGCCCCCGAGCAAATGCACGAGACAAGCGAACAGGTGAAGGAGGACAGCTCAGCCGGCCCTCCCTCCAGCTGCCCTCCCCCGGGGCTGTGGGTGCCGGGGCTGCGGTCTGTCTCAGAGGGGCCCCTCTCTAAACCCGCAGGTCCCACAGCAGAGGGAGTGGGGTGGCTTCGGCTGGCGGGAAGCGGGCGCCAGGGCCCCCGGTGACGGTGACATTACAGAGGCTCAGCGGGCAGGGGCTTTGTGCGTGAGTGTGTGAGGGGGAGGGTGTGTAACTGCGAGAATGTGTGTGACTGTGAGTGTGTGATGTGGGAGAATCAGAGATGTGTGGGGGTTTGTGTGTGTGTGCAAGGTCACCGTAAGTGTGAGGGTGAGAGTGTGTGTGAGAATGAGGATGTGAGAGCATGTGAGAAGGTGGAACTGAGCATTTCTGATTGTGTGAGTACGTGTGACAGCGTATGTGCGTGTGTAGCTCTGAGAATGGGTGACTGTGAGGATCTGAGGGGTGAGGGTGTGAGCATGAGAACGCATGAGTGTGTGTGAGAATATGTGCGTGGATGTGCGAGGGTGTGGACGTGTGAGGATGTGTAACTGTCAGAATTTGTGTGAGTGTGACTGCACATGAGTGTGTAACTGTGAGAATGTGCGACTGAGAATTTGAGGGTATGTGAGGGTGTGATTGTGTGAGACTTCATGCAGTTGTGAGTGTGTATGTGTGACTATGAGTGTGTGTAATTGTGAGAATGTGAGTGTGTGAGTGTGAGAGTGGGTGTGCAGGAATGCGAGGCTGTGTGAACGTGAGGGGGTGAGCCTGTGGCTGTGTGTCCGGGGGTCGCACCTGTCCGCTCAGGACGCTGCGCCCCGCCCCTCCCTGCGCCCGTCACTCCCTGCGCCACGCCCCTCACTGCGCCACGCCCCTCACTGCGCCATGCCCCCTCCCTGCGTTCCCTGGAGAGCTCTGGTCTGGGGGGGTTTGCTTTTTGCCACATTCTCCCCCAAGCCTCAGGGGCGTGAGAGTAAGTGTGGGGGGGGCGGCTGCAGGGACACAGGAGGGAGGGCGGCCGGTGACTGGCACGTCATCGAGCGAGCGAGCCACCACCGTGGGCACAGAGGGGACGCAGCGCAGGACACGTGGATGGAGAGGCAGGGGCCCATCTGTCCCGCAGCTCCCGCCACCTCGAGCAGTGCTCCTAGGCCCGGGATCCTTCCCCGGGACTCCCGGCCGAGCGGCCTGCACCCACGGAGAAAGCCCTCGGCCGGGAGCGGAGGTGGTGGGGCTGCCGAGAGGGTGAGGCTGGGGGCAAGCGGGGGACCACTTCGGCTGCGAACTGCTGTTGATTGACTGAGTGAAAAGGTTTCAAGAGTTCCCCACGGCCTAGAGGACAAAACCCACACCTCTGAGCCAGCAGCAGAGCCACTGTGAGCCAACATCAGGGGCGACAAGCTTCCACGTCCACAGAGGCCACTACATGGGAGAGACAAACGCAAAGCCAGTCGAGGACGATACACCAGCAGCCCTCCTGGACATCTTCAGTTCTCCTCTTTACACAGAGATGGAGCACTGCTAGATGGTTCCAGAACACAGGGAAAGCAGCAAATGCTGTGAGCGAGATGGTAAAAGGTAGCAGACCCTCGGCCACAGTGCTGGGAGGCAATAGGGAGTGTTGGGGACTGTGGAGAGCTGGAAAACACATTCCCATCATGCTCTGGTCAATTACTGCCTTGTGGGAATGCAGGCCCAGGGTCACCAGATTTTCTGATTTTTCTTGAAATGCCAGAGTCTGGATTTTTATCCAAAATTATTAACTATTTAAATCTCGGTGATCAACGCAAGTATTTCTTAAAACAAAGCACACCTGTGGGCTGGTTTTGACCAGTACTCACGCTCTGCACCCTTATCAAGCAAGAGTCAGTTCCAAGAACCTGACATACCCTTTAATAACCTCAGGCCTTTGCACATACTTTTCCCCTGCCTGGTCTGCCATCCCACTCTTACAGAAAACTCCTATTCATCCTGCAAAACCCTGCTCAGAAGCTACCAAAGAAGAACTCTCCCGGAGCTCCTAGTGGGCGCTTTCTTATTTTGTTGAGTAGATTTATTTGTCTCTTTTCTCCCACAGCCTGCGAACTCTGTGGGGGCCAACTCTGTGCGTCTTCCTCAGCTCTGTGTGCTCAGGTTCCAGCTCAGGGGCTGGCCCGACAGGACAGACAGAGTTGGGCACGGCCGTGCCGCTGTCCACGTGCTGTGCTGCAGTGAGCTGGTTTTATTGACCTTTACAAATCTTTCCTATTGCGCATAACAAACACACCACACAGCGTGCGCATCCTAAGCGTGCAGCTCTGTGAACTTCCATAACGTGAACACTCCGTGTGAGCAGCCCCAGGTCAAGAACAGCATATCCCCAGCTCCCAGAGACCCCTCGTTTCCCTTCCAGCCACTACTCCTTGCCCAGGGATAACCATTATCCCAGTTTCTATCCTCACAGAATAGTGTTGCCTGTTCTGGAACTTCATATAACAAGTCAGACAACGTGTGTTCTGTGCTTGCTTCTTTTCTCCAGGACTAAGTTTGCGAGACTCATCCACGTCGCTGCAAGTAGCAATGGTTTTCTCTTTTTCATGGCTGCGTAGTATTCCACAATCTGACTCCACCACAATTAATCTGTCCATTCTACTCTCATGGGCTTTTGGGTCGTTTCCAGTCTGGGGTTGTTTGCCTGGGAATGGAGTTGCTCTGTCACAGAGAAGTGAATATTCAGCTTTTATAGATGTAATGCAACAGTTTTCTCATATCCCCTCCCACCACCAGTGTGTGGGAGTTTGGTGCAGAGCCATCCTCTTAAAATGTAAATCAGACCAAAAGCCTTCCACGACTGCCTGCGGCCTTTAGAATAAAGTCCAAACCAACTCGCGTGCCCGCTCGCCCCTGCTGGCCCCGGCGGCTCTCAGGGCCCATTCCCTGAATGCGCCACAGGTTTGCCCATCCCGGGGCCTCTGGCTCGCTGTTCCTGCTCCCCAGACGGCTATGCCCTCCGTTCTTCACCCGCTGACGTCCACGTCCCCTAACGCAGCTCAGATGCCACATCTTGAGACCTCCCCTCCGACCTCAGCCAACCAGGGGGCGACAGCCAGCGTTTATGCTACCGGACAGCGCCCCCACCCTCTCCAGGCCTCGCTGTCGACCAGACAGGAAGACGCAGACCCCTCCTGGCGCTGACCTACACCATTATCCTCGTCATCGTCCCACAGAACAGGGGGTTCAAGGTCAGGCAGCGCCTGGCCGGTTAATTCAGTGGCCCGATGGCCTCGCCAACGCAGGGTCTCCTGCCGTCCCCGCGTCTCGGCTTTGTCCTGAAGCTGCCTCCCCTCATCGTCCCGGGTCAGCTTCCCAAACTCTGGGTGTCACGTGCAGAAATGACAGACTCTGGTGGAAGGAGAGGCCGCCTCCAACGTGTCTCTTTTCCAGCGGAAGGAACTGTTCTGGGTTCTCCCAACCAGGAGGCACGAATTCGAGTGCAAGCAGTGTATCTGGGAAGCCAGTCCAGGGAACTGTGACGGTGAGAACAGACGTGAGTCAGGAAAGGGAGGTGACCGCTGCCGGGTGGGACGTGTTGCTGCCGAGGCCAGTGGGGCTCCATCCACGCCACGGGTCAGCAGAACACCACCCACAGGGGAGGCGCCGGTAATGAAGATGCTACCAGCACGCACTTGCACAGCCGTCAGCAAACTCTTTCCGGAAAGGTCCACATGGCAATATTCCCAACTTCAGGGCGGACAGCCTGCTGCAACCATTCACCTCTGTTGTCCCAGTGCAAAAGCAGCTGCAGACGTGTGTAGACAAATGAGCGCCTCTGTGTGCTGATAAGACTTTATCAGGCAGACGGGTGGCGCCCTGCTCTGCCCCCCGCCGAGTTTGACCTGTGGGCACTGAGTGGGTCTTGAGGCCGCAGGTGCACCACCAGAGCCAGTCATGGGACAGGGGACAGCCCCCAGGGGCCCCACCAATCAGGGCCCGCCCCGCAGGCCCAGGATCCTTGCCCTGGAGATGGGTGGCTGCGTGGCACCCCAGACTCCTGCAGGGGGTGGGCAAGGCTCGGAAAAGACTCCCTGTGCCCGTGTGACAGCCCGCAGAGCTGGCTCCAGGCTGGAGGCTGGCTTCAGCGGTGTTCTCCATGGCCTGTTGATGGCTGAGGCCTGAGACCCTCGGCCTGCCCCACTGTGCGCCTGGCGGACACTAGGTCCGTGTGGGTCCCAAGACCCAGACCGAGGAGCCAGAAGAGATGGGAGGGGAACTGAGCGTGGTGACTTTCAGGCAGAACATTCCAGGCAAGTCCCCTCGTCCTCTCAAAGCACGTCTTCCCGTGCCCTGCAGGCACCCGGCCGTCACGAGGCGGGTCTGGCGTGCTGTCCGGGACGGCGTCCGAGGTACATGATGACTGGAGAACACACAAGTGTGGACCATCCGTCTGCCCCGATCCGTTGCTGGAAGGAAGAGAGAGGATAGTCACGCAGGTGCTGGTGTGGGAGGCCAGGTCTCAGCGGGGTCCCAGCACGGTGAAGGGTGGGGCGGAGTGGACGTCAACTCCCCCCCCACACACACACAGGGTTCCAATTCTTTCCGTTTTATCACATGCGTGTGTGGCTTTTCTGCTCACTCCCACCCTCTCATACTTTGTAGCTATGGGGGTGGGAGAGAGGCCACGGTGGGAGCCCCGGGGTCCGGGCTGGGCCCCCAACAGCCCCTGAGACAGCGACTTAAGTGGCAGAAGTTTGCCTGTAAGGAGCCCGGGCAGGGGGCTGGAGAGAGGCAGGGACGGGAGGCAGCAGGGATGGGAGGCAGCCGGTCCAGGTGCATCAAGACAGCGACTCCTACTGTGGGGGCTGGGTCCACGGGCCCCGGGGGGCGGCAGAGAGCAGGGCTCCGGAGTCCTCGCGCCCGCGGGGACGGAGCTGGGGCGTTCATCCTCCAGAATGCCATCTCTTGCTGATGATGGCCACTCCTGGGAGTGTCACTCCTGGCTCTTCCTGCCCGCAGGCCCCACAGGCTTGCACAGAAGCCTCAGGCAGGGGAACCCCGGGCTGTCCGGGCCGAGGGGCTGTGGAAACAGCACCAACCACCCAGGCTGCAGCAGAATAGAAGCCGGAGTTTGGAGCTGAGCAGACGTGATGGCTCGGCTGGGCCACGAGGCCCGGCTGTTTGTTTGGTTACAGTTCTCTGGGATGTCTCTGTCTCTGTGAAGGCGTTTTTGGATGAGAGTAGCGTTTAGACCAGCGGACGCTGAGGAAAGCAGATTCCCCTCCATGATGTGGGTGGGCTGCATCAATCAGTTGAAGGCTTAAGAGAGCAAAGCCTGTCGTTCCCTGAGCAGGAAGAAGTCCCACCAGCAGACGGCCTCTGGGCTCCTTCCCCGGGTCCCCAGCCGGCCGGCCTCCTAGGCAGCGTGTGTACTTGCCAGTTCCACCCCTGCCCCAGCCGCTTCCCTACTCTCTCTCCCTCCACACATCCTGTTTCTCTGGGGGCCCTAACTCGCTCAGTGCAACTTTACAAGCTGTCTCTCTAGTCTGCATCTGACCACCGCCCCATTTTACGCATAAGAAAACCGAGGCCCAGAGAGGGGACAGCGGCTCAGGGCCTCTGGAGCCCCAGATGCTTCCTGTCCCTGGGGAGGGTTTGACAACACACTTTCATTTTCATTATGTTTACTTTACACTCATTTTGTTTTTAAAGCCCTAAGACATAGCTGTATACTCTAGTTGTAGGTCCCTCTGGTGGTGGCAGTGGGACGCCACCCCAGTGTGGCCTGACGAGTGGGGCCAGGTCCGTGCCCAGGATCCGAACCGGCGAAACCCTGGGCCACCGAGTGGAGTGCAGGAACTTAGCCACTCAGCCAAGGTGCAGCCCCTACACTTATTTTTAATTTTTTTTGAGGAAGATTAGCCCTGAGCTAACTACTGCCAGTCCTCCTCTGTTTTTTTTGCTGAGGAAGACTGGCCCTGAGCTAACATCCGTGCCCACCTTCCTCTACTTTCTCTGTGGGACACCTACTGCATGGTGTGCCAAGTGGTGCCATGTCCGCACCCAGGATTCGAACCGGTGAACCCCAGGCTGCCGAGAAGCAGAACGTGCGAACTTAACCACTGTGCCACTGGGCTGGCCCCTGCACTTATTTTCTATTTGTGGGCACTCATGGTGGTTTCCATTCCTGGCCCGGAGAGAAAGTTCCCTTTGTGAGTAAATTGGCTTAAGTTTAAAACAAAGTAAAGCCAATTTTGTAAATAAAGTAAACACTGTGAAGGCGGCGTGTCCACCGTGCTGCCTGGCGACTTGGCACCGTCCCCAAGCTGTGGTGCAAAGGTTGCACTGTGCAAATCTGGCCCCTTTTGTTCCACTGTCGTCCCTGTGTTTCTTGAATGCGGGATAAGGGCCACAGGGTGGGGGCCTTCTCCTTTTTGCTATTCACGGAAGTGTCACAAACTGTCGGGACTGAGGCGGCTTGCTGGTCTTTCCAGCCGAGTCCATCGGGCATGCCTGCTGTGAGGGGCAAGGGGGCCGTGTGGACGACGGTGGAAGGGACTGGACCTCGGGGCACACGGGTGCTGCCCGCGCTGCTTCCGCCTCGCGCCCCTTCCTCATCTTCATCCCGAGCTGCTTCCGCCGAGTGTGGGCAACGTGGTCTTTAACCGTCCGCGCTCAGGCCTCTCTCCCACGCTCCCACTGCCTGTTGCCTGCCGGCTGGGCAGACAGGGTCCCCAGAGGGCTCAGCGGCCCTAGAAGGAGGTGGCCCCACAGTGCGGGGGGACTGAGTCCATGCCTGGAGCAGAGCCGCCTGCTGTGTGGACGAGAAATACACCCAGAGTGTGTCAAGCCGCTGGGACATGGGGGTGCTTGTTACAGCTGCTGGGACGCACTCATCCTGACTAACGTAACACGTGAACTTGCTTAATCCTCGGAATAGCCCTCTGAGGTACGTCCCATTATCATCCCTGATCTACAAAAGGGAAACTGAGGCAGAGAGAGGGTCAGCTGCTCACTCAAGGTCACAGAGGAAGAGAGAAAGCTAGACTCCTACCCCAGACCAGCTGCCTTCAGAGCCTGCTCGGACCCACCTGCCAGAAGGTGCAACTCAGAGCAAAGACACTCCCCCTCCCGGGCTCTGAGGTCCCTCCCCCTGCGGCGGATCTCCTGTTCCAGTGGGGAGGGTGGGACGGGTGCAGCCCCAGCCCCCAGCCTTGAGCCCCGGTCTGTCATCTCCATCCAACAGGGGGTGCTCAGATGTGGTTTGACCTCCTGCTCTTCTCCTAAGCAGAGGCCACCTTAAGGTGATGTGGGAAGTTGTGGCGGCATGCCGGCGCAGAATAAACTCAATAAACGTTTAAGGTGATTCTTACCACTGACGGTGGAGGGACACTGGTCCGAAGCAGCACAGCTCAGAGGTGACGCCAGACTGCTGGGTTCAAATCCCAGCTCCACCATTTACTAGCTGTGTGACCCTGGGTAAGTTACTCTACCTCTCTGTGCTTCTGTTGCCCCATCCATTAAACTGGGAGTAACGACACTCGCTATTTCACAGGGTTAGTGCAAGATTAGGATGCAGGATGCTGCAACGGTTCCTGCCTCCGATGTTAGATTTTCTATTCCCGTCACCGCTCTTCCCTATCTGGTGTCATCTCCAGGTCCCCAGGCCTGGCAACAGCCGGTTCTCTGACGGGGCCTCTGCAGGTTGCCCACCACCGCCTGCCCCCAGCCTGGGCTCCGGCGCCATTACCTCCCTCTCGCTTGCCCCTCAGCCCCAGGGTGACCAGAACCCCTGGCTCATGGGACAGCTTCCTCGCACTTTCCCCTTTTTAAGAGATTGACTGCAATTTCTATAATAACATCACATTAGCTAGAAATTAATGTCCTCATTAAGACAGCAATTAGGCACATTAGCACGGCAATAAAAGAGAAGCTTATGAAATAATTGCTGGTTCCAAGATGCCTTTAATTTAGTATTTTATATTGCACTGTGTTATTAATTTTTTCCCTCAGCAGAAGATAATAAGAGAAACGTTTGAATTGTGGGGAGGTTTAAAATAAAAAAAATTTTTAAAAGGAAAGCAATGTTGATACCTATAGACAATCTTTCTTCTCCCCAAAGGCCCCATCGAGCGCCGGGTGCGGGCAGAGGGCCAGGCTGGGCTCCGAGGAGCCGGAGCTGGCGGCCTGCGGGCCCAGCAGGAGGAGTGGGGCTGTGTTTCTTTGTCCGGAATGACAAATACCTGTTAGACTCCATCTCCTGAATTCAAACTCTTCCAGCAAACGTTTCCGTGGTACCCGGCGGCTGTGTCCCCAGCACCGTGAGGCCCAGCCTGGCAGAGAAGCCGGCTGTGGAAAGGGGACGAGGCGCTGGAAGGTGGAACAGCGCTGGTTTGCCAGCAGCACTGAGCATCCTTGGACAGCCATGGCACTGGGCAAAGCAGGGGAGCCGGTGGGGGGCCCTCCGCCCCCATCTGAAGCCCAGGGCCGGCCGGGATCCCCCAGTGTGGCCCAGTGACGTGAGGTGGCTTCTGGTGGGGGCGGCAGAGGGTACCCAGCACTACTGGGTGTCCTTGCCCCAGATCTGAAATCTTCTGGAATCTTCTCTAGCTGTCTTAGGTTGAGTTCTTCCAGAGGCAGCCCTGAGGCAAGGATTTGAGGGCAAGTGGGTTATTTGGGAGGTGACCCCAGGAAGCCCGGGGAGGGCGTGGGGGAGACAGGGAGGAGGAGGGGCCCATTTCAGGCAGCGATCAGCCCCGCGAGCAAGACTAGGAATCAAAGGCAGGGCTTGGTGAGGGGCTGGAGGGCGGCACACCTGTCCGAGGCCGGCAAGGCCTCTCCGAGGAGTGGACACTGAGCAGAGACCCAAAGAGGCGACGGGGACCCACACGCAGATCTGGGGGAAGAGGGTTCCAGGCAGGGGGACAGCAAGTGCAAAAGCCCAGAGGGGGACAAGCTTGGAGGGGGAGGATCAGCTCGAGCCTGGGGAGGAAGAAGGGAAGCGGGGCAGTAAGCAGAGCGGCATCCAGAAACCGGGGAGGGGGAGAACTCACACAGAAGAGGAGCAGATGGGACCCACGGCCGGCCCGGATCTGGTCCAGTTCTCCCGTAGGGAAGGGCCAGTGGTGCTCCCCGCACACGGGTGTCGGGTACCTAGTGGCCGCTCTGCTGCCTGAGAGACGCCCGGGTCCGCGGCTCAGACGAGTGGCCCGGACCATGCGCCGCAGTCTCCGGGCCAGCGGGCAGCCGTGGCCTTGCGCGCTCACCACCTGTGGCCAGCGGCGCCAGGGAGGCAAGCTCCGCTCACCCGGGGCGGGTGTGGGCGGGTCCGGGCGGGTGTGGGCGGGGCAGGGCGGGTGTGGGCGGGTCCGGGCTGGTGTAGGCGGGGCCTGCTGGTGTGGGCGGGGGCCTGCTGGTGTGGGCGGGGCCAGGCTGGTGTGGGCGGGGCCGGTGTGGGCTGGTGTGGGGGAGGCCGGGCTGGTGTAGGCGAGGCTGGCGTGGGCGGGGCGGACTGGGTGGCTCCGCGGTCCCCGGTGCTCCAGTGGGCTGGTCGGGCTCCCGCCCATAGCGGACGCAGCAGCAGCCCTGAGGGCCGGCTTCACGCCTGCCTGCACTCCGCCACCTCTAATTGATGGAAGCTGGTCGTGAGACCAGCCCAGGTCAGGGGGGCGTGGGGATAGGCCCCGCACCATGGGAGGAGCTGCCGCGTGCGGAGGCCGCAAGCGCACGTGGTGGGGCGCAGAGCCGGTGCCGCGGAGCCGTGGGTACGCGCCAGCTCGGTGCTCATCTGGGGGCCTCGGCTAGTGATTGTGTCCCTCTCTGGTTCCCTACCCCGGACAGCCTGCCGTCCTTGACCCCAGGCCTGGCCCCTTTAGGATTGCCTCCTGCTCGTGTCAGCTGTCTTCAAGTCCTGAAAGATCTGTGGCTTGAGCTGTTCAAACCCCCAAACTCCTGACAAGGCTTCCCTTCCTCCTTTGCTTTGGGGTGTGACCAGAAACGAATTTTTTTAATTGAATTAATTGTGAACCCAATAGTGAACTGAGAGTCGGTGCCAGCTACAGCAGGGCAGAGGTCAGTCCATAGGGTTCTCCTGAGCAAAGCAGAAATGGGCACTTACAGCCTGGTGTGAGCCCACTCAGTGCCCTCTTGTGCAGTGTCCGACCTGTGCAACCACACCAACCCACCATGATTAGGGAATGGGAGAGGAAAAGGGAAAAGAAAAAGAAGGGGAGAGAGATCCCGCCAGGAGCCAGGTTACTATTTAAACTTGGCCCTCTGGCCAGATAAGGAACCTTCCTTAAACTGATGAGGGACCCAGGGAGGGGAACTCAGACAGACAGCCTGGCCCAGGCCCTGTGGGGGACAGGTAGGGGAACAGGAGACGGGGGAGGAGGATGGTAGGAAGGTCCCAGCTGAAACGTCCCAGTCGACGTCCCCATGCCCGCCCCCCATCCTGTATCCGGAGGAAATAACGTGCAGCTGGGTTCTTGGTTGCCATGGCGACTGCCAAAAGGAATTTGAGGGGAGAACACCCCCAGAACCTGAAGAAGCAACCTGCTCTGGGCTTTGGGAGGCAGGGGGTTGGGGAAAACGGGGATCAGACCCTCTTGGGGAGGAAAAAGTGGAGAGAGCCGGCCAGGGCAGATGGCGTCCGGAGCCTGGAAACTTCTGTGGCCCCAAAGCCATCCGGACGGAGAGAGGGTGGGGTTTCAACTCTGAGCGCTGCTCGGGCTGGGCCTCCCGGCTGATTCCTTTTCTTTTTTTTTCCAGTTTCCACTTCCGCCTCGGGACAGGGCACTGGCTTGACAGCATCAGAGTCCCCCCAACCCAGGACGGGGCCCACCTCACATCCCAGCCCCTCCCCGCACCTCCCGCTTCAGGTGGTGATGGAAAGGTCTAGACATCCTGGGGTGGGAGGAGGGGGTTCAAATCCCGGGGGAGCCTGCAGCCTGCCTCCCTCCCTCTAGTCTCCCTGAACCTCCAAGAAAGCGGAGACGGCGCAGCAGCGTGGCGGCAGCTGCGTCCTTTTTTTTTTTTCATCTGTTAATAAAACGCAAGTGAATCGAATCCGCTCGGAGGGAAGGAGGGGGTGCGAGGCAGGGGCCGCGGTGTTTGCAGAAGTTGGAAATTTAATAAGAAGGGAAAATAAAAATAGCCGCTGTGCTGTAGAGACAGAAGCCCGGGGGAGCCGCTGGTGTGGGACTCCTGGCAGGAGGAGACCTGTGCAGGGGGAGGCAGGGCGGGCGGCTGGGACCGTGATGGCCCAAGTCTGGAGGGGCAGGGGAGGCATAGCCGGGCAGCAGGAGGCAGGTGCTTAGAGTACCACGCAGAGCGGCCCACCTCCTTGGCAGGGTCCCCGGAGGTTGGGGTGTGGCAGTCTGAAAGTTTAGGTGAGGAGGCCCATCCCCTGACTGCTTGGTCTTTGTGGTGGCCCCACCTCCTGAGCAGCTCAGGAGGTGTTCACACAGGTGGGGCTGCCAAGAACAGCTGTGTAGGTTGCTCACTGCACAAGAGTGTGTGACAGAGGCGGGAGCAAGGGATGATATCATCTGTTCCCCTCATGACAACTTGCATCTGCCCACAGGAAGAGTTGCCGTTTAAAGATCCACACTAAAGTGGTGGAAACAATCCAAATGTCCATCAACAGATGAACAGATAAACAGATGTGGTCCATCCATATGATGGACTATTACTCGGTCATGAAAAGGGCACTGATGCGCTAGGACAGGGATGAACCCTGAAAACATTACGCTCGGTGAAAGAGGCCAGTCACAAAAGGTCACATAGCATGTGATTCCAGTGATAGGAAGTGTCCAGAATGAGTAACTCTCTCGAGACGGAAAGCACATTGCTGATTGCCAGGGGCCGGCAGGAAGGGGAAGACTGGGGAGTGACCTCGGGGGTACAGGTCACCTTTTGGAGTAATGAGAAGTTCTGGACCGCAAGGAGGAGGCAGCGTTCGGGTAAAGCCCTGCAGCAGGCAGAGGAGAAGCACAGCGATGCGGGGAAGGGCATCCAGGCAGAGGGAACAGCCGTGCGGAGCGCTGAGCCTTGTTATCTGACACGAGCGCCTGTAACATGGGAGGCTGTGCCCCAGTTAAGGTTCTGCCAGAGTCTTTTTTTTTTTTAATTTCCAATTCCCACTTGGCCAAGGCACCAGCTGGGAGATGGCACAGGCCTGTCCCCTATTAAGTCCTCCCCAAAGCCATAGGTCTCAGGTCCCTCTATGATCAGTCAATGACCCCCCAGCGTGTGCCAGGACCAGGACAATAGTCAGAGCAGCAGGTCGTGGAGAGGACCTACTATGAGGTCTGTATTGCCACCAGGTTCTCTCGTGTCATCCCCATGAGGAACCCTGACGATATGGGAAACGCTAGCCACATTTTACAGCTGGGGAAACTGAGGCACAGAGCGATCAAGCGGCTCGCCCAGTTGGCAAGAGGCAGCTCCTGGATTTGAACCTGGGCCTTCTGTCTGCGACCCGGTGGGCGGCTCTGTGATCCTCCGAGGTCCCACCCTGCAGGGGGACCTGCAGGCCTGCTCACTGAGGGCCGCGGCAGAGGGTCCCAGGTGGCGGGGTGGCGGGCGAGTAATTGATGGTTTAATACCGCGCTGTGACCCCGGGCCCTCCTATCCCTGGTGTTGCAGGCGGCCGTGAGGCAGCGCCAGGATAACTCGGTTACGGAGAAGTGAGTGAAGATGCCGGATCGGCAGCCCCGGGCGAGCGGGGTCTGGAGGGGCTGGCCCGAGGACCCCAGGCCCTGCACGCTCTGCTGCGCCACCTCCGTGTCCCCCCTCCCGTCACCCCCCGCCTGCCACCCAGCCTCCTCTCTGGTCTCAGAGTTCACCAGGCACTTTCCTGCCTCAGGGCCTTTGCATAGGCCGTCCTGTCAGCCTGGGTCATCCCTCCAGGATGTCTGCAGCCCTCCTCCCTCACCTCACCCAGCCCCCATGTCCCCTCCCCAGGGAGCCTTCCCTGACACCCCCTTCCCTGTTTCCACCCCCATCGCTGCTCGATTCTTCCCCGTTTGCACTCACCACCCTGGGACATACCAGGGGGCGTCTCCTTGTTCCTCTCATCCCTCGCTGTCTCCCCACCCGAATGCCAGCTCCACCAGGGACATTCCTTGTGGAAGCTGTTCCCTCCTGAGTCCACGCTGCCCTCACCCGCCCCAGCCTCTGCACACAGTGGGGGCTCAGTAAGTGTTTGTGCAGTGAATGGAGGGCAAGCAGGCAGGGCCCCCGGACGGATGAGGACTCAGGGGCCCCTTGGAAGGCAGGAGGGGTAGAAGGAGAGGGGTCAGTGTGACGGAGGCAGAGCAAAGAACTTCTAGAAGAATCCTGGGGGTCAAGAGGACGCTGTGAAGACGGTGAACCAGCAGGGAGCAGATCTTCCCTGTGGGGTGGGACCGGCCGGCAGTGATGTGGTTTGGCTTCCTGCTGCCCACCACCTGCTCTCTGGGGGGGGGGCATCTCCCCACCGGACAAGCTCGCAGCCCCCTGACCTCCTGACCTTCAGGCCCTCTCAGGCCACGGACGCCCCCGGGGTCACCCGAGGCCGCCGGCCACTGGGGCAGGATTCAGAAGGAGAAGGCCGGGGCAGCCTGAAATGGGGTGAGATGGAAACGTCCTCCTCGTCCCCAGGGCCAGGCTCTGGGGCCCCGAGTGGCCCGTCCTGCCCTCCTCCCTCCCCGGCCTGTCCTGTCACCCTCCTGAAGAAAACCAGAGCCGATAGACATCAAGGTGGGGAAGAGGAAGCGAGAGCCCGGGGCAGTCGGCTCAGTTCGCGGGCCGCGGGGGCGCAGGGTCACAGCAGGGACCAGGGTGGGCGGCGGGCGGGGCGTCCCCAGCAGGAAACTTCTGGGTGCGGGGCTCTGCCTTAAACTGGATTCTCTAAGGAAGGACACAGAGGCGCCGGCGGTCGGACGGAGTGGCAGGAGCAGAGGCTGCTCAGCAGAGCCTTCGTCCCACCCCGGGTCTGTGCCCGGGGAGGGAGGGGAATGGGGGCCCCAGAAGATGCGCCTCGTCCTGACCCCTGGCGCCTGTGGCTGTGACCTCACTTGGAAAAAGAGTCTTTGAGGGTGAGGCTCAGTTGAGAACCTGGAGGAGCGTCTGGGTGGGTGTCAGTCCGTGACGCCTGTCCTTACGACAGACGGAAGAGGAAGGACAGGTGCACAGGGAGGGCCGGGCGAGGACAGGGCAGAGCTCCCATCACCCGCCACGAGCCTGGAGTCACGGGAGCGGGAAGAACAAGGAAGGACCCCCGGGGCCTGTGGAGACACTGAGATTTCTGGCTTGGCCTCCAGACTGAGAGACTCGCTGTCTTGTCTGTGCCGGCGGCCGCAGGAACCAGCTCAGAAGGTCCCAGGGAGCCAGTGCTGCCATCAGCGGACGCCGCCTCTCAGGGCCCACGGAGCTCGCACTTGGAGGGGAGCCCTGCCTGCTGTGCTGTGCAGGGACCCTCGAACGTGGCCCTGCTCCCCTCTCAGCCCGACTCGCTCCCCACGGAAGCCAGTCCTCTGCTTGCTGTTGGAGTCCCGACACCTCTTCCAGGAAGCCCTCCTGGAAGTCTGACCCACCAGAGCCATTGCCAGCCCCTTTCTCCTGCCCTCCCCAGGCCCCCAGAGTCCAGGGGACCCACAGCAGATTCTCCAGGCCCCCTGATGGTCTTCGCCCCTGTCCGGAGGTAAGGGGCACCCTGCCCGGCCCCTTTCACTTGAGAGGAAGCTTGAGGCTCGCCACCCAGCCCCCTCGGAGGAATTGCTCTCACAGCATCCTCTGTGCACCCCACTTCCCAGACCTGTCAGACTCAGGTGCGGGGCTCAGAGCAGGCCAGGTGCCCCGCACTGGCTGTGGCCTCTGCCCAGCAATGCCCTGGTCACTCGTGCTCAAAACCCTCCACTGGCTTCTCATCACTCTTAGGAAAATATCTGGGCTCCTCCACACAGCCAGTAAGCCCACATCATTCCTCTGCTCTCATCTTTTACCACAGTCCCCCTCCCTCACCTCTCTCCAGCCTCCTAGATGTTTCTCAAACACATCAAGTAAGTTCTAACCTCAGGACCTTTGCATATGCTTTTCCTCCCACCAGGTAAAATCTTCCCCCTGGCATTTGCATGTCTTGCTCTCTCTCTTCACTCAGGTTTCTGCTTGGGGCATAGACTCTCTCCCAATATCCTGTTTCCTTGTCTTTTTTTTTTTTTTTTGTAAGCAATTACTTTTTAGTGTGATAAAATACACACAACATAAAATTTTAGTGCATTCAGTACATTCCCAATGTTGTGCAACCATCACCACCGTCTAGTTCCAGAACATTTTCATCCCTCTCAGTGGAAATTCCACACACCCTAAGAGGCCGCTCTCCGTTTCCCTTTTCCCTCACCTTTTGTATTAGTAGAACACCTCCATTTTTAAGCTGGGTGCATGGCCACCCAGGAAAAAGACTACATTTCCCAGTGTTCCTTGAAGCTACAGCCACGTGACTGTGTTCTGGCCAATGGCACGTGAGCAGCAGTGCCTTGCACACCTTCTGGGCTACGCCCTCAAAGGGGAGGAGCAGAGTGGCCCTCTGACCTTTCCCCTCCCGCTGGCTAGAGGGTGGACTAGATGGGGGCTCATCTTGGTCCCCCCTAGAGATGGTAGAACAGAAGCTTAGGCCCCCACCACGATGTAGCTGCCATCCCAGCCCTGGACGGTCCACACAGCATGTCCCTGAGTGTGGAATAAAGGCGTCTCCCCTTGGAGCCTCGGGGATGCTGGGTTTCTGTTCCAGCAGCCAGAACGAAATCGCACCGAATGCAGAATTGGTGATAGAATCTGACATATGGGGCATCACCCAACAGGTGGGCAGCTGGTGAGGACTCAGATATGACAGGCTGGGAAGCAGGTGGCCCCAGTTATGCAGGGACAGAACATTTAGGGGGCCTGCAGCTGTAGACTGACTGTGTGTCCCCCCAGCTCACGTGTCGAAGCCTGACCCCCAGGGTGCTGGGTTGGGAGGCGGGGCCTCCAGGAGGTGAAGAGGTCACGAGGGCAGAGCCCCCCTGAATGGGACCAGCGCCCTTATAAAGGGACCCAGCGGGCCCCTCACCCTCCCACCGTGTGAGGATGCTGGGAGCCAGAAACTGAGCCCTTGCCAGACGTGGATCTGCGGGCCCCTTGCTGGTGGACTCCAGCCCCCAGAACGGCGGGTGATCAGTGTCCGCTGTGGGTGAGCCACAAGCCTCCAGTTCTGTCATGGCAGCCGGACCGACTAAGGCGCTGCCTCTGCGACATACTCGCGGCCTGCCCACGCCCTGGGGAGACAGGCCCTGTGGCCACAGATGGCGCCCAGCGAGGGCTGCTGCGAGGCAGGGCCGGCCTGCGCCCCCATGCCACTGCCTCTGGGCTCGCCCAGCTGCATTTTCCAAATAGCGCACAGTGAGCGGGGGCGGGGAGCGGGGGGCACCTGCCTTTGGGGCCTTGTCGTTGGGGCAGCCTGACACTTGCCTGACCTCGCACCCACCAAAGAGGAGCGCTGTCTCCTCCACTGGATCCCACTGGAATGCACGCAAAGCGCCTAGCCTGTGCTGGTGCGCAGTAGGCGCTCAATAGATGTTTGCTCCTGGCGGCTGGGGAGGCTCCTTTGGGGTCTCTTTTGTTGTCAGACAGGAAGCCTATCCCCCAACTGGCTTCTGAGGCGAGAAGTGAGCTGCGTGGGGAAGACAGCATAGGGGTCTGGGCTGTCCTTCTCTGTGCGCTTGGAGCCCAGGGCCCTTGGCCGCCCTGCTCTGTGCCCTGTGAGCTGGCCTCCGGCCCACAGCCCGGGTCCCGGCCCTCTGGTCCCAGTTGAACTGAGCCAGCGGGAGGCACCAGCAGGAGCGGGGAGGGGCCGCTCGCCCTCTCGTCCCGGGAACCTGGTCCATCTCGTGCCCCTTCCTGCCCAGCTGGTTCCCTCAGCCTGCGTCCCTCCCGAGACCCCTCCACTCACCCCGTAAGGGGCCCCCTGCACGGCTGGGCCGGTTCCTCCCAAAACTTCTTACGAACCTCCTCTGACCACTCAGCGGTTAAAAATGTCCACTCCGCCAGGCGGTTCTGCAGAGCTGGTGCCGGGGGAGGAAGGCAGACGTGGGGAGCTCACCAATGAAGCAAATTGCTGAAAATCAGAGTTTCCCTGTCTTATCAAGGAGCCGCAGGAGAGGAGAGGAGATTGCAATTGCTGCCAGGACTTTCTCCCATCCCACATCTTTGGCAGGAAAGTGGAGGAGAGGGGCCGGCCAGGTGGCACAGCGGTTAAGTACACACGTTCCACTTCGGCAGCCCAGGGTTTGCCAGTTCGGATCCTGGGTGCGGACATGGCACCGCTTGGCATGCCATGCTGTGGTAGGCGTCCCACATATAAAGTAGAGGAAGATGGGCACGGATGTTAGCTCAGGCCTTATCTTCCTAAAAAAGAAAAAAAAAGGTGGAGGAGAGCAGGAGAAGAGCATGCTCCCGGACCGAGGCGAGAACAGAGGGGAAGGGGGGCCAGGAGGGAGAAGGAAAGGACAATGGCCCTCCGAGAAATTAGCGGCAGCACTGAGAAAGGCGAGGGGGCGCCTGGGGGTCTTGATGCCACAACCCGGCAGGGGCACCGACAGGGGCCGGCCCCCTTTCAAAGCCACTACCCCCATGGCGCCCAATTCTGTTGCCCAGCAAGCTCGCACAGTAGGGAGGAGCCACTGGCCCATGTTACTGCTGAGGAAACAGGCTCAGAGGAAGGAGGCCTGGGCTGAAGGTCGGAAAGCCAGCTTGTTAGTCAGGGAACCACCGTGAGTCTAGCGCAGGTGGGAGTTTTCTGTGAGGGGCCAGAGAGCAAATGTTTCCAGCCTTGCGGCCGCGCATCCTCTGTTACAGCCTGGCCATCGCAGTGAAAGCAGCGCGGACGACGCGGAAAGGGAGGGGTGTCTGTGTGCCAATACAACTTTATTCACAAAACCAGGTGGCCCGCGGGGTTTGGGCTGAGGCGGGGTCCCAGGTTGCCACCTCTGGTCCCAGCCGGACCGCCCAGGATGGCAGCCGCTAGACACGCGTGGCTGCTCACGTTCAAACTCATTTGCAGGAAACGTAGTTAGACATCTAGTCCCTCAGTCACGCTGGCCACATTTCAAGAGCTCAGTGTCTGCGTGTGGCCACGCCTGGCAGCCACTCTGCCACACAGCCTGGAAGGTGACCGTTCCCGCCCTCACAGGAAGTCCTGCTGCAGGTGCTGCTCTAAGGCTCTCATCTCTAGATCGTGTTCTCTGGGGGGCAAGGCTAAAGGAATGATATTCGGCCTGTGGAAAAGCCTTCACACTTTCATTTATTCAGTCAACAAACATTTGTCCAGTGCCCTCTGGGTGCCAGGCCCTGCTGTTGGTGCGGGGGGCACAGAGGAGACCGAGAAAGGCCCGTTCCTGGTTCACTCGTTGCTTTATTGTCTCTGAGTTGCCCCTCCACCCACATATGCACGTGGCTTGCTCTGATGCTTCATTCAGGTTTCTGCCAGTGCCGCCTCCTCCAGGAAGCCTTCCCTGATCGTCCCAAGAAAGGAGAGAGTCCTTTCCTCATGCCCGTTACCCTGCCCGGTTTGTCTTCACAGCTCTCCCTGACGCTACCATATATCCATTTATTTGTTTATTTGTTTTCATCTCCTCCACCAGAATTCACAATCCGTTGGGAGTGGGGTTCTGTTCTGCTTTGCCTTTGACAGGAAGCGGGTTCCAAGCCCAGGCTTTGGAGCAGACTGACCGAGCTGCAGCCCGCCCTCCCCTCTCGCAGGCTGTGTGATGTTGCACAAGATGCTCGGACTTTCTCTGCCCCGCTTTCTTCACCTGGAAAGTGGGATAATAATAGTATGTTGGATAGTGGCCCCAAAAAAGGTATGTCCCAGGGCCGGCCCCGTGGCTGAGTGGTTAAATTCATGCACTCCGCTGAGGCGGCCCAGGGTTCGGATCCTGGGCATGGACATGGCACCGCTCGTCAGGCCACATTGAGGCGGCGTCCCACATCTCACAACTAGAAGGACCTGCAACTAAGATATACAACTGTGTACCAGGGGGGATTTGGGGAGATAAAACAGAAAAAAAAAAAAAAGATTGGCCACAGTTGTTAGCTCAGGTGCCAATACGAAAAAAAAAAAAAAAAGAAGTATGTCCCTGTCCTTATAGCTGGGACCTGTGAATGTGACCCTATTTGGAAAGAGGGTCTTTGCGGATGTCAGTAGGTTGGGGATCCCGAGCTGAGTCCTCCTGGGTGACCTGGGTGGCTCCACATCCCATGACAAGTGTCCTTAGAAGAGGGAGTGAGGCATCGGCACCATCTGGCCCAGAAGTGACGCGTGTTAGTTCTGCTCAGAATTCATTGGCCAGGACTCATCGTTCGGCCCCAGTGAGACACGAGAGGGCGAGGAGGTGTGGCTCTGCCCAGGAAGGGGACCAGAAATACGTGGGGAACAGCAGGCATGACGCCCCACCGGGGGTGAGGGGTCCGGAGTGGGGTGGCGAGCCCCCCAACATGCAGTGGGCGAGTGGGTAACAGCCTATCAGAAGGCCCTGAAGTAGGACTCGGGGCCTCGGGGGCCTCTCAGAGCGTCCGTCTGGCGGCTCCCACAGGCAGAGGCCGGGTGCAGGCCAGGAACTGAGAGGCGGGAAGGGAGCATCCACACAGCCAGCTGAGATCCTCCCTCCGGAGCCTGGAAGCCTGTCCTCCCAGAATCCATTGCTGGGGTTCAGCTCAGGCCAGAGGCCACTGCAGGTGTCTCGATGGGAAGGAATTTAACGCAGGGAATTGAAGCCTGCTGACCCAGCGGGAGGCCGGAGGGAGTCAGACCAGTGGCCAAGAAGATAGCGCACGGGAGCCACCGAGGGTAACTGCCGACGACCTCCACTCCTGCCCTCGGCCTCCCAGTGGGCGGTTTGCAGGACGATGTCTGGAAGGTGCCAGGCAAACCTCACAACCATTATTGGCCAAGTCCTGCGTTCCTACCCACTGTCAACAGGAACCACAGCGGCACCTGTTTCTTGTCTGCCTGATGGATCTTGTCTGAGTGCCTCTCGGCTGTAGGCTCCACCCTACAGCCCTGCGGGCACCGAGTCCTGGACACGGAGGCCCAGGGTGCAGAGATACGCGGACACTGCAGCACACCCCAAAAGTGAGACCTGGAGATGGTGGCCAGAAGAGTTTGGGGCAGGCGGACATGCTGGCGGGAGGAAGTGACCCTGAACCCCGGTGGGGCCGGACCCCACTCCACACACCCAAGACAGGTGGATCTGTGAAATCCGGCAGCTGTCAAAACCCATGGGACACACAGCATCAAGAGTGAACCGGGACGGAAACTGTGGACATCAGTTAATGATGATGTATGGAGACTGATGGTAACACGTTAACGAAAGATGTTAATAACAGGAGAAATCAGAGCGGTATAGGGAACTTGTCTGCACTATCTGTACAATTCTGTGAATCTCATACTGCTCTAAGATATAAAATCTATCGAGTCAAAAAAAAGCAGAGTGGCTTCTTGGGGCTGGATCATGCTCCAAGCTGCGGGCTCTCGGACGCACAGAGAGCTGACCGCCTGAGCTGCCATGGGGGCAGCTGGCTGGAGCCATGACCTTCTGACTTGGAGGGACCTGGGACCAGCCCAGCTGGCTTGCCCTGCCAACCTTGGGGGTCTCTCCAGGATCTGGGCTCCCTCGCCCAGACCGTCGTGGTGTCCGCTGGATCAGTGAGCAGACTGGACCTCAGTTTCACTGCCTCTAAGCAGAGCTACAACACGTAGCAGTCAGGACGGCCTGGCTTGTGCTACGTAACAAACCAGCCTGGATCGCTGAGCTAGAAGAGGCTGTGTTTCCAGGACCAGGACGTGCTGCTGGGCACTAATCTGGAAAATGGGGCTCTCGGATGGTGCTCGGTGCTGAACGGCAGGCCTGGGCTCACAGCAGGCCAGCGTGGGGGGTATGTCTGAGTGTCCATCGCAGGAGCAGCAAAGGCAGATGCCGACACTTCTGCAAACACGGCCGCCTGTCCCCTCCCAGAGCCAGATGTGGAGACAGGACGGTTCCACGCCGGCCTCCCCGTGGGGCCCTCCCAGGCCCAGGGCGAGCCCTGGTCTGTCCCACTCGCCCGCCTCACATTCCTCTAGAGCCGGAGGTTAATGCACCCATCCCTGGAGCAGGGAACACGGCTGCCTGCCGAGGTTTTAATTACAGCAGAAAATTGGCCCAATTGGTATTTAATGCAGAGTAAGTGTGGAGGTGACTGGTCAGGGCAGGGGAGCCGAGGGCCGGGGCGGGGCGGCGTGCTGAGGCCGGCCTGGCTGGGGTCCCGGGCGCCTCTGAGGGCAGGGGGGCCGGGGCTGCTCTCTCCTGGGCTGCAGGGGGGCCGCTGAGACCTGCAGGAGGAGAGCACGCAGCCCCGAGAAGAGGGAGGCGTGTCTGCGTCCTCTCCACTCTCCGCCTCAGCGGTTCCCTCCCTGTGCCACCCACCCAGCTCCGGGGCCGCGGTGGGGAGGGGGCTCCCCGGGCTGCAGTAGGGGAGGGGGCTCCGGCACTGAGGCCAGTGGGGGCCGACTTCTGCTGGGACGAGGGACGGGCCCCTCCTCGGAGCTGAACGCGCCAAACCTTCCGGGAGGGTTGGGGGTGGAGGGGGCCCCCTGGGCCTACCCCAGCCTCCGGGTCTCCCCCCCGGGCAGCAATAGAGGAAAACCTTCCAGGAGAGCCATCACTTCAGGAAAAAAGAAGGAAAAAGCCCTAAACACAGGAGGGGACAGGATGGCAGAAGCCACCCCCCCCAGGATCCATGGTCTCCGCGCCCCCGCAGGACTGTGTCACGCCACAGACAGTTGAGAAACAAGAGCAGGAGTCTGGGGTCAGACCGCCCAGATTCTGGCTCTGACGGCGGCCCTCACAGAGGCCGGCGACTTGCTCTGTCTGCACCTCAGTTTCCTCAGCTGTAAAATGGGGGTGATTTCCAATGGTTAGGCGAGGCTGCAGAAACCAAGAAACCCAGCCTCTCAGTGGCTGAAAATCACACGGCGTCTCTCATCCGAGGGGGGCTTTGCTCATAGTAGTCACTGGCAGAGCAGTCACATTCTGGAACATTCTGGTACACCGCTGCCTGTCGTGCCAGAAGGAGAAAGGGCTCTGGAGGGTCTCACACGGGCGATTAAGTGCTTCGGCAGGGGGATGAGGTGTCAGTTCCACCCACAGCTCGTTGGTGGGAGCCACGTGACCTCGCCCCCCATGGGGTGGGAGGAAGCCCCATCCACTGTGCGCAGGAGGGGCAGGAAGTACCCGGCCCACAGCGCCTAGGGCCACAGCTGACACCTGTCCTGAGAACTGAGGGAGCGAAGGAAGGCAAAAGCTAGGACAGCGACCGGCCCGTGGTGAGTGCTCTTTCCACGTTCCCATTTCATGTTTCATCAGGAAAAGACACCTCGCTCAGACACCGGCTGAGCAGGACCAAGATGGGCCAGTGGCTGGAAGCCTGGGAAGCGTGCTCAGGTATGTTCCGGGTGTGCTCCAGGTGTGTTCCAAGTGTGCTCCAGGTATGTTCCAGGTGTGCCCCAGGTGTGTTCCAGGTATGCTCCAGGTGTGCCCCAGGTATGTTCCAGGCGTGCTCCAGGTGTGTTCCGGGTGTGCCCCAGGTGTGTGCTATGCACATCCAGTCACTGAGGCACAGGTCCTGGCGTGCCCGACCCTGAGCTCGGACAAGACCCCAGGGCTCTGTCACGCATTTGGAGAGGGAGGGGTGGGCTGGAGCCTGCCTGCCCTCCAGCCCTGGGCCCACAGGCACCCCCCACACAGAGACCCCACCCCGGGCCAGGCAGGCCACCTGGACCAGGCAAGTCCTGCGTCAGCCCCAGCCTGCAGCCCAGGCCCACGGCAGGTGGGAGCCACCCCTCCTCATCCCGCCCCGTTGGTTGCATCCTCTCCTCTTGGCTGGGAGGAGCACTGGCTCCAACCCTCTTGCTCATTCAGTTCTTCACCCAAACAGAGGCGGGGACTGCAAGCTGAGGGGACAGGCTCCGAGAGGCAAAGTCACCTGCTCGGGGTCTCCCAGCGGAAAGTGGCAAGGGCAGGATTTGAACCCAGGCTGCCCTGTCTTCAGAGCTTCCAAATGTCACCAAGCTGCCCCTCTGAGGCTGCCTCTGTGTCGGGGCCCTGGCTGCCCCATCGCCGAGGGCTCACTTCAAAGATGAGAGCTGAGGAGCCCCCCGCCCCCAACAGTCGATGTCGCCCAAGGTCCCGAAAAGCGCAGGCCTCTCCAGGTAAAGCCCCTGTGCCCCCCGGGACACAGCCGGGTCACCCAGCGGAGCACAGCCCGGGGCAGGCGCTCAGCAGCTGCTTTGGCTTCTTGAGGAGGGAGAGAGGGAGGGAGGGAGGGCAGCAGGGCAGAGCAGCCACCAGGCCGAGTCCCCCTCGCGGATGCGGATGCGGCCCTGGGAGCCCGCGCTGCCGGAGGGGCCATTTCCTGAGGTTCTGTTGCCACAGGGGGGTTACCAGACAGGGGAGAGAGATGGGAGAGACAGACGGGTGTGCTGGCGCCGGCAGGCTGGGGGGTGGGCAGGGAGAGCGACCACACTGCCCCTCCTCCGAAGAGATGATCGGATGATTGGGAGGCTGGATGTCCCCCAGGGCGCTCCGCCTCCCAGCCTCGTTCTCGGGAGCTAAACCCTGCCTGGGGCCTCCTGGCCTGGAAAGGCAGGAATCGAGGGTTAAGGAGGATTTGGAGATTAGATGAGATCGACAGACACGGGGCTGCCGGGAGCCCTCCCCGGCTCATTAATGCCCGCCCCAGAGGTAATTAACAGGCTTGCTGGGCTGCGGGCTGGGGGCGGGCCGCCCCTGGCTCCTCTGGGCCAGCCCTGAAGGCTGGAATCTGGGTCCTGCCTCCAGTGGCTCCCGTCGCTGTCACCTACTGAGTGCTTGCTGTGCGCCAGTGGCTGGCTGAGTTCCTGTTACGGTTCTAGGAGGCAGGTTGCTATCACGAGGTCTGCTTTGCAGATGGAGAAACTGAGGCACGGGGAAATGAGGGGCTTGTCCAAGGTCACTCCCCAAGCAAATGATGAATCTGGGAAATCAAGAGCTTGTGCCCTGAACCTTCTGGACTGGTTTCCATTGCTTCTCCCCACCCCCCGACTCCCACACAAGGTGAATAACATCCCGTGTTGTCCCCCAGGCGTCTGTCTGGCTTAACCGCCTGGACTCAGCTGCACATCCAGATGTGGGGAAAACCCTGTGCACCAAAGTGCACATATCGGCGAAAGCGTGTGACCAGAAGGTCCGCGAGCTCCAGCAAGACGGGGTCCCAGCAACGCTGAGATGATGAGGTTGGCGTGTGGCCGGGGTCCGCGCGCTCCTGAGGAGTCGAGCTGGCTGATGCTTCCGGCCCTCACTTATCGTCCATCAACTCGTGGTCCAGACACAGCAATAACAAGACGGGCCGTGCCAAACGGGCACAGGGAGCTGCCCAGGGGAAGCGAGGGCCTGCAGAAGGCGAGGGATGGCAGGGAGCCCGCCCCCGGAGGCTGTGCCTGGTCCCTCTCTGCAAGATGCATCACCCACTGTTTCCTGTCTGTAATAGGAAAAAAAAAAAGCTAAATATTTAAAACTTCTCCCCAAATATAGGAAAGACGGAGAACCTTTTTTGGTCAGGGTCCCCATGGGAGGCCCACTCTGCCGTCTGAGTGGGTGACCTGAGGTCTGAGCTGGAGAAAAAGTTGCCCCATGCGACCCTGGGCCTGTGAGGCTGGGGGTCCGGTGCCACCCCGAGGCGCTGTGGCCCTGGCCAGGCGAGTGGCCGGCGGGCAGGGCAGGCTCAGAGCCAACCCAGCTCCCCTCCTGTCCCCCACCTCCTCCCGGCACCTCCCGGTGGGCTGAACCCGCTGGGAGCCAGGGGACCAGGGAGCCGAGAGCTGCCCGCCCTGAGTCAGGGTCAGGAGGGCCAGAAAGACGGCGTATGGGGGCTCCCTGCTCCTCCCCCTGCAGCCGAGGGTCACACCCAGCAGTCCTCCCACCGGTGGGCGCGCCTTCTGGAGGAAACGCTCTCCCGCACACGATGGTACAGACACAGGCTTTGGCAGAACAGAGAGCTGGAAACCATCTAAGGTTGGGCCCAAGCTGGAGGATTTATGGTCCGGACTGTGGAGAACGAGGCAGAAAGAAAAAGAGATGGAAAAGCTTGGAGGTCCGCTGGGATGGTAGTGGGGGAATTGTGTCCCCCAAAAACACAGGTCCGGGCCCTGATCCCCGCACCTGGGAACGTGGCCTGACTTGGAAAGGGGGCTTTGCAGCCGTAGCTCGTTATGCATCTGGAGAGGGTGGGCCCTGCACCCAGCGGCTGGCATCCTTGTGGAGACAGGAGGAGCATATTTGGGGTACCTGGGGAGGAAGGAGGAAGGCCAGGAGCCCCCTGGAAGCTGGAAGAGGTGAGGAAGGCCCCTCCCCTGAGCCTCCAGAGGGAGCACAGCCCTGCGGCCCTTCCTTTCAGACTTCTGGCCTCAGACGGGCGAGAGAAGACGTCTCTGTGTGTTAGGCCACCCAGGTTGTGGCCCCACGTTGCAACAGCCACAGGACAGTAATGCAGTGACAAAGGCAAGCTTCCGAACAATTTGTGCAGGATGGTATAATTTATGTCGAAAAGCGCATGGGGGAGGGCAGCCCCCTGGCCTAGTGGTTAAATTTTCATGCTCCTCTTCGGCAGCCTGGGTTCCCAGGTTCAGATCCTGGGGCGTGGATCTACACCACTTGTCAGCCAGGCTGTGACAGTGACCCACATATAAAATAGAGGAAGACGGGCACAGATGTTAACTCAGGGTCAATCTTCCTCAGCAAAAAAAAAAAAAGGAAGGAAAGAAAGAAAGAACTGTGTGGAGCAGTGTGGTCAATGCCCATTGCCCTGGGGCCATCTGAAGCTCCAGCAGGCAGTTCCCATAGAGGTTCCCAGCATCTCACCCCAGCAGCTGCATCCCCACCTGGGAGGGTGCCAAGGCCCTTACCACCCCCAGAAGCAGCCTCAATCAGAGAGGGGTGGTTGCTGGTGGGTTTCCTGCTCCCTCACCTGGCAGAGACAACTCTGAGATGCACAGTCTACACACAGAGTCCCCCAGAGGCCCAGCAGGACACAGGGCCACGCGCCCACAGGGGTTATTTGCTCCTAATGCCCGGGCGGCTTCCTCCCCTCCCTGTCGTATTAATTGTCTGATCCTGCTTAACAAACCACCCACAACTCAGCGGCTCAAAACACACGATCACTTACAATCTCCCGTGTTTCTGAGGAGCAGGAGTTCCGGCCGGGCCGAGGGGCACATCATGTGGCTGCTCCCTAAGTGCTGAGGCCTCAGCGGGGAGCCCCGAGGGCTGCAGCGGGGGTCGCCCGGGGGCCACTCACTCTCGAGGGCCTGGCGGCTGTCGCGGGCTGCTGGCTGAGGGCTGGCACGCTGTCCTGGAACATGTGGCCCCCTGAGTGGCCTGGGCTCCTTACATATGGTGGCTGGGGTCCGAGGGGAGGAACTTAGAGAGACAGAGAGGAGGGAGGGGAGGGGAGGAGGGAGGGGAGGGGAGGAGGCAGGGAGGAGAGAGCGTGCAGACGCCCTCTGACCTCCCGACCTGGCCTCAGCATCCTCCAGCGGTGGGGTCACCAGGCTCAGGGGAGCCAGCCAGACCCCGCCTCCCTTGGGAGGAGCGCCACATGCTGTGGAGAAATGGGAGGGGTGGCCATCTTTGAAAAGTACCACCTCCCCCTCCTTCTTGGCTTCTCCCATCCCCTGCAGCTGTCTCCTGGGACGCCTCTCAGACCAACAGCTGGCCCCCAAATCCTGGCTTGCCTCGGGGTCTTTGCCTTTGAGGGAACCCAAAGCCATCACACGAATCAATACAGTACTTATCTAGGTGTGGATAGGTGTATGTGAATGTTCAGAAAAAGATCTGTAAGGATACACCCCAAACAGACAACAATGGGTCCCCTAAAGAGGGAGCTGGGATAGGGGTTGGGAGGGTTCATCTTTACTTATTTTTTTTTTTTCTGAGGAAGATTAGCCCTGAGCTAACATCTGCCAATCCTCCTCTCTTTTTTTTTTTCCTGAGGAAGACTGGCCCTGAGCTCACATCCGTGCCCATCTTCCTCTACTTTATATGCGGGATGCCTACTACAGCATGGCCTGCCAAGCAGTGCCATGTCCGCACCCAGGATCCGAACCAGCGAATCCCGGGCTGCTGAGAAGCGGAATGTGTGCACTTAACCGCTGCACCACCGGGTGGGCCCCAGGGTTCATCTTTAATATCTGGATTTTTGTCACCACCGGGAGGGGTTTCCTGCATCCCCTGTGGGGCGTAAAAGAGGGAGGGGCAGGGGCAGGAAGCCATGGAGACCTGTGGGGACATTGGCCCTACAGCAGCTGGGACTTGCACGCACAGGAAGCAGGAAGAAGGGAGACGAGGACAGGCGGGCAGCTCCTGTCTGCTCGCTCCGGGCAGGGAGCCCACAGCCTATTTGGCAGCTGAGCTGAGGGCTCGCAGCAGCTCTCGGGCGGGGAGGCTGGAGACCCCGCTCCTCTGTGAGGCCACGCGGGCCTCAGTCACCCAGTCCGTGGAAGGGACCTGGTGATGGCAGTCCCCCAGGCTGTGGGGAGGGTTCGCACGCTGCGATGCGGGAAGATGCCGACACAGGACCTGGCGCCGAAAGCCCATAACGGAGGAGGTTAAGCGCCAGCTGTATGCGGAAGTCGCTTTAAGCGCTTGTTGTATGCGTTGATCCGCTGAAGTCCTCACAATAACACCACAAAGTAGGAGCCCTTACAGTCTCGATTTTGTGAGAGAGGAAACAGGAAGGTTGAGGAGCGAGCTGAGGCCACACAGCGAGGCTGCTAGACCCGTGGCCTTCCTTCCCTTCTGACTCGGACCGCCCTGCGCTCTCTGCCCACCACCTCACGCCTCCTGTGAGAAAATGGATGAACACTGGGCAAAGTCAGAGCTGGAGACAGACTATGTTTTCCTGGGCTTTTGGGGGACCCAGGAGCCCCGAGGAGGGCTGGTATAACCCCGGGAGCAGGAACCCCTCCCCTCTCCATCCTTAACCACCGTCTGGGGTCCACTCAGACCCTCCTCTCCAAACCAGGGGCATTTGGGGCAAAGCTGATGGAGGGAGCATCTCCTTCAGGATCAGAGGAATGGGGTCCCCCCACCCCGACTTCCACTCCACTTTCAAGGGGGAGGAGACGGAGCAGCAGGGCCTGGGGGCTGCAGCCCCATCGCCATAGCAACCAGACTGGAGAGGTTTCTGGTGCAGGAGCTGCGTGGGCCGCAGCTGAGGCCAGAAGGGGATGCAGGGCTGGCAGGAGACCTCAAGGGCACGACCTTGCTCTGCGGCCACACCGCCCACACCCCGGGGCCAGGCGAGGCTGGCGGCCTGGGCACCACGTGTGCCGGGGGAGGGGCACCCCCACCCTTTGACCTCCAGCCTGAGTGTGCGGCAGCTGTTGTCCGCCCTGGAAGACCGCTGGGAAGCCACCGAGGAGGGAAACGGCAGGATGGCACGGCCTCCAGGTCACACGTGGCTGTAGGGCATGTTTGCTTTTCTCTCCTTCCTTTTTTTTCTTTGAATGAGGCATAATGTGCATAAGACACAGTGCACAGATCCTAAGTTTCAGCTCGATGTACAAACCTGCACCTCCACCACCCAGAGGGAACGTGTCTGTCCCTCCTGAGAGCTCCCTATGCCCCCTCCTGGAGGTCACTATGCCCCAGTCTGACGTCGTCATCAAGGCTCCCTCTTGCCTGTCCTTGGACTTCACATAAACGGGTCGTACCACTCGTCCTCTTCTGTGTCTGGCATCTTTCGTTAAACCTGTGGGAATCATCCTTTCTGTAGCGAATATTATCAGTCTGACCTTTTACTTTGCTGTCTAATATTCCATTGTAGGGAGGTACTGCGATTTGCTTACTTATCCTACTGTCGATGGATATTTAAGTTGTGGTTGGTTGTTGTGAATAAAGCTGCTGTGAACACTCTTGCAGTGAACACAAGGTCACAAAGGTGTTGGGTCAAAACCTGGGACTGGAATGTGCCAGCTCACAGGGCACATGTATGTGCAGTGTTAGGATATACTCCCAAAAAGCTTTCCAAAGCAGGTGTACCATTTTCCATTCCCACCAGTGTATTTCCATTCCCAGTTGCTCCACATCCCTGCCAACACTTGATACTATCGGTCTTGCTTGCTTTAGCCATTCTGGTGGGTGTGCCCTGGGATCTCCCTGTGGCTTTATTTGCATTTCTCTGGTGACTGCTGATGCTGAGCATCTTTTCATGTGCTTATTAGCCATTTTGATATTCTCTTCTGTTAACTGTTCGAGCCTTCCATCATTTTCTAAATTTGGTTGTGTCTTTTTCTTATTGATTTGTAGGAGCTCTTTATATATTCTGGATATGAGTCCTTGTCAGATATACCTGTTGCAAATATCTTCCTCCGGAGGGAATATTTCCTATACCAAATGATCTCCCCAGGTGTGGGCTGGGAGTGGGTATGAGAGCAAACAGCTGCAGGTTATTCTTTTCTGGCTCCATCTTCATGAAGAAGGCCTGGCTTCTCGAATGCGTGTGACATGCCAAGGACTTCACATCAGTCACGTCCATAAATAGTCCCAACATTCTTATTGATTTAACTCACTAATTCAACACATATTTGAAACTCTAATAACGGCAGATATCGTGGGACCCTGAGAACACAAGGCAAGGTCTAGAAAGAGTCTGTGTTCCCGTGGTGGGTGGTGAGGCAGATGGAAAACACAAAAACAAAGAACGAGGTACCATCAGACGGTGCATGCTGGGAAGGTGGGGGCGGGGAGGGACGGGGGAAGATCCCAGGAGGAAGTGACGGGGAGCTGGGCTTGAAGGAGGCAGAGCCGGCAAGGGAGATTCAGAAGGAAGGGTGTTGCTGGAAGGGGGAAGAGCCCTGTGGAGGCTCAGGGTAGCTGGAGTGCAGTAAGCAATGTGGAGAGGGACCCCGAAGATGCTGAGTGAGGGACGTGGATGGAATTTAAGAGCCATGGGATGGGCTGCAGCCTTCTGAACAGAGGGACAACGGGAACTTTCTTGTCTCATCAAAGGCCCCTCTCGGGGGTGCTCAGGACTGTGGGGCGAGGGCAGAAGCGGGCAGAGGCGGGCAAGGCAACCACAGTGACCCAGGCTCAGGGTGGGGGCCACAGAAAGGGGAAGAAGTGGGCGAATTCAGGTTCTATTTGAAGACGGTTGTCATCCTCAACTTAGAGGGGCCTGAATCTCAGAGAAGTTAAGTGACTTGCCCAAGATCACACAGCTGGAAAATGAGAGAAGGCCAGAAAATCAAATTCTGACCTTCTTTCAATCACACAAAAGGTGTCATGTTATGGGCAGCGTGACCTCAGGAAATTTAGAGATGGGGGGCTCCAGGGTGCTAGTGGGGTAATAGGGGGAGGGGCCTGCAAACCCAGAAAATCCACCTGTCCCTATGGGGGTCCCTACCTGTCCCTGGGCCGCAGGGCAGGCAAGTGGCAGGCTGCAGTGTGAACTGAGACCGAGCGGAGAGACATCCTGGAGCCGCCCCACACTAGCCTGGACCCCGTGTCCCCAACAGGGCCCAGCGAGAGAGAGGCCGGGTGTGGGCCCTCAGGAGAGCCGGGAGCCCCGATGGTCCCCAGTGTGTACGTGAGTGTGTGAGTGTGAGCGTGTGTGCTGCCTGGATCCCGTGTGATCCTCCTCCCCAGTCGCTGCAGCGTCGCCCCTGGGTGGCGAGCGGCTCCCCGGAAACAGGGGCGGCGGCGCCCCCTCCACCCCGGGCCTTCTCGCGGGGGGCCATGGGCAGGGAGGGGCCGCGAAGGGCGAGGAGGCCAAGATGGAAGCGCAGAGGGGAATGAGCAGCGCGGGGCCTAGGGTCCCCTGAGCCCTTTCTGGCCGTTGCGAGGCCGCTGAGGGGCTTGCGGGGCGCCCTCGCCGCGGACTTACTGGAAAGCCGTGCGCCCCGACCGCTCCTCCTGGGAGCCGGGGCCCCGGGCCCCTGCGGGGTCCTCGGATCGTGGGGTGGGGGGCCGCTCCTGCGGGGCCTCCGGATCGGGGGTGGGGGCCGCCCCTGCGGGGTCCCCGGATCGGGGGGTGGGGGGCCGGCCCTGCGGGGTCCCCGGATCGGGGGTGGGGGGCCGTCCCTGCGGGGTCCCCGGATCGTGCGGGGGGCCTCCACTGCGGGGTCCCCGGCTGGGGGGCGCGGCTGCTGGGCTCCGCGGGAACGGGCGCCGCGTGGACGCAGGATGGGGGTCTTCATAGAAGACGCCTCGTGCGCGCCGCGCCTCCCCGGCCCCTGCAAGATGGCGGAGCGGCCCGGGGAGGGGGGAGTGCGGCCCCCTCTCCCGCTGGGGAAGGTGGAAGAGAGGCCGGGATGGAGGAAGGAAGCGGGGAGGGAGGGAAGAGCGGGCTGGGAGGACGGAGAGGCGGGGGCGGGAGCCAGTCAGAGGGAGGAGGGCGGGCGGGGGGAGGGAAGGGAAAGGCGGAGGCCCAGATGGATGGAGAGCTGGGGGGGCGGGGAAGGGGGGAGAGGGAAAGGGGAGGAACCAGCAGTGAGGGGAGCCGGGACAGGGGGGACCCGCAGCCGTCCGTGAGCTCCAGCCGCTCCAGCCGGGGTCGCTGGCCCGCTCGATCCCGGGTCCTGGGCACCGTCCCCCGACAGGGAGGCGGTGCGCCCCTCTGGCCTGACTTTCCGCCCCGGCCCCAGGGCTGCCGAACCCAGAGCGAACCAGCCCCCTGGGCCGGGGCAGCCTCGTCGCTCCCCCTTAGCTTCTCGGCCTCTGAGAAGCCGCACCCCGCCCCGCGCGGCCAGGCTGCCCTGTCCGGGGGCTGGCATGAGGCAAGACGCCCACTGTCCCCCAACTCCAGGCCGCCAGAGTTGACCCCGAAGAGCCCCCTTTTCCTTAGCAGGGGCGCATGTTTGGGTACACCTGCATGGGTCCTACCTTCCGGAGAGGGTTGCAGAGGTTCCAAAGAGGGGAAACTGAGGCAGAGGAGAGCCGAGAAGACAGTAGAGGTCTCCTTACTCCCCGTGTCCCACCCTTGGCCCCAAAGCAACTTCATTCCCCCCTCCTTCTGGCCTATTCTGTCCTCCCGTTGACAACCACGATGAGAGTTTCAAGGCCCCCCATTCCAACCTTCCTGCTTCACCATAGGGGAGCTCCCAGATGCCTGAAAATATCTTTAAATTAGGAAAAAGAGCTGAGCCGCCAGGGCCCTTTGGTCTATTAGAGGAGGAGCAGAGGCCAGCGCCCCCCACCCCCCTGTGCTCTGGTCTTGCATTTGAAGCCCAGACAGTGGACCCAGCTGGAACAATGATGGGGCAGGCCCCAGCTGCTTCCCTTTCAGCCGCCCCGGGCCCCCTGCAAGGTGTGCCAAAATTAGGACGGCTCCCCTCCAGGCCCTTTTCATCCCCGGCTGCTGGGGCGCCCAGGCGCTAACAAGGAAGCTCCCGGGCTGCCTGCCCTCTGGGCAGAGCCGGCCTGGGGACCTCAGGCCGGGCGGTGCCTGGCACTCTGTCCTCCTCGGGGAACTGCCCCCAGGAATGTAGCCCCTGCCATGCGGGGCACCTTCCCTCCACCCCCCTGCTCCTCCCATCCCTGCAGGTCCTGGTGACCTCCGCCTCCTCCAGGCAGCCCTCCCAGCCTGCTGCCATTTGCTCCCTGCTGTTTCTCTTGGGGTTGGGCAATGGGATCTGATCCAAGCTGTGTGCCCCCTGGCAGCTCAGTTGATGGCCGTGAGCCTCAGTCTCCCCATCTGTCAAATGAGAATAATTACGAAAACACGTGTCAGGAGACTTTCACGAGGTTGAAAGGACGTCGTGCGTCAAAGGGGGTACAACATCTTCGTCCTGTTGCTGCAGCCGCATCGGCCCCTCCCCGAGCCCCAGACACACTGGGCTCACCTCCAGGCTGCCCACGGGCTGTTCCTTCTAGAGATCCCCGCAGCTCCCTCCTCCCTTGCTTCACGTCTCTGCTCATAGGTCACCTCCGTGGACGGGCCTTCCCTGGCCACTTAGCCCCGTCACCTGTCCTATGGCCTCTGACATTACGTTGCTCTCCTGAGCTCAGGCTCTGGAGCCCGAGAGGCCTAGGTTCAAACCCTGGCTCCATAGTTATTGGCTGTGTGACCTTGGGCGTGTGACTTACCTTCTCTGAGCTTCAGTAGCTTCGTTTATAAAATGAGGATGGTAATAAAAACCACCTCAGGCAGCGGTTGGGACGAACAAGTGACCTCATGAATGGAGGGCCCTCAGAACAGCGCCTGGCCCGCACCTGCTGTTATTCCCAGAACTAACACTGTCGGTAGGTTCCCGGGTGCCCTCCCCCTCCCCCAGCTAGAAGGAAGCCGTCCTGAGGGCCGATACTCCAGGGGAAGTACTCGCTTTACTCACTGTTGCTCCCTCAGTGCCTGCCTGGCCTGGCACACAGGAGACGCTCAATGAATATTTGACGAATGAGTGACTCAAGGAGGTGCCGCCGGGCCTGTCTGAGCCTCAGTTTCCTCATCTGTAAAATGGGGCGGTGACAGCCTGCTCCTGCCGGATGGAAAGGACTCCACGGGGGCAATGCTGCTGCTCCGATTTCCAGAGCAAGTTCATGCTGAGCCCATAGCACGATGCCTCACCCTTCCAGGGCCCTCTCGATGCGGGGCGGCGGGAATGATGGGGGACACATGTTACCGCCCCCAACACTCATTCTCGCCTTCTCCTTGCACACAGCGTGCCCGCCTGCCCGTCGGGTGGCTGTGTGCCCCCTTGGCCCTCGCCTCCCAGCTGGCCTTGCTTCTGGGTGTGTCACGATCCGAGCCTCAGTTGCTGCCTCTGTAAAGCAGGGTTTCTCCGGTTTGGATCCTGGGTGCGGACATGGCACCGCTCGTCAGGCCACGCTGAGGCGGCGTCCCACACGCCACCACTAGAAGGACCCACAACTAGAATATACAGCTGTGTGTCTGCGGGCTTTGGGGAGAAGAATAAAAAACAAAAAAAAAAACTCCAAAAAGCAGCAACAACACAAAAGATTGGCAAGAGTAGTTAGCTCAGGTGCCAATCTCTCTAAAAAAAGCCAGCCTTTAAGAAAAACCCACATGAGAGCATGGATGCGCTTAATGGCACAGCCCAGGGAGAGGCGACAAGAGACTGTGGACAAAGAGAGGGAGAGCGTTATGGGGCGAATTGTGTCCCCCACAAAGATCTCTCGAAGTCCTAACCGCCGATGTCTCAGAATGTGACCTTATTTGGAAATAGGGTTGTTGCAAATGTGTTTAGTTAAGATGAGGTTACACTGGAGTCGGGTGGGACCTGAAACCAACACGACTGGAGTATAAGTTTATTCTAGGAAAGAGACGCAGGCGCAGATGCGCGAGGGGAGACGACCACGGGACGGCGGAGGCAGAGACGGGCGTGACACGTGTACAGGCCGAGGCGCTGAGGGTGGCTGGAGCCCCGGCGAGCTGGAAGAGCGAGGGAGGACCCCCCCAGAGCCTTCAGAGCGAGTGAGGTCCTGCCCACACCGCGACTCAGACCTCTGGCCTCCAGAATGTGAGAGGACACGGTCCTGCGGCTTTGAGCCCTGGTCCGAGGTACGGTGTCACGGCGGCCCTAGGAAAGGGCGCGGGAGAGCTGAGGGCAGCCAGACACAGAGCGGGTGGCTCACTCCTGACTGGAGTGCCAGTGCCCACCCCCGGCTTTGGCATACTCGGCACCCTGTGCAGGCCCAGGGCACAAAGACGGGCGATGGGGGTGCTTGGCCATGGGCGCAGCATCACTCCGTAGGCCCGGCAGCCCTTCCAGGATCTCCTGGGTGGAGCTGTCACATCCCGGGCGCCCTCCGTTGCAGGTCGAGGTGGCCGTGTCATCAGGGGGTTTGCAGGTCACCCATTCCCTGTCTCCCCAGCTGGGAGGAGCCTCCCCGAGGGCGGGAAGGGCCCCCATCTGTCCAAGACAGCACTGCCCTCTGGACGAGGCCGAGCGTGCGACCCGGCTGGCCAGAAGCGAGAGATTTCACACGGGGGACACGTGAGCCGAATCTCAGTGAAGACCCCAGCGCTGGTGCTGAAACTGCCTGGGTTCGAATCCCAGCCCTGCCGGGGACTGGCTGAGTCACCCTTAGGCAAGCGGCTTTGTTGCTCTGTGCCTCAGTTTCCCTGAGTCTAAAGCGGGGACCATGACAGTCCTACATCGTGGCGCCTCTCAAGGATTAGACCTTTAGTCCATCTCGAGTTAACTTTTGTGAGTGGTGTGAGATGGGGACTAGTGTCATCCTTGTACATCCGAATATGCCGTTACCGGGCACCGTTACTGGGAGACTGTCCTTTCTGCCCTGAGCCTTCCTGGCTCCCTTGTCAAACATTAGCTGACGGTCATGCCTGGGCCTGTTTCTGGGCTCTCGGTTCTGTACCGCTGGTGCCCATGTCTGTCCTTCCGCCAGGCCCAGGCCGTTTGGTTAGACGACGGCTTTGTCACAGGGTTTGAAACCGGGAGGGGGGCCGCCTCCAGCTCTGCGCTTCTCTCTCAGGGTCTTTCTTGCTCATTTCAGGCATTAAATGAGACCGTGCCTGTGAGGTACTGAGAAGTCGGGCGCACACAGTCTGTGCTTCGTGAGTGTGGCTCCCACGGATGGCAGGCGGCCCCGGCCTGAATACGCAGGGAGGAAGGTGGAGGCCAGCGAGCTGCCCCAGGGCCCGGGGGAGCTCCCCCTGCAATCATTTCCTTTCTTCTGGGCGTGCTGGGAGGGACAGGGCTGCCCCAGCTTGTGATAGGGACCCCGGCCAGCCTGACGCCACCAGAGCTCACTGCTTCCTCACTGAGCACCTGCCAGCTGGGGTCTGCTCTGGTTCGAAAGGCCTCTCTGGCCACAGAGAAGCAGCTGGGTGGGGACTAGGGGCCGCGGGGAGACCCTTGCTTTTGTGAAAGTGGGAGACAAGGATAGCTTGGCCTGGGCTGGTGGCCGTGCAGGTGGGCGCAGGTATACGGATGTACGTCCTCTTAGAAGGCCGCCCATCACAGGATTTAGGGCCCACCCTAGATCCAGCAAGAGACCATCTCGACAGCCTTAGCTGGTGACATCTGCAAGGGCCTATTTCCAAAGAAGGTCACATTCCAGGGTCCCAGGTGCACAGGAACGTGCTGGGGGCATTACCCACCCCCACACCCAGGGGCCATGGCTGCTGCTGACAGAGACGGGGAGACAGGGAGACGGGCAGATGGGGAGATGGGGCAGACAGGGCAGGGTGCAAATCCGGGGACAGCGGTGGAGTAGAGAATTCTGTCTCCCACCTGATGCTTGGGCCTGCCCATGAGGTTTCCAAGTGCAGCCGCCTGAAGGTTGGCAGAGAGGCCTGAGCAGAAGATGTCACTGGGAGAGGTCATTGTCAGGTCTAAGTGGCATTTAAATTCTCAAGGCTGGTTGCAATCCCCAGGGCCGTGAGTGTAGCCGCAGGAGAGCAGAGGGCCAGCTCAGGGCTCTGTCTCCAGCATTAAGGCCCAGAGATGAGGAGGAGTCAGTGGAAGAGACCACGAGGGGGCAGCTGGGAGGCGGGAGGGGAACTCGGAGAGCACAGCGTCCTGGAGGCTGAGAATGGACCGCAGGACCTGGCAGGATGGAGCCTCTCCCTGGCAGGCGGGGAAAAGAGCCCAGTGGGAGAGGGATGTGGGAGAGGGATGGGAAGAGGGATGCGGGAGAGGGATGGGAAGAGGGATGCGGGAGAGGGAGGGAAGAGGGATGCGGGAGAGGGAGGGAAGAGGGATGCGGGAGAGGGAGGGAAGAGGGATGCGGGAGAGGGGTGGGAAGAGGGATGCAGAGAGACAGAGGACATACCCAGGCAGTCTCAGGTGATTCGCTGAGAGAGTTAGCACCGGTTCCTGTGGCTTCTGTAACAAACAGCCCCAAACCGGGTGGCTCAAAAACAACAGAAAACAAAACAAACCCATAGACATTTACTGTCTCACAGCTCTGGAGGCCAGACGTCCAAATCAGCATCACAGGGCCGACAGCAGGGCAGCCCACTGCAGACTCGGGAGAATGTCCCAGGCTTCTGGAGGCCGCAGCGTCCCTTGGCTTGTGGCTGTGTCCCTGCCCTCTCTGCCTCGGTCTCCTTGTGGCCTTCTTCCTTCTGTCTGTGTGTCTGTCTCCCTTTCTCTTCTCTCCAAGGACGTTTGTCAATGGATTCAGAGCTCATCCTAATCCAGGATGATCTCATGTCGAGATTCTTAATTTAATGACATTTCCAATCACCGTTTCTCCAAATAAGGTCACAGTCACAGGTTCTGGTGGCTCGGGTGTGGACATATCTTTCTGGGGGGCCACCATTGGACCCACTACAAGGAGGAGAGGAACAGGGGTGGGGACGGGGAGGGATGGAGGGTGACCTCGACAAGCCACTTGACCTCCCAGAGCTGCTGTTTCTGAATCAGCGAAGCAATGGCCGGTTGGCCTTGAGACCAAAGGGGTGAATATGCCCGGGACGGTGCGGCCACGTCCAGGCAGGAGGAGTCCTCTCTGCCCACACACGGGGAGGGCCCCCAGGTCTCTGGCCGCTGACCCGGGTCCGAGACACAGCCATTCCTCGGTGCCCCGACCGGCCCTCATTCACACGGGTGCCAGGCTTCTCCCCTAGGTCTGAGCCTGTCTTTCAAGCCTCTGGATGTTTGTCCAGGAAGTTCCCTCCATGCGCACGACCTTCCCCCTGCAACTCTGTCGTCTGTCCCCCACATTTCAGCTTGAGGGTGCCTTCCCGGCGGTGGGGCTTGGTGATGCTCAGATCTAACAGTTTCCATCATCGTAAGCACATAGCTTTGCACACTACTTTTTAGTGTCACTCTCTCCCTTCTAGAATAAGCCTGGGGAGGGCGCTGCCTGGAGGCCACTGTGTCCCCTTGCACCCAGCTCGGACTGGCACCTAGTAGGCGCTCCACAAATGTACCTGGGGATGTCCTTCGTCAGGTGATGGGATGTGCTGGGCATGACCCACCCCCAGACAGGTCACTTGGTGTCTCAGCAGGACATTCCGGAGTCTTCTCTGAGGTGCCAGGGACACCGTGCACGCACACACACACGCACAGAATGAGCCATCCCCCCCTCCTCCACCCGGCCCTATCCCCGATTTCTTGATGGAATATTTTTTCCCCGGGGCAGAAAATGAACCGTTATTAAAACAGCCCAGTGACTGGCCGGGAAAACCCATTTGCAACGATTTATCCAGTGTGGCGGCTGCCGGAGGACGTGGGCGGAGGGGAATCACATCCCATCAGGGAGAGCAGATGGCTTCGCTCCTCTTCCCTGCTCGGCTCCGAGGCAGCAATCCCTGTCAGCCGGGGGTTTGTTCCTGGTGGTGTGATGGGGGCGACTCTGGCAGGAGGTGGGCCAGGCGGCTGCGTCCTGGGGGCGAGGGGTGGCTTGGGACCCACCAGGACCCGTTCCCCTGCCTACTGCCATCTCCTGGGCGGTGGCCGCCTGCCCGGGGCCCCTTCCCCCAGTCACATCCTTTCAACGTCTGCATCTTCGTCTCAGCACCTGGGATCTTCCTCTCCCCTCTGTCCTCCCCCTTCGGTTGTCCCTTCCCTCGAAGGCAGGGCCATGTGCTGCCCCTGCACCCCAGGCGCTGAGCACAGGGCATCGCCGGGCCCCCCCTCGGATGTGGGCTGGCCCACCATTACTACACATCCTGGCGTCATCGTCTGGCCCCCACCCTCGCACCAAGCTGTGAGCGTGCTGAGGGAGGCGCTGTTCCACCCTCACTCGTTTAGGGATCCGGGTCCTTCCACCCCCTGAGGAAAGCCAGACCCATTGCCAGCCTCGCGGCGGGGAGAGGGGACGACACGACCGAGTCACCCGTCTGTGCCAAAGCCACCGGTGGCTTCTCTCCTTCAAAGGGGAGGCCTGTTCGCCTGGCTCCCAGTGGCCCTTCCCCACCTAGACCCAAAACATCGCTTCAGTTCCTGACCCGACACCCCGCACCTGCCCCGGCCCCAGCACCTTCTGGTCAAATCCGCAGGCCCCTCTGGGGTGCCTCCCCCCCACCATGGTGCCCCTGGCTGCCCTGGTGCTCCGTGTCCACCTCCTGAGTGTGGGCTTGACGGTTCAGAGCCCAATCCAGCCCACAGATGTGATTTGATCTGCCCATGCAGGGGTTTAAAAAATGGTAATGAGTTGCTAGCTTTGAAATATCAGGGGATTAAAAATCTGGATCCCTGGCTTTCCGTTGAGAGACGCAGGCTCCGTAAAGTGGAGGCCACACTCCCACAGGCTGCCCGGCCAGGGCACAGTGCTGCCAGTTCTCGAGTGGTGAGTGGTTAGGGCTACTCTGGACCCAGACTGCCTGGGTTGCAATCACTCAATGTTCCTGTTCTGGAATCTTCCGCCTCTCCCCCTCGCCTGGTGTCCTGGGAGCGGGACTGTGTGGACCCCACCCACCGGCTCCTGGGTCCTCTGGCTCAGGTTGGGTTTGTCCTGTGAGGACCCCTGCGTAGGACGGGGAGTGGGGACATTCATTCCCCAGCTTGGCCCCTTCACCTGTGGCCCCTGAGGGTCGGCTGCATCCCTGTCAGAGGTCACGGGTCCACACCATCCACGCAGCCTGTGACCTCTCCAGGTTCTGGTAACTGCCCCTCCTCTCGCCTCCCAGACCTACGGGTGCTAATGGCCCCCATGTTTCCTGGCTCATGGCTCGGCATGATACCCTGAGGTTCCCTACGTCTGCCACACTTCATACATTTGTCCCTTCATTGAGCTCTGCTCAAATGACCCAATCGGAAAGTAGCACCTGTTTTCATGGGGCCCTGGCTGATACGGCCCCATCCCAAAGTTAACCCCCGGGAAACGGGGATAATGGGAGCATCTGCTTCTAAAGCTGCTGCGAGGATCAGCAAGTTAATGCTGTGTAAGGAAAGGGCTTAGCAAGTGCTGACAGATGCTGACAATTCTCACTGTCCCTCACCACAGTCCCCACCACTCCTTACTGTCTCCCTGACACTGACGCTGAAGGTCACATGTGCCATTGCTGACGCAGTTGGTGTTCTAGACTTGGCTGCTTGGCGTGTTTGTTACTTGCTGATAGTCCCTCGATGCCCTCCTCCAGCGCACTGGGATGGCCCATTCTGCGGCTGCCTGTCCCTGTCCCACTAGCCCCCCAGGGCTCCGGATGTCGCAGGGCCGTGCTAGTGTCCTCTGGCAGCCCTAATGAAGGGCCATGAGCAGGCAGCAGTTTATCCCCTCACTGCTCTGGAGGACAGAGTTGAGACCCAGGCATCGGCAGGGCCGTGCCCTGCCGAGGCCCGGGGGGCCCTTCCTCACCTCCTCCAGCTGCGGGTGGTCCTGGGCTTATGGCCACGTCCCTCCAGTCTCCCTGCCCCCTCTCCTCTCTTCTCAGGACACTTGTCACTGGGTTCAGGCCCCACAATCCAGGAGGAGCTCATCCAAGATCCTGAACTTAATTACTTCTGCAAAGACCCCGTTCCCATATAAAGTCATACTCACAGGTCTAGGCAGACATATCTTGTGGGGGCCACCACTCGGCCCACGACAGGCCCACAGCCCAGCCCTGACCCGGGGGTGGGGCAGCTTCCCTGCGGGGCTCGGGGAGGCCGAGGCCCAAATGCCACCTCACGGCCCTCAGTCTCCCGCGCAGGCCGAGCCTCAGGAAGCCCACGCCCCTGTGGGCAGCCGGGGAAACGTGGGAGCCCCTCCTCCAGCTGGACCAGCATCGTGTCCTCCTCCCTCCATGGCCACTGAGCAGTTGTCATTCCGCGTCCACGTCAGAACGCCCCGGTCCCTGCCCATCTGCGGCTGGCCTCTGACCTCCGCCGGCTCCTCGCAGGGCTGACCCTTGGATCCAAAGTGCACTCTCCCAGCACAGACATCTTTCTCTGCCTCCACGTGGCTTCAGCCCTCCGCTCGCCGAGGTGGCCCTGGCTCCCGCCAGCCTGTGGAGCCGCCTCCCTTTCGGGTGTTCCTTCCCCCCGACCCAAGTGCACCATGGCCAGGCTGGCTGGGTCGGGTTCGTGGAGCTGGTGAGGGTCAACTCTTTTTTGTTTTCTAATAATTTCTTTTTGAGGTGAAATTCGCCTCATGTAAGGTCTACCATTTTAAAGTGTACAATTTGGTGCAGTTTTGCATATTCAAGTGTTGTGCCACCATCGCCAGTCCCTAATTCCAGAACATTCTCACCACCCCGAAGGAAACCGTCCCCATTAGCATTCACTCCCCATTGCTCCTCCCTCCACCGCGGCCCCTGGCGCATGCTGACCTGCAGGTGTCTCTGTGGACGTTCCTGTCCTGGACTTGCACGTCAACTGAGTCACTCACTCCGCGGCCTTCTGTGTCTGGCCCTTTCACTCAGCGTGATGTTTTGGGGGTTCATCATGTCACAGGGTTAATTCTCCTATTGTGAAGCACGTACCTCTTAAGAATACAGCTCTGTGGGTTTTTAAAATATGACCCATCCTTGTCACCACCACCTGGCTCAAGATATGGAATATTCCAGACCCCTGGAAGCTCCTAAGGCCACTGGCCAGGGGGTGTCCCCTCCCAGAGGGTCATTTTCCCAGAGGTCCTCTCCTGAAGGTGACTGTGCCCCCCACAAGGGACATGCGTCACAACTGGAGACATGCTGCTGGCACCCGGGGGGAGAGGCCAGGGATGCTTATCAGCTTCCTCCGAGGCCCAGGAAGCCCCACAGCACGGAAGCTCCAGCCCCGGGTCAGTGCCCACCGTGAGGGACCTCGGCCGACTCCACAGCCGGCTCCTGCGCGTCCTGGATGCCACGGGAACAGGAGCCCGCGCCAGTCCTATTCGTGTTCTGTGCTCTTGTTCAGTGTTGTCTCGAGACTCACCGCGCACGGTGCTGGCTCTTTCTCACGTGGCGTCATCCTCCACGGCGAGAAGATGCCCCAGCCTGTCTTCCGTTTGCCGGGCCAGCTACGCTGCTGCTGTCCCGCGTCTGGCAGTGACGAGGAAGCTGCTACGAATGTCGTGCAGGTGTTTTTTGTGGACCTGGTGCCTGTTCCCACTGAGGGGCAACTGAGGGATGGAAGTGCTAGATTGTAGCAACTGAACGTGGCACATGGGTGTGCGAGAGGCCGAGCTCAGGCAAGTTTGCACAAAACCCTGACTTCTCTTGACGAGTCCCTTCTGGCGACTCTGAGCCTGACTTTTCGCATGATCGCTCTCGGCCTGAGCTGAGCAGTAGCCAGCAGCTGCCGCCTTAAAAGGGGGTGCACCTCCAGCTCCCCACGGCTGCCCCCCTCCCCACTCACTGCCTCACAGCTGCCCCAATTCTGCATTTTTGTTCCCTGGTTGGCATCTGGCTCTGCAGCCCCTGTCCTGGGCCCACGCAAGGTCGCAAGGTCGGGAATTAGCTTCTACCTCCCTGTGGCCATGGCCTTGACTTCCGGGGACCCTCCCCTCCCTGCTCGATCACTCCCCAGCTCCACTCCATCTCACAGAGCCTGCAGCCCCTTCAGACCTGGCAGGCATTTCCAGGTTGCCTCAGGCCCCCCTGCTCCCTATCCTGCTGCAGCCTGGGCTCTGCAGACCTTTCTCTTGGCGGCTTCCTCTGAACCGGCTCTCCGGCCCAGACCACCTGCGCATGGAGTTCACTTCCCCTGGGGGGCATTCTCTTCTGAGCCCCCTGGCCCTGCTGGCCTCCCAGCTTTGCTCATCCACAGCCCTGCCCTGTCTTCCACGCCTCAGGCACTGATGGCCCCCAGCCCCCTGCCGGCGGGACTGCCCCAACCTCCTTCACTGCCTTCTGCCCACCCCCAGCTCCTGCACGGTGAAGACAGGCCCTGGGGCCTGCAGACGGAGGGACAGCCAGGCCAGTAGACCCGCCTAGCTGGCCGCACCTCTGCAGAAGCCACGTGACCCCCAGGACCAGCCCCTAGGACAAGCAGGGCAGGCCCACCTCCTCCCAAGGGAGGGGGCCTGAGAACACGGCCTCTCCTGCAGGCCCCAAAGTCCCGGCCAAGGCGGGAAGAGCACAGGCCCTTCCTGGGGTCCTTAAGTCCCCACAGGCCAGGCCCACGCCCCAACAGTCCCAGCTATCCCCACGCACTGTCCAAGTGGCCCCCAACAGGCACCCTTCATCTCCAGGACTCTCTCTGACTCCGCACCTGCTCCCCAGTCTTCCCCTCAGCTTTGCCCTCAGAGGTTTCCTCCCCCCTCCTCTCTCAAGCCCTCCGCTGGGGCCCGCTCCCTCTCTCCTCACCTCCAAGGTTGCCAGGGCCAGGGCCCTTTCCTCTGTGCCCTTAGCAGCCCTCCCCCAACTCCCCCACTCTCTCCCTCCCTGCTCCCCCCACCTCTCTCCCTCCCCCCTCATCCCCTTCCCCCATTCCCCCTGCTCTCTCCCTCCCCCCTCGTCCCCTCCCCCCACTCCCCCTGCTCTCTCCCTCCCCCCTCATCCCCTTCCCCCCTCTCCCCCTGCTTTCTCTCTCCCCCCTCGTCCCTCCCCCCATTCCCCCAGCTCTCTCCCTCTCCCCTAGTCCCCTCCCCCTATTCCTCCCAGCTCTCTCCCTCCCCCCTGGTGCCCTCTCCCCCATTTCCTCCCCCTCCCTGCCCCCTCGTTCCCTCCCCACACCCCCCACTCTCTCCCTCCCTGCTCCCTCACCTCTCTCCCTCCCCGCTCATCCCCTTCCCCCCTCTCGCCCCTCTTTCCCTCCCCCTCGTCCTCTCCCCCCACTTCTCTCCCCACTCCCTTCCCCCTCATCCCCTCCCCCATCCCCCCTCCCTCCCCAATCGTCCCCTCCCCCATTTCCCCCAGCTCTCTCCCTCCCCCCCTCGTCCCCTCCCCCCCCACTCCCCCCCTCCTGGCCTCTTCTCCACGCCCACACCTGGGGGAAGGGGCGGGGCCTCCGCACCTGGGGGCCAGGAGCAGGGGGCACCCGCCCCTCTAGGCCAGGAGGGCAGCACAGCCCTCTGACTCCCCTACTCAGGCCCCAACTGGGCCCCATGGCGTCCCTGCCTGCTGGCACGGACTCTCGCTTCCGGGAGCAGGAGGGTGGGTGTTTGCCGGGTTCGGGTTCAGGGTGTGGTCCCAATGGGGGTGCAATGGGGAAGGGGTCCTGTCGGTCCGCTTCCAGGACATGCCCCGACTCGGACCCCCCTCCCCAGCATCCTGTCCCAGGCCTGGGTCGCCTGTCACCTGGATTGACGGCGGCAGCCACCTCCCCAGTCTCCTGGCTCCTTCTCAATTCCCCCCATAATTTCATTTTAATTGGGGTGATATTCACATAACATAACATGAGCTACTAACCATTTTCGAGCGGGTAATTCAGTGGCATTCGGCATATTCACATTTAGTGTCTAGTTCCGAGACATTTTCACCACCTCACAAAGGAAACCCGCCCCGAGTGGCAGTCACTCCCCACCCCTACCCCAGCCCTGGTGCCCCCCTGATGTGCATCTGTGTCTCTGGACTTGCCTGTTGTGGACATTTCATGTCAATGGGATCACAGGCACGTGGCCTTTTATGTCTGACTTTCAAGCAGCATAGTTTTTCAAGGTTCATCCATGCCGTGTGTATCAGCGCTTCCTTTTGACGGCTCAGTAATGTTCCGTTGCGTGAATGTGTTTGGCACCGTTTATCTGTTCATCCACTGATGGACATTTGGGTTGTTTCTGTTTTCCAGCTTTTGTGAATAATGCTGCTGTGAACACCAGAGTGCAAGTATCTATCTGAGTCCCTGTTTTCAATTCTTTTAGGTATATGCCTAGGAGGGGAATTGTGGGTCACACAGTAATTCTCTGTCGAACCGCCCTTACAATCTCTAAATGTACAAATAAGATCACATCCCCCCCCCAAAGCCCTCCCTGGGCTCCCCCCTCCCACAGAGAACCTAATCCAGACCCTCCCATGGCCTTGGAGGCTGAGCCCTCGGGTCACACCACGTTGGCCCTCACGCTCTTCAGAGAGCCCTGCCTGCTCCAACCACAGAGCCTTTGCACCTGCCGTTCCCTCTTCCTGCCTCACACACGATGGGCTCCTTCTCAACCATCAGGTCTCAGCTCAAATCTCTCCTGCTCAGAGAGGCTCCCCTGGGGCCCCTTAGCCTAAATCATAGGCGCCTGCACCCTGCCTTGTCATGACTCATCATTGTTTTAGCCTTCCTAAGTTCGTCGGCGCTCTGAAATTTTCTTCCTGTTCCTGGTGAATTTTCAGCCTCCCTGACGAAGTCGCAGCTCCAGGAGGCCGGTGCCTTTGTGTCTCTCAGTCACCGTCACACCGCAGCTTCCAGAACAGGGCCTGGAACCCGGGTCAGGACCAGAGTGAGGTGCATGAAGCAAAGTAGCCACCAAGATAAATTCTATTTTAAAAAGTAAAAATTCATGCAGAAAAAAAAAATCCATGGTGAACAAAACGTGGAAATCTTCAAGAAAAGGACAGCATCAGTGTCCCCCTTTCTCTATCCCTCAGGCTCCTCACAGCTTTCTGACTGACCCTGCCTTTATTTAAAACGTTGATTATTTTGGTCACCATGGATATTTTGCATAAATTTCAGGTTTCTTAAATATTGCGTTGCAATCTTACTTCTCTTGATTACTCCATTTTTTGCGTCCTGCCCTGGGGCCGGGGCTCACTGGGCCAGAGGGAAGCTGGGGCCTTGTAGCCCCTCCCCTTGTCCCCTGCACAGGCAGGCGGTGGCTCCAGGGCGGTGGCTCCAGGCTAGGTCCTTGCATCACACAGGCCTGATTCAGAACTGATTCCATTTTTTAACTACTTGGGCGAGTTATGCAGCGTCAGTTTCCCATTCTGTAACATGGGGAGAAATTACCTACCTCCCCAGGTATTCAAAAAGAGTAAATGAGACTATTGATGTCAACTCAGGCCCCAACACGACACCTCCACTTGCAGATCCATTAAACCAAATGTGACGCCTACACGGACCCTGCAAACTGCCCTCCCTCCGTGGTCCCCATCCTCCAGGCGCTCGGGCCACAACCTGCCTATTTCCGCCGCATCCCACTTCCAGTCCATCTGCTCACCCTCAGGTACACCCAGACCTGCCCGCTGCTCACCTCCACTGTAGCCTTCCTGCTCCCACTCCCAGCATCGATCACCTGGACCAGTGTGGTCGCCTCCTCCCTGGCCTCCCAGCTTCTGTTCTTGAGCCCCACACTGACCCCCACAGTGGCCAGAGGGCGCCTGGGAGCACCTGAGTCAGAGCATGGCCCTCTTCTGCTCAGAACCCTCTGTGGCTCCCAGCTCGCTCAGAGCAAGACCCAAAGTCGTCCCCAAGCATGCAAGGCCAGCACTGTCTGCCCCAGCACCTCCCTGCCCTCACCTCCTCCATCTGTTCCCCTCACTCCCTCCCTCTAGCCACACAGGTCCTCTCGGGGAGCCTTTGAACACCCAGCATGTTTCTGCCTCAGGACCTTTGCTGTTCCCTCTGCCTGGAACTCCCTTCCCCCAGATTCCCCCATGATTCCTCCCTCATCTCCTCAGGTCTCTATACCTTCTCAGTCGGGCTTCCCGACTTACCTCATCTAGAATTGCAGCTGCCACCACGCCCTCCATCCACCTCCTTCAATTTTCTTCCATAGCGCTTACCATCATCTGACATCCGGGATCTTTCAGTTGTCTGATTTCTCTTCTCTCTTCTCGATTAGACTGTCAGTCCCGAGAACAGAGGATCTTGCCTGCTTTGTTCATCACTGTGTTCCCAGACCTAGCAGAGTCCCTGGCACCCAGGAGGTGCTCAGTAAATGTTGACTGACTGAATACACCCCCAAAGACAGCAGTTGCAGTTAATCCCCCACTGGACCCCCCAGCCTTTGCACTGGGTGAGGGTGTAGGGTGGCATGGGGCTCAGGCATTGCCCAAGGTGGGGGTCCCGGGGCCTCCAAGAGTCCCAGAGGCACACAGAACCCTGCTGGCCCAGCCCCCGAGCTCACTCAAGTTCCCCACGCGCCCCCCCAGCCCCCTGCTCCCTTTCCAGGGCCAGTGCCCTATTGCCTTCGGTGTCTGTCTTACCCTCTGGAACCGGGCAAGCTGGCTTCTGTGTTCTCAGGCACTAGGGCACCCTCAGCACCTGGCAGCGCCCCACTCAGGTCCGGGAGGGGCTCTGTGTCTGAAGAATCCGTGAAGGAGGGAACACGTGAACCGAATAATGAAATGCCCAGCAGGGTCATGCACCCTGGGCAGAGTGGGCTCTAGATCAGCCGGCTGGGGGCACCTGGTGGGTGGTGCTGGTCTGGGCGTTGCCCTCGTCCGTGGAGGCCAGGAACGTGTTTCATCCCTACCCTTGTGCCCCCCTCCCCGCACGTGTTACAAGGTCTGGCGCCAAACGCAGGACCTAAAGAACCTGAGGCAGGACCCCCAGGACCGCGGGCATAGGCCTGAGGCCAAGGACGCAGAGCACTAGGGACAGGGGAGGGTGGAGGAGCACAGCACCCAGGACGGTCAGCGTGGGGACCCCAGGCAGCGGGCGCAGCACACGGAGCGCAGGGCCGGGGCAGAGGGCACAGGGAGCCCAGCCCTGTCCGAGGTCGGGACGCCCGAGGTGCTGGGTGCACAGAGTCCCCGCGACGCGGGGAGATCAGACGAGGGGTGTACCAAGGGCGGGACGCCCTGGGCGTGGGGGTGTTCTGACATGGGGTGCTGAGAAGGGGGGGGCCAGCGCGCAGGGTGCACAGCACGTGGGGTATCGGAAGCTCGGGGCACACTCGGGTGGGAGTCCCGAGGCGCAAGGTGGGATGCTGGGAGCGAGGAGTGGGGCGTCCGAGGCGCGGGGACCGACCGCGCAGCGCCGGCCACCAGGCACCCGGGCGAGGCTGCGCGCGACGCGCCCGTTCCCGGAGCCCGGCTGCTGGCGCGGCCTCCACTGCGGCTGCGCAGCTCGGGGTCTGGGGCGAGGAGAAGGGGCGCCCGAGCTCTTCGCGCCCCCACCTGCTCCCCATCCTCTGCCTCTGAGCCCCTCGCCCGCCCGTGAGCCCAGAAGACCCGGATGGAATGGAGGCTGGCCAAGGGATTCCGGTCGCGTCCACGGGCGCTCCGCGGACCACGGGCTTTGGGAGAAAGAGGAGGGGCTGGGAGGGGGTCCGGCCGGATTTTTCCAAGCTGAGCTGGAAACCCCCTCTCCTCATCTAAGTATGTAAAGGCCACCCCTTCTCGCAGCCTCTGGGGAAGGCAGGTTAGGACCACCCCGTGGGCAGGCTCCTAGGTCACGGGAAGGTGGGTGGGCTGCTCAGGGCCGAGGGTGGGGGGTGGGCGGAGGCGTGCAGCCAGAGAGCTCCGGACGTGCCCAGCTTTCCGCGGCTCCACGTTCTCTCCCCCGTCAATCCTGCTGGGTTTAAGGAAAGCTGGCTGTCTGGATGTGGGGGAGGGCGTCCCGGTTGCCCCCTGAGACACCACACCCACTCGCCAGCACCTGGAAGACTTCCACGGGGCCTGCCAGGTACTGTCCATATATTTCAGAGTGGGAAACTGAGGTGTGGAGAGGCCAGCCCCATGCCCAATAGATCTGCAGTCGACCGCGGATGGATGGAATCTTGCCGCCCCCACAACCTCTGCTTCGTTCTTATTTGGTCCTCAGATCCAGTGTCGGGCCTGCTCACCCGGATCCCAGGCAAGAAGTCTGCAGCCACGGAACCCGGGCGTGAAGGGAGACGAGGTGGCCCACCTACCCTCTCCACCGGGAGTTCGGCCCGGATCTGGCCTGGGTTCAGGGCTATGAGAACCCCTGCCCAGTCCTGAAACGAAGGCTGTCCACACAGGGAGCGGAGGGCGCTGGGTTGCCAGAGAGATGGCTCCTGGTCCCCCAACCAGCCTGGAAGTCTGGTGCCTGCCTTTCCCCAAGTTCCGCTACCAGGACATGCTTCTCGAAAGGGCTTCTCTGAGGCCAGGTTAATTCACTTGCAGATGTCCAATTTCAGCTGTTTTAAAAACTCAGTTCCCCTTCCAGTCGGCCCCAAGTTCTGTGTATTTCCCACCCCACCGCTTCCATGTTCTATTCCTCACGCGTTCTGCAGAGCCAAGCTTGGGTGGCAATGCATTCTCTTCCCCGGAAACAGAGCCAGGGTTTGCCTCCCTCCCTGTCCTCGGCACGTCCCCTTCCTCTAGAATCCAGATCCGGATCGGTCTGCTTCACTGCCTCCCACACCCCACTACTGCCGGCTCGAGTCCGGGATCGAGTCCGCCAAGATTCAGCCCGGAGTGTGGACTCGCATACGCTCACTGCTTTACCGCCTAGCCTCGCGGGAGGGACGTCGTTCCCCGAGGATCCAACCCCGGGATTTGCTCCTCCCCACCCATCAGTCTCGGAGGGGCACCCCTCTTTTGTAAAATGGAGCCAGCAGCCCGGCTTCCAGGTCCGGACTCCCCAGATCCTCCCCGGATCTTACCTCTCCGGACTCCCCCTCCCCTCTCCCGCAGGATTCTGCCCCCCCCCCCCCATTTCCCCCCAGCCCCCACCCTTCACGGAGCTGTCTGTTCTGCTGAAGTGCCTATTTTTGGCCTGAGGCCCGGTGTTATACCCCGCCCCCTCGGTCTTGGCAGTCACAGCTCTGGCTCCGGGGATCCAAGCCAGGTCGGCCAGCCTTCCCCACCCGGGAAGGGGGTGCCGGGCTCCCTCTGCAGCTTCAGCCTGAAACCTGCCCCTCGCCTCACTCGGCCAGATGCCTAGGAACCCGCCGGCTCCTTGCCCTACTTCTTCAAGTCGGCCGACGGCACCGTAGCTGCTAGGCTGTGGGAGTCCGTACCGGGTTTTTGCTTTCGCCGAGAAACAAAAATTCAATTTTTTTCTCTCTTTCTTCGCCCCTCCCGCCGCACAAAGCGAGACGCTTGAGGCGTTTATAGATACTAACCTCTCCTAAAACTCCCCTCCGCCCTTGCTGCCCGGTCCGCTCCAAGCCCTTGTCCGGCGGTCCGGGCTACTCCGCGGGGGTCCCGTCCCGCCCCGCGGACTCCAGTCCTGGCTTTGCGGCTTCCCTCGCCTGCATTGTGGGTCTGGTCTCCCCGGGCAGCGGCCTCCGCGGCGCATCCCCGTCGCCGCGCCCCTGCATCCCGGGCCGCGGTACCTGCCCGCGGTTCAGCCCGCGCGCCGCGCCCGCCGTCCAAGCCCGGCCCGCCTGTTGCCCCTCCCCCTCGCACGTCGCTGCCGGGAGGACGGGGCAGCAGACGCCGCTCAGAGCCCCCGCCCCGAGCCCCCCCGAGCCCAGGTCCGGGAGCTCTAGGCCAGGTCTTGTTCGTTCCCACTGTATTAGGCATGACGCATTACTCCGTCTCCCGAGGAAGGACCCGGCCCGAAATTTGCGTGCCCGGGGTGCATCTGGCCCTGTCGCAGCTCCCCCCGCGCCTCCCGTCTCCGTTTGATCCAACCCGGGCTTTGCAAACCCCTTCCATATGCCCCCCCGTGCTCCACGCCGCCCGGCGCCTTGCCTTGCCTCGCCTTGCCTTCCCGGCCCGCAAGATCCTCTCCGGGTCTTCCGTGCGCCCGCCCCCTCCCCCACTCCCGTTCCGACTCGGGGATCTAGTGCGTCGCCTTCCCGCTCCCCGCTTTTCCAGAGGGGCCCCGAGGAAGCGGAGAGCGACGAATCCAGCTCGGGTTTTCGGGCCGGCCACGAGCGCCGGGCCAGGCTGCGGCGCCGGTCCGGGCGGCGGCTCCAGGCCGGGTTTTGCGCGCGCCCCGCCGCCCCCTCCCGGAGCGGCTGCGCCCGGAGCGGGCGAGCAGGCGGCTTGTCATTGCTGGTGCCCGGCGCCGGTCGCCCGCGTCCTGCGGTGCCCACGGCCCGGCCCCGCGCCCCCCCGGCCGCCCCGGGGGCGCCCCGCCGCCGCGCCCGCCTCCAGCCGCGCCCCCCGGGCCGCGCGCCGCCCCCCAGCCCCCGCGCCCACTGCGGGATCCCGAGCCGTCGGCCCGGGAGCTGTCGGCGCTGCGGCGCCCCCGCCCGCCGTCTGCCGAAGGGGCCCCGGCCGATGGGGCCGCGCGGACCCCAGAGTGGCGCCGCCGGGCGGCGGGGGGCTGCAGGGGCGCCCCGGCTGCCGCGTTAACCCCTCGGCCGCCGTCGGAGGGGGCTGGGAAGTCGCCTGGGCGCACACGTGCCGCCCCCGTCGGGGCCGCGGAGCTGCGGGGGAGATGCGGGCCGCTGCCGGCGCCGCTTTGGGGGGCTCCGCCTCGCCCCAGCCCCCCGAGCTCTGACGCCGCCCCCGCCCCTCCGCCGCCGCCGCCTCCCTCCCCCGGAGGGGCGCGGACCCGCTCGCCCCCAGCCCCCAGCCTCTGCCGCCGCGAGGGGGCCGCCTTTGGACCTGGGTGATCCACCTTTTTTTTTTTGTTTGTAAATTTTTGGCTGGTGGCGGCGGTGCTGGGCACGGGGAAGGAGGGGACACGGAGGCCTCCCTCGTCCGCCACCCCTCACCCGTTTCCCCCCCCCCGCCCCGGTTCCGGGAGATGTGCCGGGCGGGGGGCCCGGGTTCGCCGAGCCGCAGGAGAAACGCGCAGGGCCGACCCCAGAGCGGCGCTGGACAGGTGAGTGTCTGCGGGCCCGCAGCGACGGGGACGCCGCACCTGGGCCAGGTGTGCGGGCCGAGGTTGGGGGAGGCTGCGAGCGGGGCCCTGTCCCGGCCGCGCGGGGGGATGGGATGCTGGTCCCCGCACCTGAGCGGGAGGGCGGTCGGGGGCGGCCTGCACCTCACCCCCGCGGGCGAGGGAGCCGAGAGGGGCGGCCCTCATGGAGCGCCCGGGGTCCCGGGGTGCGGATGGACGGCCGCGGGGTGCTTGGCGCGGGGAGGGGCCCGCGAGTGTGCCCGCGCGTGGTTGCGTGTGCCCGCGCGCGCGCCCGTCTTTGTGGGGAAGCGGCGCGGCGGTGGCTGCGTGTCCCCGGTGCGGGTGCGCGCGGGTGCTGGGCGCCCTGTTTGTGTAGGTGTCTGGGTGGGAGCGGAGGGGCTGCGTGTGCGCGCCGCGCGCGGGCCCGGGCCCCGAAGGAGCTGTGTGGGGGGCTGGCACCGCAGGATGCTGGGTTGGGGGTGGTTTTTCTCTGCGAGGCGGAGGCGCGGGGGATGGGGAGGGGCTGTCTGGGTGTCGGGCGGCCGCAGCCTGCGGGGCGCCGCTGTCAGGAGGAGGAGGCTGCAGCCTGGCGGCGTCTTCTCTCGGTGGTACCCGGTTAAGCGTGGGAACTGTCGGGTTTGAGCCACCCGGTTTCGGGCTTTGAGGGCTAGAACCGTCCCCCTCCCCCAGGTGTTCAACGGGTAGAGCCATGGGGTTTCAATTCTCATCCTGCCACCTGAGGGTCCTGGGAGAGGGGTCTGGGCTGGAGGAGGGTGGGGAGCGCTGTGTGCTTCAGGTGTGGCCAGAAAATGCCCCCACAGGCGTTGCTCCTGCGCCCCCCTGGCATTCATCTGAAGACAGCCCCCGGCCTGCACACAGCCCCCGCGCACATCCCTGTCCCTGTCCCTGCTCTTCCAGTGTAGGTCGGCCCCCAGCGCCATCCCCGCCCAGCATCTCACTGTACCTCCTGGTCCGCCCCCCCCCCCCGCCTCCCCTATACCCCCCAGCTGCGTGGGGGTTCCTCCACCCTAGCCCTGGGGCAGGGCCCCCTTTCCTCCTGGCTTCTGCCAGACCCCGAGCCTAGGTTTGTCTGCCCACATCCAAACATGTGGTGCGCCGGGGGGAGCAGGGGGAGGGGTTCAAAATGGCTGCCAAGATGGCTGGTCGCCTCTCCGCCTCTCTCCTCTTCTGTTTCTCCTTATTCCCTCTGCTCGCCTTGTTCCTTTAGCTGCTGCGGAGTCACCTCGGCCAGGGGCTTGGACGGAGCGGGGACGGGTGTGGGCAGCTCTGAGGGTGCGTGTGCGCTCTGGCCTGTTGACCGCGATGCTGTTTGCGGGGAGGCCCTGCTGTCCGCGCGCCTCCGGCGCCCCAGGGGCCGGCGTGAGCTCGTAACACGACCCAGCCCCTTCCCCCGCGACAGCCTGGGGGCTCCCTGCCCTCCACCTGCTCTCCTAGGCCTGCTGCCCTGCACTGGTCACTGGGGTGTCGGGGGGCCCCACAGAGGGTCCCCATCTCTCATCCTCTCCATCTGCCCGCGGCCAGGGGCGGAGGACTCGGCGTGGGCCTAGGTCAGGCTCCGGCTGTCGGGGCAGGTGACTCCTCCTTCTTCCCCACTCCCCTCCCACTAATGCCGAATTTATTACTTAAAAGTAGGATGAAAACAGGGAGAATAAGAGAAGGAATACAACCTTCATTATCATATCGAGAAAATTATCCGTGATTTTCCTAACTAGTAATTTGCCTGCCATGCCGTTCAGAAGTGACTTGCCCATTAATTACAGAGATGAAAAATCATCTGAAAGCGGAAAAGGGAACTAATTCCATCTCTGGCGGGAGGCAGCGGCACCCGTGCGCCGAGCCCCAGACGTGCGCGCGCCCCTTGCGCGCCGGCGCTCCCGCTGGCGGGGCAGCTGCCTCCGCTCCCCGACCCCCAGCAGGCTGGGCGCCCCCGCTCCGAGGCCCGCCAGACCCCCCTCCATGGGCGCCGTCCCGGGCCCCGCTCGTGGGGAGCTGGCGAAAGCACGTCCCCGTCCCCCTGCGGATGCCAGCCCTCGGGCGCAGAGGGCGCGCCGTCGGGGGCGCGGAGCGGAGCCGGTGCACCTGGCCGCAGGGCCTGCGGGGAGGAGGTGGCAGGCGGCTTGTTATTCCCGGCCCGCCCTGGGGAGCCCCTTCTCCAGGGGCGCGGGGGGCGGGGCCAGCAGGCGCCCCGGCAGCTCCGGAGTCTGCGCCCAGTGGGCTGGCTTCCTGGCCGGCGGCTCCCCCTGCGTCCGGCGTCTGCGTCCGCGTCCTCGCTGCCGGCCCAGGCTGGCGGGAGAGCGGCCCAGCTCCCAGGAGGCTGTGCTGCCTGGCCTCAGCGTAGGTCCCCTCTTGGGGACCAGGAGGACCCATTCCCACCGTCGCCACCCGCTGGCCGCTGGGAGCCGGAGCCCGGGTCTCTGCCCCCTCCCGCCTCTCCAGCCAGACGTGTGGCCAAGGACGGAGAGCTCTGGTTTCCATGTGGGCTCCTCTCGAGGATCTGATTTCCAGCCGCCAGACGCTTCCCCCCTCCAGGCTCCTCCGTGGGGAGGAGGGGAGCGCTCCCGAGGTGGGGTTCCCTGCCTGGACCTGGGACCCGCCTCAGTGACCCTGGAGGCACCGGGGCCAGCCAGCCTTCTTCCTGGGGTGGGAGGAGGTGCTAAACTGAGGATGGGATGGGGGTCCCCGCCCCCGGACTCGAGTCCTTGCTCAGCTTAGAGGTCTGTGCGCACCTGCGTATACCCATTCTGTGTGTGGTTTGCACAGTGACCCGGCCCGGCCTGCGTGTGGCCCCGCGTCTCACCGGTTGTCGCTGTGTGCTGGTGTCCCTGAGTTCTGTGGAGGGGCCGGCGTGCGTGTGTCCATGTGGCTCCACATGGGTGCGGGCGTGCCTGGGTGCATTCTCGGAGCAGGCTGTGACGCCCAGCCAGTGTCTTCTCCGCTAGACGCCTTGCGGCTGGGGACGGCACCCGGCCTGTCCTCAGGAAGGTCAGTCCAGCCACGCGCGGGTGCTTTCAGTCACGGGCTCACCTCACAGGAAGTAGGGAGGTGGCTTGTGCCTCCCTGTCCAAGGCAGCCAGGGTCCCCGCTTGGGGGCAGCCCCTGCGTCCTAGCCCTGCTGCAGCGCCCAGCACGGGGCCTCCCAGGCCAGCCCTGCAGTCTTCCCTGCTGCGTCTTCCTCCTCGCCCCCCCCCCCCCCCCGAACCTTTGCCGCTCCTCCAACACGCTGAGCACGATTCTACCCCAGGGCCTTTGCACTGGCTGATCCTTCTCCCTGAGACCCTCAGCCACATGTCTGCAAGGCTTTTGCTCCTTCACCCGCTTCAAGTGTTCCCTCCCCGGTGACCTCTACCGCGTGCAGCTGCCCGCGTCCCGACTTGCCGTCAGGATGGACTTTCACACGCTCTGGGATTTCCTGACATGTCATGTCTGTGTGTTAATCAGCCAGCTCTGCGGCAGGACCCAGGCGCTCAGGGAGCACGATACTCGGTCTGTTTTTGGGTGCCTGGGGCCTGGCCCCAGTAGGTGCTGGAGAAGTCCTGCCTCAGTGAACGAGAGGGGCCTCTCAAAGGACCGGAGATGCCAGTGCCTCCCTGGCTGTGCACAGCGAGGGCTCCTCACAGCCCGGGTGCCCTGGGGGATGGAGGGCTGCCCTGGGCCAGGGTTGGGGGGAGCCCCAGGGTCAAGGCCGGAGCAGCCCCTCCTCCCAAGGGCACTGAGCCAGTCTCGCTCTCAGGGGCGTGGGACCCTGGCAGGGGGAGCTGGCTGAGCAGAGCGCCCACCTCGCCTTCCCCCAACTCCAAAATTTGGGGAAGATAAAAATCTCAAGAAATTGCTGTGGAGACTGGAAATAGCACTGCCGCGCCCCCAAAGCTGGGAATAGCGGGCCCTCCCTTGGAGACTGAAACACCCAGCGAGTCAGGCCTGGGCGCCGGGAGCCACGTGGGGCCATCGGGCTGGAGCCCAGGCCGCGACACTGGGGGACCGTCCTGCGCACTGTGGGCCCACCCTCAGCAGCACTGCTCTCCGTCCCCCAGAGGCCACAGCGCCCCAGCTCCCCGTGTGACACCTGGAACCGTCTACAGATGTCGCCGATGGCAGGGGTGGGGGTGAGCTCACCGCCCCCATTGAGACCCTCTGATCTGGCCCCGCCCTCCTCCGCCTTTGCCTCCCTGCCCACTGAGGGGGGCAGGACCACTGAGCTCACTGGCTCTGCAAACACAGGTGGTGGCCAGTGCTGGCCAACTGCCGCACTGGAGCGCCCCCAGGTGTCCCTGGTGGTGGTGTTGGGGTACCACAGGTGCACTCCCATCAGCAGACGGGCGGCCCCATCTGGGCACGCCTGTGCGCTAAGGACATGGTGAGTCCGGTGCCATGTGTCCTGTCCCTTCTGTGTTCTCACCTCCTCCCACTTCCTCGTGCTCCCCCCATGCCCCACCCATCATGCCAGATTTCTCACTGGGCCACAAGAGTGCAGGTCCGGGCCAGTCCCAGGGCCTTTGCACGGCTGTGCACTCTGCCTGGCATGTTCTTCTCCTTCTTGGGCACCTACATGGCTCCTCCCTCGCTGGTGCAGGGCCTTGCTGAGGAGTCCGGCCTCACCAGATCACTCCCCCACATGCACACGTGCAAGTGCACACGCACCCACTTGGTCCCTTTCCTCCACGTGCTCGGTGCTGCTCGTATCTGGCTGCCCGCGGCTGTCTCTCCAGCACGCGGAGCGGCACCCGGCGCACAGTAGGTGCTCTAGGAAGGCTGCGTGGAATCGCTGAGCGCCGTCTCTAAGGCCCTCAGCCACATGGAGGCCCCGTCCAGCCTGGGGAGGAGCAGGCGGCCGGGCTTCAACCCAGCAGCCTGGGCTCAGGCCGCTGGCCCGGGGCCTCTTTCCTACCGCGCCCACCCGCCCCTCACTGCCCGGCTGGAGGCCCGGGCCCGGGCTCCCGTGACTGGTCCCAGCTCCGCTCTGCTGCAGCCCGAGCGCTCATGGCCCAGGGCCGCACCACAGGCCACCGGCATCAACCCGCCCGGTGGGCAGCACCCAGAGAGCCACCGAGGAGGCAGGGCGGGCTTCCTGGAGGAGGCGGGGAGGGGATCAGGTGGAGGGGCCGCCTTGGGGTCAGAAGGAAGGCCGTGGCCCGAGGGAAGAGGACAGAGGCTGCGGGCTGGTCTCGGCACCCAAGGGCTGCTTGTGAGCTGGCGCTGCTGCTGTCCCAGGGGTGGGCAGGCCTGTGGGCGTCAGGACAGGGACGGGTGGGGACACTCAGCACGAGCGCCCCAGTTGCGCCGCTGCAGGGAGGGGACAGTCGAGGCCCGAGGGAGGGGAGCCCCGGCTGTCGAGGGGAGGGCTCCAGTGGGGCCTTGAGACCTGAGAGGGAGCGGAGGGCAGAGGGCAGTGGCGAGGCAGAGACTGCAGGGTGCTGGCTTTGGCCGCTGGGTGGACAGGGAGAAAAGGGGGGGGGGGTGCGCCCGCCATGCTCTATGCGGGGCCCCGTGCCTCCTCCCGCACTCGAGGAGAAGGCCAAGTCCTGTCCTTGCCCTCAGGCCCTGCTCGTCTGCCCTGTACACCTGCCCTCGCTTCTTCGCACTCCCCCTCGCTCACTGGCTGCAGCCGCACTCCAGCACATTCCTGCCTCGGGGCCTTTGTACATGCTGTTTCTGCAGCCTGGGATACCCTTTCTCTGGCGCCTAGATGGTCGCCTCCTCGAGACTTCTGCAGAAATGTTAGCTTCTGGGCCAGGGGCTCCCCACCCACCCTGTCCACACCTGCATGCCCTCCCCTCCGCCACGTTCTCCCCTTCAGGCCTATTTTCCTCCAGAGCACTGGGACCAGCTGGGAACTGGGTAACTATCCGCTGAGTGGACAGCCTATTCCCTGTATCTGTTTCGTTTTCGTTCCTTAAATGAAGTTACAAGTACCCGCTCCTTGTCCAGAGCCAGGCTGGCCCACAGTGGAACTTTCCCTGCGGGTCCCCAGTGGCAGGAAAGGCAGCGGCTCAGCAGCAGAGCCCAGGGCTAGTGCAGGGAGCCAGCAGAGGCCTGCGGCGCGAGGGCGGCTGTGGGAGACACCAGTGCAGGCCTGGCGGCAGAGCCTTGGGGGGAGCAGGGGGCGGGAGCCCTGGCGTGTGCACACACATGCATGTGTGTGTATGAGTGTGTATATGGCGGGGGAGTGCACCTTGGAAGGCCGGAGCAGACAAGCTGAGGAGAAGGTGGCAGGAGGCCTGGGCTGAGATGCCATGTTAGGGCACTGGAGGTGGTAGGGAGCCACGGACGGTTGTAGGCAGGGAGGGACACGAGTGGGTGTTACATTTTGCAAAGATCGCTGTAGCCACTGGGTGGCCAGGGACGGGGCAGGAGCAGCAGCTGGATGGGGAAGACCGGAGGGGGGAGGCATTGGGGAAAGGGGACGCTGTGAAGGGCCCTGCAGAGTGACCCTTAAAACTCATGCGACAGACAGACCCCCATGCGAGGCCACCATCTGGTGGGAGAGAGATCGTGAGCAAAGAAGTCGACCGCATGGCCGGTGTACTCGCCACGAGGGCTGCGGACGTGGTGGGCAGTGGGCTTCCCCAAGCAGGGAGGGCACAGCCTGTGTCAAGGCCCTGGGGTGGGGCCGGTGCGGGCTTTTCCTCCAGGAGGGCGGGAGCTGCATGAGTGAGAGGGAGCCAGAGGAGGTGGGGCTGGGAGAGGTGGGAGCCACAGGGGTCTCAGCAGAGCAGGGACCTGACCTGACCCTGGTGCTCACGGCGCCCTCTGGCTGCTGCGGGGGGAACAGACTGGGCAGAGCCGGGGCCAGGGAGGAGGTGACGGAGGAGGTGACAGAGCAGGTCCAAGGGGGGTGATGGCTGCCCAGTGGAGAGGCGGGCAGACTCTGCGGGGGCACAGGAGCTGCAGGCTTGGCTGTGGGGTGAGCAGCGGAGAGCGCCTGGAGGGGTGGGGCTGAAGGTCATGGCAGGTCCTGCCCTCCCTGACCCCATAGGCCCCTTTCCAGAGGGGGGTCATGTGCCGGGCACCCTGGGTGCTGGCTCCATCTCTCCAAGGTAGATCTGATAGTCCCCCAGGAAAGATGGGGAAGTGGGCTCAGAGAGGCCAAGAGCCCAGCCTGAGGCCACACAGCAGATTCAGAGCCAGGAGCCAAGTTCTTGTACTTACCGAGGGCTTGCCACTTCCCAACTCTGCCATGCCTGAGGGCTTCCCAGAGGCAGCAGGCCTGTGTGGCTGGGCCCTTAGGCTGCTAGGGTGAGAGCAAAAAGCAGGAGTCTTGTTTGGGGTGGGGTGTGATGGGTCCAGAGTGCCTTGTGGGTGCCCCCCAGGCACTCCAGGCTCCTGCTCACTCCAGCTGGAGGGTTGCCGTAGCAACCGCGCCCCAGGGCAGGCTGGAAGCGCCCCTCTCCTCCAGCTGCCCTCTGCTCCTGTCACCCTGCCTGCCCTGTCCCGGGCAGCTGAGGGCAGAGCTGGGTTGGGACCCACTGCACCCGCCTCGACTGGAGACTGGGGCTCGGGTGCAAACACAGAGGCGGCCGGGCCGGCGGGGGACAGCCCACAGCCGGGCTTCCGACACGCCGCAGTCCAGTCCCCATCTCGGCATGAGGGCGGCAGCCCTGTTTCCCGGGGCTGTGATGGGGTCCCCCATGTCCACTGAGGCTCGAGGCGGGGACAGACACATGTGTGGGCTCACCCGGCCTGGTGGGGGCAGAAGCCCAGGCAAGTCCAGCGCTCAGGATGCTCTGACGTGCAGATGCGACAGGGCCCTGGGTCCCCCCAGCTCCCGTGTCCAGCTGGGGGGCCAGCCTGCCTGGGTTCAAGGCCCCCTTCCCAGCGAGGTGCCCTGGGCCCTCACTTTGCTCATCTGCAAAATGTGGGCCCGTGCCCCCTCACTGAGTCCTCCTGAGGCTTAAATGAGATCCGTGTGTGCAGGGCCCAGGACAGGTGTGGAGGTGGTGGCTGTTGGCCCGGCCTTGCAGGCAGACCCCAGCAGCACCCCAACCCTGGAGTTTGTGCAAGGTCCCTGAGGGTGTGTGGCTCAGGGCCCTGCCCCCAGCTCTGCCTCCCACCCCGTGTCCTCACGCCATGTGTGTTTGCTGGCACAGAGCCTCCCAGGCTGGCAGCTTTAAGCACAGGGGGCCGGGGCCAGGGCAAGGGCCAGGCATGGGGCCCCCGGGCTCTGAGGGGGACGCCTGGCCTCGCCCGGCTCCTGGTAGCTGCTGGCCGTCCTCGGCGCTCCTTGGCCTATAGACGCCTCAGCCCCATCTCTGCCTTCATCTCCATGGGGGGCTCTCCCTCTGCGCGGGTCTGTGTGTAAATATCCCCTTTTTATAAGGCCACCATCGCATTGGATGAGAGGCCACCGTAATGACCTCGTTTCAACTCAGATCTCTCTTTTAAAGACTCTCTCTGAATAAGGTCCCAGTCTGGGGTCCTGGGGGCAGGACTCCAGCATAGCTTTTTGGAGAGACGCAATTCAGTCCATAACGCTCCCCTCCCAAGGCCTCAGGCGTGGTCAGGCCTGGGGCTCCCAATGGCTCCCACCGACCATGCCTTGCCTGTCCACCTAGGGGGACATCAGGTGGCAGGCGAAATGCTCCCTGGTCAGCGGGCACGCGGTCAGACAGGGAGGGCACCGAGCCACAGCGCCCGGCTCTTGAGCTGGGCCAGTTCGGGGGCACCTGGAGCCTCCTGGGGGAGCTGACCCCGGGCGGGGCTTCAGTCCTTTCGGCGCCCCGAGGCCGTGGTACCCGTGCGCTCAGGCTGGCCTGCCCAGCCTGCCCACCTGCCTTCAGGAAGTACCGTGTGTGGAGCCACCCCTCCTCCTGGTGCATCCACGCGTGTCAGGTCTCGGAGCAGAGACGGGACGGTGGGGACAGGGGACACTGCAGTCACTACCTGCCAGGCGTGGCCCCGAGTGTCTCACACGTGTGAATCCATCTCGTTGCACACCTCCCTCGTGAGGCGTCTCCATCTTACAGAGATGAACTGGGGATGCAGCAGTTGCGCGATGGCAGGCCGGAGGCGGGGAGGCTGGGATGCAGGCGCCAACTGCGGGGGTCTGCGGTACAGGGTGTCGGAGCCCACCAGCGTCTCTGAGGGGGGCACTTCTGGGCTGAGATCTAAGGGACACGGAGGTGGGGACACAGGCCAAGGCCGAGTGGTGGGAGCCGGGTGGTGGGAGCAGGGGAGGGGCGGGAGTCGGGTGTGCACAGCTCGTGGACCGTGAGCGGGAGCGTCGCGGGGGTGCAGCAGGGTGCAGCATGTCGACGCTGTCCTTAAAAGGACGCGTCTGTGGGGACAACCTCAGTGTCCGTTAGCAGGGGACAGATACACAAAATAAGACACATGCACACAGTGGGACACAGTTCAGCCACCAACCAGAAGGAGGCCCTGACACAGGTGGCACCGCGGGTGGACCTTGGAAACCTGACGCTCGATGCAAGCCGCCATCACAAAAGGCCACGTGGCGTGTAACACCATTGACCCAAAATGTGCGGGGTAGGCACGTCCAGAGACAGACGCAGACGAGCAGGGCCCCTGCGTGGTGGGGGCAGGGTTTCTGTTTGGGGTGATAAAAAGTTTGGAAATAGATGGTGGTGGTGGCACAGAATTGGGAACATAGTTAATGCCACTGAATTGTACACTTAAAAATGGTTAAAGTGATAAATGTTACAGACAGTGTACCACGACCTTGTTAAAGGTCCCTCTGGCTGCCGAGGGGGCTATGCTGCAGGGGTGGGGGGCCTGCAGAGCTTTGGGAAGAGGTCAGGGCCGTCTGAGGGGACAGCAGTGCCCGGCTGGAGGGGTAGCTGTGGAGGATGGGCGGGTGGGTGGACGTGGGCGTGCTCGGGGGGGTCCAGAGCCAGGGCTCCCTCCCACCTGGGGTGGGGGTGAGGGAAGGAGCCAGGAGTTTGACTGCAGAGCTTGGCCTGAGGACCTGGAGGCCGCTGCAGCCGGGGTTGATATGGGGGCTGGTTTTGGATGGGTTGGCTGAAGGGGCCATGGAGACCCCGCTGGAGGTGGAGACAGTGAGGAGAGGGGCCGGGCTGGGGCTCAAAGGTGGCAGTTGTTGTGGCGTGGACGGTGTCCCAAGTCCCAGGGCTGGCTGGGCCCCCCAGAGGGGCTGTGGGTGGGGAGAGGCCCGGGACTCCCCCAGCAGCCGTGTGTGCAGACTGCTGTCCTCGGCCACCTGTCCTGTGAGTGCAAGGAGCTGGGGGACGGCTGCGAGGGACGGGCTCATGGTCACGCGGCCCGGAGCAGCCGAGGTGGGCTCCAGACTCTGTCTGTCGGCTGCCCAGGGCCCGGCCTCCAGCCGCCTCTCCAGCAGGGAGCAGCCGCCCACCAGTTGAGCTCCCTCAGGGAGAGCCGGGGAGGGGTCCCTGAGCTGGAGAAGCTGGGTGACAGCCGCCTGTGCTCCGGCCGCCTGTGCTCAGCCGTGGCAGAGGCATGGGGCCCTGTGCGAGTCCTCCCCCGTTTCCCGAGGCCTGGGGCTGTCTTGCCCTGAGCCTCGCGCTGACCTTTGTTTCTCAGAGGCTGTGCCCATCACGCCCTCCAGTGCTCGGGGTCCGGTGGGACGGCTGACAGCCGACCTGCTGACACGAGCAGGTCACCTCAGGTGCGGGTGAAAGCTGCGAGTTGTAAGGATGATGGGTGAGGGCTGTGGCAGTGTAGCGGTCGCTCTGCGGGGTGACCTCGGGGTGGAACCCTGAGTGGCGAGGGGCCGCGGCAGCCGTGCAGACATCCTGGGAGAGCGGTCCAGGCAGAGGGAGCGGCCCAGGCAAAGGCTCGGGCTGGAAGGAGCGCGAGTGTCCTGGGATCGGGCAGGGGCAGACTGGAGAGCAGGGTGGCTCCAGGGCGCACGCAGCCTCTTGGCCCCAGTGAGGAACCAGAGACCCGAGTGGAGAGCCGAGGGAAGCTCAGTGCTCAGCGCTTCACCGTTAAACAATCCTTTAGCCCTGGTCGAGGGCAGATGCAGAGCCACGAGGCCGGGAGGGGCAGCAGGATGGCTGGTCCTGGGGGTGGCACGGGGGCCAGGAGTGGCAGTGGGGGGTGTCAGATACTTTTAGAGCTGCTGATGGAGCTTATGAAGGGGAGGGGAGAGGAGGGGCAAAGAATCAAGTTGGATTCCTAGTTTTGGCATCTGAGATTCATTCAACAAATATCCATTGCTCTGTGCCAGGCCTGTTCTAGAAGCTGGGGACAGGGCTGTGCATGAAACAGTCCAGCGATCCTTGCCTTGGGCAGGGGCCATTCCATACAGGCCAGAGTCACATTTGAGCGAAGGCCTGAAGGAGGCGAGGGAGTGACCACATGGAGAGCTGGTGGGCAGAAGATGTGTGCAGAGGAAGTGACATGTGCAAAGGCCCTGGGGCAGAACCTGCTGTGGTCGAGGGAGAACAGGAGGCAGGAGTGGCCAGAGCGGAGGTGTCAGGGAGCTAACTGGGCCTGGAGGGTCATTGCAAAGCCTTTGGTTTGGGGGAAAAAAAGAGTGTTGAAAGATTCTAGACTGGAAATAAGAGATTTGGGAAGTACTGGCCAGTTGACGGTGTTGAGACTGCAGGACAGGCTAGGGTGACAGCGGGAGAGGACTGAATCAGGATTTGAACACTGAAGGGCAGCTGCCCCCCCGGAACGTGTGTTTCTAGAGAGTTCCTGGCCAGGCCGGTGCCGCTGGGGCGGGCACACTTGGAGGCCCGGGTGCAGATGAAGTGCAGATCTGGGCTCACGGCCTTCCGGGGAGACCAGGTGGTGAGCGGCGAGGAGGAGTGGCTGTGGGCCAGGAAGAACTGGGTCAGAACCGAGCTCTGTGTCTGTGCAGACCGCGCTGTGCACGGGTGGGCAGGACGGCGGGCGAGCACAGACAGCGAGGCCCTGCGCCCCCTCCCGGCCCCGGACGCTGCCCGGCTCCCACCTGCCCGCCTGTCTCCAGCTTACCCCGAGGGTCTCCCGGAGGGGACAGAGGGGATTCAGTTGTCCTGCTCCTGATCTGTGGCACCACCCAGCTGGCTTCTCGGTAGCTGCCAGGGCCGGGGGACGGGCAGCAGGGCTGGGCCTGGGCTCCTGCCTGGGAGGCCGGGGCTGCGAGTCGGGGCCAGGGTGCCTGGGTGCCCACCCCGGACGCTAGGCCTCAGCCGCCTCCTGGCTATCAGGAGGAAGCTGGCTGGGGCCAGGAGGCAGGCGGGCAGGATCCGGATTTCGGGACGGCGAAGGGGCTTCCAGAGGACCCTTTCCTCACGCAGGAGGGTCTGAGACCACCTGGGTGCAGGTGGCCTTCGCAGCCGTCACATCCTGTGAGCTGCCCCTGCCACCCAGTGGGGCTGTCAGACCACACGAGGGGCTTCCAGGAGGTGGCCTTTGGTCCCAGGTACCCAGACGAGTGGGCCTGTCACTGGCTCGGGTGGGGGCAGGGTGAGCCCAAGGCCCTGGAGGGGTCGGCCTCCCGGCCAGGGGAGCAGCTTCGTCAGATGCGCTGGCTCGAGGGAAGAGCTGGATGGCCACCGGCCCCCGGGCTGCGGACGGTCAGGAGGGGACCCGCCCACCCGCGCTCTTCCTGGGCCCACTGGGCCCAGCCCTGCCCGCTCACTCTCCCTATCCTCCTCAGGCTGGTGGGCCAGGCCGTGGTACTCACCTGGTGGTGCGGGGTGAAGCCCCCTGCACAGGCCACTGAGAGCCCGGATACCTGAACTCCGCCATGGCCCGCCTGGCCGCCGCGCTCTGGAGCCTCTGTGTCACCGCCGTCCTGGTCACCTCGGCCACCCAAGGTAGGTGCTGCTGTGGCCCCCAACTTGGGAGGGCCGTACAGTGTGGAAACGCCTCCCGGCCCTCAGTACGGGACCACAGCCCCCAGCCCAGCCAGACCTCGGCGGAGCCCGGCCAGGGGGACTCGGAGATGGCGGCCCCAGCCCCACCCCAGGCGCTGTGGCCTCCAGGGACAGGATGGCGCCCCTGTGAGCCGCCGCTCTTCTGTCTCGAGAGCGTGTGTCTGTGATCACATCTCGGAGCCTCGCGCTGGGAAGAGGCTTAATTAAGGCATGCCTGCTGATGCTTATTTAAAAACAACTAATTACCCGCTCGGCCCTCTGCCGGCCCGGGATCCTGCGCACGCCACAATTAGTGCCCAGAGCATGCCCGCCCACCCTAGCCTGCTGCTCCCCTAAGGGGCCCGTGGCTGGGTGGGCGGGTGGGGTGGGGGCAGAGGGGGAAGAAAGAGGGAGCCACCGGCCTTGGCCCTCGCCCTGGGGCGTCCCCCGCCCCTCCCAGCCGTCTGGAGGGCACCTGCCCCCTCATACAGCCCCGCCCTCTGGAAAGCTGCCAGGGTGGAGGGAGCCTTGTTGAGCTGTGCCCCAGGGCCCTGGCGCTGCTCCGGCCGGCTGGTGCCCATGCTCCCCAGCATCCACGTGCTCTGCCTAGCCAGGTCCTGCCCCACAGCCCCAGCTGGGCCAGGAGGGCTATGCTTCCACCCCAGACCCATTTGAGCCAGCCCACCACCCCCAGCCTCCCTCCCAGGCCCGGGAAGGGCTAAAATTAGCCGTGGAAGCAGATGGTGCTAGAGGAACACATGTGAAACTTTCCCCCAAGCGGGACTCCACTCACCCAACGAAACCCTGGGGACCTCACTGCTGTCCCTCCGGGCCCCCAGCCGCCCCGCAGGGGCCAGGTCTCGGGGAAGGGCCTGTTTGGCTCTGCGGGTGGCATGTGCTGGTAACTCCTCTCCATCTGCGAGTGCCAGTCCCCACGGTGGCAGTCCGGGCCACACTGCGCGTCCCCCTGCCCCCTGGCACCCTGCACAGCCTAGCTGGGATGTGTCTGAGAGGGTGGCCGCCCAGCAGGCGTGCAGCTGGGACTGGCAGCCTGAATCCCAGTGACAGCAGTGACCCCTCTGTCATCTCACTGCGCCGCGTGCCCACACTCTCCCTCTGCACCCTCACGACGGTTCCCTGAGGTGGGGCTGTCAGCTCCTGGGGATGGAATTGGGTACAGGGATGAGGCTAACAGCTGGGGCGTGGCCAAGCTGAGATTTAAGCCCTTGCCATCTGGCCCTCAGTCCCCGCATGGCACCGGATGGGAACTGACATGTGACGAGGCGACCCCACCCGGAGCTGGGCCTGCCCAGGGCCTGTTCTTTCATTGTCACGTGGCACTGGGAGGTTTCCCAGGTGACAGCCAAGAGGCTTCTCCTTGTGGCGCCCTCACCGTGTGTGGCACCATGCTCACCGCTTCCTTCAGGAACCTTCTCTAGGGCATGGAATCCTTGCCCTGGGCTGTGGGTGCCCATTTTACAGATGGGGAAACTGAGGCCTGGGGAGGCTGCAGCAGTGGCTCCAGTGGGCATCAGAACCTCAAGTGGGCATGTGGACCCAAGGGCTTGTGGCTTTACTCCCGAGACTCTGACTCGGCAGCCTGGGGCCCCAGAATCTGCATTCTGCACCAGCTGCCCCGTGGTGCTGCCGATCCTCGGGCTGCCCCGTGAGAAGCCCTGTCTCAGAGACATGCCTGGTCTCTCAGCTGGGAAGCGGCACAGCCAGGCTCTGTGGTTTCTTCTGGAACACGGGTTCACCCCCTCCAGTGCCACCTCTGCTCCTTGTGTGGGGTGGTGTGATGTAGGGAAGTGCCCAGCGCCACTGTCACTTCTGACACCAATTGCGAGTTCAGGGTCCCCAGACCCCCTCCGATGTGATGGCTTGCCAGAAGGATTCACGGAATTGAGAAACACCGTTGTGCTCCCGGTTCCACTTTATTCCAGCTGAACAGATGCGGGTGAAATCAGCCCAGGAGCAGCATCCCGGAAGGTTCCTTGCACGGAGCTTCTGGCTGTCTCCTCCCAGTGGCGTTGTGGGCAGCGCTGACTCTCCCAGCAAGGATGGGTGACAGCACGCCTGTCGTACTGCCACCTCGGGGGGGCTCCCCTGAGCCTCGGTGTCCTGAGTCTTCGCTGTGGCTCGACCACGCAGACACAGCTGACCTCGGCCTTCAGCCTTCCAGAGGCCACCTGCTACTGTGTGACCCAGAGCTGCCACTGCTTGTGGCCTGGGGCTTCAACAGCAGAAACGTCCTGGAGGCTGGAGCCTGTGGCAGGGCTGGCTCCTCCCGAGGCCGCGAGGGGTCTCCAGCCTCCCTCCTTGGCTTGGAGCTGGCCGACCTCTCTCTGCTTCCACGCCCTCTGCCCTCTGTGCATGTCTGTGTCCAAAGATCCTCTTTTTATAAGGACACCATTCACATTGGGTGGGGGCCGTCCGAACGGGCTCATTTTAACTCACTCACCTCTGTGAGGACCCTCTCTCCAAATCTGGTCACACTCTCAGGTGCGGGGGGTTAGGACTTCAGCATGCCTTTGGGGAGAGGGGGACACAATTCAGCCCGTAACAGTTGGTACAACTGTCTGGCGTGGCCCCCACATAGACAAAGACACTTTTATTGGGCAGGACACACCCAGGAGCCAAGGGCACAGCCAGGCTCCCTCTGGCCAGGTGAGTGGCCTCACCACACAGGTGGGCACAGTGAGAAGCCCGTTTCACAGATGAGTAAACTGAGATCCGAGTAGCCCACGTCTGGCCTGGCCATAACGCCCGCCCTCCCTCCCGCAGGCCTGAGCCGGGCTGGGCTCCCGTTCGGGCTGATGCGCCGGGAGCTGGCGTGCGAAGGCTACCCCATCGAGCTGCGCTGCCCAGGCAGTGACGTCATCATGGTGGAGAACGCCAACTACGGGCGCACCGATGACAAGATCTGCGACGCTGACCCCTTCCAGATGGAGAACGTGCAGTGCTACCTGCCCGACGCCTTCAAGATCATGTCTCAGAGGTGAGGGCGGCCCGGGCTCCTGATACCTGCCTGGGATCCCCACCTGGGATGGTGCACCATGCCTCAGTCCTCCCGTGTGCATCCCACATGGGCCCAGAGCACCAGCTGGGTGCCGCCCCCGCCAACAGCACACAAGACCCCGCTCGCCTCCCCGCCAGCCCATAACTCCCCACGAGCCTCACACCGCCAGCCCGTAGCCCCGCAACGAGCCCCACACTGCCAGCCCGTACCCCCCCACACAGACCAGCCTGCACGCTTGCCCCAAGCCCCACACTGCCAGAAGCTCACTCCAAGATTTTTGGGCACATGGGGGCCTGCCCGCAGGTCAGTGGTGGGCTAGGTGAGGGCGTGGTGGGGTCTGCTCATGGGGCAGTGGTGGGCTAGGTGAGGGCGTGGTGGGGCTGATGGTGAGCCCAGAGTCTCAGGCTTCCCTGAGGAGGGGACCTGTGAGCACAGATGATGGAAGTGCATGTGAGCACTTGAGTGTGCAAGGCTGTCTGTGTGTCTGTAAGTGTGTGCGAGTGCAAGACTGTGCCGGGCAGAGGCCCTGTGTGTGAGATGGGTTAGCCTCTAGCCCCTCTAGCCAGCCCATTTAGAGCTGCTTGGCGCTTCCTTCAGGTTGTACCCAGGCTGACCACAGCCACCACTCCACGTGCAGGACCCCAGCCCGCTCTCCCTGCCCCTAGTGCGTGCTCCAGTCTCTCCCCTGCACAGTCACCAGAGGGCGCTCGTGAGCACCGGAGCCAGAGCCCCGGCCCTCCTCTGCTCAGACCTCACTGGGAGCAAAAGCCCAAGTCTTCCTCAGACTCACGAACCCTCACACGCTGTGCTGCCTGCACCTCCTGGCCCTCATCTCCTCCTTGCTCCCCATCGCCCAGTCCTCTCCTGCTACCCGTGCTGCTCATACACATCAGGCATCTTCTTGCTCAGGGCCTCCTCTGGGCCTTTGCACTGGCTGTTCCCCCTGCCTGGGATGCTGTTTCCTGACACTGGCATGGCCTGCCCGAACACCCTCTCTAAGATCCCAGAACCCCGCTTCCCAGCACCTTCTCTGTTTTCTCTCTCTCTCCTGGCCCCAACTTCCATCCCCAGTTCCGTGGGCTGTTTTCCTCTTGATCATCTTGATTCTATGTCTTTCATCCCTGGCCGTCAGCCCCACGGGGAGGGAGCTTTGTCTGTCACTGGCACGTCCATAGCCAGATACACGGTAGCTGCTCCCCGCGTTTTGCCAAATGCCTGAGAGGGCAGGGCTCCCTCAAGGACCCAGTGTGGGTCAGGCAGACAAAGGCCGGCCCGGCACGGGCTCTGCAGCTCCGGGAATGCCGGCAGAGGACTCCAGAACCTGTCACTGGGCCAGGTCACTGGAGAGCTTGGGGAGGGGACGGGAGAGGTCAGGTGGCTTAGCTGGGTGGCTCAAAGGTCCATCCCCCTACAGCAGCGCTGCCCCTCTTCCCCTGCCTGTCTCCCAACACGCTGCTTGGGCCGCGCCGCCACCCTGGGAACCCTTCCCCTCCAGATCTCCCTGCTGCTTGCTCCAGCACCGGGTGTGGGGCTGGGGTGTCCTCCACGGCCTCCCCAGCCCCCAGCACAGTGCCTGGCCCAATTGCCGTCCTCACGGCTCTCGGTTCTAGAACAGGACACGGGCCGAGAGCACCGCTGCTCCACTGCCTTAAACCGTGGAGGCTCTTTGTATTAGCGTTCAGCTCCCTGCTCGACAGGCACCCCAGAATAGAAACAGTGACCTAAACAAGATGGGGGTCAAGAAGGCCTTCGGCACGCCTGCCTTCTATCCTGGGCCTCCTGGCACCCAGGCCACATCCCGGCCACTCACTCGCACCTCCCCGCCGGGGCTGGGTCCTGCCTTCCGCTGCCGGGCCAGCTGGGCCACGGGGTCTCCAGCAGGAAGGCCAGCGGTCTTCTTGTGTTCCTGACACTGAGGGGAAACTCACCGTTTCAAAGGGAACATCCAGTGGCATGGAGGACATTCACAGTGCTGTACAACCATCATCTCTACCCACTTCTGGAACCTTTTTGTCACCCCAAAAGGAAACTGTCCCCGTTAGCAGTCACTGGCCAGTCCTCCCTCCCCCTGGCAACCACTAGTCTACTTTCTGTCTGTGATTTACCTATTCCAGACATTTCACATGAATAGAATCGCGGGATACCTGGCTCATTGTGCCTGGTCCTTTCACTGAACGTGCTGTTTTCATGGTTCGTCCACAGTCTGGTGTGAATCAGGGCACCCTTCCTTTTCATGGCTGAGTAGTATTCCACTGTAGGGATGGTCCATGTTGTGTTCATGGGTGCATCTGTCAGTGGGCATTTGGGTGTTTCCACCCCTTGGTGATTGTGTGAGTGATGCTGCTGTGAATGTGCGTGTACAAACAGTTGATTGAACATCTGCTTTCAGTTCTTTTGGGAATATACCTGGGGATGGAATTGCTTGGTTACAGGTACCTCTCTGCTTAAGCTCCTGAGGCCAGTGTTGTATTTTTAAAGGGGATTGGTGCGTATGAGCGGATCCTCGTCAGTTAAGGGCGGGATTGAAGAGAAGATGCAGGAGCCCCCTCTGCCTCATACCTGTTGGGAAGCCCACCTCAGTGGCTTCCTGCAGGCCCGTAGATCACTGTCCTGCCCGGCTGACACCTCACCCACTCCAGGGAACGGAGAGCCTGATAGTGGGGACGGACGGCAGACGAGAAACATCTTGTCTTTTTTTTAAAGATTGGCACCTGAGTGGACAACTGTTGCCAGTCTTTTTTTTTCCTGCTTTCTCTCCCCAAATCCCCCCAGTACATAGTTGTATGTTCTAGTTGTGGGTCCTTCTGGTTGTGGCACGTGGGACGCTGCCTCAGTGAGGCCTGACGAGTGGTGCCATGTCTGCACCCAGGATCCAAACCAGCAAAACCCTGGGCTGCCGAAGCAGAGCGTGTTAGCTTAACCCCTCGGCCGCGGCGCTGGCTCCAGCAGAAACACCTTGTTGTCGAGTAGGCCTCCTTTCCACGTTAGCTGGATTCTTGAGTCGAGACTGGCTGCACAGAGGTGGCGACCCTGCCCCTGTCCCAGCTGCAGATCCTCGCAGCAGTGCTGTCCAGAGGCACCTGTCTGGTTCAGGGTCTGAGGTGGATGCGAGCAGACACTGAGAGTGTTTCATTAATGGCGCGTTTGCAAAGACAGCGCTGCATGTGTGTGGTCTCACATGCCCTGTTCTTCTGGGAACAGAGGAGCTTTATGGTCAATTCAGGAAGAACACCGAGGCTGTAGTGACACCAGTGACACTCAGATGGGATGACAGGGGTGAAGGGTGGCTAGGGAAGCAGTCGAGGGGGCGCCACCTCCGGCCCAGCCCTGAGTGTGGTGCCGTGCGGGGGCTGAGGGTGGAAGAACCCTGCCTGGTGGGAAAGAGCGCTCACAGGAAGGAGAGAGCACCGCCCAGGAAAGGCCCCTGGCCTTGGTCTCCAGGGCTCCTTCCCAATTCCGGGTGTCCATCCCTCTCCTGACCCTGCAGCGCCCCCAGTTCTAGGCCTGTTTCCTCAGCTGCCCATCTCTCCTCCGCAGGTGTAACAACCGCACCCAGTGCGTGGTGGTCGCCGGCTCCGACGCCTTTCCCGACCCCTGTCCGGGGACCTACAAGTACCTGGAGGTGCAGTACGACTGTGTCCCCTACAGTGAGTCATCTTGTTTCTCGTGCGCACTCGGGCCCTTCCCCTCCCAGAAGCCAGAGAGGAGGAAACACGACCCGCCACACACGCACACACACACGCGCGTGCATGCACGTGGCCAGGCCTGCCCCCTCCCTCACTCACCTCTTCCCCTGGACCCCGTGGTCCACCCTCACCGACTGTCCCCATCCACAGGGAGCGTGTTGCCCTGGCCTGCCCACCCCACGTCTTCACATGCCCCTGGCTCTGCACACACTTGAAGGCCGCCCCCTCGTCCTCTGCTCGGCCCACTTCCGTCTCCTCACCCCCCTCCCCCACCTCTAGTCCCTCCGCCTCCCTCCTCTCCTCCCATCCATTCTGTCCCGCCCCTTCCATGCCCACCCTTCCCTCGCACTCACCCTCTGTTCTCCCTGAACGGCTTCTGTCCTTGTCCCCTCAGCCCTCACATGCCCCACTCGTGTCCCTTTAAGTCCTGGAAGCTGGACCCTATGCCTGTGGGGAGGCACCGCCCTCGCAGCTGGTGCACTGGCGTGAGGGCGAAGGCAGGGCACCCCGCAGAGTCCTCTCCTGGTGGTCTCCCGTGGCCATGAGAGCACTGAGGAGGGATCTGGGGAGCCAGAGCCCAGGGGAGCAGACACGGACAGGGGGTCTCCTCCTTAGCCCCCGCCCCAGACATGCCCCCTCTCCCGCCCTGTCACTGCCCCTCTGCCCCGACATGACATGACGGAGCAGCCTGGAGGGCGGCAGAGGGCAGAGGGCAGTGGGGAGGGGGCCGTGCTGGGGGCTGCGCGGCGGGCAGGGCAGGTGACTCTCCTCCCTCCCCCCACCCAGCCGCCCCCACTTGATTTCTCCTCGCAGGTGACACCTCCGCGGGGAGAAGGACCGCCATGCGCCTCCGTAACCCTCTTCCTTTACCCCTCACCCTTTCCTTTCAGCGCCGAGGCTGCGGCTGCCGGGGGACGCCCGTCCGGTCCACAGAGCCCCCCACAGCACTGGGCGCGAGGGGCGGGTGTGGTGGGGCAGGCTGGGCTTGGCCAGCCCGGCCCTTCGACCTCCTGGCTCTGAAACTTGAGCAAATGACTTGATTTCTCTGGGCGGCTGCAGGAGGAGCGGGAGCCCCGGAGCTCCTGGTGCTCCCACTGAGCCCGGCCGTGGCAGTGCTGGCTGTTACCCCTAGGCAGAGGCCTCGTCCTCACCCAGCGCCCAGACCCGAGCCTGGTTCAGGATGTGCTCAGCAACGCCAGGTCCCCTTCCAGCTGGCCGGGCCTGTGTCACAGAGAGAACATGAGTGAAGCTCCTCTGGGCCCCGAGCCACAGGTGCAAGGGAAACAGTGCCCACTTCTGCCAGCCATGTGGCCTCCGCCGTGTTGCTTCACTCCACTGAGCCTCAGTTTCCCCATCTGTAGACAGGGAGCTGGAAAGATTGCTGTCAAAATGCCTAGCACGGCTCCTGGTCCCTAGTAAGCGCTGGGCTGGGTAGTCATTGCTTTTGTTGTGACTGCTTGTCGTGGTTCTTACCAGTTATTGTTATTGCTGTTGGTAGTCAAAAGTCAAACTAACACCAGGTGATGAACTGAACCCAGTTCCTCCTGAGGCAGGCGAGCTAAAGGGCAGGAAAACCCCCCTGGTCCAAGTGCAGTCCGAAGCAAGTGGACGCCGCGCAGGTAAAGGAGCAGGAGAAAGAGGCCCTGGGGAGGGCAGGGCCCAGAGACCTCCTGGAGTTGGCCGCCGAGTGTGGGCAGGGGCCTGACTGGCCAGACCGAGGGCTCTGGGGATGGAGGGCAGGACAGCTCGGGGTGGGAGCCCCTGCGCCCTGAGGAGGCAGTGCTCACGCTCACACGCTGGATGTGTCTGGGGCTCAGCGGGTGTGTGCCCCGACTGGCAGCGTGGGGGGCTGGCTGGCTCCTCGTCCCAGGAGGGAGCTGGAGTTAGCAGGGTGACGGAAGCTAGGCCAGAGAACCGGGAGCCGGGCACCCGTCCCCCACGTTCGTTCGCTGAGCACGTCCGTGTGCCAGGCCCTGGGTGCGGCGCTGGAAAGGGAGCCCGAGGCTGCCCCGCCGAACTCTGCTTGCCCCTCCAGAGGGGGCAGGAGGGCCAGGCTGGTCAGGTTCCTGAGGGGCCAGGGACGCCGAGCCTGGAGGGGAGCGGCCTGGGCAGCCATCCTGCCTTGGGCTTCAGAGGCTGGGGTGACCCCAGTGCTGGTGCGGGTGGGCACAGGGGTGTGTGGGAGGGGGCAGTGGGTGTGTGGGATTCCTCCTACACACGCACACCGGACAGGCCCAACTAACGCTGGATTTGCCTTGCAGCTGAGCAGTCTAACTGCCCCCTTCCTCCCCCAGGTGCCGCCCACCCACTGGGCAGCTGGCGGGAGCTCCCAGCTCCTGGGCCCCCAGGGGAGGGCTGGGCAGAGAAACTGAGCCTTGGGCTGGCCCCAGGGGAGCGTGGGAGCGTGGGAGCGTGTCTGTGGCCCCACCTGCTGTCCTGCCCCATCTGTGACGTCCCCCCACCCCAGCCTCTTCCCTCTCGGCCTGTCTCCCTCACCTGGCTCTCTGAGGCCCGGGGCTCTGCCTGTCTGCCTCTTGTCATTCTGTGTCCGACTCTGCCGCCCTCTCTCTGTTGGCTTTTTCTGGGTCGTGAGGGCTTGGGGGAGCCCAGCTGGAGCCGGGCAGGCGAGGCCAGGCAGAAGGGGAAGGAATTCAGTGTGTTCTCGCAGCTGGGGGCGCCCAGGTCCCCGGAGGCACTGAACCCTCCCCTGGGCCCTGGTTCTAGCAGGAGGGCAGCAGGCAGGGCGGCAGGAGATCTGAGCGGCTCATCGGCCCTCCCTCCCTGGTGCCCCCTAACCAGAGCCTGCCTCCCAGCTGGGGCTCCCCCCGCCCCCGCTGCAGAGGGCGTCCCCTCCCATCTGAGGGCCCTGTCAGCCTGCCTGCCTGTACGCCCCCCACCCCGTGTCTCTCTCGGTCTCTGTCCTCCCACGTGTGTCCCCCTCCCTGTGTCTCCTGATATCCTCCCCAGAGGAAGGGACTTGGGGGCGGGGGCTGAGCTGATGCTACCTTCAGGGTTGGGGAACCAGGAGTGAGGAAAGAAAGGAAAAGGGGGCGTGTTGCCAGAAAAGAAACGAAAGCAATTTAATCTCTTTTTTTCTCTTTTTTCTTGCACATTTTTTTTCAATTTGTTTTCTCTCTCTCTTCCGATGCTTAAAGTAGAAGTGGAGCAGAAAGGTAAACGCACCTGTTACCAATGCTAACCCCTAACTCACACTTTGTTCCACCTGTGCCATACTTATGTGACCCGCCCTCCCCTCGGCCCCTTCTTCTCCCCAACCCCCAACTTGGTCCCGTCGCTCTCCCCCACCCCGGGTGTCCCCGCGGCGGGGCCAGCCCTGGCGCGGCCACGGGCGCCTCCCCCTGCACACCTGAGGAAGCTCCTCTGTGAGCGCGGGCAGGACCTTCTCTTTCTCGCTCTCTCTGTCTCTGTCTCTCCCTGTCCCTCCTTCCTAGTCCCTGGCCCTTGCGGGGGACCGGGCCTTCTCTCATACTTCTTTTGCCTCCTTCAGGAGAAGTGTGTAAGCCTCCAGGCGGGTGGGGAGGGAGGGGCCCCTGCCTGGCTCCGGGCTGAGCCGTCTCTCTCCTCTCTTCTTCCTGCCCCAACTTTCCTAACATGTGTCTGGCTTGGGGAGGCGGGATGGAGGGGACACCTTTGTTTTCCTTTTGGGGAGCAGATTCCTCCTCTCTCTCGGGCTCCTGGTGGCTTAAGTTCCTTCTGGTTTGGCGTTTCCAAGGCCCAGAGCTGTTTTGGAGCACGGAGCACCAGTTTTCCTCACCCCCAACCCCCATTCTCGACCAGCTGGGGCCCAGCCCCGGGGAGGGGTGGAAGCTGTCCCCAGCCCTGGGAGGGCAGCCTGCCAAGCCGGGCCGGGGGCGGGCGGCGGGCCTCAGGGGGGAGCGCCGGGCGGGGGAGTGTGGGCTCTGGTTCGGAAACACTTGCGAAGCTGCAGTCAGGGTTCCTTCTGGGCTGTTCTGGTTAGAGGACCAGGGAGAGGGGCGGGGGAGGCACAGGCCGGGTCTGGGGACTTCCACGAGCACCGTAATTTCTTGCAGGTGTACCCTTCAGCTGGTGGGGGGGGAGTGCTGCAGTCGAAGGGCGTGGGGGGCGGGATGTTGGGGATGGTTGCTTCCTCCCCTGACTTCCTCCCCTGAAAGTTTCAGGAAATGCACAGCCCTGAGGCTGGTAGCAGTGGGGGAGGGCTGGGTAAGACATCCTTTCAGAATCGCTTTTGCCTTGAAATTACGGTGGTCTGTGGAGCATCCCCTTCGAGGGAGGTGGGGCGGGGTCCCTCCGAGCTGCTCCCCTCCCCCGTCCCCCATCTCAGAGAGGCCTGGGCAGCCAGCCCCCAGCCCTGCCCCTCACCGCATCCTGCCACTCTCTCCCTCTCTCCTGGAGACTCTCCCACCCAGCACCAGACACTCTTCTTGCAGGCCCGGTGGTGGTGGTTTGGATACAGCAGCCCTGGATCTTTTCTCTTCAAGGGCGGGGGAGGGGGGGGGAGGTGTTGGGAGCTTGGTGCTGGGGTGGGGTCCTTGCTGGCAAAGGCCCCAGGCAGACCCTTCCTCATCTTCTCCCCCTAACCCCGGGGGAACCTCTAACCACATTTTCCTCCTCCACACCCATCTGACCAGGTCAGGCTCTGAGACTTCCCACCGTCCCCCTCACCCACTCAAATACATCTGCTCAGGCCCCACAGAGCTGGCAGGGGGGCCCGGCTTGGGGAGAGGGGAGACCTGGGCACAGAGGAAAAGGGCAGAGGCCAGATGTGCTGGACAGAGGGTGCACCGACCCCTCAAGGCACTGGGGACTGGGAGATGGTCGAGCCCAGGGTCAAAGCCAGGATCCCTGTGGTTCCTGCCCATCTCTGGGCCCCAGGCTCCCCTCCACTTCCTAAAGCATGGCCTGTTCCTAGCTGCTTTGTGCCTGGGGACCCTTGGGCCAAGCTGTCCCTGATGCTGTAAAGGGAGGGCTGGATATCCCCCCACCTAAGCCTGCTGAAGAGTGAGGCTGGATGTGGGGGAGTGGAGAGTGGCTCCTGTCCAAGCCGCTCTTGCCACTGGGGCCGCCCCCTAAGCTGGCGGCAGGTCCCAGCCCTCCCTGTCCCCCTTGGGGTTGGCTGCTTTGGTGAGAGGCCAAGCAGGAGCAGAGAATTCACTGCAAACCTTCATCCTGGCCTGTCTGTGGGTCCTGCTAGCAGGGAGGTGAAAGGGAGGCCCCAACCATCCTGGATGGAGGGGTGCCTGGCCGTCACCACTCTGGGAGGAGGAGGGGAGCCTGGCCACACTGACTATGAGAGTCCAGACCCCCACTGGGTCAGTAAGGGGAGGCCAGGAGTAGGTGGCGCTGGGGCGTGACGGGGCAGGGTGGGCAGGCCAGCAGCGGCCAAGGAGATGCAGTTGAGGTTTTCCTCCTTTTCAGGGAATGGGGGGGTGGGGCGGGGCCCCCCACCTTTCTGACATCAGCGCTGCCTTGGTCCCTCCTCCCGAGCCGGGGATGGTCGCAGGTAAATCGGGGTCCGGGCCAGGGGAGGGGGGGGGCCTGTCTGGGGTGGGCTGGGTCTTTATCCTAGCACCTGGTTCCCTCCCTTGCCCCCTGAGCTGGACCTGGGACTGTCCCCCGAGGGACCCTCGGTCGGGCCTGGGCCTTGGAGTGAATTCTCTGCTCACCCCTCTCTCCTCCGCCAGCACTAACCCTTTCTTCCCAGGTGGTCTCCAGCGTGCCTCCCTTGGAGCCAGGACCTCGCCGAGCCCCCCCACACCTTGTCTCTCTTCCCTCCACGCAGCTCTCCTTACCCCTCCCTACTCTCCTGGGGAGCCCCCTCCCTCCCCATGTCCCCACCCCCCACTGCACCCTGTGCACCAGTGTCAGTGTCTGCTGCTGAACAGACCCCATGAGAGACCCTGCCGGCTGGGGGCAGGGTTGGGCGCCCTCTGGGAGGGGCTCAACTTTTCCGTAAAGCTTTCCTTGGCTACTGATTGCGTGGGTGCCAGGTGTGGGGGGCCACAGGCTGCATCAGAAACCTTGGGTGCCTCCCCCCCACCCTGGAATAGGAGAGTGCTCCTGACACCCTCAGTGGGTTCGGAAATGTCATTCTACCTTGCAATTTTTGCAGGAGGAAGAAAGTGGAGTTAAAAATAAAAAATCTGTCCTGGTGTGGTTGGTGAAGGATGGGACCCTCGACCCTAGCTCTTCCATTATGGGGTGGAGACGATGGCGAAGGGGCAGGGCGCTGAGTCCCTGGAACCTCAAAGCGCCAGCAGCTGCAGTGAGGAGATCTTCCAGCCCCTACAGAACTATCTGGGAGGGTTCTTGCCAAACCCCTTATCCCCAGCCTGTGGGGTCTCTAGCAGCCAGAGAAGGAAAGAGGGGTACCACCTTCCCCCACTAACCCTGTTCTTAATGGCCTCCAGGGTTGACATCTCCAGGGAGAGGGGCAGCTGGGCGGGGCGGGGGTCCCAGCCCAGAAACCCCCTTCCCATCACCAGCCCTACCAAGCAACCGTGACTGCAGCAGCAGGAGGGGACAGCCTGGCTCCCCCCGGCCACGTGACCAACTTATCTCTCTCCTCCCTCTCTCTCTCTCCTCCCTCTCTCTCTCTCCTCCCTCTCTCTCTCTCCTCCCTCGCCCCTGCTTGTCCTTCCCCCACATCCTCCCCACCCACCCGCCTGGCCCAGTCTTCGTGTGCCCAGGGACCCTGCAGAAGGTGCTGGAGCCCACCTCGACGCACGAGTCAGAGCACCAGTCCGGCGCGTGGTGCAAGGACCCGTTGCAGGCGGGTGACCGCATCTACGTCATGCCCTGGATCCCCTACCGCACCGACACGCTCACCGAGTACGCCTCGTGGGAAGACTACGTGGCTGCGCGCCACACCACCACCTACCGCCTGCCCAACCGCGTGGATGGCACGGGCTTCGTGGTCTACGACGGTGCCGTCTTCTACAACAAGGAGCGCACGCGCAACATCGTCAAGTACGATCTGCGCACGCGCATCAAGAGCGGGGAGACGGTCATCAACACGGCCAACTACCACGACACGTCGCCCTACCGCTGGGGGGGCAAGACCGACATCGACCTGGCTGTGGACGAGAACGGGCTGTGGGTCATCTACGCCACTGAGGGCAACAATGGGCGGCTGGTGGTGAGCCAGCTCAACCCCTACACGCTGCGCTTCGAGGGCACGTGGGAGACGGGCTACGACAAGCGCTCGGCGTCCAACGCCTTCATGGTGTGTGGGGTCCTCTACGTACTGCGCTCCGTGTACGTGGACGACGACAGTGAGGCGGCCGGCAACCGCGTGGACTACGCCTTCAACACCAATGCCAACCGCGAGGAGCCCGTCAGCCTGGCCTTCCCCAACCCCTACCAGTTCGTGTCCTCCGTGGACTACAACCCCCGCGACAACCAGCTCTACGTCTGGAACAATTACTTCGTGGTGCGCTACAGCCTGGAGTTCGGGCCGCCCGACCCCAGTGCTGGTGAGCACCACGCCCCTCCTCCTTGGGCCCAGGACGGGCGTGCTGCGTGAGCAGTTAGGGATCTGGAGGTCAGGGTCGCACAGCCATGACAGGTGGCTCTAGGACCCTCACGGTTGTGGCCTCGTAGGATCCTCCCAGTCTGTGAGATGGTGATGGTCCCTGCCCCATTTTACAGCAGAGGGAACTGAAGCACCCACGGGTGACGGGTTTGCTTCCTTCTTTTGAGGATTTGGACCCAGAACTCTGGGCTCTGAACAACTGAGCTGCACTGCCTGTTCCAGGGGCCTGTGTGCTTTTAGCCCTGGCCCTTGTCAGCTCTTGTCATCCCAAATCTTGGGTGGAAGCCCGATACGGCTAAAATAGAGAGAAGCCGAGCTGCCGATGGGCATGAGGTCAGCCTCCACGGTGTGTTCCCCTCAGCTGCCCTAAGCCGGCTCTGAGCAGCCCCAGGGCTCCCCAAGCTAGTCCAGCCTCATTTGTGAGAGGGGCAGCGGAGGCCCCCAAAGGGAAGGGCCGCGGCCAAGTTACAGAGAGCAGAGTGAGAGCAGGAGATTGGAAGGGGGCTCTGTCCGGCAGCCCCAGACCACACCTTCCTGGCCTGTCCTCTTGGGGTGCCCTCTCAGATCTCTGGGTGCACATAGGTGAATTTTTCCCGTCTTTTGATGTGTTAGAGGGAACTGTGGGTGTGAGGGACCTCTGTTGGCAGAGAGGCTGGGGGAGATGTGCTGCCAGACCCAGTGGGGACCAGGACCCCTTCCCATTTCACGATGCGAGGAAGATGCTAGGATGCCAGGGACCCTGTGCGTGGCCAGGCTGTGGCAGGGCCTTGAGCACGGCGGTGACGCTGTCTTGTATCCCCTTTCCCTTCTAGGCCCAGCCACTTCTCCCCCGCTCAGCACGACCACCACAGCCCGGCCCACACCCCTCACCAGCACGGTTTCACCTGCAGCCACCACCCCACTTCGCCGGGCACCCCTCACCACGCACCCCGTGGGTGCCATCAACCAACTGGGACCCGACTTGCCTCCGGCCACAGCTCCAGCCCCCAGCACCCGGCGGCCCCCTGCCCCCAACCTGCACGTGTCCCCAGAGCTCTTCTGTGAACCTCGAGAGGTGCGGCGGGTCCAGTGGCCGGCCACCCAGCAGGGCATGCTGGTGGAGAGGCCCTGTCCCAAGGGGACTCGAGGTGAGTGCAGAGGCTATGGCTGGCTGGGGGAGCGGCCACTGCTTGTCTGGCCAGGGAAGGGACTACTCAGCTTAGCGTAGATGTACTTTCCTGTCCGTCTCCCTCACTGGAGCGTAGGCTTTGGGCAGGGGTCACGTCTGACCTCTGCAGCTGTGTCCCCAGAGCCCAGCACAGCTCCTACATCAGTTAGGGCCCCCTGCCCCATCCCCTGTCCCCTCCTGCGATAAGGAGTGCCTGCTGCACGCAAAGTGCTGGGCAGACCCTGCAGGGCACCTGCAGTAGGTGACATGGGTCCTGGCCTCAGGCTGAGTTGGAACAGCCCTAGGAACAGGACAGAGAGCAGCTGAAGTGCCACGGCGGGGGGTGGGAGGGGGACCAGGACCCCATCTCCAGGGATCCAAGGGGAAGGTCAGAAGAGGCTTCATGGAGAGTGAGGGCTTCCAGGATGGCCTTTGCTAGAAGGATTTAATTCTGATAGGCAAAGGTGGAAGGGAGCCGAGAGGGAGGGCTTACGGGGAGTGAAGGGTGGCTTACGTCACCTCCGAGTGACACCTCTCTTGACTGTCTGGCCCCCTCATGTCTGGTCTTGCGTGTTCCCCTCACCTCTCTCCTCACCCACTCATCCCTGACTCCATCATCAACTTTCTCCCTGCTTCGGCCTGTCTGTCTTTCCCTCCCTGTGGCTCCCTTCTCTGTTTCTGTCTGTCTGTCCCTGCAGGAATTGCCTCCTTCCAGTGTCTACCAGCTCTGGGGCTCTGGAACCCCCGGGGCCCTGACCTCAGCAACTGCACCTCCCCCTGGGTCAACCAGGTGGCCCAGAAGGTACCTGCAGCCGCCACCCCTCCCAGACAGGCACATGAGCTCGGGCCCCGGGCGGCCGGGCGCAGGGCATGGCAGGGGCAGTGGAGCAACCGGGGCAACAGACAGGCCGGCAGGTCTGGGAGCCAGGACTGTGGGGTCCCCTCCCTGGCCTACAGAGGGAGCAGGGAAGATGGGGAGGGGAGGGCAGCAGAGAGAGGGCCGAGGGGGCCAAGCAGGCCAGGCATGTGTACAGGGAACGTGGGGAAGCGAGACAGGCTCTGACGGAGTGGGGGCCCACTCCCGCCTCATGCAGATCAAGAGCGGGGAGAATGCGGCCAACATTGCCAGCGAGCTGGCCCGCCACACGCGGGGCTCCATCTACGCGGGGGACGTGTCCTCCTCCGTGAAGCTCATGGAGCAGTTGCTGGACATTCTGGATGCCCAGCTGCAGGCCCTGCGGCCCATCGAACGCGAGTCGGCTGGCAAGAACTACAACAAGGTGGGGTAGGGCCAGCGGGGTGGCACCTTGCCCTGGGGGCTCAGGAGTGTCTGGTCTGGTACCTTTGAGCTGGGCTGCACCCCACAGTGGTCAGAGGGAGGAAGGACGGACCCCAAGCCTGCCCTGGATGGTCCTGGGAGCTGGGGAGCCTTAGAAACGGCTCTTCTCATGGCCCAGCCCCGGATCGGTGCAGATGCAGAGGAGCAAGCGCCCCAGGGCCCAGGCGCAACTGTGGAGGTGACGGGAGTGGGCCAGGCCGGGCCTCATGGCCTCTGTCTCTTTCTCTAGATGCACAAGCGGGAGAGAACCTGCAAGGACTACATCAAGGTGAGGCCCCGAGGCTCCTGCCGGCTGAGGGGGTGGGCCGACCCCTGGCGGCACTGGGATGGCGGGTGAGAGGAGGGGACACGGAGCCCAGCCCGAGGACCTGGAGGATGTGGGGGCCTTATGGCACCGCCCCCCACCCACGCAGGCTGTGGTGGAGACAGTGGACAACCTGCTACGGCCAGAGGCTCTCGAGTCCTGGAAGGACATGAACGCCACGGAGCAGGTGCACACAGCCACCATGCTCCTGGATGTCCTAGAGGAGGGCGCCTTCCTGCTGGCCGACAACGTCAGGGAGCCCGCCCGCTTCCTGGCCGCCAAGCAGAATGTGGGTGAGTGCTGCAATCACCCTGGCGCAAGTCCGGGTGCAAATCCTGAACCCGAAGATGTCCTGACACCCTGGCCCTCGACTTCAAGCCTCTTGCTGCAGCCCAGGCCCCCGGACCAGGTACAGACCCCAATCACATGTGCCCTGCCATCCCCTGTCTCCACAGTCCTGGAGGTCACAGTCCTCAACACAGAGGGCCAAGTGCAGGAGCTGGTGTTCCCCCAGGAGTACCCAAGCGAGAACTCCATCCAGCTGTCGGCCAACACCATCAAGCAGAACAGCCGAAACGGTCAGTGCCTGGCGCGTGCTGGCCTCCCCGCCTGCTCACGGAGCAGGGCTGTTCTCCACTTGCCTCGGGCTGAAGAATCTGAGAAAAGGTTGGGACCCATAACAACACAGAGATGTCCCCCACTCAAGCTAGTGTGACATTTTAGCAGATTCATGGGGTCCCTCCAAGGATCCATAGCATCTAAGACACATTGCTGTCTGCAGGCCTCTCTCCTGGGCAGTAGCAGTTGATCTTCATAGCTCAGGGAGGATTGTCCTGTTTGAGACTAAGGTTCAGAGAGGTTAGGGATTTGCTCGAGGTCACACAGCAAGTGAGAGGTGGGCAGAGGACCCAGCCCTGTGTGTCCTGGCTCACTGCCCTGCCATTTGGAATTGAGCAGTAGTGCCGTGGAAGGGCTCCCTGAGCCCCGCTCACCTGGGCCACGGCCTGGCTTCGGAGGGCCCAGGGGCTGAGGGGTGACAGCACATACCACTGTGCCTGTCCTCCCCAGGGGTGGTCAAGGTCGTCTTCATTCTCTACAACAACCTGGGCCTCTTCCTGTCCACTGAGAATGCCACGGTGAAGCTGGCGGGTGACGCGGGCGCGGGCAGCCCAGGGGGTGCCTCCCTGGTGGTGAACTCGCAGGTCATTGCAGCATCCATCAACAAGGAGTCCAGCCGCGTCTTCCTCATGGACCCTGTCATCTTCACTGTGGCCCACCTGGAGGTGAGCCGAGGGGGTCCTCCTCCCTCCTGGGGGTCCAGCATCCTCCGTGTTCCCAGGCTGCATTCCCCGCACTGTGTGTCCTCCCACCGTGGGAGCAAGTTACCACCCTTCCTGGGGCACCAGCCTGCCAGCCCCCACCTCAGCAGCTTGGGCTATCTGTCCCCAGAGATCTCTGACTGTCATTGGAGCCTGAAGCCCCAGGCACTTCTCTCTCACTTGTCGCTATCCCTGTAGCTGGGTGTGGGGGCTAGAACGGGACTCCCTGGATCTGACCCACTGGCCACCATCACACAACAGGCCAAGAACCACTTCAATGCTAACTGCTCCTTCTGGAACTACTCGGAGCGTTCCATGCTGGGCTACTGGTCGACCCAGGGTTGCCGCCTGGTGGAGTCCAACAAGACCCATACCACGTGTGCCTGCAGCCACCTCACCAACTTTGCCGTGCTCATGGCTCACCGCGAGATCGTAAGCTGGCCGGCGCTCCGCTCTCTGGGCGGGCCTGCGTGCTGGCCCGGCTTTGCATGGCAGCCGAGAGCGTGATGCATGGGCGGTGCCAGGGAGCCAGCTTCATGGGCATGGGGGGCCACCAATCTTGCCCGGGGCATGAGGCCATATATCTGGTTCTCCCTGGTCATGGTCCCACCTTCTCCCAAGGCACTCTAGAGAAGCAAGTTGGTGTCACCTTTGTCAACTCTCCACAAGCCTTCCAGAGCATGAGGAAGTGAGCGCGCCACCTGCAGTGGGGTGGGGGGCCGGCAGATTGGCCGGGGGGAGCGGGCAGAAGGCCGGATGAGCCGTATCACGGAGCTCATGGCTCATGGCCTTGCCCACAGCCAGCACCTGGCTGAGCCCAGGGTGAGCCTGGCTCTGCACGAGGCCAGAGGTGCTGAGCGCGCCCCCTGCTCCTGTCCCCCAGTACCAGGGCCGCATCAATGAGCTGCTGCTGTCGGTCATCACCTGGGTGGGCATCGTCATCTCCCTGGTCTGCCTAGCCATCTGTATCTCCACCTTCTGCTTCCTGCGGGGGCTACAGACGGACCGCAACACCATCCACAAGAACCTATGCATCAACCTCTTCCTGGCCGAGCTGCTCTTCCTGGTCGGGATAGACAAGACTCAGTATGAGGTGGGCTGTGGCGAGGGCTGGGGGCCATGGGAGGGGCCCCCAGCAGGGCAGCCCCTCACCTGTGGCGCCCGCCCGGCCCGCCCGCAGGTCGCCTGCCCCATCTTCGCTGGCTTGCTGCACTACTTCTTCCTGGCCGCCTTCTCCTGGCTCTGCCTGGAGGGCGTGCACCTCTACTTGCTGCTGGTGGAGGTGTTCGAGAGCGAGTACTCCCGCACCAAGTACTACTACCTGGGCGGCTACTGCTTCCCGGCCCTGGTGGTGGGCATCGCGGCCGCCATTGACTACCGCAGCTATGGCACCGAGAAGGCGTGAGTCTCCCTCCTCCTGCTTGCCTCCTGCTCAGCAGCACTCCTAGACCGGGACCCTTGGGGCACTGGGCTCCCTCCTCCGGAGCCCCGAGGCCTCAACCCCAGAGTCCCTGGGTGCCTGGGGCTGGAGGGAAGACCCGCCGCCCCCGTCTACCCCGGCCCACTTCCTTTACAGCTGCTGGCTCCGAGTGGACAATTACTTCATCTGGAGCTTCATCGGGCCCGTCTCCTTCGTTATCGTGGTAAGTGGAAAGGTGGTATGCCCACAGTACTCCGCCTGTCCTTCATCCCGGTTAGCCTTGACCCTAGACCCCCATTCTTCCCGAGCCCTTGAACCCCGTGGGTCTGCAGAGCTCCACAGAGGCGTCTATCCAGGAGCTGGGATTTGAGCCCCTGCTCTGTGTGGGGCCGGTGCCCTGTCCTCCCAGCAGGGGGAGCCACACTACCAGCCGGTTAGACCAGGGGCTAGCACCTGGGGGCAGGTACCCCAGCAGAGGTGGCCCTGAAGAAGAGGGGTTGAAGCTGAGACTTGGCCGGGAGCTCGCACTGAGAGGTGGAGGGACCCTGGCCCAGCGCCTCCCCTTGTCCCTTCAGGTGAACCTGGTGTTCCTCATGGTGACCCTGCACAAGATGATCCGGAGCTCGTCCGTGCTCAAGCCTGACTCCAGCCGCCTTGACAACATTAAGTGAGCGCCCCCTCCCCACACGCCTGTCCCCGAGTCGCCCACACCAGCCCGGCCTCTCCCAGGGCTTCCTAAAACGTGGGGCTCGCACCTCTTGGGTCACACTATGTGATTTTAAGGACAAAGACAGTGTTTTATTGTGCTTGTTATGTATCTCCTTAACAAGTATTAGAAAACAGGGCATTAGCACATCCAACCTGTGCTTTAGAGGACATAAGTGCTTAGAGCAAGGCTTGAGTTCCAGAGGTGAGTCCATCATGGGCAACTTAAAGAGAAACAGGCAGCAAAACATAGTTTAAGGGTGGAAACATGGCCAAAAAGATGAAGGAAGCTGGGAACGACTTACCACTCTGAAAGCCCCGAACCCCGACCTCTGCCTGCCCCTCGGCCCAGGCTGGGCAGAAGTGCAGCCCGGCAGCCATCCCCCCGAGGCCTCCTCTCCCCAGGTGGGTCTGCAGCCACGTGCAGGCCCGCCCGAAGAGGGCCGCAGCAGGGCCGTGGGGAGGCGTCTCAGGTGGCAGGGGCCTTGACGTCCCTGTCCTTCCCCCAGATCCTGGGCCCTAGGGGCCATCGCGCTGCTCTTCCTGCTGGGCCTCACCTGGGCCTTTGGCCTCCTCTTCATCAACAAGGAGTCGGTGGTCATGGCCTACCTCTTCACCACCTTCAACGCCTTCCAGGGCGTCTTCATCTTTGTCTTTCACTGCGCCTTACAGAAGAAGGTGAGGCGCTGAGGCGCGTGGGGTGGGGCCTTTGTCTGCTGTGAGGGGGGTGTGGCTCGGGCTCAGGGAGGATTCCGCCAGGGGCAAAGAGGGTTCTGGAAAAGAAAAGGACACAGCGGCCTGAGGCAGGAGAAAGGAAGGACTGGGGAGCAGGGAGAGCACAGGGCAGGGTGTGGTGGCGGCCCTCCAGGAGGCAGAGGACTCTGAGCACCACCCAGACGGCACGCTTCCCCTTGAATAAGTCATGGGATGAACTCTGAGCTTCGTGGTGACAGAAAGTTTCCTTTTTAAATAAAATATGTTAAAATCTGAGTCTTAAAAAAAATAAAGGAAGGAGATAAGCAGAGGGCTGTGGAGAGAGCACACAGGAGGGCGGCTCAGGACTGCAGCAGGGTAGTCTGAGCAAGGCATGGGCACACTTTGTCCTGAGGCAGTGGGGGCTGGTCAGAGCCTTGTTGGTCTGGGGGCAGTGAGGTGGGTAAGGCTAAGGTGGGGAGTGAAGGAGGCAGCGATCACAAGAGTCCCGGCTGCAAGCCTGACTGCATCCCTGTTCTACTCACAGCTGTCCTCTGGCCCCCATCAGACACCCAGGGACAGTGACATCCTTACATGGCCCCCAGGACACACAGTCAAAGGCAGCATCCTTGCACAGCCCCACCTCACACAGAGTGACAGCGACATACTTTCAGGAGCCCCCAGGCCCCCTCCGCTCCTCTCCTCCGTCCTCCCGCCGCGTTCTCCTCTGCTCTTTCCGACACCTGACATGGACCCTCCTTAGGATGTGTGTCCTGCCTCTCCCCAACGGTAGCAGGGCCCACTGCCTTATTTCTTTCAGGTCTTTGCTGAACTATCTTCTCAGTGAGGCCTCCCCTGATCTATTTGAAATCACAACTCCCCCCACCCCGACAGCACAGCCTAACCCCTTTCTTGGCCCTAGTTCTCTTCGCAGCGCCTGACGCCATCAGACGTCCACATCACGTACTGATGTTGTGTCTGTGTTATGTGTCTGTCCACAGCAGGGCTTCACGTCTGAATTGTCTGGGCTCCCCTGGGGCCTCAGCCACGACTGGCACATGGAGGATACTCAGCAAAGCTCTGTTGAGAGGATGGATGGGTGGGTGGGAAACTCGGCAGGGGTGGAGAAGGAAGGATGGGAGCCAGGACGCAGTAAGGCTCCTGACGTCAGAGGTGGGCGCCTGCTGCCAACTGTCTGTCCTCGTCCCCAGGTGCACAAGGAGTACAGCAAGTGCCTGCGGCACTCCTACTGCTGCATCCGCTCCCCACCGGGGGGCGCGCACGGCTCGCTCAAGACCTCAGCCATGCGGAGCAACACCCGCTACTACACGGGGACCCAGGTATCCGGGCTGGGGCCAGGGCACCAGGTAGGGCTCCCTGGGGCTGAGTGTTGGACCCAAGAGCTCAAGAAGCGGGGCAGCACTGGGACCAGGTCCCTGGTGGTTCCCCCAGGTGAGTGGTCTCAGAGAGGTCCTGGAGGGTGGGCGGCAAGGCCCCCTCACTTCTGGGCTGTGTCCCCAGAGCCGAATCCGGAGGATGTGGAATGACACCGTGAGGAAACAGACGGAGTCCTCCTTCATGGCAGGAGACATCAACAGCACCCCCACCCTGAACCGAGGTGAGGCGGCGTCCCTCCCCTCTGGCTTCAGGCCCTCGAGACTCCCAGGCCCATGTCTCTCGGCCGCCTTGTGACCTCTGACCTCCTGGGCAGGTACCATGGGGAACCACCTGCTGACCAATCCCGTGCTGCAGCCCCGTGGGGGCACCAGCCCCTACAACACCCTCATTGCCGAGTCGGTGGGCTTCAATCCCTCCTCGCCCCCAGTCTTCAACTCCCCAGGTGAGAACTCTGGACCTGGGAGAGGGCGATAGCCCAGGTCGGGGAGCAGGGGGCTGCGTCCCGAGGGGTCTGAACTCGGTGTTCCAAGCCCACTCTCACCTTCTCTCTTTTTCCTCCTGGCCGGCACCTGCAGGGAGCTACCGGGAACCCAGTAAGTAGGACTCTTTCTGGTGACATTTCCAAGACCGGGAGGGGAAAGCCACAGTGGGCCCTCAGATGGCCTCACTTAGGGAAGAGAACTGAGTGCCCCCCACTGTCTCTGGCCTGGCAGCTGATGGAGGGTGTGTGTTTGGGCCTCAGGTGGGGAATGCAGGGGCTAAGGGTCCGAGCACAGGAAAGGGACCTGGTCGCCCAGGGTTCCTCACACAGCTGAGACTGTACCCCAGCTGGGAGGGGACTCTGGGGGAACTAGTCCCCACACCCGCTTCCACTAACTTGCTGCTGAGCTGGTGTCCCCACTGCCAGTGAGGAGCCCCCAGTCCCTGGGGTCAGGGGTGAGCCCCCAGAAAGCGAGGGGAAAGCAGCCCCCCTCCTCACATCGGTGGGGCTCGCTGCCCGGCGCCCCTGAGCAACCCATTCCGCCTGCAGAGCACCCCCTGGGCGGCCGGGAAGCCTGCGGCATGGACACACTGCCGCTCAACGGCAACTTCAACAACAGCTACTCCTTGCGAAGCGGGGATTTCCCTCCAGGGGACGGGGCCCCCGAGCCGCCCCGAGGCCGGAATCTGGCTGACGCTGCTGCCTTCGAGAAGATGATCATCTCGGAGCTGGTGCACAACAACCTGCGTGGCAGCGGCAGCGGCGCCAAGGGCCCTCCGCCACCTGAGCCCCCTGTGCCGCCAGCGCCGGGGGGCAGTGGCGAGGAAGAGGCGGGTGGGCCCGGGGGTGCTGACCGGGCAGAGATCGAACTTCTCTACAAAGCCCTGGAGGAGCCGCTGCTGCTGCCCCGGGCCCAGTCGGTGCTGTACCAGAGCGATCTGGATGAGTCAGAGAGCTGCACGGCGGAGGATGGGGCCACCAGCCGGCCCCTCTCCTCCCCTCCGGGCCGGGACTCCCTCTATGCCAGCGGGGCCAACCTGCGGGACTCGCCCACCTACCCGGACAGCAGCCCCGAAGGGCCCAGTGAGGCCCTGCCCCCACCCCCACCTGCGCCCCCTGGCCCCCCTGAAATCTACTACACCTCGCGCCCACCAGCCCTGGTGGCCCGGAACCCCCTGCAGGGCTACTATCAGGTGCGGCGGCCCAGCCACGAGGGTTACCTGGCGCCCCCAGGTCTCGAGGGGCCAGGACCCGATGGGGATGGGCAGATGCAGCTGGTCACCAGTCTCTGAGGGACCTCACGGACCAGGGGCTGGTGGCCCAGGCCAGGGAGGGAACCCTGGGCCGGGCTCTGGTGGGAGAGGGAGACTGATGGAGGCAGTGGCTGGTGGGCCACTCTCTCCAGGCGCCCCTCAGCCGTGGGCCCTCCAGGCCCCTCGGGGACTCTGCCATGGGGGCCTGAGGTGCAAGGTTCACAGACAGGGTTTCCCACCAGCCATGCGCACCAGCTCGATTTGGGGGAAGTAGAGTGAGGAGGAGCCAAGAGGTCCCCAGGGGAGTGAGGAAGGAGAAATTGGAAGGGTGCAGCCCACTCTTAACTCCCCCTTCCCCCTACTCTTCCTACCCCCTGGAGGGAAATGAGGGCTTTGGTTTCCCTGGGCCAAAGGCCCTGCTGGATGGAACCTGTCAGCTGCTCCTCTCTGTAGCCAGAAATGCTGCCAGCTGCACCCAGAGGGAGCAGTGGGAGCAGAAGGACAGATGGACAGGTTCCTCCTGCACTATAGCTCCCTGCTCTCTGGAGACTGTGGCCTCTGGCCTGGCAGAAAGCCCCAGGGTGAGCAGAATGGGCAGTTGTGGCTGGTGGTTTAAAGGTGGAACATTCTCTGAAGCTCCTTTCTTCTGCTCTTTGCCCTGCCTCCCCAGCAAGCCTGCCCCCTCAGCCCTCAAGTGCACCCAATGACCCCCTCCCTTGGGGTGACTCCTGATGAAGCACAACTCCCCGCAGGGCCCCCAGCCCACAGGGGTGGCCATATCTGGGCAGTTCCCAGTCCTGTGGGCTCGGCTATCTGGGGAGCAGATTTTGGGTCTGGATCTCCCTGGGGAGTGGGTCCTGGGCTTGGATCTTTCCCTAGGGGGCCCTCTTACCCCTTCCTCTCTCCTCCTCCTCCTCCCCCATTGCTGTAAATATTTCAACGAAATGGAAAAGAAAAAAAAAAAAGACAAAAAAAAAGAAAAAAAGAAAATCTCATCACTTGAAGCCACCGGGAGCCTGCGGCCCAGCCAGCCCGGGCTTTCTCCGGAGCAGAGCGGCGCCGCCGGGCCTGGCAGCCAGGACTTCTCTGTGTACATGTGCATCCCCAGCCGGGGTGGGCGGGCCGCCAGAGCAGCTTTTTACAATCCAGAGACGGAAAACAAAATCTAGAAGCAACAGCGAAACAAAGAACCCGTTTCCTTCCCGGCACCCGTCTGTCGCCTCCTGCTCCTGGCATCAGTGAGCCCTCCTGGGGCGTGTACCTCACTGCCTGCCCCAGGACCGGGACCTGTCTCCGTCCCCTCCCCACTGGCCCGGGGGAGGCACCCTCACACCCAAAGATGCTTTTGCCAAGATGGCTGTGCTGTCCCTTTGAGTTCCTGCTTCTTGTATATTGCTCCTGGGGACTCTGGGCTAGGGATGAAGGGGCTGGTTTCCCACCTAGAGAGGTTGATGGGGGAGGAGGATGAGGGCGGCAGGGTTCAATGGTGGTGGGTATGACTGAGGAGAGGGGCTGGGAGTGGTGAGATGGTCTTCTCTTGGGGCAGGAGAGCAAAGGTGAGAGACCACCTTCCCCACCCTACACCCTCCCACAAGGGAGGCAAAGCCAGATACAGGCCTGCGGTCAAGACACCCACGTTCTGGGGGCTCCGCCCCAAACCTGCAGACCCTGGAGGCTCCAGGCTTGGGCAGTCTCCTGAGCACCTCCCCTGGGCCTCCCCACCCTCTCAGCCTGGCCTTCCCAGTACCCCCAGCTCTTTGGAGGTAGCACAGTCCCATTGCCACACTAGCCCCGCCTGTCATTGCCATTTCCCAGGGCTGGGTCTGAGCCCTCCTTGTCTCTTCCGCTCTTTCCTCTTTTCTCACAAGTGCCATGAGTTTCCAAACATCTTCGGGTCTCAAGTCTGCTGCTGCCATGAACTTCTTTGGGTTAAGGGAGAGGGGCTCTAGGGAGGAACTGGGGGAAAGGTAGGTGGCTGGAGGGACCCTTTTTGCTGCTAGAAAGCCCCTCCCTTCTCCTGGGGAGCTGGGGCTGGTTTGTCCCCATCAGTTAGGGGAGAAGGGGTCAGACCAAAGATGGTGGTTTGTCCTGCATAGGGGGACAGGTGTGTGGAGAAGGCAGGGTTGGGTTCCATCTCTGGTTTTTTCTGGTAGGAAGGTTTAACTCTTTCACCAGAAGACCACAAGTGAGTCAGGACAGGAATGAGAAGTAAGCATGGGGACGGTCTTGCCCAGGCGGCTCTGTGAGGAGAGCAGGAGACAGCTCCGTGTGCTTCCTAGGCTTCGCTAGGCCAGAAGCTCCACCGTGGGGAGGGGCGGCCGGCAGGAGATGAGAGGAGTTGGCCTGACCCAGGCAGGAGCCCAGCTAGAGCCGGAGGAGGCTGCCTCTGACACCAGTGAGAGGGCTGGCAGAAAGGGTTTGGGGGGGAGGAGTAGGAGAGTTCCCAAGGGACTGGAGGCATGCATGGAGCCCTGCTCCCTCTCCCCTGCCCAGCTCTCGTTTGATCTCTCCAGACCTGACAATCAAGGGGAGAGAGGGTCCCTTGGTTCCCATTCCAGCCGGAATCACCAAGGTGGATTCCCAGGCCTCAGAGCTGCGTGGCAGGGTCACCTGGTGGGGCTGGACACCACTGCAGTCCCACACAAAGCCACCTTAAGAGCCCAGGTGTTCCCCACCCCAACCAGACCTGGTGCCTTGACACCCCCAACCCAGCTGGGCCGGTATAGAGAAGGAAGGGTCTTGGTTTCCTCTCCTGTTCCCTTCCTTGGGCTCCTGAATTCATTTGCTTTTAAACCTGGTTAGTTCTTTTTCTCTGGGTTTGGTTTTGATTTTGGTTTTGGTTTCCCTGGCCCTCCTTTCTCTCTGTGTCTCCACCTCCTTCCCTGTGTCTTCCTCGCCGTCTCTGTGTTCCTCTTCTCTCACCCTTGATTTCTCTGTCCATTCGGGCCTCCCCGCCCCCACTCCCCAAGTCCCTCCTTGGTCTCCTTTTCGATATGCCAAACCAATTTTGGGTCGAGTGCATTTAACGAGAACAAAACAAAAGGCTCATAACAACAAGAACGTTTCAGAAAAAAACAAAAAGTTTAAAAAAATTGTTGAGTCAAAAAAATCAAACAATAAAGAAATTAAGATTTCTTGGAATGACGAGTGGTGTGACTCATTCTGGGTGAGGCACGGGTGAGTGGACCCGTGCAGGGCACCCCGAGCTCTGGCATGGAGAGGTACCTGCACCCAAGTGGAGAGAAGCTGCAGCAGAGCCTGGCGAGTCACAGGTCACTAATGGTTCAGGGACTCGGAGGTTCCTGGGCCTAGCTGAGCAATTCAGGGGCACTCTCTCTGCGAATCCACAGACACTAGGGTGGAAGTTATCAGAGCTCCCATTTACAGACGGGCAAACTGAGGCTTACAGCGCCTGGATGCACACCCAGGCCCCCCGGGCCCAGGCCACTGTGCCATGTTGGGTCTCAGAAGCCCTGCTTGGCCCGGACACCTGTCTGCAGGCTGGACTAGAGCAGAGCACAGGAGCTTCCCACCCGGCTGGTCTGATTCTAACCGCCTTTCCTCGACTCCCGCGGGCTGCTGGAATGGTACGTTTTCAAACACGACAACACAGTGGAACTGCATCACGTGGACTTCACATTCTCAGCTCTAACTGCCCCTGTTCAGAACGCACAATGGCAACTCACGGGGCAGGCACCTCTCCCGAGCCCTCTGCGTTCAACACCTGTGTCCAGGAGGCCACCCTCCCATTTATCCTCCCACCTCCCCAGTCACTCCTTCCCAGTCCCTGGTAGGCTCCTTCTCATCTGACCCCTGCATGTCGGTGGGCCCAGGGGCCCAGCCTTGGACCTTTTCCCTCCCTGCTCTCACTCCCTGAGATCTCGTGCCATCTGGTGGTTTTAAATACTGTCTATCCGCTGACGACTCCCAAACAGAGAGCTTCACCCCGAACTTCTACCTCGGGCTCCAGGTCCATACACACCCAACGACCTCCTCCTCCACATGCCCTGGGTGTCTGTGTCTGGCAGGACCTCAAACCTAACCCATCCTAAACGCTGCTCCTGACCCCCCACCCAGCTCCTCCCACAGGCCTCCCCACTGAGTCCATGCCATGCCGAGACTCCTCCCCTTGTTTCATCCCTCCTCTAACCTGGAGCAAACTCAGTGGTGGCTCTAACTTCACAACATCCAGAATTAACTAGTTCTCACCACCTTGGTTCAAGCCACCAGTCTCTCACCAGGACTGCTGCAATAGTCCTCTAACTAACTCCCTTGTCCCTTCTCAGGCTTTTCTCAACACAGAAACCAGAGTGATCTTGGTGAGCATATTTTGTGTCTCTTCAGCTCAAAACTCTCCAACAGCCTCCTCTCTTGCCCAGATGAAAGACCAAGGTCAGCACAAGGGTCCACAAGGCCCTACAGCATCAGATCTCATCCCCAAAGCTCTCCTCCTTCCCTCCACTCCAGCCACACTAGGCTCCTCACTGTCCATAAACATGTAGACCCCTCCTGCCTGCCTCAGGGCCTTTGCACTGGCTGTTCCACAGGGCTCCTTATTCTCCTGCAGGGCTTCTGAAAATCAGAGCCTCTCAGCAGGCCTTCCCCCCTGCCCCACTGAAACTGCAGTGGGCCACTCCAGAACTTCCTGCCCCCTGACCCCTCTTGCTTTGTTTGTCTCCCACAGTACTCCCATCTCACAAACCATCTTTTTTCTACTGTCTGCCCCCACCACTAGAAGGTAACGTAGATGGTCTGTTTGTTCACTGCTGTTCCCCACTGTCTAGCACAGCGTTTGGCACACAGCAGCTGATCATAAATATTTGTTAAAGGATGGAGAGTTGAATTGAGCCTGAGATGAGAGCTGAGAATGCTGGCGTTGTGATTCGGTTGTTCCCTCAGCTGGTCTCAGTCCCCACGGTCTCTCACTGTGTGATGCTAAGGCTCTCGTTCAGCGTGGACCTGAAACTGCAGTGCCCAACCCGAGAAAAGGCAACCTGCTCCTGATCTGGGAGAGGAACTGGTTCTACTGGACTTCCTGAGAGATGCTCTGTGAGCAAGTCCAGGGGCTATAAGGGTAGTTCAATGTAAATATATGTGATTTTGACCTCACACCGATTCTGAAATCTAATCTTGGCATGAGCTGAGAGGCTACAACTCGGCCGTTCTCTCGCCTTCGGGCCCTTGATGCTGCCTAACACATACCCTTCTCCACCACACACACGGCTTACTCTGCTGGGCCAGACCACCTCCGACCCACAGGCGGTTGTTAGTGGTGCCTGTCCACACCTGGGGCAACCACCCGCACGTGCCCAGGAACAGTAACATTTATGTTGAGATTTACCATTTCAGAGCTCTTTCCTACATTTCACCTCATTTAATGATCACAAGGTATGTATTATAATCCCTATTTATCAGATGAGGAAACTGAAGTGGGACTATTAATTAAATGATTAACAAATGAAATTAAATTATTTTCTCAAATAAGATTACTAAGCCGTCCGCACACCCTGGAGATGCTTTCCTTATGCTGCCAATTCAATCCCTTCCACGGCCCAGAGAGGCAGGTTTTATGGAGCCCCCTTTTACAGCTGCAGAAGCTGATGCCCAGAACAGTCAGGGGATGCATGTGCATCCATCAGCTAACAGGAGCGAGCGGACAGGCCTCCAGCGTGGCCTTCTGAACCCAGGGCTGCTTCTAGGGCTGTCTGCGCTGGGCTGCAGCTGCCCACGTGCCATCGCCGCTCGCCAGCCCTGCATGGCACCCAAGAAGGGAGGCTCCCTGCATCAGAAGGGACGCCCACAAACCACACCATGCCCTGGAGGACCCTGGCACCTGGGATGAGACTGTCCAGAGAAGGCCTGCGGGAGCCCAGCAGAGGGAGGACCTTAATACAGAGGACTCTTCAGATCCCTGGAGGACTGCAAGCACAGGCCTCGGCTCTCTCCCACAAGCTCCTGGGAAGGCCCAGGGGCCGGGGGGCCGGCTCTCTCCCACAAGCTCCTGGGAAGGCCCAGGGGCCGGGGGGCCGGGGCTAGCCCTCACCTCACACATCCCACGCTCGCTCGTTCTGCTGCTCTCTCAGCCTTTCACACATGCAGTCATGGCAACCAGCTTTGAGGATGGCCCTGCTGGCTCCTCCTCCCCCATCGAGATCACTTCTCACTTCACTGGGACTCTCCTCCACCCAAACCCCTGAAACTGTCACTCTTTTCCATCCGTCCTGTCCACCGTCCTCCACAACCCTCCACCTCTGTCCGAGTGGTCCCAGCTTCTCACAACTGAAGGCCTCACTCTAAGCCAGCCAGGCCTCTCCCAGGACGCAGACCCAAAGAACCACGCATGCGCACGAAGACAGCAGCACGGAAATCTGGGGCAGTCAGGCGTCTGAGAGTGGAACACAAGGAATGATCTGAAGTCTCAGCACAGAAAATCCTTGCACAAATAATACACATCCATAAAAACGGAATGCCATGCAGCCACTAGAAACGATGATGCAGAGAACATTAAGTGACGTGGAAATCTATTCATAGTAAGACTTCGAATAAAAAGCTGGATATAAGAGACAAAGTATGACCCAAGTTTTGTTTTGTTTTGTCATATACATATATATATGTTTATCAAGTATAAGCAAAAAGTGTGTGTATACATATATAAAACTGTGTATGTGTGCGCACATATATATACACTTATGTGTATAGACATCTACCATGCAGAATATAAAACTGTACACCAGCATACTGACCGTTCATCTGTAGTGGGTAATTTTTACTTTCTTGCAACTCCGTATTTTTTAAATTTTTTCCATTAAACATATTACCTTTGTAATAGAAAAAATTATGTGTGTGTCCTACTTTCTGTGGAAGAACAAAGGCCAAGAATAACTAACACAACCGGAAGGAGAAAGAATAAGGTGGTGGAATCGCCTTGCCAAGACTGGTGAGAGGGTGGTAACATTTAAGACAACGTGCTGTCAGCATGGGAAGGGACAGGCAGGCCCACGGAAGAGACCTGTGACTAGATGGGAACTTGCTCTCGACAGGGGTTACAAATCCCCAGGGAAAGGATGGGTTAATCCAGAGGATCTCAAATTGTTTGGTCTTGGGATCCTTTTACCCCCCTAAGAATTAATGAGGGGCAGGGCTAGGCAGAGCACAGAGGGTTGGGGGGCAGTGAAAACACTCTGCGTGCTACTATAATAATGGACACGTGTCATTCATTTGTCCAAACCTGTGGAACGCACAACACCGGGGGTGAGCCCTCACATCAGCTACGGACTCTGCGGGATCACGACGCATCGTGTGGGTCCATCGCTGCACCAAACGTGCCACTCTGGCAAGATGTTGATGGTGCGGGAGGCTATGCGTGGGGGGGAGGGGATTTATGGGAAATCTGTGTACCTTATTCTCAATTTTGCTGTAAACCTAAAACTGCTCTAAAAAAACCTAAATCTTTTAAAAAAGTTAATGAGGACTCTAAAGATCTATTGTTTATGGGGAAAGAAAGGAATTATATCTATTTATACTTACTGAATTGGAAATTAAAACTGACAAATTTAAGAAAATATTTAACTAATTTAAATTAGCTAATAAATCAAATGTTAACATAACCTATCTTACGGAAATTAACTACCTTTTTTTAAAAACAAGGTAGTGAAAAGAATGGCATCGTTTTACATTTTGTAAGGCTCCTGCTGTCTGGCTTAATGGAAGACAGCTGGCTTCTCACACCAGCTTCTGTAGTCAGTCTGCTGCACTGCGCTGTTTTGTTGAAGTGTATGAAGAAAATCCAGCCTCACACAGATACACAGTTGGAAAAGAGAGGAGGTTATAACCTTTTCAACTAATTGGGGATATTCTACTTTGTTACTACACCATGACTCAACAAGTGGTGCTATGTTAAAGTTAGTCACAAGGTGAAATATGAAACTGTGTGAAGGAGCTTTCCACACTCTGTTACATCGAAACCCATTGGTCTACCTCACAATTGTCTTTCTTTTCTTTTTTTGGAAGGTTAGCCCTGAGCTAACATCTGCTGCCAATCCTCTTTTTTTTCTTGCTGAGGAAGACTGGCCCTGAGCTAACATCCATGCTCATCTTCCTCCACTTTATATTGTGGGACGCCCGCCACAGCAGGGCTTGACAAGCGGTGCCATGTCCACACCCGGGAACCAGGCCTTGATCCCCGGGCCACTGAAGCAAAACGTGTGAACTTAACCACTGCACCACGGGGCCGGCCCCTTCTACCTCACAATTTTAACTGATCTTTTACCCATGCAGGATTTTGTAACATCATGCATTGGTCTTTTGGAAGCTACTGATCTATTTAGTTACTACATTTCACCATACAATATTTTTAAAATCTTATTTGTTCATATCACCACTGATCTCATCAGAAAAATCTTTAAATATGAGCTGTCAGGTTCATGGTGGTGAATAAAAGTTTCCCAAATGTCTAAGTTTGTTGTCGTCGTTTTTTGTTGAGGAAGATCAGCCCTAACATCTGCTGCCAATCCTCCTCTTTTTGCTGAGGAAGACTGGCCCTGAGCTAACATCTGTGCCCATCTTCCTCCACTTTATATGTGGGACGCCTCCCACAGCATGGCTTGCCAAGCGATGCCATGTCCACACCCCGGATCCAAATCGGTGAACCCCGGGCCACCAAAGCAGAACGTGCGAACTCACTGCACCACTGGGCCGGCCCCAATGTCTAAGTTCTGACAGTTCAAATTTTATCATTGGCAACAAAAAATCAGTTGTCCTCGAAGTGATCAGCTCACTTCCTTCATTTCTGAGAAAATATCTGCCAAACATCCTAATCTGAATAAGCACAGTCTGTCATTCTTTAACGTAAAAACGGCATTCCATGAAAAAGTCGCCAGTTCCACCTCAATTCAATAGCTGTGGCAGTAAGCGCATGCCCTGCCCTCCACCCTCCACCAGCACTCAGCAGACGTGTCCTCCGCAAACTTCTCATCGCACCGCGCAGAGCGTTAGGCCTCCTCCAGGGCTAAGCTCTAGCACAGCTACCACCGCCCACAGCCTCTTCCAGGGCACGCTCAGGTGAAACATGCCTGTTTTACACTGAGTGTGTGGTGATGAGGGCACAAGGACATCTACTACTTCTGTTTGGAGACACTGCATTGATTCCTGCCTAAAGCACCAGCAGTTTTACCCACCATTGCTTTTGTACTGACAATGTGAATGAGAAACAAATAATGCCTCAGAATTATTATGAACACAGTTTATCTCACGGATCTCCTGAAAGGGTCTTGGGGATTCTCAGGGGATCACATTTTGAAAACTACCGAACTACTCAATAAATGGAACTGGGACAAGTGGTTATCTGTGTGGAAAAATCAAATCAGTCTTACCTCATATAACAAACAAAACTAAATTCCAGGTCTGTTTTTTAAAAAGCTAAATATTAAAAGTAAAAGTTACAGAAGAAAACACAGTAGGATATCTTATTGACCTCAGGGTAAGATTTCTTAAGTAAGGCACAAAAAACACAAACTAGAAGTAGACTGATCATCTAATGATATTAAAATAATAACGATAATAATAATAAATTCTGAATCTCAACAGACACCATACACATGAACAGGCCTCAGATGTGAGAAGAACTTCTGCACTCAATATGATCAAGACAATCCAGCAGGAAAATAGGCAAAGATATAAACAGACAATTCAGAGAAGAAAGGCAAATGGTCAACGAACAGAGGAAAACAACTCAGCCTCACTAGTAATCAGGGCAACGCAAACAGAAACCACTAGTTTACACCCACCAGAAAGACAAAAATGGGACAGTCGGACAATGCCAAGTGCCAATAAGGACACCGAGCAACAGCAACACTGCTGGTGGGAATGAGAAGTGGGATGATCCTTTTAAGAACCAACTGGCAACATCTAGCAAAGGTGAACACTCCCACGACCCAGCCACACACCCTCAGCGCGGATCCCAGGGAAGCTCGCATGTGCCCAAGGAGACGCACACAACAACCAGCACCACAGCACTGTCCACGAGAGCAGAAAACCCGAAACAACCTAAACATCAAGCAAGAGGTGAACAGATATGTCAGCACCCTCCAACAAAACCTCTCGTGAAGGTGGAAGTGTCCCCGATATACACCGTCCAAGGCGGCACCACCAGCCACAGGGGCCTATTAAACGGTGCAGTCGGGCTAAGTGTGACTGGGGAGGTGAACTGATCGCTTTACGGAATTGTGACCAGCTGAAATCCCAGCAGCCACACGTGGCTAATGCCCGCCACGTAAGACAACACAGCGATCCAGCAGTGAGCGGAAACAGATTTGAGCTACACACGTGTCAGCAGAGATGCACCTCAAAAGTAGTGTGGTGGCCGCTGTTTCAGAGGTGGGGCTGGGCCTAGAGGGGGGTACACGAGGCGTCCAGAGTGGCAATTTTTGGAGGCGCGCATCCTCGGGGCCAGGCAGGTAGAGGCTGGCACTCACACTGCCCTGAGCGTGGGCGCCTCCTGACATTCTGCGCCTCACTTGCCTCACCAGCTCTAGCCCTGTCAGGATATATTCAGTAGGATACTGGGTCGGGGGGCTGCAAGACCTCCCAGCTTCGGTGACTCCCCAGGAAGACTCGCAGGAGTCAGCAGACAGTTGGACGCACAGCGTGATTCCTTACAGAGAAGGACACAGCACAAAGCAGCCCGGGGAGACCAGGCACAAGCCTCCCACAGTGCTCTCCTTGTGGGTCACAGAGGGCGTGCTCGGCTCCCACGGCAGAGCTGTGACAACATGTGTGAAACGGCGGCTTCCGGGGAGCTCCTTAGTCACTGGGTGCCCCGGGCATCTCTCAGGGCCGGGTGAGAAGCAAGTTCCCCGCCTCCAGAAGGAAAGCAGTGTTCACCATCAACCACATCGTGTACCAACAGCTCAGGCCCGAGAGCTACTCTTCTCATTTAGGGACTGGCAGGCGCCCTCCTGAAGTCCAGGTTCCCAGACACCAGCCAAGGGCCAACCTAGCAGGGGCCATTCTAAGCATACAGTCTCGGGCCTGCTATGGCGACGCTTTTTTATACAGATCACTTATGTGAAATTGTAGAACACGATATACAATACCGTATATTGTTTAAAGACACGTGCACCTAAAGATGCACCAACACGCACAGAAAAATAAACACCACGTCCAGGGCTGTAGTCACACTTGAGGGAAACAGGAGAGGAATGGGTGTGAGGCAGGGGTGTGGCAGGCCTTTCAAGAAGACTTACTTCTTCAGCCAGCAGGGGGTAAAAACCTACACTGTTACAGCATTTCTTACACTTCTTTGAACGTGTGCACACCTGTAGCAGCACCTAAGAACGGAGACTTCTCTCCTCCTTACCACGTACTACTAATGACTCATGTTTACTGAGCGCTTTTCACATTCCAGACACTATGCTAAACACTTTAGATGGACTATTCTTTTTAAGAAAAATCTCCTGGGGGCCGGCCCAGTGGCACAGTGGTTAAGTTTGCACTCTGCTTCAGCGGCCCAGGGTTCGCAGGTTTGGGTCCCGGGCACAGACCTAGCACCGTGTGTCTAGCCAAGCTGTGGCGTCCCACATAAAACAGAGGAAGACCGGTGCAGACGTTAGCTCAGTGACACCCTTCCTCTCTCTCTCTCTCACACACACACATACACACATACACACACACCATCTCCTGAAGACTCCTTATGTTCGAGGCTCTGCGCTAAGCTCTGGAAACATGCGGAGGGGTCAGCGTGAGCCAGGTGAGCTCTCTGCCCTCAATCAGCTTTCCATCCCCTGAGGGACGAGGAGAGAGCATAAGCACAGTTCAACCCACAGGTGCTGACAGGTGCAATGGGCCACAGAGCGGGGTGAGGTGGCGGAGGAGGGGCTGCTCCCCCCTAGGGTGGTCCAGGAAGACCTCTCTGAGAGGCACGTGAGCTGAACCACCAACGACGAGAACGAGATGACCACGCAACCGTCTGAAGGAAAGAGACTCCGGGCAGAGGGAGAGCAGTGCAAAGCCTTGCAGCGGGAACAAGATCCGCGCAACAAAACGCGGGCGTGAAGCCAGCAGGGCTGGAGAGCTGTGACCAGAGGGAGACCAGCGGACGAGGCCAGAGGGATCAGTGGAGGCCGCGGTACAGGGCTCCTCCACCACAGGAAAGATCTTGGGTTTCACTCCAGGTAGGACCAGCCCGTGCGGGTTTAAGCAGCATAGTGACACGATCTGCTTTACGACTGCAGGTGACTCGCCAGCTGCAGGGAGGAGGCCTTAGGGACAGGCCGCTGTCTTCATGGGCACGGCAGAGCCAGCGCTTGGGGCTGACGAGCGTCTCAGGGGCAATGCAACGGCTGAAGCCGGGAACAAGAGGGAAAAGGTTCACATGCAAAAAGAACACCACCGAGTCAGTGAATAAAGGTTTAATTAAACGTCTGCAGAACATGACATCGCGACAGCTTCAACCACCATTAAATCTGGCGTTCACAACAACGGAGCCACACCAGGAAACGAGACAAAAATGAGATTTCCTCCAGTCCCCCAAATTCCCAAGTATGCCCAACGATTGCCAAGAAATCGCAGCCGACCATAAATGCGGATTTTCTTGCAGCCAGATCGTTTCAAAGGGGAGAAAAACTTTCAATTTTTTGAACCATAAAATAAGTTTTTTTAACCACGTGAAATTAGATCCAAACAAAGCCGAGCATGAGAGGCCCGAGGCCCCGCGGAGGCCGGCAGTTCAGGTTCAGGCTCCCGCTCCGGGGCCGGGCGCCGCCGGCAGTCCAGGGCTTCGGGCAGAGCCGGAGCGACGGGACGGGACAGCGGGCTCCGCGGCTCTGCGCCCGGGCTGTGAGCGCGGGGCGCGGGCAGGGACAGGCTTGCTCACAGCACGCCCCTCCGGAGCACCGGGCAGACCAGCGCGCCCCGAGCCCGGCGCCCCGTCCGCGGCCCCCGTCCCCCCGCGGCCCTCGCGCCCTGTCCGGGGCCCCCATCCCCCCGCGGCCCCGGCCCCCCGGTGGCCCTCACATCCCGTCCGCGGTCCCCGTCCCCCCAGCGGCCCTCACACCCTGTCCGCGGCGCGCTCCCAGAGAACTCCCCCCGCGCGGCCCTCGCGAGGCGAGAGCATGACTCGAACCAGAGCCCCGGCCCGAGCGCGCCGCGTGGCCCCCGCCCCGTCTCCCCTCAGAAAAGTCAAACGTTCACGACTCCAGAGCCCCTCACAGCAGCACAGGCAACGCTCACCTGCAGACAGACGCCGAGGGCGCGAACGCTCCTCCTCTGTCTTCACACCCGCCCCAACCGCGCCGGCGACCGACTTCCGCTCCTCTCCCACCAATCCCCAGCCGAGTCTTCACTCACCCCGCCCCCTAGGCCAAGTCAGCCAGTCACATCTCAAAGAGCCGGCTTTATCCCCGCCCCACTGTTGCCCGCCAATCACCGCGGGCGCGAGCACCGCCCTACCCGCCCTCTTAAGCGAGCGCCGCGCGCCACCGCTCGGCGGTTGACAGCGCTGCTCCCCGCGGCATGCGCCTCCAGGGAGGGCGGGGCGAAGCGCCGGCCACGCCGGTGCGTGAACCCTCGGGATTGGCCGAGAGGAGCCCCGCGCTCTGACTCCGCCTACCCCCGCCCTTGACGCCCGAGTCGGAGACTCTGGGGATTGGTTCCCGGCGGACACCCGCAGGAGCCAAGAGATGGTCCCGCCTCCCCCGCGCAGCCCGGAGAGGGAGCGCCGCGGATTGGTCCGGGGAGTCTGGGCGCGCGCCGTCCGGCGCTCCCTGATTGGCTGAGGGGGCGCTCGCGCCGCCGGGGAGCGTTGACGGTGATTGGCCGGAGAGCGGGGCCGGCTATTTGAAGGAGGCGCGCGGACGGGAGACGCGCTGCAGTCCGCGGATCGAGGAGGCGGGGGCGCCTTGCCTGACGGGGCGCCGCCGACCCGAGGGACCTTTAGGCGGGCCTGGCCCCGGCGCTGGCCTCAGCCGCGGCCCGGCGAGGCGATGGCCAAGGTGTCGGTGCTGAACGTGGCGGTGCTGGAGAACCCGAGCCCTTTCCACAGCCCCTTCCGGTTCGAGATCAGCTTCGAGTGCAGTGAGGCCCTGGCGGACGGTGAGGCTGGGCCTGTGGGGGGACCTCTCCCCACGGTCCCTCCCGTTGCCCCTCGGGTAGACCTCAGCATCCCCGGACCCCCACCCTCCATCTCTGTGTGGCCAGACCCCCTGTCCCAGGCACCCAGTCTTCCCACCCTTCCCCACTGCGCTGTGATGAGACACTGCCGTCTCACCTCTACCCTATGGAGACCCCAACCCCGTCTTATTCTCCCTATGGACACCCCAGTCCCTCATTTTCCCTCTGGAGACCCCAGCCCCCTCCCCCAGTTTCCTTGTGGAGCCCTCTCCCCCAGGGTCCCTCCCTTCTCCCCCGTGAGACTCCTCTCTCCCGTGGCAAGACCTCACTCACCCCCATTTCCCCATCCGTCTCCCACTGATCCCCTCCTCAACCTGCTGATATTTACACAACCCCACCCCACCCACTTCTGCTTGTGTTCTCCCCAAAGCACATTCCTGGCCCCACCCCAACTCTGCAGCCCCACCTGGGAAGCTGGCCGCTTCCAGCCCCATCGTCTCCCCAGCTCCTGGTCCCTCCTCTTCTCTGATCGTGGGCCCTCATGAACACACGCAAATCTGGGGCGGCATCGCCAGGCGAGATTGGCCGTTCCCGCGGTTTGCCTGCCAGATTCTGGCAGAGTGCTGCCGCAGGTCTTACCACAAACGCTCTTGACCGTCTGCCCTAGTCAATGGGTAGGCGGCTTGGGCTGAGCCGTGACGGTATCCAGCTTCAATCTGCTGGAAGGCCACAATCTTTGTATATCTTTTCCAAGGTGCCTTCACGGATGCACTTGTCCATCTGTGTGACGGAAAGGTGGATGTGGCTCTCCTCTCATAGATGAGAAGACGGGAGCCACAGAGAGTGAAAGACCTTGCAAGTAAAGGTCAAGTAAAAATTTGAAACCTAAGGTCAGCCAGGGAAGTCTTGGCACCTCTTTCAGGACAAGGTGCTCCATTAGACCATTTCTCCACTTAGTGGTTAAATGAGAAGAGGTAGCAGCTTAGGAGGTGGAGATCTGTGAGGCCAGGGTGTGCTAGGTAACGCCTCTTGTGGCAGGTGGGTGATTTGCCTGCAAAGTCACCAGCTTGGATTAGCTTGGGGTTGACAGAGCTTGAGATGTGTGCGTGCTTGGGCTGGGCCAAGTGGTCAGCCTCTCCCTGGTTTCTCTCCTCTTTAAATTAAGGAGTCTATTTGTGACTAACTATAGAATAAGCCCAGTTAAATCCTTTCTGGAACAAGGCAGGGTGTAAACAAAGTGTAGAATGACGCTGTGGAATAAGATTTAATTTTAAAGCCAGGAGATATAAGGAGCTAATAGGTTAAGGGATTCACAGTTCCCAGATGGCTGGAGATCGGGTTTCAATCTGCCTGTTTGCGCTCCTTGCATTTGAAACTGGTTGCATGCTCACCATCTAGTACTTTCATTCCTAGGAAGCCCCTGCCCTCTTCTTTTACTAATCTGTTTCTAGAATCAGAGCAGGAAAGGCCAAAGGCCACCTGCTGGTCATTATTTTTTAATAGAGAGAGATGGAATGACTTCTCCAAGGTCACACAGCCAGGCTGTCGCAGTGTTGACGCAAGGGTGTGTCTCTGAGTTCTGGCTCCAGGATCCTTTATCTCTGCTGTAACCTGGGAAAGAAAGGACGCGCCCCTGTCTTGTGAATAGGGCTGATGTGGGACTCGTTTCCACACCAGGACCCTCTCAAGAGCACAGGGGTGCTGTTGTTAATTACACCCAGACAGCATTGCTCAGAGAAGCTCAAGTTGGAAAGCAAACTCTGGCCTGGAAATCTGGACTCTTCAGCCCTACCCCCAGGGCTGTCCACGCCTCCGACCTGCCAGCTTGCTTTCTGCCTCTTGCTGGCGCTCTTCCCACGGAGCAGAGAGAATCCGTTTCCTGCCTCCCAAACAGACAGAGGGGGTCTGGCTGTGGAAGTCTCAGAGCCAGTCTCAGCCCTGGGACACTGGCAACTGGCAGTCTGACAACGTTCCCGCCACCGTTTCCCAAGGGCGCCACACCCCTTTTCCTCTTTTCTCCTCAACAACTGGAAATAGACTCTCCCAGGCGCGGGTCCACATTTGCTACAGTAGGTGAGCTTTTCCCGTTTCACTGAGAAATTCAACAGTTACTGCTTGACTAAGTCACGGAGCCAGATGTTCTGACCCACAGCTGACACACTGTGGTCAGGCCAAGGTTCAGCTGTGCGATCGTGATCAAAGGAAAGTGATAAGCAGAAAAAAGTCTACTAGGTAAGTTTGAAGAAGAAAAAGCGCAGGGAACAGCTTCTCCCGCCAGCTCCCCTGCAGTGGTTTTCTGCGTGCCTTCAGTCGGGTCGTTGGTTCGGGGTGCGTTCGCGTACTTAGTGGGGCACGTCCGGCGCAGTGGTGGGATCGGAGAGTTGGGGACTGCGGGCAGGTTACCCTTGAGGCCGCCAGAGGGTCAGGTCCATGCCTGCCCTGTGTGCAATCGTGTCCTCAGTTCCATGGGAATGAGGCTCTGCCGTATGGGTGACTGATGTCCCGTGGCCAATTCTAAAGCAGGGTTGTCTTCAGAAACAGGGTCACTTAGGTGTGCTTCAGCTTAAAGCGTTTCGGCAAGTTTAAGAGGATTCCAAGTTGGAGTTCCTTATTTCAGTCATCTTCTGTTTCTGTAGATGACTTTACCAGCTCCACTAACTCTCATGTCAGTCCTTCTCTCTCTGGCCCTCGGTTAATACTCTGGTCTCTTTCTGGCCCGCGTCGAGGGAGCCATTGCCGCCCATGTGCCTGGCCACCTGCACAGTGCGTCTCTCTCCGGTCAGCACCCACAGTCTTACGTTTGCAAACAGAGTTAGACATCAGCTGCCCATGGCGGGCACCGGGGCCTGCTCTCTCTCAGTCTCCTCCTTGTCTCCTTCCAGCACGTTAGTCAAATGCACACGTGTGACCTGACTGCTGATAGTGGGGAGGGCCAGAAGGAAAAATACCAAAATAAAGAGCCACATTAGAGAGCAGAGCTAGCTTTTTTCCTGTTCATCCAGAAATGGGTTATGTCTAGTTGTGTCACTACTTGTAACCAACTAAATCAATGAACTTGACTCCTCCCTGCCCAGAAGAGCCCGGCGTTTGACTGAGCCCCAGGAAACCCACAGTCCCTGGACCCCACAGACCTGCCAGGGATCCCGAGTAGGCAGCCCAGGTGAAACTGCAGAGGGCAGGAAACCAGTGCATCAAGGAAGAGCCTGGGGCTCAGGTGACAGACCTCCGCGGTCATGCCCGGCATCAGTGTGCTTCCAGAGTTGGATGCTCCTGTGGGACACAGGACCAGGGAACAGGGCGGCTTCCAAGAGAGTTTGCTTCCCGTGAAAATCACAGCTTGTGAAACTTCCCCCAGCTGCGGGAGCTGTAGATTGTGTAATTTCGAAGAACCTAAAATAAGTTTCAGATCTCCTGCCAGCGTCCCTGTACTGGCATGACCTTGCCCTGAAACGCTTGGACCTCCTGTGAGAGGCAGCGGTCACTGGGAATTTCCTCTGGTTGCTGGGCAGGGGCTCCGTAAGCACTTTTCATTTCATCTGGACGGAACATACTCAGGATGGGGCCTCCCTATGATGCTGCCTTCATTGACTGAATTGCTGTCGCCCCAATGTCCATGAGCAGGTGTGACTTGGTGCCCGATCTGGAAGCCCAAGGGTCTGGCTGGCTCCCCCGTGGCCTCATCTTCTGCCTCATGTGGGTTGGCTCTCCTGGTGGACTGGAATCTGCTGCCCTGGCTCAGTTGTCGAGGGATCTCCTGAGTTTGCTGGCACTGGTCCCTGTGTGTGAAAGGGGATGCTGCTTCCTGTCCCAGCACCCAGTGGGCAGGGCCCTGAAATGGCCCAACTCCCCGCTGTCCCCTCCTTGGTGTGCCTTGTCACGCGGGTCTTAATTCAGCCTCTGCCACACGGCTCACCCTTGGGCTCTGAGAGGCCGGAGTTTCCCTGGAGGTGCAGAGTCAAGGTTGCCTGACAAAGCTAGGCCCATGTGAGAAGTTTCCCACTGGAAGTCAGAGCTGCCCGTCTGCCCCAGTGTCCAGGACTCCGGTGCCCGGCACCTGGTGCCCAGTGGATGTCAGGTTTCTTGAGACTAAGAATCTTTCACTGTAGGAAGGGTCTGTCTATAACTAAAACACGAGAAGACTCTTTCCCTGTCTTCTTCTTGTTGAGCTGTTTCAGTTCCTTAACACCCATGTCCTTGCAGACCTGGAGTGGAAGATCATTTACGTCGGCTCAGCCGAGAGCGAGGAGTTTGACCAGATCCTAGACTCGGTGCTGGTCGGCCCTGTCCCAGCAGGGAGACACATGTTCATCTTTCAGGTAAGAAAGATGAAGCCTTAGGCCTTGACACCTAGAAACATCCTCTTCCACCCAAAAGCACACAGTGTGGTTCACCGGTCAAAAGTTCAGGTTCAAGGGCTGGCCCAGTGGCGTGGTTAAGTTGGTGTGCTCCATTTCAGTGGCCCGGGGTTTGCAGGTTCAGATCCTAGGCGTGGACCTGGCACTGCTCATCAAGCCACGCTGTGGCAGCATCTCACATAAAAGAGAGGAAGATTGGCAACAGATGTTAGCTCAGGGCCAACTTCCTGGCAAAAAAACAAATTCAGGCTGAAATCCTGGCTCTTCTCTCGAGAACTGCCTGACCTCTCCGAGGCACTTCACACCCTCCCTCTTCTCCACCTTGGTCAGAGCTCTTACCACGAGCCACTGATTCACAGCTGACTCTCGTTATTTGCAGTAGTTACATTCTGGGCAGTCCCTGCGAACACTGTGTTAGGGAATTTTTGAATGCTGAACCATCGCCCCTAGAGGAAATCCAGGGTTAGGGTTCTTGCAAGTCACATTTTTGTCGGCCAATCAATACAAAGCCTTGTTTTATGTCTGTTTTTGTTAAAGACACCTTATTTAGTGGTAGTATTGATCGCTGACAGTGAACTCTGAGCCAGCAGCACGTAGCTCGTGCCTGAACGAAGCTTCTCTAACACACGTATTTCTCCATGAGGAACAGCACAGCCTCCTTGTGCTTAGGGACACTAGACAGTGCTCAGCACCATGCTGGGGGCATTTTAAAGGGCAAAATCACCAACAAAAAGCACAAAAATGCAACAAACACCTAAATAGGCCATGAAGAGAACACAATTCATTTAGAGTAAGAGCTGAAACAAGAGGAAGAGCATTGCCTCGTGGGGCCTCAGCTGGGGACGTGCACATCCAGCCACTCAGATCCCCCATTCTGCGTGTCGAGTGACGGTAAGAGCGCCCCAAGTACTGATTTGGGGTTGCAGATACACTTTAATGAGTAGGCGGGTTCACCAATCCCAAGCCCCAGATACGAGGCTCTGCCGTGGTTGCCGGTAGACCCCCCCGGCACCAGGGGCATCAGAAGCGCCGACTTAGCGTGACCCTTGCTCACACTTAAGTTTGAAAGCCTTGGCTCAGACCCACTCCCTACTTCACCCCTGCTGCTCCCGCCCCAATCAAGGCAACCTCGCCCTGTCGCACCTCCTCCCCCGTCTGTCCACAGTCACCCCCTCCAGCCCGCCCACCTCCAGGGCCGCTCCCAGGCGCGGCCGGCTGAAGCGTACTAAGTTTGGAACACGGAGCCCCGGGTCTTCAATTTGTGTTGGTCTCAGTTCGCACCAGTTGTGCAGCCAGTCCCCTCCATGCGTCACACCTTGAATCTGGCCACCTCTCTTTCCCCACCGCCTGGTCCGGGCCGCTGTCCTCTCTCCAGAATGACTGTGGCAGCCTCCTCCTGCCCCCCGGCTCCATGGAGCCTTCCTCCCGCACAGCACCACGCGCTGCCACAGGCTTTGCAGAGCGCGGGAGAGCTGCAGCACTGCCCTCCTGCTAAACATTCTCGCAGCTTCTCTCCCAGCCCTTAACTGCCCAACAGGCCCTGGGTGGCCTGCTGCCCCCCTGTCCAGCCTCAGCCTATGCCACCCTCCCCCCTGCTTGCTACCCTCCTCCTCAGTGCCATTTACTTCTCCTTTGTGGCACCTGTCACATTCAGCACTTGACAGGTGTTTGCAGGACTGATTGTCTTCCCCACTTGATTGAAAGTTCCCGAGGGCAGGTACCGTACTTTTGGCTCAGGAGATACTGTTACTTGAGAATCATTGTTGCTGATGGAGTGTGACTGTGGTGACCCATGCTGAGGCCCAGGTTGTTTCCTCCAGGCTGACGCCCCCAACCCGTCCCTCATCCCCGAGACCGACGCCGTGGGGGTGACCGTGGTGCTCATCACCTGCACGTACCATGGGCAGGAGTTCATCCGTGTGGGCTACTATGTCAACAACGAGTACCTCACCCCCGAGCTGCGGGAGCACCCGCCCCTGAAGCCAGACTTCTCTCAGGTGGGCTTGGCTCTGCACTCCTGCTCCAGAGCGCCAGCTCTGCACAGCAGGGAGTTGAGTCGTTGGAGTTGGGAGCCAAGGTCACTTCTTAAGGTTTTCAAGTAGTGCTCAGATCTCGCAGCACCAGGCCAGAACAGGAGAGAGAAAGGCCTTTGTTTCTCAGAAGCATGCCTTGCTGAATCCAGATTAGATAGATCCTGGCCCTCAACCCTGGCACGCGGGCATTCCCTGGACTTCCGTCCGTAGCTGTGGTGGTGACGGGATAAGCAGGGTCTGCTTGTCCTGGGGTGGGGCAGGGGTTTGGGGGTGCCCTGGCTCTGTGGGAATAATGAGAGGGCACGCTGATAAGGGTTGACGTTCCTCTTCCTGCCCCAGCTCCAGCGGAACATCTTGGCCTCAAACCCCCGGGTGACCCGCTTCCACATCAACTGGGACAACACCACGGACAGGCTGGAGGCCGTGGAGAACCAGGCCCCTGCCCTGGGCTGCGGCGCCCCCCTCAGCTGCACTCCTGTCAAGGGCTTGGGGCTCCCTGGCTGCATCCCTGGCCTCCTCCCCGAGAACTCCATGGACTGCATCTAACTGGGGACCCAGGCCCAGCCTCGGCCCAACTGGCACCGCGGCCCGTCTCCTGGCTCACTGGGAGGGGGTGGCCGGGCCTCCCGGAGAGTCCCATGTGGAGGACTTAGGGCCGTCGGCTACATCCAGGCTGGTCAGACTTGGCTCCGAGGAGGGAACAGGCCTCACGTCGCCCAGCCCAGCCGGATCGTCTCGCCTCTCCTGCCAGGCCTGTGAGAAGCGGGGGCTGCATTTCTTCATTCCTTCTGACTCGTGTCCTTTCTGTCTTCCACACCCACCGTCAGTTCCACCTGCAGCTCATTGTGCCACCATGCTCCCGTGAGTACCATTGACCTGGAGCTCTTCCCACAGACCTCCCTGGCCTGCTTTGAGGCTTTCTTGGTCAATGCCTGGCAAAGCTCTGGCCTTCTTGGGCCAAAGGCTCTGTCTTTCCTTTCCCTTCCCAAACATCTGAGCAGAATCCACCCAGCTTTCTGGAGTCTGGGACAAGGAATCTTGGTTTGAAGGTGGACTTGGACACGATTTCCAGCATTCTCTCAATGATTTTTAGGTCTTTTCAATCCAACAGCCCCTGGAAAACTCTGTTCCCAAAAGTGTGATCAGCAGGATGCTGAGGAATGATGGCTGACTTTCTCAGTGACAGGTACCCTCCAGTTGTGTCCTAGCTGGACCTGCCTTTCCCTGGCGGCTGCTGCTGTGGGGAGATGGCATGTTGGAGGGACCTTCTGTGCTCGCTCTGTCCCAGTGTTGGCCTCAGGCCCCTCTGGCTGCCTTGGTCTGCCGTCTGCTAAGCTCTCAGAGTGATTGCGGACAAGGGAAGCCCCAGGGACCCTAAAGCCCCCTCCTGCCACCATGCTCTCCGCCGCGCCCCACCCCCTTGCTGCTACATGGATGCTGTTGTGGTTGCAGTTTGTATATTAAAGGGTTTTTATATTAAATATGTTTGGTTGGTCTAAAAATAAAAAGCACTTGATGTAGACTACTTGTTTCCGCCTCTGGCGCAGGTGGGCTGAGACGGCTTCATCCATCTCTCCTGGTGACGTGGAGGCCTCCTGCCTCGTCCCCTTGCTCAGCTTCTGACTCTAGTCTTAACTGGTTGGATAGTTGTATTCTGGACTAAGGTTTGGGGAAGAGTTTTTCTTTTTCAAAACTTAAGCAACCCAGCTGTTCTGTAGATAGAGCATAAGCCGTGATTTTTCAGACTTTGACCTTGACCCACAGGAGAGAATTAACCTGTGTGCTCCAGGGACACACACGGAGCAACTCTTTTATTACATTTTACTTCACCTTACTTGGTAGCCTCACAGCCCAAAGGGGCGTGGCTTGGCTGGTGAACCTTTCCCCGTGATTCATGGAGGAGCCCCGACTCTCCCCTCCCTGACACTGTGGTGGACCTACGAAGGTGGGTGCAGACAGCTGCTGGTAGGGGCAGGTTGTAAGCCCATAGGCTGGTAGGCCTGAGCCCCGCTAGCCCCTCCGAGTCTAGGAGAGCTGCTCGTCCAGCCCCCTGCCCCTCTGGGCACCTCCCAGGCGGGCCCTCCTCTGCTTCTGTGGTTCTCAACTGGGGACAGTTTGGCCTGCACGGCACAGTGAACAACGTCTGGAGATGGTTTTGGTTTTCACAACTAGTGGAGGAGAGGAAGGTTCTGCTGGCGTCCAGTGGGTAGAGACCGGATGCTGCTACACACCCTACAGTGCACAAGACAGCCCCCCAGCAAAGGCTGACCCGCCGCAAATGTCAGCAGTGCGGCGGTGGGTGGGGAACTCCGCGCGTCCTCGCGCTGTGGGTGTACGGCACCCCGAAGGAAGGGGCATTTGCTACCTCGCTGCTTGGGGGCGGCAGCTCCCTTCGCATTGCCCGGACGGAAGGAATCCTCAGCCTGGCGGAGCCCCACGTTCCTCCTCCGTAAAACAGGAGCGACGATCCTAGTACCCAGGGGATCGGAACGTGGTGCGAAGCATCCGGGCGCGCCAGCTCTTAGGCTGGCGGGCGCCCAGCAGAGGGCGGGACTCCGAGCGCCCCCTCCCCAGTGCCCCTCGCTCCCGGGCCCAGCATCCCCCTGAAGCTCGGGCTGTGGCTGAGCGGAGACCCAGGAGCTGCCCCCCACCCCCGCCTGGACCCAGGCCTGCCGCCGCACTCCTGCGCCAGGCGTCGTGCATGACAACGGCCAGCGGCCCAGCGACCTCTGACCCGCGCGCCGGCCGCGCCCCTCCCCCGCTGGCAGGTGGACAGCGGCTGCGCCGGGGGGAGCACAGCGCCAACCTCGGCTGGCCGGCGGCCGCTGCCGCACTGAGCGGGGGCGGGGGACTGCGGCGCACACGGGGCGGGCGCCCGCCGGAACCGCCTCCTGGGCCTCAGAGCGCCGCGCGGCCGCCAGCCAGCCTCGGCCGCCCCGCCCGCCCGCGGCCGGGCCAGCAGGCTGCGCCTCCGCCCCGCCCTCTCACCCCGGGATTGACACCGAACGTTCTGCGGGGGGCGGGCCGGGCGGCGCGCCTCCGCCAATGGGCGGCCTCGCTGGGCGGGTCCTGGGCCCCTTCGGGAGCCTCGACCAATCAGGCGCGCCCGCCCGCCCAGCCGAGGCCTAGCCAGCGCGCGAGTGGCCGGGCGGCCGCGGCGCGCGTCACGGGGCCAAGACCCTATGGCGGCGCGGGAGGGTCCCGGAGGGCCAATGGGCGGCGGCGCGGCGCCGTCAGTCAGGGCGGCCTGGACCAATGAGCGGGGGGCTGCGGGGGCGTCACGGACAGCAGCAGCGGACTTGGGCTGAGGTTCCCGGGCGGGCGGGCGCGGAGAGACGCGGGAAGCAGGGGCTGGGCGGGGGTCGCGGCGCCGCAGCCAGCGCAGCCAACCCGAGCGGCCGCCGCCGCCGCCGCCGCCCAGCGCGCTCCGGGGCCGCCGGCCGCCGCCAGCACCCGCCGCGCCGCAGCTCCGGGACCGGCCCCGGCCGCCGCCGCCGCGATGGGCAACGCCGCCGCCGCCAAGAAGGGCAGCGAGCAGGAGAGCGGTGAGTGCCCGGGCCGTGACCCGGATCCCGGCCCCGCGCCGCCAGCCCCCGCCCTGTCCATCACCGCCTGGCCCCTCCCCCCCGCGCGCCCCCCTGTTTCTCTCCGCTTACCGCTCAGCGCCCCTTCCCCCTGCCTGTCCAAGGTTGGGGCCCAGGGCCCCCAGAAGACTCCTGTAGGGGCCCCTTCGCCAAAGGCCGCCCCCCACTGCAGAGATTGTGCCCCCCCACCCAGCTGTCACTGCCGACCATGGCACGTATGACCGCTGGGGCCCCACTTGGGGCCCTGTCACCACCCCACTCCCTCCTTTCCTGGCCCCTCTCCCCAGATTCTAATTCCCCCTCTTCCTCACTCACCTCTTCCGCAGATGGGACCCACTGCCAGACCCCGACGCAGGCTTCTGCCAGTCTAGGAGTCCTGTGGGGTCTGCCTCCACCCCACGGGGACCTTGGCCACTTGGTGACCACACCCCTGCCCCCTCCAGCCCCCGCTATCTTTCTCCTGCCCTTCCCCTCTTCACCTTCCCACAGCCCCCTTCTAAACCCCCTCTGGCCCCTTGAGCATTTCCCAGAGCCACCTCCAGCATTGTTTTTCCCTTCTCTGTCACTTGGCATGGGGGACAGGATCTTTCTGGGTCCCTCTGCCCCTCTCTCAGCCTTTCACTCTCTGTCACTCTGCTTCTTTGCTTGTGTTCCCTCCTCCAAGCGAGCGTCTGTCCCTGACTGGGGTAGCAGACTGTTTATGAACCTAGAGTACTGCTTCAGTGCTTCCAGAGCTGAGTTTGAGCCGATCTTGCTGGGATTCATTGCGTCCTCTGCCTGGTTGGGGTGGGGGGGCGACAGCAGAGCCCCCGCCCATCTCCTGCTGTGCACTGAGCTCTGGGCGCTTTGGAGGCCCCTCAATACATGGTGGTTTCACAACTGAGGCTCCGTCATGCACCCAGTCCCCTGGGCTTCTTCACCCGCTCCTGACTCAGGATGGAAAGTGGGAGATGAAGAGTGTGTTTTGCAACACTCATTCAGCTTGAGCCAGGATGGTGAGACAGGGGACTTGGGGGATGGCAGTCGGGGAGAGTAGCGGGTGACATCTAATGAGTTGCTTTGCCAGGCAACAAATAGATTCTGATCATTCCCAGGAATCAGTCAGAGAGAGGCCTGTTTTCCCCTCAGCCCCCAAATTATGTTGGCCTTTTCCAGTCCTCTGGAGAAAGATTCTGTATCTGGAAATGCCTTCAGAAATGGCCTTGAGCCCCTTCCTCAGTCCTCCAGCTCCTAAATTGTCATCACTCCAGGCCTAAAGCCAGACCTGGGCTAGGATCCCCTTCCTGTTACTTAGAAATAGTTGGAGCTGAAGAGGAAGCCACGTTCACATACGCTCTTCCCCATGACTGGTCACAGACCCCAGCATCTGAGTGTCCTGAGTGCTCGCTCCCAGAAGGCCCTGGGCGCAGAAGCCAGGGAACTTTATTCCCACCTGATTGAAATGGCAGAACTCAGAGTCGCCAAGCAGCCATGGGGAGGACTGACATGTCACCGATGGGCGGGGGACGGGGAGGCCAGTGCCTGTAGCTGAGCGCTTGATGACAGATGAGCAGGTGGGTAGTGACCAAAAAAGGTCTGAGCATGAGCTTGGAGGGGACTGGGCAGGGTGGCGGAAGGCCGGGCCCCCAGCAGGTGAGGCCACTGGGAGGTGGAAGGTAGAGACAGGCAGCTGGATATTGCAGTGGCTCAGCTGAAAGTTGGGGAGATGACATAGTCCTGGAAAACTTTCAAGGCGTATCAAACACATGCGGTGGGGGTTGGAGAGAAACACAGGGAAAAGGATCCCCAAGAAAAAGATCAGAGGCTCTGGAAGGAACCGCTGTTTGCTCAGAGTGCAGGCCAGAGCCACTCTTTATGGGACATCTAGGATGTGCCAGGCTGAATGGTCTCCATACCTCTGTCTGCTCAAATGATTTTCATAACGGGCTGTTACCTGAATTTTCCAAACGAACTCTCTTAGTGTGACATCCATGATGTCACAGAGGCAGGATTCACATCCAGATCTGCCTATCAGCCAACTTCCTGGACCCCAGAATTTCCCAACCCAGACATTCTCAAGCCACCTCCCCGATTTTTACTCTGCTCACTTATATTTTAATTTAAAATAAAAACTTTGACTCACTTTGTTCAGATGTAAACTTTGTTCTAAGCAGTAATACAAATGAAATCCTGAGCTTGCTGTGCCGGCTATATTCTGCCTGATACACGTTAAAATACAATGTAACTAGAAAAATGAAACATACCTAAAATCGTTTCATGCCCTGCCAACGGGACTCACATCACCTTTGGAAAATGCCCTAAGCTAGTCTTCCTTCCAGAGTCTTTCTTGCAGGGGCTCTCAGAGAAGGAAATAGGATGAGGAAGGAAGCCCCTCTTTACTTCAAAGCTCTGATTCTGTAAGGATGGAGTTACAAAATTTGCCCTCTTGTAAGTGGGGTGGGGCGTGAGGCGGGGGCAGTAGCCAGGCCAGCCTGCAGGGGGCACCTGAATTTCATCTGCCAGAGGCCAGCCCGACTGGGGTAAGGAAAATGCCTTAGGCATTTTAGTTAGTTAGGCATCCTGCAGCCCCCTGTGCTGCCGTCTCTGTGCCAGGGCGGGACAGCCCCTGCCTCCTTTGGAGAGGGTGGGGATCTAGAACAAGCCCTGGGGTGGCGTGGGGGGAAATCTGTACCCAGAGATGCCCAAGCTATTGGCAGGGGCCGGGGTAAGGATACTGAGAGGGGAGGGGGAAAAAGACCCAACCCCAGGCTCTCAGCAAGCTGGAGGCATTGAGAGAGGGCAGTGGCCCCAAGAGGCCCCGGGGACGGCCAAAGGCACCCCTGGGAGCTGGCCCCCGGGAGAAGGGGCAGGGCTGGTGAGAGGGAGCCCCCCGGAACCCCCCGCAGGCCACAGGGACAAGCGGATCCCAGCTCTGAGAGAGAAGTGCCCCCAAGAGGTCTCTGGATGGGAAGAATTGTCGCCCGCTGACATCCTGCAGAAGTTTCGGGGGGCAAACGGCAACCGCAGTGGCAGTTGTACGGGCAGTTGCCCGAGAGGGTCCTGCCGAGCCGGCTTTTCTCTTCGCGCAGTCAGGCCTACGGAAGCTCGAGGGGCCTATCTGGCCCTCCCCTGCAGCCACTGGCCCCCAGTGTGCGTTTCTCTTCCTGCCACCACCCCGTCATCTCCCTGGCTCCCCCTGTAGGCAGGGCTCTGGGGGTGGGCAGCCGAGCTGGTGCGGCAGGTCTCATGAGCCTTCCCAGCCACCGTAGTCCGGGAGCCTCGAGAAGACGACTGAGTGATGGCTTCCAACCCCAACGATGGTGAGGCTGAGGCCTGTTGCTATAGCAACTTCCCAGGCACTCTCTCCCCCTCGAGTCAGGGAGGGGCTGCAGTAGGGTTTGGGGAGCAGGTGGAGAAGAACCCGTGGACCCGTGGCTGACCCTGAACACCCCTGCCTTACTAACAGCCCTGGGCTGGGGGCCTGGGGAGGAGCGGGGGCCCGGGGGGCGATGGGCGGCCTAGTTCAGACCAGGGGGGATGGTCCACTCAGAGTGGGGCGGTCGGGTGGTCCAGCCCAGTGCTGCGGTTCAGCTCGCAGTGGGGGTTGGGCTATCTCAGTGCTGGAGTCCACGTGACGCTGGACGATGGTCCACTGCAGAATGGTGGTCCATCAGACTGGGGAGTGGTCCAGCTCAGCGACGGAGTCCATGCCATGCTGGACGCTGGTCCAGTACAGAATTGGGGTCCATCAGACTGGGGAGTGGTCCAGCTCAGCGACGGAGTCCATGCCATGCTGGACGCTGGTCCAGTACAGAATTGGGGTCCATCAGACTGGGGAGTGGTCCAGCTCAGCGACGGAGTCCATGCCATGCTGGACGCTGGTCCAGTACAGAATTGGGGTCCATCAGACTGGGGAGTGGTCCAGCTCAGCGACGGAGTCCATGCCATGCTGGACGCTGGTCCAGTACAGAATTGGGGTCCATCAGACTGGGGAGTAGTCCAGCTCAGCGATGGAGTCCAGCTCAGACTGGGGGATGGTCGAGCCCAGAGCAGGGGATCCAAGCTAGACTGGAGGGATGAACCAGCCTGAAGTAAGGGTCCCAGCCCACGCTCGGCACCCCTGCCCCAGAATTCCCAGGACGACCAGATTTTGGAGAGCAGAGGGTCCTGACATTGTTGTCTGGGGGGGTCTGACGCTGGGTTCCTGCCTCCTACTGCAGCTTGGGCTTTTCGAGGGGTTTTCTGGGATTCTCTCTGTGAGTCCAAATGGAAGCCGGACCAAAGCGGAGGCTGGCACCCCCGCTGTGGGAGACATAGGCAGGGCGGCAGGCTCCACAAGCCAACAACTGGCTGGATGTCCCTTCTTTGCCACTTCCTGTTGTCAGCAGGGGCCACAGGTGCCAGGCACCCTGGGAGAAGCTGCCACTGATCCTCCACTTCTTTGGGGATCTGGAAAGAAGGAGGAAGATGGTCAAAGCTGCCTCCCCCTCCCCCACCCCTGGGTTTAGCCTCTTGTTTCCGGTTTGGACTTTCATGGTGAGAGCAGAGCCAAGCGCAGGGCAAGGTTGACAGAGGCCAAGGACATCCCGGGATGCCGTTCCCCTCTCCGCCCCTGCACAGGAGCAAGACAAAGCCAGATGTACCCGTTTCTCTCTTGGGGTAGCAGGATTGGGGGGTCCAGGTTCAGAGAGGCCTCGGGGGAGGAGGTGGGGTGGCTCTCGCCCCCCCTGGCCTTTCCCTTCAGCTGCTCTTTGAGCTAATTAACGGAGCTCTGGGCCTCTTTAGCCCCCGGGGAGCCCCTGGCTGCTGCCTGGGCCTGAGCCTTAACCCCTTCCCCGCTGCCCAGGGGGCGCTGCCCTGGGTACGTCAGGGGCCATCCTCCAAGTCATGCGGCCCCACTGAGGAGGGCAGGGCCTGGCAGCCCCGGAGCAGTGAAGTGCCTGGAACGGGAAGTCAGCTTTAGCACCCCGCCTCCAGGGCAGGCAGGCCAGCTGAGAGGGACACCCTCTGAGAATCTTCCCACCACCTCCTGCCAAGGAGGGCCTCTGCAAACCTTGGCCAGCCCGGAGCAGGTACCTTTAAAGGCTTCCCTGGCAACCAGCTGCTCCTCCCTGTCCCCCGAGGCCCTCCCAGGAAGCCAGCTCAGAGGCTCTGCGTAGTCTTGGTACCCCTGTAAAAGCAAGGTTCCTGGGAGAGCCCAGGGCGGCCTGGGATGGATCCAGGGTCAGGCAGTGATTGGGGTGGGGACTCAGAGACCACCTTCCAGCTGTGGCTGCAGCTGCTCCTCTGGGCCCACCTGACTGTCCGTTTCCTGAGCTACCTGCGCCACGCCTTCTGGGCACCTAAGCCACAGCCAGCACTCTGAGCCTCCCTGGCCAGGGGCAGATGGGCCCAGATCACCCCATCCCACTCCACCCCCCACTGCACCCTCTGCCAGAAGAGGCAGGAAGCAGAGGTGAGTATGGAGGCTCTTGGCTGGGGTTCCCCCATCATTATCCCTCTTTGTCTTCTCGTTCCTCCTGGCGCTACCCTCCCCATGCCCCATCCCCAAATCTGGCAAGCTGATGGCACCAGAGGGGACATAGCCTGGGCCCTTCTACACTTTGAGAGGCCAGAGAAGGACTGTGCTAGGATCAGGGTGCTGTGGAGCCTTTCAGTGGGGTACCCAGAGGTGCAGGCCCCCCGAGTCTGGGAGAAGCAGGACATGGCAGTTCTCAGGGACCACTGAGAGCAAAAGGGGAGGCAGGCCCAGACCTTCTGGATTCCTCTGAGCTTGCTCCTCTCTGCCTTGAGCGAGGGAAGGTAGATCCCGTGGGATACCCTCCCCCGCCTTCATCCAGAATTCAGTGTGGACGTTCAGAGGTTCCCAAGGAAGGTGTTGTGTGTCAGGAAAGATTCTGCTGGTGAAAGCTTTGGATGTGGTGCAGCCCCTGGGCCCAGAGAGGTCTCAGACAGTGGGTGGCCCAGCTAGGCGCCAGCCTAGCACTCCTGGCCTTTCCTTGACTGCCCCTTCTCTGCCCGGTCACTCTTTGTGGGGCTTTCCTGCCCAGCGGTCTCTCCTCTGTCTGCCAGTCTTGTACCCTACAGAAGGCTCCTCTCTCCGAATGCTGAGGGAGAGCCTGGGGGACCAGTGGAGGGGTACCCATGAGGCCGTGTGGGATTCCCGGCACTGAGTACGGATGGGACAGGCAGATGACAGGCAACACCAAAGTACCATTGTGCAGAACCCCTCAGGGTAGCAACATCGCAGGGACATCAGGGGCTTGAGGACAGCTCTGTTTGTGGGCCACCCTGGTCACTGCGACCAGTCAGGAGCGAAGCAGTTAATCTCGTGGGCACTGGGGTCCAGCAGGCCACCTTGGGCCTGGTCAGTCTTCTCATCTGGACAGTGAGAGTGACAGCTGCCCCACCCATGAGGGGAGAGAGGAAGTCGAGATCTAGCACTCGGCACAGGGAGAGTCCCTGAACGGCAGGGGCCTGGCCTGGGGGCTGGTTATGGGCACAGCCGTCATGGAAGAACCCATCAGCCTTGAAGACCTGAGCGCACAGTGCACCCCTGTCTCTTAGCCCCCTCAATTTAGGAAAATACTTAAAAGCAAAATGAAAGGGTGGCGTTCCCATGGCCCTAACCCAGGGCCGCCCACTGTCCAGTCCCCTTCGCCAAGGTTAGCTCACTTGGTCCTCACCAGCACCTGGCCAGGTCGTCCCTGTCCTTTGCCCCGTTTTATAGATGAGGAAGACAGAGGCCCGCAGAGGCAAGATGAGACATGGTCGAACACTCAGGGCCCCAGCCAGGATCTGAACTCAGTCACGGCCCAGAGTGCTGGCCCTTGACTGCCCTGCCGCCTGCCCCTTGGCGCTGGCAGGAATGCCTGTTTTCCAGCCTCAGTTTCCTAGGGAAAAGGGATAAAAGGAAAGTTGGCGAGTGAAGCAAATGAGATAGAGGAGACAGAGCAGTGGGCCCCAGGGCTGCGGGCAGTCTTCAATGTTAGTGGGATGGGGATGCTCGCCTTGGGGTGCTGAGGGGGCCGTGGGGGGCGGGCATCGGGCGAGGCTGTCTTTGAACCAGCTCTAGAGTGAGGGCCCCTCCATTGGCAAAGGCGGGAACACAGCCAGCTAGGGGCCAAGGCAACAGCTGAGCCCCCCAAGGGCGCCTGCTACCCGAGCTCCAGAGGCCTCCCCCAGCCGGCCTCCCCCGAGAAAGGGCCGGAGGAGCAGCCAAATCCCGGGGCTATAAATACCTCAGCCGGCGGCGGCCCTGGCCCTGGAATGTCGGTCGGAACTGGGACAGGGGGGCGGGCTGGCTTGGGCGCCGCTCTCTGTCCCCCTGAGAGTGACCTCCAGGTCACCCTGTACCCCGTTTTGGATGGAGTTGCGGCTGGACCCCACCCCTCAGTAGTGAAGGGGGCCCAGGCTCCAGCCCAGAACAGGGCCCCCCAAGCTGCCCTCCGCTCAACCAGTGCCCCTGCAGGCACTGGGAGGTCAGTCCAGGTGAGACAGCGGCACCCCGCTTTCCACAGGTGGGCCTCTCCGCAGGATAGCCTGGGCCTGCCCTGAGGAGCTGGTTCTCCATCTAACTCTCCTCTCTTCCTTTCAGTGAAAGAGTTCTTAGCTAAAGCCAAAGAAGATTTTCTTAAAAAATGGGAAAATCCTGCTCAGGTAAGCCCCGCAGGTGCAGAGCCCTGGGAGGGGTGAGCTAATGGCCCCCCGTCCCCCAACTGCAGCCCTGTGACACGGCTAGGATTGTAGGGCCCTGTGGAAGGCTCCAGACCTGCCCCGTTTCCTCCCAAGACACCCATGGGGTCTCCTAGGCAGAGGCACCTGATTGCCCACTGCCAGGCTCCCACACCCCACTACCCCTTCCAGCCGGAGGCCCCTGCCCCCCACGCAGCTGCCAGGGCTCCTGGGCCCCTGGCCAGGCCGGATCTGGCCCCTGCCACCTGGCTGGAGGAATGCAACCTCGCCATCTTGTTTTTCCGCCCCCCCTCCTCCGCCATCCTTAGCCCCTCACCCCCCCTCCCCAGGGCCCCCTCTGCTGGTGGCCAATGGGACACCCCAGAGCTCAGCTGAGCAGGCTGGAGGGGCGGGTCCGTGAGTCTCTGCGCCCTCGGCCCACAGAATACAGCCCATTTGGATCAGTTTGAACGAATCAAGACCCTTGGCACGGGCTCCTTCGGGCGGGTGATGCTCGTGAAGCACAAGGAGACGGGGAACCACTTCGCCATGAAGATCCTCGACAAACAGAAGGTGAGCCCAGCCCAGCCACCCAGCCGGCCCCCAGGCCTTTGCCCGCGCTCTTCCCGCCGCCGGAGCACTCTCTCCACCATCCACTCACCAGCTCTTTCCTGAGCCCCTGTGACATGCCAGACGCAAGGGCCAGAAGGGCACCGTGCTGCCTTCACGCAGCTTCCCCTCCAGGTGGCCACCGTGCAGACCCAAGCCCCAGGACGCATGATCAGTACCTGCCTGTGGCGAGGCAGCCGGGAGCCCTCCTGGGGAGGTGGCGTTTACACACACCTTCCTTCTGCGAACCTGTCTGAGGTCCTACTGCGTGCCAGGCACTGCTCTAGCGCAGCTGTCCAGCAGAAATGTCACGCAAGCCACGCACGGTTTTAGATTTTCTAGACGCTCCATTAGGAAAGTAAAAATAAACAGGTGGAATTCATTTGAACAATATACTGTAATTAAGCCATTATATCTACAATGTTATTGTTTCAATGTATGTAACCAGTGTAAAAATGATGTTAATGAGACGTTCTATGTTCTTTTCCCTGTCCCAAGTCTTCGAAATCCAGCGTCTTTTATGCTTACCCTACATCTCATTTGGATGTTAAATTTTCAGTGAAAAGACAAAAAACAGTAGAGAAGTTGAAAAAGCATGCAGCCCAAGTTGTTCCAAACAGGCTTAAAAGTGGCCCAGTAACCGCATCAAGTATGAGTTTTTAAATTTTCACTTTAGATACTTAAAATTGTAAATTCGGCTCCCAGTCGCTCCACCCTGTTCCCAGCGCTCGGCAGTCGCCATGGCGAGCGTGACCGCTGCTGGACAGCGTGGGAGCCAGCCTGAGGGGTGTGGCTGGGAGCCGACCGAGGGCCCGGGCAGCGGCCTCATGTGGGCTCACTGCATGTGACCTTGGGCGAGTCACTTCCCCTCTCTGCGTCTGGGCTTCCAAACTGGTGTGCTCACAGTGGAGACCCCACAGTGCCCCTGTCACCAGGTGCTAGGCCCCTGCAGGGACCACTGAGGGCTGAGGAGGACTAAGCCCGGGGCTCAGGTAGGGGGGGGCTGCTCCAGAAGCAGGGAAGGGATATCCCACCCGCCACCCTTGGGCCTGCTCCCACTTGTCTGATCGGTCTCAGCTCGGCCGCCCCTTCCTACAGGAAGCCTGCTCTGACTACCCCTTCCCTCAGACCTCCCAGGTGCCTAATCTGGGCATCCTCGGGCCCCGAGCTTCCTCACCTGGCTCTCACCCCTCTGGGCGGACTCCTGTGTTCTTGTCCTGAACTGTGGGCCGTGGGGCACAGGCAGCCTCTGCCTTAGCACGTCCTCAGCACCCAGCCCTCAGGGCTCCGCAGGCCGTAGGCCCTGGACGGAAGCAACCCAGCCCCGCCTTGGAGGAGATGAGGACCCACTCACATGCCGTCTTCCCCGCCCCCCCCAACAGGTGGTGAAGCTGAAACAGATCGAGCACACCCTGAACGAAAAGCGCATCTTGCAAGCCGTCAACTTCCCGTTCCTCGTCAAACTCGAGTTCTCCTTCAAGGTGGGGACCCAGCGGCGGGGGGCCAGGGCCCCTGCTGGGCAGTGCAGCCTCTGGGTTCCCGGAGCCGAGGACAGCCAGCGGGCCCACTGACGGGAGGCCCCCGGGGGGATGTGGGGCAGGAGTCAGCTGGGGCTCTGGGGGACCAAGTTCAGCTCCTGAGCCAGCCTGTAGCTCCATAACCTTGGACAAGTCACCCGACCTGGACAGCATCCCTCGCAGGCAGCGCTCCCTCTACAGCAAGAGCCTGACACAGGGCCAGGGCCACAGCCTGCGTGCAAATCCCAGCTCGCGCTTCCTGGCCGTGTGACCCTGGCCAGGGACTTCACTGCCCTGAGCCTCAGTTTCCACATCTGTAAAATTGGGATCATAACAGCCCCCACCTGGTGGCGTTGCCATGACAGTTCCAAGTACACCGTGAGCACCCTGTGTGAGCTATTTTGGGTGCCATCCTAAGCCATCACCACGAGAACCCGGAAGGGCCACTGAGGGCCTGCGACATAAGAAGTCACAAGGGCCCTGCACTTGGTGGTTTAAGGCCTTGTGGCTGCTGTCTTGAAATTCATAATCATTTTCTTACTGAGGGGCCTCAAACTTATTTTGGTGGGGGGGGCCCCAAATTCTGTCGGCCATCCTGGTTCCCTTTTACAGATCACAAAACCGTGGCCCCAGCGGCCTTTCTTAAGACAGACACAGGCTGCCATGGAGTCCTCTCTCCAGCCCGGGCACGCTGGCCGGGTGCCTTGCACACCTCCAGCTGGCCCTCACGTTCACCCCCATAAGCAGGATGACAGCGTCCCTTCATCCTCAGGGGCATAAGGAAATGAGGCAGCAGCTCAGTGAGCCAAGAATGTTGTCACTTGATTTCTGAACACCTGGGGGCGAGGACCCCAGGCCTTTGACGGGGCCCAGGGCGTGGGGAGCGGGCCCCTGATCAGCAGCTGCTTCCCGCAGGACAACTCGAATCTGTACATGATCATGGAGTACGTGCCTGGCGGGGAGATGTTCTCACACCTGCGGCGGATCGGAAGGTTCAGGTGAGCCAGCTGCCCACCACCCTGGGCCTGGGGCTGGCCACAGGCGGCAGCTCATAACCAAGCCGTCTGGGGACTCGGAATGGCCTCTCCAGGTCCCTCTGTCTTCTTGTTCCCTGTGAGCTGAGGAATCCAGGCTGTCTCAACCACCATGACCCAAAGCAGGCACGGGGACACAGGTTTCACCATGTAGGCTGGCAATTTTATGCAGTTTTTTAAGTTTACGTTATTGTTTTATTTTACTTTTTTATATAGATATGCACTTTCCATACAATGAAATGCACAGGTCTTCAATGTTCTGTTCCGTGAACTTTGACATCCGCATACACTTGTTGTAACACCACCCAAAACACCATACAGAGCATTTCTGCCACCCCAGAAGAGCCCCTCAGTCGCCCTTCTTGCACACCACCAGCCGACAAAGGCCACTGTCCTCTCCGGCTTCAAACACCAAACATGTCTGGTCTGGGTCTGGACTCGATACAAGCAGAGTCACTGGTCGCCTGCCGTGGCGCCCCCTCCCGCTTCTCACAGCAGTCTGGCGGTCCAGCCTCGCCAGCGAGCTAGCTCCCGGTTGTCCTGGAGGTGGTGTTGGGGCGAGTCCAGTGTGTATCAGCCACACTCTGATTCTGTCCCTCTGTTGACGGACGTCTGGGCTCTCCCCCTTTCTCTGCTGGCGCATTTGAGATGGCTGAGCTGTACGCTTTCCTCCAGAGGCCAACACGCTGGACCAGTGGGGGCGGGCAGGTCCCACTGGGCGCAGCCACCCTGCTCACCCGGCCCCTCCCGCTTGTCCCACCAGTGAGCCCCATGCCCGCTTCTATGCGGCCCAGATCGTGCTGACCTTCGAGTACCTGCACTCGCTCGACCTCATCTACCGGGACCTGAAGCCGGAGAACCTGCTCATCGACCAGCACGGCTACATCCAGGTGCCCGGGGTGTGCGGGCAGCCGGCCGCCCGGCCCGAGACCCCTCTGGCCCGGCCAACTGCCCCTTCTTGTGCCCACAGGTGACAGACTTCGGTTTCGCCAAGCGCGTGAAAGGCCGCACCTGGACCTTGTGTGGGACCCCCGAGTACCTGGCCCCGGAAATCATCCTGAGCAAAGTAGGCACTCCCCCCGACCCCGCCTGCCGCACTGAGGCCCGGGCCCCGTCCCCCCGCCTCCCCTCACCCCGCGCCCCCTCTCCCTGTAGGGCTACAACAAGGCTGTGGACTGGTGGGCCCTGGGGGTTCTCATCTACGAGATGGCCGCTGGCTACCCACCCTTCTTTGCCGACCAGCCCATCCAGATCTACGAGAAGATTGTCTCCGGGAAGGTGAGGCCCGGATGCAGGGGCACAGCCCCTGGACAGACCCTTCCCTGCCTGTCCTCCTACCGCAGAGCTCTGCTCCTTGTCAGAACAGTCTAGAAGTTCATTAAGTCAGGCCAGGCAGTGAAGCCGGGCGCACCGGCCATGCTCACTGAGGCCAACGCCTTGCACAACCTCGCTGCCTCATCCTGGACCCCCTGGCAGAAATCTCAAGAGCTTCCAGAGCCCAGGCCTCAGCCGAGCCCCCACCCTGCCCAGTGGGGTTCTGCTTGTCCCCAGCTGTCCCCCTGGCCTGAGTTCCACAAGTTTCCCGGCAGAAAAGCGAATGTGGCAGGTTCCCAGGTGCCACCCCGGAGCCCACCTGGAGTACTCAGGGTGCACAGCCCGCACTTCCTTCCCAAATGCAGACCTCACCGTGAGGGCGCGGGCTGGGTGGCAGCTCCCCAGAGGCCCCTGCAGTGGCACCCGGCACTCAGGGGCACAGAGGGGACCTGTGGGGTCCGAGGTCACCCTGCAGCATCACTAAAGGGACCAAGAGCAGCCAGAACTCCACTTCTGCTCCCCCACCACACTCCGAGGACCCACGTCCCTTCCCCGGGCCCAGGAAATGGTGGGAGAGCTCCTGGCTCCAAGCCCCAGCTCTGCCACCCATTGGCTTTGCAGCCTCGGGCAAGTGCATTCACCCCTCTGAGCCTCCTCTCACCCATCTGGGAATTGGGGAGCCACCTGCCTGCCTCTCAGGGAGGCGGAGAGAAATCACCAGCTGCAAAGTAGGGTCACTAAAGAGGGCAAGATGAGGTGTTTGCCACCAGGCAAAAGAGAAATTGTCAGGAAAATGGCCCAAGTGGAAAAAAAAAGAAAAAGCCCTAGAAGGTTCCAAAAGGGAAGAGGAGAAGATGAACGTAACTCTTTTCTTTGTAGCATTTTACAGTTCCCACACACCCCCAGCAGTGTTGTCTCCCTCCTGCAACGCTGGGATGTCTGCCTCATGCCACAGAGGCAGGCGCTGGCCCAGAGAGGTCGGGGACCGTGGCCAAGGCCACACAGCGTGTACAAGGCGGAGCAATGCTGGGCACTGGCTCTCGGGCTGTGAGCACAGTGACTGCTCGCGTGCAAGGCTGCAGGCTTGGATGTGTGGGGAAGCTTCTGGGAGTGTTGAACCAAGCCTTAAAAAACAGAAGAGCCTTAGCTGTGGGGAGAGAAAGGGAAAGATGATCCTTTCTCTCCTAAGCATTAACACTGCATCCCCATGCCCCAGCAGAGCCACCTTGGGAAGCGGTGGCTGAGAGTGCAAGTTCTGGGGCCGGCCCAGTGGCGCAGAGGTTAAGTTCGCTCACTCCTCTTTGGCAGCCCGGGGTTCGCGGGTTCAGATCCCAGGTGCAGACTTAGCACCCCTCATCAAGCCATACTGTGGCAGCATCCCACATAAAATAGAGGAAGATGGCACAGATGTTAGCTCAGCAACAATCTTCCTCACACACACAAAAAAGAATGAAAGTTCTGGAGTCCAACAGACAAAATGGAGCCACACTGTCCTGCTCCTCTGCGTGACCTTGGCAAGCCCTTTAACTCTTGCGAGCCTCAGTTTATTGTCTAAAAAGGAGACCATCATAGTACTTACCTTAGAGCGGCACTTCTCAAAGTGGTCCCTCTCCAGCATCAGCATGGCCGAGAACTGGCTAGAAATGCAGGTTCTCAGGCCCCGCCCCAGCCTCCTGAGTCATAAATGCCAGCAGGGCTTATGGGGTTCCAACGCACACTCCAGCTTGGGGTCCTCTGCCCAACAGGACTATTGGATGGCAAAGGCACTGTTCTGGGCTCCCCAAGCTCCAGACCAGTCCCCACCTGTGTTACCCACTCCAGGTGCGGTTCCCGTCCCACTTCAGCTCTGACCTGAAGGACCTGCTGCGGAACCTCCTGCAGGTGGACCTCACCAAGCGCTTCGGGAACCTCAAGAATGGGGTTAATGACATCAAGAACCACAAGTGGTTTGCCACGACTGACTGGATCGCCATCTACCAGAGGAAGGTGGGTCCCCCTCCCCTCCCCTGGTGTGCAGATGGTTTTGGGGGGAGGCCAAGAGCCAGGGAGGGCTGCCAATGGGGAGATGGAAAGGGAGGAAGAATTTGAAAATAGGGCTCTGGGTTGATCTAAATGAGGCAGCTTAGAGCAGTGGATGTCTAGAAATAGGACTGTGGGGTCATTGCCACTCTGTGACCTTGGGCAGGAGATACACCTCTTTGGAAAGTAATTTCCCCATTGGTGAGTTGGCTGTAAGATCCTTGGGTTGTTAAGGTGTGTCCATACCCTAATGCTGAACTCAGGGTTGGGTCATAGTAGGTTACCTCAGGAATGTTAGGCCATTCACATTTATTGTTGTAACAGTGATTACGTTGGCTGCTGAGGTCTGAGTGGTTCTTGACCCCTCTCCAGGTGGAAGCTCCCTTCATACCAAAGTTTAAAGGCCCTGGGGACACGAGTAACTTTGACGACTATGAGGAGGAAGAGATCCGAGTCTCCATCAATGAGAAGTGTGGCAAGGAGTTCTCTGAGTTTTAGGGGTGTGCCTGTGCCCCTGTGGGTTTTCTTTCTTTCTTTCTTTTTTTTGGTCAGAGGGTGGGAGGGTGGGAGGGTGGGTTGAACAGCCAGAGGGCCCCAGAGTTCCTTGCATCTAATTTCACCCCCACCCCACCCTCCAGAGTAGGGGGAGCAGGAAGCCCAGATATTCGGAGGGACAGAAACACCAGCTGCTCCCCCTCACCCCCTTTGCCCTCCTAACCCCCCACCGCTTCTGCCTTCCCCCTTCCCCCTGGCCCCCAGCCCAGCCCAGCCCACCTCTGCCTGTTTTAAACGAGTTTCTCAATTCCAGTGAGACCAGGTCTTGCTGGTGTATCCAGGGACAGGGTGTGGAAAGAGGGGCCCAAACTTAACTCCGGCCCACCCCCCAACCTCAGGCGCCACTTCCTAAGGGCGAGTGAGCGAAAGTCCAGCCTTCCCTCCGGAGCAGTCCCGCCTGGGAAGGGGAGAGGTTTTAGTGACATGTTCAGTGGGCTGCTTGCTAGAATTTTTTTTAAAAAACATTTACAATCTTAAGTTCCACCAGTGCCTCCCTCCCTCCTTCCTCTACCCCCATCCTTTTCATGCCCCAAATCCATTTTAACACGGCTGGGAGGCAACTGAGTTTGTAAAGGAAGGAGCTGGGGTTCCAACCTCTGCCCCACGCTGCTAGTCCCCGCTGCCCGTCTGCCCCCCGGGGACCCCCGCCCAGGTTGGAAGGGGCTCAGCCCCTGTAGGAAGCCCCTGCCCATTTCTGCCCCGACGGACCTCTCTTCACCCTTGGGCTTCAGTACCCAGACGAAGCAGCTGCCCCCTCCCTGCCAAAGAGGAGCGGTCTCCAAAGACAGAGGGGCCGCGGGGGGCCGCTCCTCCCAGTAGCACCCCCAAACTCCTTAATTTTATTCTCAGCTAGATTTTAATGCCCCGCCTCCTCTCAACTCAGGAGGGAAGGCAACCCCGCCCCAAAAGGAGGCAAAGCCCCCTCCCCCTCCTGGCCCGGGTTCAAGGCCAGGGTTGCCGGGGAGGGGCTGCCTGTTTCATTCACCCAGCAGCCTCCGCCCCCCATCCTGGGCGCTCCTCCTCTGCCTGGCTGTCAGCTGTCCATCCCCCCCGCCCCATTTGTGCTTTTTTTCTCTTAACAGAAAAGTGGGGAGCCGCTGGGGAGCCACCCCATCCCTCCGCATATTTGTTCTCTCATAACTTCTCCCCATCCCAGGGGGAGCTCTCAGGCCGGGGTGGGGCCCCGGGTGGGCGCGGGAGCGATTCAACCTGTGTGCTGCGAAGGACGCGACTTCCTCTTGAAGAGTGTGCTGTTGTAAACATATTTGAAAACTATTACCAATAAAGTTTTGTTTAAAAAAAAGAGTCTCTGGTGTTCGCGACTTCGGTCACCCACCCACACACCCCCAGGGGCTTGGAAAGGGAATTTCGGACCCCAGCGTCCAGGCTGATCAGGACCCGGCTGATCCTTCTAAAACCTGGTTTAGCTGGAATTCCGCCAATTCCCCCCGCCCCGCAGGAGAAGGGGGCGCCAAGCTGCCCTTTGACCCCAGGTTCGGGCCCCCACATCTGCGGCGCGCCCCCTCTGCGTCCAGCCCCCAGCCGAGAGGGCGCTCTGGGGAGACCCTGGGGCCGGCGCGCCGGGAGGCCGAGCGGCGGCGGGGGCGGGCGTGGCAGGGGGGGCAAGGCGTGGGGGAGACGGTGCGCGCCCCCCACCCGCATCCTCGGCGCAGAGTGCGGAGCCCAGCGCGCCCGAGAGGCGCGGGGGCGGCGGCGGTCCAAGGGTCCCCGCGGCGCCCGGCGAGCGCGGCGGCCCGGCCCGCGGGCGGCGAGTTCCCGGTAAGTGCGGTCCCGAGAGCGGAGCGCGCCGGGGAGGCGTGGAGAGGGGGGCTGGGCGCCGGGGACGTCTGGGTCCCGCGCCCAATGGCTGGAGGGCGGCCGAGCGCCGCCTGCCCGCCCCCTCTCCCCTCCCCCCGGCGTTCCCCTCCCCCTCCCCCGCCCGCCGCTTTCCCCCGCCCCCGCCCCGGCGCCAACTCCGCGGCGCCTCCTTAAAAAGCGCGCGGGAGTTGTAAGGGGGGGCCGGAGCGAGCCGGAGTGAGCGAGAGCGCAGGGTAAAGGGGCGGGCGGGGGGCCCGGGCTCCACCTTAAAAGCGGGCGCGTGGGGGTGGGAGGGAGGAAGGCGGGCGGCGGGGAGGAGGGAGGGAGGGAAGGAAGGGGGGCCGGAGTGTCCCGGGCGCAGGGCGCGCGTGCGGCGGCGGCGGCGGCGGGGAGGGGCCGGCCGCGCCGCGCTCCCCTCCTCCCTCCTCGCATCCCCGGCCCCGCGCGCGCCCAGCAGAAGCGGGTCTGTGTGTGCGTGCGTGCGAGTGAGTGAGTGTGTGCATATTTTTTTCTCTCTTTTCTTTCTCTCACTGTTTTTTCTCTCTCTCTCTCTCTCGCTCTTTTTTTTTTTTTTTTTTTGCGAAGAAACAGCAGCGCCGCCGCCGCTCCACCGAGGCGCTGCGCCCCCCGGGGGGGGGAGGCGGAGGAGGCGGGCAGCGGCGGAGGGAGGGGAGCCGGGGAGGGGGGCGCCGCGCTGGGAGGGAGGCAGCGCGCACGGTGCAGCCGGGCCGGGCGGGAGGCATGGCGGGGCCCCCGGCCCTACCCCCGCCGGAGACGGCGGCGGCCGCCACCACGGCGGCCGCTGCCTCGTCGTCCGCTGCTTCCCCCCACTACCAAGAGTGGATCCTGGACACCATCGACTCGCTGCGCTCGCGCAAGGCGCGGCCGGACCTGGAGCGCATCTGCCGGATGGTGCGGCGGCGGCACGGCCCGGAGCCGGAGCGCACGCGCGCCGAGCTCGAGAAACTGATCCAGCAGCGCGCCGTGCTCCGGGTCAGCTACAAGGGGAGCATCTCGTACCGCAACGCGGCGCGCGTCCAGCCGCCCCGGCGCGGAGCCACCCCGCCGGCCCCGCCGCGCGCCCCCCGCGGGGGCCCCGCCGCCGCCGCCGCCGCTGCGCCGCCGCCCACGCCCGCCCCGCCGCCACCGCCCGCGCCCGTCGCCGCCGCCGCCCCGGCCCGGGCGCCCCGCGCGGCTGCCGCTGCCGCCGCCACAGCGCCCCCCTCGCCCGGCCCCGCGCAGCCGGGCCCCCGCGCGCAGCGGGCCGCGCCCCTGGCCGCGCCGCCGCCCGCGCCCGGCGCTCCTCCGGCGGTGGCGCCCCCGGCCGGCCCGCGCCGCGCCCCCCCGCCCGCCGTCGCCGCCCGGGAGCCGCCGCTGCCGCCGCCGCCACAGCCGCCGGCGCCGCCACAGCAGCAGCAGCAGCCGCCGCCGCCGCCGCCGCAGCCACAGCAGCCGCCGGAGGGGGGCGCGGCGCGGGCCGGCGGCCCGGCGCGGCCCGTGAGCCTGCGGGAAGTCGTGCGCTACCTCGGAGGCAGCGGCGGCGCCGGCGGCCGCCTGACCCGCGGCCGCGTGCAGGGGCTGCTGGAGGAGGAGGCGGCGGCGCGGGGCCGCCCGGAGCGCACTCGGCTCGGAGCGCTCGCGCTGCCCCGCGGGGACAGGCCCGGACGGGCGCCGCCGGCCGCCAGCGCCCGCGCGTCGCGGAGCAAGGTGAGCGCGTCGCGGAGGGGGCGCCGCGCGGTGGGCAGGTGCGGGCGAAGTTGGTGGCGGGGGCGCGAGTCCCGGAGGACCCGGGCGGCGGGCGGCCCGGGCTTTGCGCGTCTCTTCTGCGGGCTCAGCGCCTGGTGACCTTGGCAAGTGTCTGAATCTGCCGAACCTCAGTTTCCTCCGCGGTGGAATGTGATTTAATAACAGTAGCGACCCCTTGGGGTTGTTGAGCGAGTTTAGTGAGATTTGGCTGCTGAGGGCTTTATGAACACAGAGTCTGGCACGAAGTGACTGCGTAAAAGTTAGTCGGGGCTGGTATAAAAGGTGGCCGTTAGGCGCAGTACTTGGTCCTTGATCCCAGAGACTGGGCTCAAGGCCAAAGAAGTACTAACCTTGCGCGCCTCTCTCCCTGGCATCAGAGAGGTGGGGAAGAGCGAGTGCTTGAGAAGGAAGAGGAGGAAGATGATGATGAAGATGAAGATGATGAAGACGATGTGTCTGAGGGCTCTGAGGTGCCCGAGGGTGACCGTCCCGCAGGTGCCCAGCACCACCAGCTTAATGGCGAGCGGGGCCCTCAGAGCGCCAAGGAGAGGGTCAAGGAGTGGACACCCTGCGGACCCCACCAGGGCCAGGATGAAGGCAGGGGGCCGGCACCAGGCAGTGGCACCCGCCAGGTGTTCTCCATGGCAGCCATGAATAAGGAAGGAGGATCAGGTAAGGACTCCTCTGGGTGGGAGGGGTCCTGGGGAGGAGGAAGCCAGCCCCCAAGACAAAGGTCCAAAAATAGGCTTTTTCTTTCTTAGCCTCTGCTGCCACTGGGCCAGACTCCCCATCTCCTGTGCCTTTGCCCCCAGGAAAACCAGCCCTACCTGGGGCCGATGGGACCCCCTTTGGCTGTCCGTAAGTTGGGGTGTTGGAGACACGGGGTGCTGCCCAGGTGTGTGTAACAGACCTGGAAGAGCATCGCTGCTCACCCGTGCCCTCTGTTCTGCCACAGTTCTGGGCGCAAGGAGAAGCCGGCTGACCCCGTGGAGTGGACAGTGATGGACGTGGTAGAGTACTTCACCGAGGCCGGCTTCCCAGAGCAGGCAACAGCCTTCCAAGAGCAGGTGGGTCCCACACCTCGACATGGCCCCTCATCCCAGGGCTTCAGTGGGGGTCTGCTCTGACCCCACTCTCTTGCTCTCTGTCTCTCTTCCCCCTCAGGAAATCGATGGCAAGTCCTTGCTGCTCATGCAGCGCACAGACGTGCTGACGGGCCTGTCTATCCGCCTCGGGCCGGCCCTGAAGATCTACGAGCACCACATCAAGGTGCTGCAGCAAGGCCACTTTGAGGATGACGACCCCGATGGCTTTCTAGGCTGAGGGCCCAGCCTGGCCCCCGCCCCGACCCATTCCAGCCCCCCTTCTCACTGCAGACCCCAAGTCTAGGAGCTGGACGGGGACACCTTCGGCCCTCGTAACAGATTCCAGTGAGGGGGCATTCCTCCCTACACATCTCGTCCCTGTGTCTCCCCGAACACACACATCAGGCCCCCAGCACATCCCGCACTCCAGGATAGGGGAGTGTGGGGTGGGACAGGGCCTGCGCATTTTACCCCAGGAGGCCAACCCTCTCCCCAGCCTAGGACATTTTTGGAAAAAAAAAAAAGGGGGGGGGGGTGCTTCCCATCTTCCTAGATCCTCCTCAGTTCAGCCAGATGTTTCCTATATAAATGTTTTTTTCTGCCTGTTCATTTTGGTGAGGGTCTTTCCTCCCTCCCCCACCACCCATACCCCTCCCCAGTCTGCCCCTGGCCTCCAGCCCCCTGGGAGTGGCTGGGGTGGGGTCCCTGGCCCTAACCTACCCTTTCTCTTTCTTTCTGTTGGTTGTCGCTCCAGCTGGCTGTATTGCTTTTTAATATTGCACCGAAAGTTTTTTAAATAAAGTTTTAAAAAAAAGAAAAGAAAAAAGTGCCACGGAGTCCATTTTATGAATGAGGGGAGGGGCATTGAAGACCCACATCAGCCTCGAGGGAGAGTGTGGGGCCAGGACTGAATGGCCTGAGGAGGGAGACAGGCCAGTGATGGGGCTGCCTGGCGGCCATTCCAGGAAGGCAGGGGTATTTGCTTGGAGCGGTCATTCTCCCATGCCCAGAACAGTGCCCAGGCACACAGTAGGTGCTCAAATGTTTGTGGAGTGACTAGCTGTTAACTCTGGGCGTTACAAGCATTTTCTTGGTTGTTCTCTCCGCTGCCTCATATGAGGCTGAGAGCTCACCAAAACCCACATTACAGACGAGGCAACGCTCAGAACAGCAAAGATGCTTGCTCAGGGTCACACAGGGCGGGGTCTGACACCTGTCTGAATTCTTTACCCAGAGTCTTTAAGCATAATTAACCTATTTGGCTACATAACTACATAGGCTACAAAGAATCCTGTCTACCTCTGTTGGGGGCAGGGGTCTGTTCTGTGCCGTGGTCGGGTCTCCAGGCCTCAGGTCCTCTCCATAAAAGGAACAGAAGGGATTGGACCATCAGATGAGATCATGGGATGGGAAATTTTTCCAAGATTTTTATTAGTGGTAGTAGGAACAGCTATTACATCACAAGTGCCTACTAAGTTCTAAGGCAGTTTCTCAACTCCGTTAGAGGTTTTTAGAAAATACACTGATTCCGGGGCCCGGGGGTCCTCCCTTTCTAGACCTATGCCCCCGGGTTTGTATGCGCGGTGGAGACCCCTCCTCCCTAGCAAACCGCCTGGGAGAGAGAAAGGCGCCGGCGCCCGGGCCGCACCCCGAGGACAGGGCCGCGCCAGCGCCGGCCCAGGTCGCCGCGCTGGGACGCGGCCCTCTCGCCAGGTTCCGGGAGCGCGCGTGTGCACAGGGCCCCGCGGCGCGCAGCGCGGACCGGAGCGGCGGTCCCCCACCCCCGCCGCGTGTTGAAATTCAAACGACGCGAACTCGCTCCGTGCGGCGCGACGGCCGGCAGAGAGGTCGAGGCAGAGGCGAGCTGGAGGGGGCCGCGCTCCCAGCCCAGGAGAGTCCGACGTTCCCGGGGCGGGGTCGAACCCGCGCCGACGCGAGCGGCGGAGGCTTAAGAGAGCTCTGGTCCCCGCCTACCAATGGCTACGGAGCAGTGGTTCGTGGGACCGCTGCCCCCGGGCCCCGGGGAGACGCAGTCCCCTGACGACTTGGAATCTGGGGCACAGCCCTGCGGAGATCTCTCGTGGTCCACGCCCCCTGGCCGACCTGGGGACCCACCCGAGGCGGAGCCCCAGGACCAGGACGTCCAGGGGCAGCTGCCCGAGGCCTCTACTTCCATGCCCTACCCCGAGCCTCTGGCCCCAGGCCCCGGGCACCCACCTCCTCGCCTGCCCTTAGACACCATGTTCAGCCCCATCACCGAACAGCTGCGCTACCTGCTCAAGAAGGCGGACGATTTCCAGAGCTACTTGCTCTACAGGTGATGCAGGCTGGGGTCCTAGGTCCCCACGGACAGGGAGACAGAGGAGAGGGTGACAGGCTAGGCGGCACACCCTGGGGTTGCAAACTCAAAAGCATTAGGAGCTGCAGACAGCAAATGAAGCTAGCTGATTAAGAATCCAATTTGGAAGAGTGGTAAGGACTGTGTGGAATTTGGGGTCGGGGAGCACCTGTGGTTATGTGGGCTCCCGGGGTTGCCACATCCCTAGGACTTTCCTCCCAGTCTTGAATTGCTTGGCTGAGGTTTTGAACCCTGGGTGAGCTAAACGAAAGCTGTCTGAGCCAGACTTGGCCCGTGGGCCACCAGTTTGAGATCCTAATGGATAATGTGATTCCCAGGCCAGGCAAGGGGAGAGACTGAGTCCCACGTTCCAGTGTCCATTGGGAGGGATCCCCTGGGGGGCTGTGGAAACCCGAGATGCCTGGGCTCCACCCTGCGTGGAGGTCTGAGTCAAAGGCCATCGTGGGACACAGGTGGCAGCATTTTAACGTGTCCCAAATGACAGTGATGCAGGTGGTCTAGAAGATGCTCTGACAAAGGCCTGGCACGAAGGGGTCTTGTAATGCGGGGGGACCCCAGGCAAAGGCCCCGTTCTCCCTTCAGCAGAGACCGGGTGCAGAAGGACCAGCTGGCGAAGGCCATGCCCACCTTCCTGCACATATGTGAGCCCTACTTCCTGTACCTAGAGGCGGCCGCACGCAGCGTGCCCCCCATCTATGGAGCCCTGCAGGAGCTGCTCCGCAAGGGGGTGCGTGCAGCCGATTTCCTAGACCCCAGGCCCCCATCTCCATCCCTCGGACCTGGCGCCTGGCTGGGGGTGGGGACGGGGTGCTCCTGGCAGGCCAACTCGTCTCATTATGTGCCTCTTTGCAGCTGTTGGAGATCTCCCAACAGCTGACCCTTCGCCTGGAACAGGTGGTCCTCATGTACGCTTCCTTTGGGTTCGTGGGCCTGGAGGAGACTGACCCCCTGAGGTAAAAGGGAGGAGACTGGGCTGGGAGCCGGAGTCCGGGTCCACCCTCATCACCCCTCTCCCATCTCCCGCCAGCATCTCTTGTTTCTTCTGCGGAAGGTTTGCCATCAGCCCTTCCCACGAGGTGTCCATCTTCAGATACTGTGCCCCAGCCGCCTACACTGCCAGCCGCTTCCCCAGATACCTGTATAAGAAGATGCGCTGGAACCTGGAAACCACCCCTGAGCCCAGCGTCCAGGGGCAAGACTCCTACGTGGATTAGTGAGTCCCCTTACCGGAATCTAAGTCCTCCCCTCTCTATGCAGAATGTCAGTATGGGCCTCTGAACCACCGCCACCAGCAAAGCATGGAACGGCAAGCAGGAAACCAAGGACCTTTGAAAGGCCATCCTCATCTTTAAAAAAAAATTCATCCTTCCATCAAAATAAAAGTCCTCATCTTAAAAGTAGGCTGGCAGTTAGAGAAAGTCCTCAGTGTTGGGTCACATCCCTACCTGAGACCCTGAGGGCAACTTCTGATGAGTTTCCAGCTCCCCTCCAAAATTAAAGCCCTCGGAAACTGCTTGCTCTTCATCGCTGTCCCTCCCCCTCCCAGCTACTTCCTGTGCTATCGGGACACCTGGGAAGACACAGGCTCAAGTCCGGCCAATTCGTGCCCCCAGATCCAGAAGCTGTGGTCCATTGGCCGATGGGTGCCGCTCGAGCCCGCCGAGGATGACCTGTATTCATGGTAGGAGCTAGGGCCGGGGCAAGGGGGGCTTGGGCTCTGGAGGGAGGGCCAGAACCCCACCAAAGAGCATCTACCTCCCCAACACTGTTTCCCTTGGTAATAACGATAGCATTTTATTGTGCCCTGAAAGTGCTTTATGCAGACTCATGTAACAATCCATTAGGGTCTATACTCCCAGCCCCATTTTACAAAGAAAGAAACAGGTGCTCAGAGAGGTTAAGTTACCTGCCCAAGGACACACAGCTAGCTGAATGGCTGACCAGGTCAGGGCAAGAGTTGTTCAGCCTCCCAGAGCCATTACCCTCTAGGTTTCTCATCAACAAGGAAACCACTTTCCCTCAGGGTTTTTCCCACCCCCAGCTGAAACAAAGCCTCTTTGAGCCACAGCTTCTCACTCGAGGGGAGGGGCTCCCGAGAAGCAGGGGGCGCTCACGGCCCGGCCTGTCTGTCCCCGGCCCCAGGATCTTGTGCCCGCAGCCGCTTGGGGACTACCAGCAGCTGCTGACCATCGGCTTCGAGGAACCGTCGCACACGCTGGCCACCGACCTGCTGGTGCAGATGCTCACGGGCCAGGCGGGCCCGGCACGGCCCCCGAGAGCAGCCGGGCCCGCGGCGTGGGCCGCGCAGGGGCCTTGAACCCGGAGAGCGAGCGGGGAAAGCTGGCGCCTGACAGCTGCAAACTCCTGGAGAGGGGCGGGGGCCCTCCCTCGCTCTGCTGGTGCAGCTCGGCCTCGCCTTCCCCGGGCCGGGCTGAGCTGGGCCGGGCCGAGCTGGGCGGTGCGCTCCAGGGCCGGTCGGGCCGGGGGCCCTGCGCGCCGACTCACCAGTTTTGTGTTAAATAAAGAAAGAGGTCACAGTCTCCGCGTCCGCTCGGAGCGCCGCGCCCCTCCCCTGGGGGCGGGGAGGCCCCGCCCACTCGCGCGGCCTTCTGGGAAATGTAGTCTTTGGCTACAAAACCTAGCCCGCCCACAGGCGGACGGGAGCTCAGGGCATGCGCAGAGGCGCACATGAAGCAAAAAGGGAAGTAGCGGCTCCTGTCAACAACCGGAACCCAGCAAACCGCGGGTTTCGGGGAGCCGGGAAATTCAACGCCCACTGGGGGAAGGGACCCCCCCCCTCCTCGGAGCCACGCCCACGCTCATGTATTAACCCGGAAATGATTTCTTTGTACCGTAAAAGACTACATTTCCCGGCGTGCTTCAGGAAAGGGTCTGAGATCAGTTTCCTTGGGGCGGAGGTCAGATCTTTTTACAGCTTTGGAGTGGTGGAGTGGGCAGGGGCGGGCCGCAGGCGTGGTGGGGGAGCACTCCAACTTTGGATCGCTGGGCCTCACCGCAGCCTTGGACTGGAGAGGAGACCGGGGTTGAGGGAGGTGCACCCACCTGCCCCGCGCTGCAGCGAGCAGGTGGCGGGGCCTGGGCCCGCCTGGGTCCTTCTGAGTGCAGCTGGTCCGTTGCGACGGGAAGGGTGTCCTTCCTGACCCGGGTGTCATCCCCTTTAACCCAAGGGGTGCCTTTTGGTTCCCCCCCAGCATTTTCAGCGTCGGAGGAGAGACCTAGAAGCCTGACTCTATGCTTTCTGGCAAAGCACTCGCTTACCTGGTAGTCCCCGGCACGTAGGAGTGTCATCAATCGGGAGTGGACAGCAAACCCTTAGGGGGGAGGGGCCTCTGGTGACAATCTCTGACTGCGTCACGGGTGAGTTAGTCCACAGCCAGGTCGGAGTGCCTCCAAGGGATGCTGAAGCGCCCTAATTCTGATTAGAGGTAGCCCCTGTGAGTCCCCACACACACACCCGCTATGAGATGCTTAACAGTAGCCTAGTCCTGCAGAAATTTAAATGGAGCCACAAATGCGAGTCATGTGTAATTTCAAACTTTCCAGTAACCCCATTCGAAATAAGGTCAGATTGATTTTAGTGATACTTTTATTCAACTCAGTATATCCAAAATATTATTTCAATATATGATCAATGTAAGAAATTAACATTTTGCATTTGGGGGGGTGCTGGTCTTTGAAATCTCTCGTGCCTTTTACACTTCCCGTGCATTTCAATTCCAATGAGCCACACGCAGCTTCAGACTGTCTCCCTTAAGACAAATTCACAGGCCACTTAAGACTAAAAGTTTCCTGTGGGTGGTGACCCTACTGAGAGAAGAAGGAAACAGGCTTGATTTCCTGGGTCCTGTTGCTCAGAAACTGTCTACTACTCGTGAGTCTCCAACTTTAGCGTGCCTCAGAATCACGTGGAGGGTTTGATCCTGAAGTCTGGGATGAGCCCAAGAATGCGTGTTTCCAACACGCTCCCAAGCGCTGCTGCTGCAGGGAGAACTGCTGGCCGAGCCTCCATCTGGGTCCTCAAACCTGGCTCCCAGTCCCAAGCACCTGAGGAGCTTTTTTTTTTTAGGAAGATTAGCCCTGAGCTAACATCTGCTGCCAATCCTCCTCTTTTTGCTGAAGAAGACTGGCCCTGAGCTAACATCTGTGCCCATCTTCCTCTACTTTATATGTGGGATGCCTACCACAGCATGGCTTGCCAAGCGGTGCCATGTCTGCACCCAGGATCCGAACCCGTGAACCCCAGGCCGCCAAGAATCGGAACGTGCGCACCTAACCGCTGCGCCACCGGGCCGGCCCCTGGGGAGCTTTACAAAGTATTGATGCCAGACCCCTGTCGGATTCTGACTTACTTGGCATAAGGGTGCCTCAGGTGATTTTAATTTGTAGGAAAGTTCGAGAATCCAGGCCTACCCTCACAAACTCCTGTCAACTCTAGTCCTTAGTTCTCAGCTCCCCTGCTGGGAATTACCACCAGGCTCTGGGCGTTTCCGTTTCCCACCTGGGCAGCCCTAGCTCTTTCCTGCCTTCTCTGCAGACCACCCGGGGTCGCAGCCAAGCACGTGGTCAGTGTGTGGCTGATGGGGTCAGGGGTTGGGTCCTTGGTCCGCAATACTGTTGTGAGCATTCTTTCATCCTTCCTTAGCCATTTGTTGTCCCCACGAAGGGTGGAGCCTGTTGCTGGAGCCCGGGCATACTGAGTTGGACAAATGGAGGAGTTTAACGGTGATTCTAAAACCTTCCTGGGTCTCGGCCTTTTCTGGGTCTCTGTGCACCTCTAAGAAGCTGGTGCACCCGAACCGCAGACCATAACTGCACAGACACGCTTTTTCAGCTTGGGGTGTTCACAGACCCTCTTGAATCCCATCCAGGAGGGCCTTGAACCCCTTGTCTTGGGACAGAGAGAAATTCAGGAGGGCTTGCCAGTTGACAGCCACAGCCCTATGGCAAACGGGTGTTGCTTGCTGCCCCCTCCTGCCCACCCCCCCCACCCCCGATTTTAAAAGTTTTCTCAATAGTCACAATAAACTAAAGTTCAGTAGATTTCTCTTTTCAAGGCTGGTTTTCCAGCTGCTTTTGCAAAGCAGAAGCTCCTGACCACCGGGCGCACTCCTCGGTGGCACCGCCGACAGGAACCCCCCAGGCCCTGGAGACAGCCATGCCTTCCGGCTCCGTCTCTAAGGAGCGCCTGCGGCCGGAGACCGGGAGGGTCTTGCCCGCGGGGCAGGTGGTAAAGGGCCCAGCGTGCCCTACGATGCAGCCTGCAGCCTCCCCACCCGCTTCCTGGTAGCTCTTGTTTACGTCCCCAGGGCAGGAACCACCCCTTGTCCCCTCCGTCCCGCCAGCGCCCAGAAATGTCGACGACTTCGCGGGGGGGCCGGTCCGGACGCCGCAGCTCGCGCCAGCGCCGCCAGGGGGCGCCAGGGGCCAGGCCGGGCCAGGGAGCTGCAGCCCCGGGACCGCGCGCCCAGGGCGCGTTCCGCATTCCGCGCGCTGGCCGGCGCCCTGCGCCTTCCGCGAGCCTGACTGCGCCGCCCCCGCCCCCGACGAAAAGGACACGGAAGAAAACAGCCCGCGCTGCCCAGAAACAAGGGGCTTTATTGGGGAGTAGGGGTAGCGAGGCCGTGACCCCGGCCTCCGACGGTCAGGGCCGGCGGGAGGGGCTGGTTTGCCTTACGGTCAGGTGAAGGGCTGGACAGTCTCTCCGGCCGGATTGTGGCGGTGGTGTGTCCCAGGGGGAGTGACAGTTTTAGAGACGAGACTGGTCAGTTTCACAAAGTCTAGTTCAAGGATGGGCTGGTCCGTGTCATCTTCGCCGGCGCAGACCGCTGGCCCCTCCCTCCAGGCCTTCGGCCCATCCCGAGGGCACTCCCGGGCGCCCCTGCCCGGGCCCTCTAACGGCCATGCTCCGTCCGGCCGGGGGTCCGAGCCGGCTCGAACCTCAAGGCTTCCGCTCCTCCTGGGGAGAGGGGGCCAGACGGAAGGCCGGCCTCAGGGACCCGCGCACCGGGGTGACACCAAGGAGCAGGGGCAGTTTGGGCCCCAAGACCATCGCCTCTTCGTCACTGGTCTGCGCCCGTTGCTTCGTGTCCTAGCCCAGAGTGACCTCCCAGGGGCTCCTCCCCCAGCCCAGCATTCTGGCGCCCGGCGTTGGGGGGCGGGGGGCGGAGCGACAAGAGCCTGAGGCACGAGGGGAAAGGGGCTCCCACCTGCTCCAGGCCGTTCTCCGAGGCCTTTCTGCGCGGAGGCCAGATCACCGCCAGCTTTCCATCACCCCTGCTCGCTGCGGGGAAGGCGCGCTCAGCCAGCTGCCCCTCCTCTCACCAGCTGGAGGAGGCCGGGACAAGGAGGCCGGCCGCGCCCCTTAAACACACACAGACGTCCACCCCCCCTCCTCCTCATGGAGGCCTCCATTCCGAGGGGGGAGGGAGGTGAGCCCAGAGCGGGGAGGTAGGAACCAGAAAGTTCAGAGAGGGGATCCAGGTGCGCCAGAACCCGGGGAGGGTGCCCTAGAACCCGACAAAGACGTCCGGAGTCCTCCTCCCTCCCCACCATGAGCCTGGGTGGGGGTGGATCGGAGAGTCGACCACTCCGAGTCGGGGGTGGAGCACAGGGACGGGCAGCCCCGAAGGGATGGGCAGGAACGGAGAGTCGAGAAGGGGTGGGAGCCAAGAGGGCGTACCCTGAGAATCAGAGCGCCGGAAAAGGGGCCACTGGAGTCGGGTAGTCGGTGAGGGTGGCTGGAGCCCCGGGGTCCCGGGCGCCGGGCCGCCCGTGACTTACCTGTGAGGCTGGGCGCCGGGTCCCGGAACTCGGCGGTGCCGTAGACGCTGAGCCGCTGGCGCTGCAGCTCTCGCTCGCGCTCCTGCACCTCGCGCACCTCCTGCTCCAGCAGGGACGGCGCGAGGGGCGAGGGCGCGCGGGCCAGCACCGGGCACCGGCCCTGCGCCGCCGAGTGCGGCCGGCTTCCGGCCTCCGGCAGCTGCTGCAGGCCCGCGCCGCCCTCCGCCGCTGGCGAGGAGCCGCCGCCGCCGGCGGCCTCGAAGAAGCGCTTGAGCTCGCCCAGCGGCGGCGGCGGCGGCTGCCGGGCGCGCGGCTCCGGGCCCGGGGGGAGCGCCAGCGCCGCCTGCCGGTGAGCCTCCCGCTCGATGTCCCGCTGCATCTGCGCGCCCGCCCGCGCGCGCTCCACGGCGCGCGGAAGCGCGGGGCCGGGGCCCGGCAGGCTGAGCACCGGCCGCACGCGCAGCTCCACGAGTTCGCGGCGCGCACGGCCGGGGCTCAGGCCTCGGCTCCGGCGCAGACTCTCCTCGCGTTCGCAGCTGCGGCGGATTTCGCGCTCGATGGGCGTCTCCATGAGCGGCTCCATGAGCGGCTCCTCTGAGGACTGTTGGGGGATCTCGGGGCGCAATGGAAAATGCTGATGGGCTTCCGAGTCTGACTCTGAGGAGGAGGTCTCGGGACCCTGAAGGGGACACCGCTCCAGGATCGCGGCGCTTCGGGCTTCAGACGGCCGGGGGTCGCGGCTGCCTGGCCCAGGCCTCTCCACGCCTCCAGCGGCGGCCGGCCCGGGGCGCGCCGCGTCCTGCCCCGCTGATGGCCCAAGGACTTCGCTCTCTCGCTCAGGGGTTTCCGCGCCCTGCTCTGCGGAGGGCGCAGAGATTTCGCCGCCCGGCCTGGGGACCTCGGCGTCTCGCTCTGCGGCAGGCCCTGGGACTTCGCTGTCAGACCCGGGGGGCTCGAGGCCCCGAGCTTCAGACGACCCCAGGGCTCCGCTCTCCGGCTCGGGGCCTTGGGGTCCAGGGTTGGGAGCAGCTCGGAAGCCTTAGTTCCCAGCGCCGGAGTTCTGATGCCCAGAGCTGGGACACGGTGCTCTGCGCGGCACCTGTGGCCGCAGTCACCGCCCGCGGGTTCCAGGGCGTCGCCTGCACCGGCCGCTTCTCTGACCCGCCTCTGGCCTCCAAGAACAACCCCCGGGGGCAGGGCCGGGCACCGCCCCCTGCACCTGCCGGGAGGACTCCGGCCCCGCCCTGGCCCCGCCCTCGGGGCGGGGGCGCCCAGGCGAGGCACCGGATTTCGGCCACTGGCGCGCCCCAGGTCAGCTCAGGGCACCAGACTTCTTGGAAGAGCGCTTCCCTAGACCCGGCCAGCTACCTGGGGGGCCAGTCTGGGTGCCGTGTCCACTCACTGGGCGCCACCTGGGTACCTTTTCGGCCCCACGCCCCCGGCATTGCCTGGAGGCTTGGTCCCAGCTGCGCGCCGGGCTGGCCCTCTGGTGGGGATGTCCCCCGAAGCCATCTTTCCGAGGCCTTGCCAGCCCCGCCCAGCCGGCGGGTAGCGACGCCCCGGGCCTCTGGGCTGTCCCCTACACGTCCCACCCCTGCCGCGCACAGCTCTGGCTGGAGGGGGAGCCAGGGGCCGCCTTAGTCTCCCTCTCTGCGCCTGGGCTCGGCGGGGCTCCCAGCGGGACGGCCGGGCCCGCGCCAAGCCTGGAGGCGGCCTCCCCCAGCCCTGCGGGAAATGTCTGCGAGGCGTCTGCGGCCAAACTCGCTCCCGCTTCAGGGAAGAGGGAGGGACGGCCGCAGCGAGCCCAGGGCCGGCCGAGCGGCTGCGGCTGAAAGGCGGTCACCTTGAGCCCCGGCAGCCGGGAAGGCCCGGAAAGGAATTTCGGCCTGGGGAGAGCGGCTCCCTGGAGCTGGGGCCAGGGCGCGCGTGCAAGGGCAGGATCCACGCCCCCACGCCGGCCACCCACCCCCGCGGACATCTTCCACTCCCAGGCTCGCTGCAAATCTACTCTCCCGCCCCTCTCCCACCATATGGGGTTCCCGGGAGTTATCTAGAGAAAGTGGGGAGCCCCCATAATCCAACTATCTGATCACTCCTTCACCCAACTCTCTGCCACCCCTGGAGACCCCCTCCCCTTACCCCCTCACATTCTCCTCTCTCCTGGAGCCCGGTCTCAAGCTGCTGCCCTCCTCCCTCTGGCCATCTGACCTCCCTCCTCCCTCTGACTCCATTAGCCTAATTGGAATCAGGCCCACCTGGGTCCGATCCCACTCCTAACCTGAGCCAGGCCCCGCCTTCTCCAAGGCTCCGTGTCCTTGTCTGTGAAATGGGGGTCGCAGAACCCAGTCCCTTGGGAGGTGGTGAGGATTAAAACTATACTTGTGGAAAGAGTGGTCTCTCCCCTTTATCAGTTCCCCCGGGTGCTAACCCCGGGGGTGCGCTGTGCCTCCACTGGCTCCTCACACCTTTGTAAATCGACTCTTTCTTAAGTTCTCGTCAATGACTCAGTACCAGAACACCCTGATGAATTCCAGTCTCACACTCTAAACGCCGTCTCTGTGCGGTGTCTCCCAAGCGTGCATCCCCACTCTGACTTCTCCCCTGGGTTCTGGGCTCATATCCGACAGGCTCCCGTCTAATAGACACGTCAACCTGGACACCTCCAAAACGGAACTCGCAGTTCAGTCTTGTATGTATGTACGTGCCATTCGCCCATTCTGTTTCTCATGCCCCAGACCTGGGAGTCAGCCTCAGTTTCTCTCCCTCAGCGCCTCTCCAATCCACCAGGAAATTGAATTGCTCTTGGATCCGTTGGCTTTGCCTCCGAAACGTATTCTGGATTCGTCCACTTGTCTCCACCCTCATCCCAGCCACTCTGCCACCCTCCAAGGGCTACCCACCAAACTTAGAAGAAAAAGCCAAACTCCCCACCTGGCCCAGAAGGCCCTGCCCACTTCTCAGACCTCCTCTTCAGACACTCTCTCCCTCTATCACTCCTCTGTTACAGCCTCCTGCTTCCCGCAAACCCCCAACTGCATTCCCACCTCAGGGCCTTTGCACTGCCTTCATTCTGCTGGGAATGACTCAGCACAGGCTGGTTTCTGCTGTTCAGGTTGTGGCTCAAACATCACTTCTTCAGGGAAGTGGCCTCTGATCACCCAGGCAGTGTCCCTCCCAGCCCTCCTCCATAACCCTGTTATTTTCTGTAACTCACCCACTACGTGAATTTCCACCAGTCTCCTTTATTTCTTTGTTGTATATCATTTGTCTCCCCCTGGGGCCAGAAAGCGAGCTGCATTCCAACATTTTCTGTCTGTCACACCTACCTCTATACCCAACTCCCCCATGCCTAGAACAGTGCGTGACACATGACAGGTACTTAGGAATCATTAGTTGACGATCCTTACTAGATGCCTACGCCCATGCTGGGAACAGAGAAACCAACGTGACTTGGAGGTTGCAGCTGAGTTTGAGAGACAGACACGATTATAAACATAACGACCTTGCCTTGGTGTAGAGCCCAGGATGAGAGCATCTAAGTATTTAACAGTTATAAAGTCAAATGACAAGCAATTAAATAAAATATATTCTCTTCTCCAAAAGGTGGAAACAACCCAAATTTCCATCAACGGATGAACAGATAAACACAAAGTGGTCCATCCGTACAATGGAATAGTATTCAGCCGTAAAAAGGAATGAAGCTCTGATTCATGCTACACCGTGGATGGACTGCACAGAAGTTATGCTGAGTGAAAGATGCGAGAGACAAAGGCCACATGTTGTGGCTCCACTGATATGAAATGGCCGGAGTAGGTCAATCTATAGTGGTCAGTCTAACTATGGCCTGGGGGTGAGTTCAGCACACTCCACTTCAGCAGCCTGGGCTCAGTTCCTGGGCATGGACCTACACACTCATCAGCTGCCATGCTGTGGCAGTGACCCACATACAAAACAGGAAGATTGGCATGGATGTTAGCTCAGGGCAAATCTTCCTCAGCAAAAGAAAAAAGAGAGAGAGAAAAAAAATAGGTAAATCTTTAGAGACAGAAGCAGATTGATAGTTGCCAGGGCCTGGGGGGAGATGGAATGGAGAGTGACTGCTTAACGGGTATGGAATTTCCTTTTGGAGTGATGAGAATGTTCTGGAATTAGATAGTGGTGATGGTTGTACCACGTTGTGAATGTACTAAATACCACTCACTAATGGTAAATTCTGTTATGTGTATTTTACTACAATTGAAAACTAATGGAAAAATATGTTCTCTCTTCCTATCACGGCAGAACGACCTAGACGGCCAGGTTCAATTATAAATGTTTTGAATCCCTAGGAGCTTGTCCTCGAATGTGGGACACAGGTAAACCCTGGCCCTTAGCGCAGGCCTTTTCCTTCCCACCCCCAACTAGGTCCTGCACAGCGAGGAGCCTCGAGCACACCCCCAGGGACCCCGGCCCACATGGCCAAGCTCCTTCCTCACCCTCCTGCCTGCAGCTGCCCTTGGCCCATCCTCCCTAGCGGCAGAATCCACGCTCAGGAGGCCACGCGGGCCTTGTCTGTGAGCTCAGGACGGTTTGGGGAGGGAGCTCTGGGGCCCCACATGCCCTGACCAGGATCTGGAAGAGGGCGGGAGGCTTTAGGTGGGCATTTTCCCATTTCACAAAAGGGGAAACTGAGGCCCAGAAACCTGGGGCAAGTTGCCCCCAGTTATCCAGAGGCCAGGCTTCCCAGTTGCCATGGTGCTCAGCCTCTGTTCTCCAGAATCCTCGAGCCTCAGAGCCAGGGTCCGAGAAGGGAGGGCAGTCGTCCCGTATGTGTAATGTGCAATGATGCTGGGATGTGGGTGACCCTTGCTAAGCAGCTGGACTTGAGGTGTCTGGGGTGCCCTTCTCTGGAGGGGGCTGGCCCCACTCTCGCCCACATGCCCGACCACGCGTGTGAGAGCCTGTTTGTGGGAGGCAGCCAAGTGCGCAAGGAGGCCAGGGGCTGGTAAATAATTTATCAGGACAGCTGATAGGACCTCCCCAGAACTGCCCGCCAACCTTCAACCCCCTCGGCCGGCGGCCGTGCGCCTCCCGCCTCCCAGCCCAAACCAGCTGGACCAGCTCTCCCAGTGCCTGCCCCGCAGCCCCCCCTCCCTCCAGCCAAGTCACAGCCTCCAGGGCACCTTCAGAGGGCAGGTGGTGGGTCCTGAAGCTGGAGACCAGATCGTGGGCTTCTGGGCAGCGATGGCCCTGCAAAGCCAGGTGTGGTCTCCGGCCACACCCATGTAAGTGTCCAGCGTCAGGGGGGCCGGTGGGCAGGGCCTGGGAGGGGCTCATGGGGGACGTTGGCCTTTCCACAGGGTGAAAGCCCCAGTGGGCCTCTCCTGAGGGGACTGGGGGAGTGGACAGAGGCCAGCAGCCGACCCCAGAGGCCCTTCAATGCCCCCCTCCCCAGGGAGGCTGGTGGAAGATGGGGGCCCCCACCTCCTTCCTTTTTGTGGGTTTTCCACTGGCAGGCTTCAAGCCTGAAGTCCAGCCTGGGGGTGGGGTAGGGAATGGCAGGGTCCCTCGCTCCCACACTCTGCCTTGAGGGTGACCCCCCACCCGTGTCCAGGGCAGGAGGAAATGCTTGCCATCCAACAGGAAAAGGTCACAGCTCCCAAATTGAGACATTTGAGGGCACAATTGAAAGGGTCGCCTGCTTCTCAAGATGGCACCAGCTGCTCCCAGCGGCGGCCATGAACCACAGCGGCGAGTGCAGCTCCTGCGCAGATAGAGATAAGCAGTGTCGAGTAGGGTGTGCGGAGCAGTGTCACATTCGAGCCAGGAGTGAGGGCCTTTTGGGGTGAGAGGGTGGCTGGAGGCCTGAGAGGTCCGTGAAGAGTTTTGGGAAGGGCCCCCCCCTTAGGGACCCCAATTCAGTTCCTCACTCTTTTGGGTCCCCTGTTGCATTATTCACCAACTACAAACCTGGTTGCCTAGCAACGGGAACCTGATCCCCCCCAGAAGGAAGAGGCAGGGAGATTGCATCTTGGGGGGGAAAGGAAGAGGGGGGCTCTGGCCCTCCCCCGGGGTCACCCTGTTAGCAGGGGATCCGGGCTTCCTACGGGATACCCTGCGGAGCAGGACTCAACCCCTGCCCCAGCTGAAACCAGGGACCCCCTGGCTGCCAAGACGAGGGTGCCTGGACCCCCCTCCTCCCCAGTGTTCTGAGAGCCTTGAGTTCCAATCGTGACTCGGTGACCCCAGAGGAGTCCTTTCGCCATTTCTCAGAGCCTCAGTTTCCCCATGCGTAAAATGGGGACAGTAGCACTGCGGGCCTCCCAGGATCGCTGCGAGGAGGAAGCGAGTTAGGATAAGTGAAGCGTTTGCCGGCGTCCCGCCTCGGTGCGCGCTGAGGCTCACGGCTGGCTGAGTTTGTTCTCAGCTGGAATGTCAACTCAGCAGAGATGGACGGCCGCATCTCAAGATCGGGGCGGCGGCGGCTGCGGGAGCCGGCGGAAGGCCCCGGGCACTTAGGACGCTATATATAGTCAGCGCTAAAGACGCGCTGGCTCCCTGCCTTCCGCGCGGCCTGGGACGAGCCCGGAGGCCCCGCCAGGGCCTGGCCACAGGCTCCTGCTCGCCGGCAGGGTTAGTGCTCGAGTGAATAAGTGCGTGAGGGCCCGCTCTGTGCCCGCCCGCCCAGGGCGAGGGGTCAGGACCCAGGCGGAGAGACCCGCCCTTCCAGACGCTGGCCTGGGAAGCCCAGCGCGCAGATGGTGCTCAGCACGCGTCAGTGATGGCAGGTTGATGTGACGACCACTGTCCCCTAAGTGCCCTGCGGGACCACAGTCAGCCTCCAGCTTCCATGGGAGCCCCGAGGGGCGGGGGCAGCCTTATAGGCTGGGCAGGGGGGGTCCTGGGATGCTGCAAGGACAATGACGGGGGAACTCAGGTTAAATTTTAAACTGCCAAACTCCTCCCCCTCTCCTCCCCCTCAAGGTCCAGCGCTAGGCAGCTGGTGACCTGGTGACCTGGTGACCCTTGCCCTCAAGGAGGGGGTTTGGCAGGTGGAGAAGGCAGCTCCTGAGTTACCATGGCAATGGCATGTGTCCGTGGTGAGGTGGACACTTCTCTTCCCGGACTCTCTCACTCTCTAGCGCTTAAGGGATCCTGGCTAGGAGGCGAGGTCCAGAGAGGGTGTGGAATTGGAAAGAGACACACAGCGTATTAGGGGCCTGGCAGGATTCGAGAGTTTCTGTAGGACAGATGGGAATGGTTATTACGGTTAACCATAAACATTATTGATCCTGGGAATTGCTAGAGGTGCTATTAATAATAAACTGTGCTCCTGTTTGGGGGGACACTATGTCCTGCGTTTTTCCTGTATGGGTACTTCCCTGCAAGTTGAAAGGCAAGCGATCCCCGCCCATGTTACAGATGGGGAAACTGAGGCTCAGAGAGGCCGTGTCAGGGCTGGGAAGGGCTCTAGCTCAACCTGTGCGGTCTCTGCTCTCTCCTCCTCACAGGACCCTGCCCTCTGCCCCGACCACTCCCAGGGGCCGGGGAAATAGAGGAAAATGCTGGGCTTTGTTTGGTTTCCAAGCAGCTCAGGGATCTTGGCTCAGAGAGGGGCGTTCAAGGGGTGGGCCTGCTGTGGGGTGGGGCCCCAGAGGACCCCACTGCAGCTCCTGCCCTCTCCCCACAGGCCCATGGCCGAGAGCTCCCTCTACCGGCAGCGGCTAGAGGTCATCGCCGTAAGTGACGCCCTCTGCCCGGTGCCCTGGGCGCCCCAGCCCTGCCCCGGGCCGCTTTGCTTCCTGCCTCCCTCCCATTCTGGGGAGCTGGCCTAACGCCGTGAAGGGCACAGGATGCAGGACCTTAGCTCCAGCCCCGCCTCAGTCCTCAGGCCTATGGGCTCCCTAGTTCCTCTGTCTGGTCACTGCCACCCCCAGAATGGTGAGGCTGCGCACCCCGCGCTCCCAGTATCTGCATCACCCAATGCCCCGTTCTTGAACTGCGGTCTCCCAAACACCCCATGTCTGGACCCCACCTCTCAGGCTCCCATCTAACCCACCCCCACCTCTCTGACCCCCATCTCTGGAACCCCACCTCTCTGCACCTCATTTTTACACTCCAGTCTCTCCGGAACCCCCATCCTTCTGACCCCCATATCTTTACTCCATCTCTCTCAGCCTCCATCTCACTAACTCCCATCTCTGATCCTTCATCTCTGCACCCCCAGCTCTCTGGACCCCAACTCTACACCCCCGCGACTGCACCTCCCTTCCAGACCCCCATCTCACTAGTACCCTCCTTTTGATCCCTATACCTGGACCCCCATCTCTCTGAACCCCATCTCTCCTCACTCCACATCTCCGACCCCCCAGCTCTGTGCCCCCTCCAGATCCCCATTCCAAGGCCCCACCTCCCACCCCATCCACAGACCCCCGTCTGCGCTAGCCAGGCCTGCGCAGCATCCCGGGCGCAGCCGGCCCCGCCCGCCCCGCTGCTGAGTCAGCGCCTCCGCGGCCCCCTCCCCGCCGGCCCCGCCCGGCGCGCAGATCCGGGAGCCCCGGGAGCCCCGCGGGCCCGGCGGGGTTGGGGGAGAGGCGGCCCCACCCGGCCCGCGCGCAGCTCCGGCCCTCTGTGCGCAGGAGAAGCGGCGGCTGCAGGAGGAGATCCGCTCGGCGCGCCGCGAGCTGGAGGAGGAGAAACTCCGCGTGGAGCGGCTCAAGGTGCAGCGGGCGGGGCGCTGCCAGCTCGGGCAGGGCAGTGGCGGGTCGGTTCGGGGACCGCAGGAGCTTCTGTCTCATTATGGAGGCACGGCTGGGGGCATGGGTCCCAGCTTTGGGGCAAGCGTCCTTCCCAGCTTGGGAGAGGGCTGGAGGTGGTGAGGAGACATTTGCTCCACCTTCGGGGAGAGTACGGGGACAGTGGGGGAGTTTGTCCAGCTTTTGGGGAGGCCCCACAGGGACATTGGTTTCACCTCTGGGGTTGTCTGTCCCAGCCTGGAAGGGCTGGCTGTTGACGGCTGTCTTTTCAGCCTGGGAAAGCTATGGGATGGTAATGGCGTGTCTGTCTCACCTGGCCGTGTTGGGTGGCAATGAGGGCGTGTTTCCCAGCCCGAGGGAGAAATGTCTGTCCCCTCTGGGTGGTTGTGGGGTAATAAGAAATCTGCCCAGTCTGGGGGTGGGGAGGGGACCCTACGCGGGGTAGGGGGGGTCCCTATGGCCAACCGATGCTCCCTTCCCGTGCCCAGAGGAAGTCTCTCCGGGAGCGCTGGCTAATGGATGGGGCGGCTGAGGGGCCAGAGCGGCCGGAGGACCCCACCTCGCCGGACCCCCAGTCGCCGGAGAGCCAGGCTCAGGCCCATATCCAACACCTGGAAGACAGCTTGTTCACGTGAGTGGGGCCCCTGCCTGCCTGCTTTGCCCCAGCCTAGCTAGGCCAGGACCCCAGGCCCACTCTGGGGGGTGGCAGATTGAGACTGGGGCGGGGGGGTCCACGGGGCCTGGGGCCCGGCTCCCAGCAGCCCTCTCTCTTCCCCAGGCTCCAGTCCCAGCTACAGCTGCTGCAAAGTGCGTCCACAGGTGCCCAGCACAAGCCCTCAGGCAGGCCCACCTGGCGCAGACAGGTGAGGAGGGCAGGGAGGGCGGGAGGGGGCGTGGCCAGCAGGCCCCAAGCAGGACTTCTCCGTGGGCAGTTTAGAGAACCACCAGGTCCTCCATGATTTCTTTGCTCTGTGGTCTTGGGCAAGTCACTCTCCTGGCCCAAGCCTCGGTTCCCCCATCTTTGGAACAGGCATGTGGTGGGAACATGGGCAGGATGCTCATGGCACTCGGCCCCAAAGTGAGGAGATGGTCGCCATGAGATGCTCGCATGATCTGAGGCCCCGTGTGGGCTTTGTGTTTTGGGGTCTTGTTTTGGTAACACCTTGATTAAGATGTAATCCACATGCCTGACAACATGCAGGCTTTTGAAAACCAGGACACTTGACATTAAAATCTGGCTCTCCGGGTTGTCCTTGGAGTCCAAAGATCTGGCAACACTGCGCCCGGCCCCAGTGAGGTGCGAGTTTGCCACAGTCCCCACCTCTCCCTGCTGTATTACCTGGGCTCCCAGGTGCCTGTCTCAGGGCAGAGAGGGAAAGGAAACCTGTTAATTGGCATGGGAAGCGCTTGTCGGGTTTTTGGTATAAGCTAGAGTTGCACAAGGCAGGATTCCTGGCCCAGGGGCACTCACAGTCTGGATGATGAGATGGGGTACCAAGGGTCTGTGAGGAGGAGCCCTGAGCACAGAGGAAGAACCTGTATGAGGTTGGGGAGTCAGGGAAGGCTTCCTGGAGGCGGTGACATCTATGCTGAATCTGAGTGGGAACCAGGCAAGGGAAACAGCCTGTGCAAAGGCCTGAAGGCTGGGAAGAGGAAGATCAGACCAGAGAACCATGTCCCCGAGTCCATCTTCCTCTCGTGCCCTCCACTCCAGCCACACTGACCCTCTTTTCTCTTCCTTGAACTTGTCCAGTTCATTGAAGCCCCAGGGCGTTTGCACTTGCTGTCCCTTCTGCCTGGAATGCCCTTCCCCCACCTCTTGAATCCAGGCTGCCTCTTCTCATTCTTCAGGTCTCTGTTCAATGTCACCTCCTCCTCCAGGAGGGCCTCCTGCACCTTATTTCTAGAGGAGGGACCCCATCGCCTCCCAGGCACGCCCTAGCCCCTCATCCTGCCTTTTTTCCTCCATAGCCCTTCTCGCCTGTGACATTATATATTTTCTAGTGTCGATGTTTATCACCCGCCTCCCCAGCTGGAATGTAAGTTTCAACAGTGAAAGGCTTCAGGCATCCCTTGGCCACAGGAACCTCAGTGGCTGGCAGAGTAGGTCCCCAGTGCAGCGGAACTGGCTGCATGGACACAGGACTGATTAAGCCCCTACTGTGTGCATGGCTCGGGGGAGCAGAGGGCGATAACACAGGCAAGGAAGGCTGAGGCGCAGTAGAGGTTTGGTGCTCAGGGTAATGGGGAGCCATTGAGGTGTTGGAGCAGGAGAGGGGCCCTGGCACATAGTGGGGCTGCAGGTGGAGATGTGGGCTGCCTGACTTCCTCTTTGCCATCCCTGCAGGGGCACCGTCCTCTCTCCCAGCCCCCGGTGGAGGCGAGCCCTGCAGGTGGGTGTTTGTGCCCCTAGGTCTGGGGATCCCAAGAGGAGGGCCTGAGTCTGGGTGGCCTGAATCTCACCCTGTCGCCCCTCTCTCCTCCCCTGACTCCCCAAGGCTGCACTGACCTGGACAAGAGAGCCTCCCTCCCAGCCGGCCTGCTGGGCACAGCCCCAGAGTCCCCCTTGGAGCCTGGAGATGAGGCAGTGAGGGCTGCGCCCGCCCTGAGGCCACTCCCCGCAGCCGCAGCAGCCTCCTCTGAAGCTAATGGGCCCTGCAGTGGCCCCAGCCCCGCTCCAGAGCAGGAGGCGAGTCAGGGGCAGGGGGTGTCCCAGGGCCGGGCAGGCCAGGCCAAAGGAGGGGGCATGGTGGAGGTGGTGTGGGAGGGGCTGAGGGCCACGGAGGACAGTGCCACGGGGGCCACGGGCCCCGAGCTGGAGGCCAAGGTGGAGGTGATGGTGCTGGAGGCTATCGCGGACAGGCAGGAGGCCAGCTGCCCGGAGCGCCCGTCCTGGGCGAAGGAGGACAGGGATGTTGTGGAGGTGGTCTGGGAAGGGGTGGGGGGCACGGAGGGCAGTGAGTCAGAGGCCACGAGGGTGGTGGCCAGGGGCCCGGAATCTGCCAGGCTCCAGGAGGGAGGAGAGGGAGTGGCTTCTGAAGAGGGAGGAGGGGCTCCCCTGGGCAGCCCTGACAGCAACGGGCAGGGGGGCTGTGGAGCAGAGGAGGCATCCTTCATCTGGGTGGAGAGGGTGACCCTCAGCGAGGAGTGGGAGGAGCTGGTGGTGGAGGGGCGGGAGGGGGGAGCTGAGGGTCCACCGGGGGTGGAGGGGGGGCGAGGGGAGGACACCTGGGAGGCAGAGGCAAGCCGGGCAGAGGGCTCTGTGGGTGCCAGTGAGAGAAAGGCAGGCGCAGAGCAGGAAAGAGCAGAGACGTCTCCAGTGGGAGAGAGGAAAGGCAGATGGGAGTCCTTGGAGCTGGAGGGGAGAGGAGGCGAGGAGGAGCCGGGTGCAGACAGGGAAGGAGGTGAGGAGCCACTGTCAGCAGAAAGAAAGGAAGCTGAGGGGCCTCTGAGGGCAGAGAGGGGAAGAGGTGAGGAGCCCTCGGGAGGAGAGCAGAAAGGAGGTGAGGGAGAGCTGGAGGCAGGGGAGGAGGTGAAGGAGCCACTGGGAGCAGAACGACAAGGAAGCGAGGGATCTTTGGGAGCAGAGAAGGAAAGAGGTGAGGAAAAGCTAGGGGCGGAGGAGGAGGCTGAGGGGCCTTTGGGAGCAGAGAAGGAAAGAGGTGAGGAAAAGCTAGGGGCGGAGGAGGAGGCTGAGGGGCCATTGGGAGCAGAGCGGAAAGGAGCCGGAGAAACTCGAGGGGCGACTGGAGGCCCGCTGGGGACGGAGCGACGCGGAAGTGAGGGGTCTCGGAAGGAAGAGGAGCCACTGGAGGCAGAGAAGGCGCCGGGGGTCGAGGAGGGTCTGAGTCTAGAAGAGCAGAGAGAGCCCGGGGCAGGAGGGGAAGGCCAGGTGGAGGAGGCGAGCGAGGCGGGCGCTCCCCCGGCGGCTGAGGAGGACGGCCCACAGCCCCCGGAGAAGCAGGAGGGCTCCTTGGAGGAGGAAACCGCAAGGCCCCAAACACCTGCGGAGGGCCGGGGACCCTCCGGGGACGCCACCCTGCTCCTGGCAGAGACCCCGGCTCCGGAGCAGCCCGCCGAGTGCCAGCCCCTGCTTCAGGCGGAGGGGCCCACCGCCCGCCCTGCGCCGGCCCGCACGCCCAGGCCGCCTGCCCCTCTGGAGGCCGAAGAGGCAAGCGGCCCGAAGCAGAAGACATGCCAGTGCTGTGCAGTCATGTGAGCCTGCCCGCCAGCTGCCCTCACAGCTACCTCGGTGTTCTGGCGTCCAGCAGAAGGTCCCAGGGCAGACAGGGCACCGCAGGACTGGCCTGGCCCCTGGGAGCCTGCCAGCCCACACGTCACCTCCACCTGAGCTTCAGGAGAACTCGCGGCCGCCTGTGGCCCTGGCCCCTCTGCGATGGAGCCTTTATACTTGAAAATAAAATGTCAGAGCATTCGGCCGGTGTGAACGTGTGTGTGGGTGTGCGCATGTGTGCACACGTGTGCTGTTGGCACAGAATGACCTCGCCATCTCCTGGTGGCAAACTGAGGACTGAATTCTGCTAGCATCACAGACGACGAGTCAGTGAGAGTGTAGACGCGGCTGCTGTAACAAAAAGACCTCCAGCTCCCGCAGCTATAAAAATAGAAAGATTTATTGCTCTGGTGGCTCGGCTCCATGGTCCCTCGTGACAGGGCTCCCTTCCTCTTGTCACCCCCACCCTCCCCTAGGGTGTGGCCGGAGCTGGCTCTTGGTCACTGCAATGCTCCAGCTCATGTCGCAGGACAGGGAAGGAGCGTACCGAGGAGCCCCGGGGCTGGCACACGCCCCTTCTCCCCCGGGTCCATTGGCGAGACTCGGTCCACGGTTGCCCCGAGCTGCAGGGGACGCTGAGTGTGCGGCCCACTCCAGTTCTGTCACAGCAGCAGGACAGACGCAGGGAGGCAGCTGCCAGTCTGACTCACATATTTCCCTTGGCTCCCTCATCCATCCGTATATTCCCAGGAGGGCCAGGCCCTTCTCCATAGGGGGTCCTTCTATCTCGGCTCTTCCTGGCTGGGTGTCCTCAGGCAAGTGACTCAGCCTCTCTGAGCCTCAGTGCCTTCATCTGTCAAATGAGCATCCCTCTCACGGCCTGGGGTGGGTTCAGGCCAGAGCCTGGGGCCTGGATGGGGGCCCAGAAGGCCCAGCTCCTCGGGTGTGGGCAGGAAGTGCTTCTCATACCCAGAGTCCAGCGGGGTGGAGGCCCGAGGGGGCTCCCTAACGGGCAGCGGCTCCACCTCCTCCACTTCCAGGACGGGCAGGTCCCCAGGGGGCTGGGCCTGGGGCACCTCCTGGGAGAGGAGAAGGCTGAGAGTCTGCCCCTGGCCCCCTCTCACCCGCCCCACACTGTCCCGTCAGCCCCCAGGGGCCGCGACAGGCCAGCCTCTGGCTCACCTCCAGGTGGGGCTGGCCGGAGCGGCTGTTGGCGGGATCGGGGACCTTCTCCCAGACCCAGCGGGGCAGCACCTTGTGCCGCAGGGGGAGGCACCTGGCAAGCAGGGAGGAGTCAGGGCAGGGAACCCGGGCCCAGACGCCCCGCCCAGGATGCAGGGGCCAGAGGCGACCCTCACCACCCCCACCCAGGGGGCTCAGCTGCTGCCCAGCCGCCCTCCCCCTGCGGCAGAGACGCGCACGCCTGACAGCCTCACCTTCCGGACATGGCGAGGCTCACGCCACAGGCGGTCAAGAGCAAGCCCCACAGGAGCAGGACACCTGGCAGGACTTTCCACTTCAGGGTGTTATCTTGGGGGAGGGGCAGAAGGACAGGTGGATGGGGGAAGGGCTCAGGTAAGGTTAGGGGCCGGGTTGATGAAGGGTAGGGGCTCAGGGGAGGGAAACCCGGGCGTGGGAGTGGGGCTTGTGAACAGAGCATGAGGGGTGACAGGTCAAGGCCGGGGGTGGGCAAAGGGTCAGAGCCGCACAGGCCGCACGATGCACAGCAGCATGCAGTGCAGCCGAATCCAGACGCCCCCGAGGCGTCCCCAGTAACTGCCCCCAAGTCAAGGGCTGCTCATTCGCTGAAGCCCCTGATGCTTCCCGGCCCCTGCTAGGGCAGTCCCACCCTGGCCCCTACCTGGAAGGTGGAGCCGCAGGCTGGGACCCGGCGGGCCCTGTCCTGCGATGGTGGACGCCGTCACCCACAGCTCACAGGGACCCCAGGGAAGGCCGGGCAGGCTGATGTTCTGGATGCTGCCACTCACTGAAGGACACACCCAGAGAGGTTGGAGGGCCTTTGCACAAGCTTTCTCTCTGTCTGCATCGCTCACCCCCAGATATCCACACGGCTCCCCCGTTTGAGTCTTTGCCCACATTTCACCTCCTCAGTGAGGCCCTCCCGGACCTGCCGCATTTTAAAACCATACCTCCTTCACCACCCATCGGCCCGGCTTCACTCTCTACCTGGCATTTAGCAGCATCTGCCACACTGCTTAGGGATTATTTACTTTGTCTATGCCTGCGTGTCCCTATTAGAAAGCAGCTCCAAAAGGGTGTTCCCAGTGCCTGGATCAGTGCCTGGCACATAGAAAGCCCTCGAAAGTGACATCTACCTATATCTCTGTCTCTATCTACATGTATGACTAGATAAAAGAAGGAAGGAGCGTCACGTTCCCTCTGCACAGAACCCGCAAAGGGAGCGTCTCCCAGACAAGGGGAAGACATCGGCACTCCCAGAACTACTTTTGTTTCCATTTTTACAGAATTGCTCCTTTTTTTGTTTTTAAGCCAAAAAAAGAAGTAGCTTTTTGGTTTGTTACAAGAGCGTAGGAGACACGAACATGGGTCAAGACATAGAAGGATGCCCAAGTTAAACCATTAGGTGAGAAAGATAAAGTCGTAAAACATCACAGTCATAGGATTCAGGGGCCAAAACACAGCCTATAACATGGTCCTTTTAAAATAATAATAATAAATACACATGTATCTATTTAATAATGTCATATATGTATAATTTTTAACCTAATGATCTATGTATACTTTTGCAAGGTGCAATCATGGCAAAATAACTGTTAAAAAGTCTACCAAGGGCCGGCCCCATGGCCAAGGGTTTAAGTTCACGTGCTCCGCTTCCACGGCCCAGGGTTTCGCCAGTTCGGATCCTGGGCACAGACATGGCACCACTCATCATCGGGCCATGCTGGAGCGGCGTCCCACATGCCACAACTAGAAGGACCCACAACTAAGGATACGCAACTATGTACCGGGGGGCTTTGGGGAGAAAAAGGAAAAATAAAATCTTAAAAAATAATAATTTTTAAAAAAAGTCTATCAGAGACAAATGCTAAGTACTAATGTACTTAGAGATGAAATGACACCAAAGACTCTAGAAAAAAGAAGTGCAGGGGCTGAGGTGGAACGAGACCGGTAAAACATCAGAAACTGCGGGCGCTGGGTGGTGGGCACATGAGGGTTCGTTTTACTATTCGCCCTATGTTTGTGTGTGCTTGAAATCGTCTATAATAAAAAGTCAAAAACCTTCCCAAAACACAACTCCTATCCCTGTGTTAACACCTGCATGGAAAAATCTGGAAGCTATCAGCGAAACGATGAGACTGCTAGAATTCTTGATGACATACCCCCGAATGGATCAGCTTTTGTCACTTTTGTAATTAGAAAAAAAGGTAATAAAGATACTTTTAAAAAGGGAATTTGTGCTCCGAGTAAAAATTTAGCCCAAAAGTATGAAAAAGAAAGAAAAGTTGTACGTAATCCTGCAGCCCTGTTGACACCGTGGGGCATTTCTCCCTCCGTCTGGGCCTCTGCTCTGCTCAGTGCTGGGGTACTTCACAGAAATGGAGCCATCCTACGGAGTTTGGCGATCTTTTTATCTTTTTCACTTCATAAGATGTGACAGGCATCTTTCAATGTCCATAAATATAGATCAAGTCTTCCTTTTTAATGGCCAATGACAGACAGTCCATTCTATTGATGGCCACAAGGGTTATGGTCCGCTAGGGAACTGATGACGTCACGTGCGCTCCCAGGGGCGGAGAGGGGACCCAAGGGGCCAGTCTGGGGACGAGGGGTGGGACAGACTGAGGGGTGGGTCTCGCGGGGGCTGGAGAGGGCGTTGGGCAGATGGCTCACCATTCATGCAGACGGAAGGCCTGGTCCCACTCTGTGCACACAAGGTGTAGTGGGAAAGACGGCCCCTAAGCTGGCGCCTGGGGACCTCTCCCCACGCCACAGCGGGGGTCCCCGGCGGGGCATCCTGGAGTCGCCAAAGCGCTGGTCCCGCCAGGGGTGCTGGGGAGGAAGCCAGGGGGTCAAGGTCTGCTGGGGTCCCAGGACCCTCCATCCCCCAGTCCCACCGCTTACCTAGCTCCTCTCCGAACACCCAGACGGAGGGGGCAGGGGCCAGGCCCCAGGGAGAGACGGCCGTCACCGTGATGCGGTAGGGGATCCCCGCTTCGAAGCGCCCTGGGCGGGGGAGGGGCAGAGAGCGGTTAGCGCGGCTCCCCTCCCCGCTCCCTCCCTGCTGGGGGGGGCGCTCTTCGGAAGGCGCGCGCGGAGACAGAGGCGAGGAGAAGCGCTTCTTCTGAGCAGTAACCGCAGAAAACACCAAGAGGGCTGAGGGTGCGTCAGAGGACACGTCCCCAGCTCGAGCCCGCTCCCTCCGCGGGGCCGCAGAGAGCACCCGCCTGCGAGCCGGCCCGCCGAGGGTCACGGCTGGGGGCTGCACCCGAGGGAGCGGAGCCGGTGCGCCCACCCCCGCCCCCAGCGGTCACGGCGGAGGGCTGCACCCGAGGGGCCTTAATCCCCGCACTTGCCTGCAGCCCAGGCAGGCAAACTGCTTCAGGGACCCGAGAAGGCCCTCAGACCAGGAAATGCGGTGCCAGAGGCTGGGAGGGGGTCAAACACAGGGCTGCGAGTGGGGCCCTGCCACCACCCAACACGGGGGCGGGGGGGGGGCGGGGGGACGAGGTCCAGAAGGCCTTCTCAAAGCCTCCTGCCGCCTAGCAGCCCTCCCCAGATGGGAACTTTCCAGAATTGGGGCTCCTCCTCCTTTCGTCCGTCCGTACGCGCTTACATAAGGGCCTCGGGACTCTCCTAAGTTTCTCAGTCAGCACCTTCCCGCGCTCTCCCGAGCCCTTCGCCCAGGACCGACTGCCCACCATCAACCCCAGACCTGGGCGTCCGACACCCACGGGGGACTCCGCTTGGATGAATGGGCACATGGGCCCCCGAAATTCGGCTCTGAGACTCCCCAGCCAGAACTCGTCTGCTGCTTCGCCCTCCTCGGTCCCCAACTGGTCCAGCCCCAGGGCCTACATCGCTTCTTGGAGGTCTCTCGGCTCCGGCCCTCCTCAGCCCGTCTGTCCCCCGACAGCAGCCAGAGGGCGCCGGTGAGCACCTGCCTCGCCACCCAGCCCCGCCTCCGCCCGCCCTTCCGGCACAGCCCTGCGGGCTCCCACCTCCCCCAGAGAAACAGCCCCGTCCTCGCTGTGGCCCCGACGACTTGCACAATCTGCTTGTTCCCTCCCTGCCCCACCCCTTCCCACCCTCCCCCTCACTCATTCTGCTCCAGTCACCCTGGCCTCCTCACTGTCCCTCTAAGGGCAAGGACGTTGCTGCCTCAGGGCCTTTGCACTGTCTGTTCTCACTTGCTTCCCTCAGACATCCTCACGGCTCTCTCTCACCTCCTTCAGGTCTTGGTTCAAATGCCACTCTCCCAGAGAGGCCTTTCCTAACCTTTCTTTCTAAAATCGCGATTCTCCCTCCTCCCCATTACTTTGCTTTAGTTTTCCCTGATTCCACTACTTGGATGTACTTGGATTTTTCTTGTCTGTTTCATTAGCTGCCTGTCCCACAAGAGGGTCAGCTCCACGCGGCCTGGGACGTTGCTGAGAGGAAGACTGGTGTGGTGGCTCTGGGCTTGGTTTCAGGAGCCTGACTAGGTGGTTCAAATCCTGGTTCTACTGCCTACTTGCTGTGTGGCCTTGGGCAAGTTGCTTAACCTCTCTGGGCCTTTTTCTTCATCTGTACATCAAGCATGATAATAACAGAAACCTACTTTATAAGGAATTTTGAATGGCTTAATGCTGATGCGATAGACACCAGCTGCCATTCCTGTGTACTGGTGTCTAGAACAGGGCCTGACACGCAGGGGTGGTCAGTGTCTACTTCCTGAGTGAATGAATGACCCTTTCAGCACAGCACTCTCTCCCGCCAGCCCCCATTGCCCGCTCCCCAGCAGCCGGGCCAGCCTCACCTGGCAATAGAGTGCTGAGGTTCCCAGGGGGAAGCCGGACCCAGGCGAGGTCCTGGAGGGGCGCCCCGTCTGGAGCCCAGTCCACCACATGCTCCGGCAGCTCCCCGGGGCCCTGTTGCCAAGTGACTAGCAGCCCTGTGCTCCCAGCGATGCCGACCGCCACGCCGTGGGGGGCAGAGCCCGGACCTAGAGGGTGGAGGAGGAGAAGTCTTGGTGGCCTATCGGGGGGTCCCCCCGCCCCCAGGGCGCCGCGGAGGGGGGTCCCGGCCCCTTACCCAAGCAGGCCAGAGAGAGATTGGCCAGGGGCGGCCGGCTGGTGGCGTGGGCGCCGGCGACAGACAGCCCGACCCACTCTGCCCGGGCGGGGACGTCGTGGCTGCAGCAGGCGACCGGCTCCTGGCACGTGCCCGGGAAGCAGACCCTGTATTGCCGCGGCGGGCAGTGCCCCGGGGCCTGCGGGAGGAGAGGGGCGCGGGTGGCTCAGCGAGGGCGCCCCACGAACCAGACAGGGGGCTCTCTCGCTGCTGGTCCCACCCCTGCGGCTGAGGAAACTGAGTCTCAGAGGGGCCAGCGCAGGGGTGGGGGCCGGCCCGGGGGAGAAACCCAAGGCTCGAGATAAGTTATGTTTTAGTCAATCAAAATTAATGCCAAAAAAAAAAAAAAAACCCATGACAACAAAATTTCCAGATTCTAGGCAAAGCGGGGGTCTGAGGCCAAGGCCTCAGTGATTCCAGGTGTCCCTGGCACAGAAGACGGGACCCTCCCCGGGGCTTTGGGGACAGTCCTGGACTCCTGGTTGCCTCAGTGACTGGTACTTAATGGGCGAGAGCCAACGGCACACACTCTTCAGACCAGAAGTGTCCCAGGTCCCTGCTGCTTCTGAGTGGTGGCCCCACTGCCAAGCCATCCAGAGGAAAGACCTGTCTAATCATCTTAACCGATCTGAGAACCAAACTCCTTTCGATGTATAAATACAAAATCTTTTGGGGGCCTGGTTTTAATATTCACTGAGTTTTGAAATACTCTGAACACATAGGGACTTTCCAGGCAGTTTTTATCATCAATTCCCAGCACAGTCTGTGTTCTGAAATCAGAGGATTTCTGAGTGTCCTGCAGCACCTCCGCCCTGCAGCCCCTGGATGCGCCTCCACGCCCGGGCCAGCCTGATCTTGGCGAACGTCGTGTGTGCGGAGAGAGCACACGCTCTGCTGCCTCCAGCGGGAGCCCATTAGGGGTTTCTCACCACACATGCAGATCTCTAGTCTTAACCTGCGATCCCTGTGCTTGTGATGAAATCACTGACAGCGCTGTGAGAATCTCCCACAGGGACTGTGGATCCATCTACTCCTCCCTGTGGTTCTGTCCACTTTTGCTTTATGTGTTTCGAAGCCATGTTATCACATACGTACAGATTCAGTCCTCAGACATGGGGAACTGAATCTTTTGCCTTCATGTAGTAACCTTATTTCCCTTTTATTTTCTACTGAATGTTATGATTAGAACACTGCCTTTTTGGGGATACAGGAACACCTGCACCTGCACACATTCTAGAACATGTGTATGCATGGGTTATTTATCCACGTGTTTCATTTCAGCACAGGAAAGGGATGTGCTGTGAAAGGGAGGCGCTCAGGTCTCGATCTGCCGTCTGGCAGCCAGTGAATCTGAGCTGTGCCGCTCACCCGCCGTGCAGTTGGGGGCAACCTTTCTGTGGCTTGCTTTTCTCATCTGCAGAGTCAGTTGATAGAACTAATGTGTGGGCGAGGGCCTGGCGTGCGGGAAGAGCTCTGAGCCCTGTTGGTCTGTTCCTCTTGCTGGTGCCTGTGAGCCGGGGCCTGGCCACAGTGGATGCTTGACAGATCTGGACCCAGCGGAAGCGCTGCCCCTTCTCTGTCAGCTGGGGACCCCCTTTCGAGAGCAGCCCCCAGCACTCGGCACACTGCACTCTGTTTTACGGAGCCGGCCCTGTCCTGCTTCCAAACCTTTGCCCTTGCTGTCCCAGCTGCCAGGAACCCCTGCACCCATCTTCACGGCTCCGCTCAGATCTCCCAGAAGCGGTGGACTCTGCTGGAGGCTTGCTGGGCGTGGGCCCCTCAGAGCAGCCCTGCGTGGATGCCGTGGAGGGCAGCAGGGGAGCTCCGCCTTGCTCACACACAGCGGGTCCCCACAACTCACCTTCCACAGAAGCAGGCGTTCTTGTCCACCTCGTGGCCCACACAGCTTTCCCGATATCCACACGTCTTTCGGGGGCGGCAGGGATGACGAAAGGAGGGATAAATGAGGGGCGTGACTGGACAGCCTTCCAGGAGGGGATGAAGGGGGCGGGGCAAGCCGGGGGCCTCACCAGCGGGCAGGGTCTGGAAGGACAGAACAGGGCTCCACTCGCCCCACAGATCCTCTTCTCTCTCCATTCGGCAGCGACCAGACACCTCGTAGCCGGTGGCCAGCGCCAGGTCCTGGATCTCAACAGGGGCCAGGGGGATGGACCTCACTTCTGGTTCCAGCTGGGGGAGAGCACGAGGGAGCGAGGAGGCCAAGGACTGAGTTGAGCATACTCGACATCACCCCTCGGCCCGGTGACCAACTGCCCCCTTTGCCAAGGGCTGTGGGCTCCCAGAACACGGGGCTTTGGGTTTCAAAATTGGGACAATCCCAGGCAAAAGGAGACAAGTTGGTCACCCTACGTGCCAGGAATAGCAGTAAGTGGTAACTTCTGTTATTAGCCCCATTTTACAGATGAGGCCCAGAGAGGGGCAGTGACTTGCCCAAGGTCACAGAGCTGGAGCTGAGATTCGTACCCGGCAGTCAGATTCCAAGTCTGCATAGACAGAGTGACAACTCTGCTCTATATTGTGGTATTTTTACATCAAAAGCTGTGGCTGAGACACTTGATCATCCCCAATACCCATTCTCTCTCTTTCTTCCTTTGGAAATAGAACCCCTGAGCATCAATTGGGAACATGGCTGTCAAGAATAAAGACTACATTTCCCAGCTTCCCTTGGAGTCAGGTGAGACCATGTGACTATGTCCTGGCCAATGAGATATGAGAGGAAATGAAATATGCAACTTCTAGGTTGTGCTGTTAGACAGCAAGGGCGGGTTCCCCGACTCTTTCTGGGGTTCCATTGTTCTGGAATTGCCTTCTCCTTTCTTGCTGTGTGAACTTGGGAAAGTTGCTTAACTTCTCTGAGGCACAGCTTCCCCAGCATCCTAAAAGCGTCTACTATGCAGGGAGGATGGGGCCGCTCGTCAAGGTGGTCCCCGCAGCCCCCTTAGCTTGGGACCTGGCGCACGGCAGGCGCTCAGAAATGCCAGGGGCTTTTATTCATCGTTTTTGAATGTTTCCTGAAAACCAGGCCCTGATCCTCATCTGTAAAACGGGTAGGTTATAAAATGTACCTACCGGAAAGAATTCTTGTAAGGATTCAACAGACCCGTGTCTGCAAGGGACCTGGAACGGTGTCTGGCACACAACAGACGCCCTCTAAGTGTCTGCTGGTATTATTATTTTAAGGTTAACATAGCTATTTGAGGACTTTCACTCATTCATAAGATGTTAGGGGAAATGTATTGAGTTTCTTGAAAATTCTAAGTGGAATTAGGATCGGGACTGCCTGGAGTTTGTGTATTTGGCGGGGAGGGGAGCTGAATAAGATGCACATATAGGTCTTTTGTGTGAGAGGCAGACAGACTCCGGGCCGGTGAGCGTGTTCTGGGCGGGTCTCTGATTTAGGGGCGGAGGTCCCAGGCTCTGCCTGGGAGACGTGGGGAGGAAAGGGCCCCTGACACTCACCAGGGTCCAGGCCATCTCCTGGCACCTTCGGTAGTGGAACTGGCAGACCAGAGCCTTATGGGGCGGCCACGCAGGCGGGGTCCACTGGACAGTGGCCTCCAGGGGGTCATCCTCTGAAAAGTCCACGTCAGGGAAGAGCCGGGGGGCGTCCGGCTTCACTATGGAAGGGGGGCCAGGGTGGGGTGAGCCAGGGCCTCCAGGACCACCCACCCAACACCCAGCGCATCCCCCACCCCGCCTGTTACTTCGGGTTTCCAGGTTCACAAAGACTGGGGGCCAGAGAGGCTGGCCTGCCTGGATCCCCCAGACGAGGAGTTCATCAGACATGGTGAGCTCTTCCCGCGAAATGATCACCCAGCTCTGCCCTGCTGACACGGCCACAGTCCAGTTTCTTTTGGAATGGCTGTGAAGAGAGATGTGGGGATGGGGGAGGTATATTTGGCTGGGCCCAGAGCTGTAATGGTAACAAATGCTCTGCCTGGGTTCAAATCTGAGTGCTGCTGCTTCAGAGCTGTGTGACTTTAAGCAAGTGACTTAACTTCTCTGTGCCTCAGTTTCCTCATCTACAAAATGAGGGCAATAAAAGGACCTGCTGAAAGGGCTACAGAGCAGAGGGGAACCGATGACACATGAGCAGACATGTTTAGAACAGTGTCAGGTGTGCACTGCATGTTACATGAACGCTGGTTGTTGTGTTCACTGAGCAGCTACTATATACATGCACATCTGCATGTGGGCAAGCATGCAGTCAGCAAATCTATATCACGCCAGGCCCTGCTGTAGAAGCTGGGAATAGGACTATGACCAAAGCAGGCAGGGACCCATCCTCTGGAGCTTGCATTCCAGTGCAGGAGGCAGACGCGAAACCCAACACTATATCACAGATGGTGGTATGAGTGAGGCAGAGAACAATCAAGCAAGGAAAGAGGATGCAGTGTGAGGATGAGGTGAGGATGGGGTATGAGGATGCGGTGTGAGGATAGGGTGTGAATATGGTGTGAGGATGGGGTTAGGATGGGGTGTGAGGATGGGGTGAGGATGGGGTGTGAAGATGGTGTGAGAACGGGGTGAGGATGGGGTGTGAGGATGGGGTGAGGATGGGGTGTGAGGATGGGGTGTGAAGATGGTGTGAGGATGGGGTGAGGATGGGGTGTGAGGATGGTATGAGGATAGGGTGTTAGGATGGTGTGAGGATGGGGTGTGAGAATGGTGTGAGGATGGGGTGTGAGAATGGTGTGAGGATGGTGTGAGGATGTGGTGTTAGGATGGTGTGAGGATGGGGTGTAAGAATGATGTGAGGATGGTGTTAGGATGGTGTGAGGATGGTGTGAGGATGGGGTGTGAGAATGGTGTGAGGATGGTGTTAGGATGGTGTGAGGATGGTGTGAAGATGGTGTGAGGATGGTGTGAGGATGGGGTGTGAGGATGGTGTGAGGATGGGGTGTGAAGATGGGGTGAGGATGGGGTGAGGATGGGGTGAGGATGGGGTGTGAGAATGGTGTGAGGATGGGGTGTGAAGATGGTGTGAGGATGGGGTGAGGATGGGGTGTTAGGATGGTGTGAGGATGGGGTGTTAGGATGGTGTGAGGATAGGGTGTGAGGATGGTGTGAGGATGGGGTGTGAGAATGGTGTGAGGATGGTGTTAGGATGGTGTGAGGATGGTGTGAAGATGGTGTGAGGATGGGGTGTGAGGATGGTGTGAGGATGGGGTGTGAAGATGGGGTGAGGATGGGGTGAGGATGGGGTGAGGATGGGGTGTTAGGATGGTGTGAGGATGGGGTGTAAGAATGGTGTGAGGATGGGGTGTGAGAATGGTGTGAGGATGGTGTTAGGATGGTGTGAAGATGGTGTGAGGATGGGGTGTGAGAATGGTGTGAGGATGGGGTGTGAAGATGGTGTGAGAATGGGGTGAGGATGGTGTGAGGATGGGGTGTAAGAATGGTGTGAGGATGGTGTGAGGATGGTGTGAAGATGGTGTGAGGATGGGGTGTGAGAATGGGGTGAGGATGGTATGAGGATGGTGTGAGGATGGGGTGTGAGGATGGTATGAGGATAGGGTGTTAGGATGGTGTGAGGATGGGGTGTGAGAATGGTGTGAGGATGGTGTGAGGATGTGGTGTTAGGATGGTGTGAGGATGGGGTGTGAGAATGGTGTGAGGATGGTGTTAGGATGGTGTGAGGATGGTGTGAAGATGGTGTGAGGATGGGGTGTGAGAATGGGGTGAGGATGGTATGAGGATGGTGTGAGAATGGGGTGAGGATGGTGTGAGGATGGGGTGTGAAGATGGGGTGAGGATGGGGTGAGGATGGGGTGTGAGAATGGTGTGAGGATGGGGTGTGAAGATGGTGTGAGAATGGGGTGAGGATGGGGTGAGGAGGGACAACACTATTTTAAGCAGGTCCGGACAGATCTCTCCGATGAGTGGACATTTGAATAAAGCCCTGAGGACATAAGGGCAGGGCCATGCAGCACCTGGGGAAGAGCATTTTAGGGAGAGAGAGTGGCCAGTGCAGAGGCCCCGGGTCCAACCGTGCCTGGCGAGTGTGAGGAACAGCGAGGAGGTCGCCCGCTGGCTGGAGTGGCGTGCGTCGGGGGAGCATGGGAGGAAGAGAGGGCAGGGAGGGGACAAGCAGAGTGTGCGGGGCCTGTTGGCCACAGGAAAGGCTCTGGCTGGAGTGAGGTGGGGGCCCAGAGGGCTGTGGGCAGGGGCGGGATGCGCCCAGACTCAGAGGCCCACAGGTGCCGTCTGGAGGCGGAGGCAGAGAGCAGCCTGCAGGGCTGAGGGTGGAGGCTGAGCCTGGGGAGGAGGGGGCTGCAGGGCCGGGCCTGCGAGGGCAGGGGCTGGTCATGGGGGGAGCTGAGGGAGAGTGGGACGCCAGTTCTGGATAACGCGGAGAGGGAGCCAGCAAGGCTTGCTGATGGACCAACGTGGATGAGCGAGAGAGAGAGCGAGGACATCCCAAAGGACTGGATTTCAAAGGTTTAAAACAAGGCGTTCAGAACAAAAAAACCAAACAGAGGTGCTGGCGAAGATGTGCAGAAAGTGGAGGCCCCACAATGCCGGTGGGAACGTACAATGTCGTGGCTGCTGCAGGAGGCACTCAGCAGCTCCTCAGACGCTGAACAGAGAGTTGCCATATGACCCAGCAATTCTCCTCCTAGGCACGTACCCAGAAGAACCGATAATAAGGACTCAAAAAGTCGTCCACGTTCACAGCAGCACTAGTCACAGTGGCCAAAAGGTGGAAGCAGCCTTAGTGTCCACCAACGGCTGAGCGGATAAACACAACCACAACGTGGTCCATCCACTCAGTGGAATATTACTCAGCCGTGAAAAGGAATGAAGTACAGACACACTGCAACGTGGATGAACCTCGAAAACATGCTGAGTGAAGGAGGCCAGTGAGGAAAGGGCACGTATCGCGTAATTCCGTTGACGGGAAACGTCCACAACAGGCAAACGCAGGGACGGAAAGACAGACGGGTGGCTGCCCGGGCTGAGGGAGGGGGGCATGGGGTCACGACCTCTGATGGATATGGAGCTTCCTTTTGGGGTGACGGAAATGTTCTAGAACTAGACAGAGGTGGTGGTTGCACCACGTCGTGAATGTCAATGCCACTGAATTGTTCACTTTAAAACGGTTCATTTTACGTTACGTGAGTTTCATTCATACACAGAGAGGCCTCCTGCCACTTCCCCGGGCGCCCCCAGCAGAAGCAGGCTGCTCTGGAGCCGCCTCGTGAGGATGGTGTGCGACACTGCGAATGTGCTTGCCGCCGCTGAGCCACACACTTAAAAGTGGTGGAGGAAAAAAGATGGTAGACCTTATATGTGTATCTCACCACCATTAAAAAAGCAAAAAAAACCCAGCCCCTCACTCTGGTTCCCATAGTCAAATGTCCCTCTGACTCTTCCCTCACTTGGCCCAGTTGGAAGTGATTTGTGTTTCCAGGAAGCCCGCCTCCCCCTCCACTGCGGGCCCCCGAGGGCCAGGCTTTGTCTGCCTCCTTCCTAGCTGCATCCCCAGCACCAGACCAAATGAGCTTTCCATATGCTCAGAGAGGTTAAGCTACTTACCTAAGTCACACAGCCGTAAAAGCGGATTCTAATTCATAAATTAAATCATAAAATAAAACAATAAATAAGTTCATAAAATAAGCATTTTCTCTTTGCCAAGCACCTAACTCTTTGAAGCCTCAGAACCTACACTGGGAGGCGGGTTCCATTATTCTCGCCGTTTGATAGGGGAGAAAACAGGCTCAGAGAGGGAAAAGGACTGGTCCAAGGTCAGACAGCAAGGAAATGAGGAAACTTGGAATTGAAGGGCTTGGTTGTGGGGGAGGGGGTGCTGGGGGACAGGACTATGGGGTCCTCTTAACCCGAGAATGCGGCGACCTGAGTGGCCCCGCCACAGCCTCAGTTTCCCCAGTCGTCCCGCCGTACTCACTACTTCTGGCTCTGGAGCTGCAGCGCGGAGGGCGCTCCCAGGTCCCCGACGGGCTGCCAGGAGCAGTTCAAGTCGCCCAGGGGCCCGACTCCGTAGCACTGCAGCGGCCCGGGGCTGCCTGGAGGGGGAGGCGGGGCCGGGTAAGGTCAACCCGCCCGCAGCCCGAACTCCCCCCGACTTCGGACAATCGCGGAGGGCGACGGGGGTCCCATGGGGAAACGAGCAGCAGGGAGGGGGCGCTGGGCACCCCGCCGCGCTTCGGGGCCGGCTCCTCCCCCTCCCTCCGCAGCCACATCCTGTCGCCACCCCACGAGCGCCCCCAGCTCAGGGCGCGCCCGCCCAGCGCGCCGGTCCTCGCCGTCCCCGCCCGGGGGGCGCAGCGCGGACTCACCCTGCGGGGGGCACCGGTCGCACAGCAGCAGCAGCAGCGGCAGCAGCAGCAGCTTCGGTCGCAGCCGCGGCCAGAAGGCGACGGCCCGGGCCCCCCGCATGGCGCCCCGCGCCCCAGCCCGGCCGCGCGCTCGCCTCGCTCTCCCCGCCGCCCGCGCACCTGACACCCGGCCGCCCCGCCCGCCCCTTCCCTTTCCCGGCGGCGCCGGAAAGTCCCCGCCGCCGCGCTGGGGACGGGGAGGGGACAGCAGGGAGCGGGGAGGGGGAGGCGCGGCGGGCTGGCTCCCCGAAGGCCGCGCCCTCCGGAGGGATGCGCGGGCGCGGGCGCACACACACACACCCCCAGGCGGCAACGTCCTTCGGCACTTTTATTACTGCGGTTGGAGAAGGTTCTGATCCGACCTCCCACCGAGCCGCCCCGCCCAGGATGTGAAGGGGACCCAGTGGTCCCGCCACCAGCCCCGGGGGGGCCAGGGCAGTGCACCCCCCAGCAGGCAGGGCTGGAGGGAGAGGGGCTGGAAGGCAGGGGCAAGGGAGTGGGCAAAGGCTGGAGAGGGGCAGGGCGTCATTTGGGCCTGCCAGGGGACAGCGGCCACAGGTGGGGCAGGAGACAGTCACAGTTCAGGCACGGGGCTCAGGGCGGCCAGCTCAGGTGAAGTAGGGACACCCTTGCAGAGGGGGACAGTGCAGGCCAAGCAAAGGCAGGATATGGGCCCGCGAAAAGTCAGGGGTCAGGATCAAGGGTCCCTGTTCGGCCCAGTAGGAGTGCAGCTTGCTCAGGGTCAGGACAGGCTGGTCCAAGGTCAGGCTTGTTTGGGGGGCGACTGTGTTCGAGCCCACAGGCTGGCCTCCGTGACTTGCTGATGAATGAATGCGTGAAGAGTCGGAGGCAGGGGCCTGGCCGGCGCCTGGGCTAGCAGAGGCTGCTGATTTCACTCTTGCTGCATCCCCGCTGGCAGCAGGTACTGGAGAGGCCGGCCAGGACATCACGGCCGCCCCGAAGAGCCCCCAGCACTCCCTGCCAGCTGGGCCGGCCCCCGGAGAAAGCCTGAGGGGACTTGGCTGGGGCCAGCCACTGGCTGGAGGCCACTGCCTCCTCCAGCTCGCTGTCTGCGTCAGAGTCGGCGTCTGGGAAGGCATCGCCTGCAAAAGATGAGAAGAGTGAGTGCAAAAGATGAGAAGAGTGAGTGTGCGGAGCTTACCTTCTGTCACACCCAGAGTCCCGGCTGATCCAGCCACGTCTCTGTTCTTGTCACTCGGCGTCATGGTTAAAGGTTTTGATTCCACTCAGGCCTGGGTTCCAGCTTTAATGGGCAGACTATTCAACTTCACTGAGCTTGACTTTCCTCTCCTGTCATTCTTTTCCCCTAGTCTTTATTTATTGAGGACCTGATAGTTAAGAACATGTGTTTGGGAACCCCACCAGTCCAGCTTCTTCGAGTTAGAACCCTGAGGAAGTGAATTTACTTCTCTGAGCCTTAGTTTCTTTGTCCACAAAGGGGGAGGGGGATAATAACTCCTACTCTTAGGGTTTTCTACAGAGTAGATGAGTTCATTAATACCCATGAACATCTTAGGACAGCGTTTGGCACATGACAAGCACTCAAAATAGCACTGATCAGTTATTGAGCGCTTAATGTGTGCCAGGCCCTGTTTTAAGGGCTTTCGCAGATTGACTCTTTATCCCTCTCATGACAAGCCCGTGAGTTGGGCGCTGTCAGCATCATCTTGGCCCCGGTGACACTAGGCCTCCTGCCCCCACCTTAACCCAGACCAAGCTGGGCGCTGCTGAGACTGTGTCCTCATCTGTGTTCACTCGATTTTGCCTCTGTACGATCCTGCGAGATTCAGGGGCCATGCCTCCCATTTGCAGAGACAGAGGCCCAGAGAGGGCAAGCAGCTTGCTGGGAGCATCACCCCTACGTGTCAAAGTCACAGCCTCCCACCGCCTCCCCAGGGGGCAGCGCTCTGGGTCGGTTTCTGAACTGCCCCGCGCCCAGAAAACTCGCGAGCGGGCCTCACTCTGCGGGGGTCTGAGTGCCGGGCAGGAGCTGGGGAGACAGCAGCCTGTTCCCTGCCTTTAGGGGCAGGGGGCTCGGCTGACTGGCTCCCCCAGCCTCGGCGTCACTGCCAGGCTGAGCCGGGCTCCCCAACCGACGTGGCAGCGCAGGGACTGTCCTGCCCGGCCCCCCTCTCATCTCTGTCCGTGGCTCCTTGGACTCATCCGCGTCCTGTCCCCACACCCCCGCAACACGCACACACGCCCTCCCCAGCCTCACCCATAGCTTCGCGGGCCAGGATGTCTGACCGTCTCCACCGGGAGCCCCCACAGGTGAAGATGACAGCTCGGATGAACTCCCGGCCGCAAAGCTTCACGCCGTAGGGTGCTGCCCGGGCTTCGGCGCTCAGCCACAGCTCCCCAGCCAGCACCCACAAGGCCAGCAGCAGCAGCAGCGGGCGCTTGGCCATGCCGCACAGGGACGCCTGGGAAGCGAGCGGGAGCGCAGCGAGGCAGTTCCTGGGGTCGGTGTCTCCTCTGCCTCCTGGCCCCCCTTTTATACGTCCCCGCTCCCCCCGCCTGTTGTGGAGGAGCTGAGTGACCTCCTTTATCTCCTCCAGCAGAGGGGAAGCGGGCACAGCCCCCCCACCCCCGACCTTTCCCAGTTCCTGGACCAAGAGATAACCTTTTGCCGAGGATGCAGTGACATGGTCCAGCTCCCTGTCATCTTCAAGAGACAGAGGGGGCAGGTGTCCATTCCGCACAGCCCGCGAACACAGACCCCCACCAGCCCCGGAGAGAGGGCGCGCCAGGCCCCCAGAGGGCTGGCCCCAGGCCTCCTCTGTGACAACAACAACAGTGGCAAGCCTCACACAGGATGGCCTGTGAGGCCAGACGCTGCTCTCAGCGTCCTGTAACCGTGTGGTCTGTTCAATCTTCCCAGCGGCCCCTGAGAGCAGCTCTCAATTTTGAGCCAGACTCAGAGTCTGCGGGGGGGCTCGTTAGGGTTCAGAGCGCCCCCTGCAGAGTGTCCGAGAACCTGTATTTACATCAGATTTCCAGGCCATGACGATGCTGTGGGTCCAGAAATCACACTTTTGAGGGCCACTGGGCTGTGAGATGAGGACTAAGAGATCCCTCTGTCACAGATGAGGAAACTGAGGCACAGAGCAGTGATGTAAGGTGCCCAAGGGCAGCTAGGAAGTGGGGGTGGGAGTGGGAATTGGAACAGAGCCATCTGACTCCAGGATCCATGCTGTCTCTCCACGGGACAATTTTCAAGAGTTAAAATAAAATCTTATGGGGACAGAGTTTCAGTTTTGCAAGATGAAAAGAGTTCTGGAGGCGGATGGTGGTGAGGGCTGCACAACAATGTGAATGTGCTTAATGCCACTGAAGTGTCCGCTTAAAGATGGTTAAGATGGGGGCCGGCCTGGTGGTGCAGTGGTTAAGTGCACCCCTTCCACGTTGTGAGCCCGGGGTTCACCGGTTTGGATCCTGGGTGTGGACATGGCACCGCTTGGCACGCCATGCTGTGGTAGATGTCCCACATATAAAGTAGAGGAAGATGGGCACAGATGTTAGCTCAGGGCCAGTCTTCCTCAGCAAAAAGAGGAGGACTGGCAGCAGTTAGCTCAAGGCTAATCTTCCTCAAAAAAAAAAAAAAAGATGGTTAAGATGGGAGCCGGCCTGATGGCATATTTGGTTAAGTTTGCGGGCTCCATTTAGGCAGCCTGGGGTTTGCAGGTTTGGATCCTGGGTGTGGACCTACACACCACCCATCTAGCCATGCTGTGGTGGTGACCCACATACAAAATAGAGTAAGATGGGCACAGGCGTTAGCTCAGGGACAGTCTTCCTCAGCAAAAAAAAAAAAAAAAAAAAAGTTAAGATGGTAAAATTTGTCTTATATATATTTTTCCACAATTAAAAATTTTTAATGAATACCATACACATAGAGGAGCTGTGATGTGCTGGGAAATATTTAGCAATGGCTCTCCAGAAAAAAAGGCCCTGATTTGTAGCAGTTGTGGATTCTGGCCAGTTTCAAGTTACCAACATCATGTCAGTGTGATGTCCGCAAATTCCTGAAAAGATAGCAATCAGTCCTACGAGCCAGCACAAGCTGGCTCCCGCACACCGCTGAAGGCAAAACACACGCGTGCAATTTGTGCAACTTAAAGAATCATTATAAACAGGACATCACTGTTATCATCATTCTGAACAGGAAATAGGATGGTGCCAGCACCACAGACGTCCCCTCACTGCGTATCTTCTCCGGTCATAATCCCTCGGTCCCCCAGGGTGGCTGCCCTCCTGACTTGAGTCGTTATCACTTCTTTCCTTCTCGTTACAGTTTTAATGCCAACACGTGCATCTCTGAGGCGGATGGCTCCATCTGTCTCTTACTTTCCTGTTTCCTCTGTGCATTCTCACAGACTGAACTTTTCACTGAAATACGACACACACAGAGAAAAATGCAGAGACTGTCAGGGGACGTCTGGAAGAATTTCCACAAACCGAACACACTTCTGCATCCAGCACTCAGGTCCGGAAACAGACTCTCCCCAGCCTCCGCCTGGCGCAGGGGGAGGAAGCTCCGCCTGCAGGAGGAGGAGTCTGGAAGAATCCATGACACAGTGAAGACGACACTCACTGATAAATACTTAGGGTGAGATACTGTGAAGCAATGCAAAGGTCCTGTTTCCCTTTGAAATTTCTGCCACTAAATTTAACATTCCTCGGTGGACAGAGTGTGTAGAAATTATTACTGTGGTGTCTGTTTATTAGTAATTTTCCATCGGCCTCATTCGTTCCACATTGACTATTGTTTTTCATTTGGAATTTTCTGTAAGGAAGAGTTGTTCTGTGTCCACGTATTTATTTATTCAATCGGTTATTCATACCAGTATGGACTCGTGAATAGATATCCTATTCTGTGGGTTAGAATCCAGTGCTCTTATTGATTTCTCACCTCAGTTGTCCCAGCTTTGGCGGCGGGGAGCTCTTTCATTTGCACCTTATTCCAAGCTTTGTATTTCAGCCACTGCTCTTTCCACATGCTCCTTTTCTGAGCACTTCCTTGCTTTCTGGCGCCACAGATGCTGCAGGCTCATTGCTTGTCTCCCTGGCCCAGCACTAGGATCGGCCATCTCCCCTAGGAGCCTGGTTCGCTTTATTGGAGACGGCATGGAGGATCCCAGCCCGGGCGCTGGCTGTGCTCGTTGCTACTGGGGGTGGGGGTGTTGTTGCTTCTAGGTCCTGTCAGCCGATAGCATTACTTTAAAAAAATACTGACGTAAAATTCATATGAAATAAAATTAACCGTTTTCGTGTTACATGTACACAAATGTTCACAGCAGCTCTATTCACAACAGCCAAGTGGAAACAGCCGAAGTGTCCATCAATAGAGGAACAGATGAACACAATGTGGTCCATCCACACAGTGGAATATTACGCAGCCATAAAAAGGAACGAAGTCCTGATACTTGTTACAATGTGGATGAACCTCAAAAATATCACGCTGAGTGAGAGAAGCCAGTCAGGGAAGGCCACATGGGGTGTGACCCATTGATGTGAAATGTCCAGAACAGGCACATCCACAGACACAGAAAGCAGAGTAGGGGTCACCAAGGACTGGGGGAGGAAGGAATGGAGAGTCATTGCTACTGGGCATCCCTATGGGATAATGAAAATGTTTTGGAAATAGAAGTGGTGGTTGTACAACACTATGGATATACTAAATGTTGCTGAATTGTTCACTTTAACACGGTCAGTTCATGTTATGTCAATTTCACCTCAATTTAAAAAAACAGCAGGGGCTCTGGTGATGAGCAGAGCTGGGTTAGAATCCCATCTCTGCCTCTTTCCTGCTGTTTGATCTTGGGCAAGTCACTTAACCTCTCTGTGCTTTGGTTTCCTCACGTGTAAAACAGGGAGGATTCAACCAAGTGTGTTAAATTCTTAAAACCGTCTGTGGCATGCAGTAAGCATTGCTTAAATGTTATTTCTACTTGACACTTTCCCTTTGCATTCGAACTTTATTCCTTTGTCCTTTTCTTCATGACAAATGCCTGGCCTCGGTTGCGCCCTGTGGGTGTCTCGGGCCATGGGTAACGTTCCAGAAGGCAGGAGTCCTATCTGATTGTACTGCTTCAAAAGGGCTGATGAATAATACGCTCCCCGCCCCCCCCCCCCCCCCCCCGCCTCCTTCCTGGCGACGCCCCAGGGACGCACCCTTCTGCCCTTTTCTCCGTGTCCCCGGTGTCTGGCCAGGGCCTCGGGAAATATCAGCTGCCTGACTGTCTGGGGCAGAACCAGGAACCTCTTTTGTGCCTCACACAGAATCAGAGTTTTGAGCCCAACACAGCTGGGTTTGAATCCCGGTTCCTGTGTGACCTTGAGCAAGATGTTGCACCTCTCTGAGTTCATCAGGAAGATGGAGATAATAAGGGTATCTACTTCACGGGGCTGTTTGGGGACTTCAGTGAAATTTTGTAAAGTGCCTAGCATCCTGCATAGTGCAGGGTTGAATGGTGACCTGCAGAAAGATGGGTCCATGTCCAACTCCCGGGACCTGTGAACATGGACTTATTTGGAAAAAGGGTCTTTGCAGATGTCATTAGGGACTTTCAAATGAAATTACCCTGGATTATCTGGGCGAGCCCTAAATCCACTGACAAGGGTCAAAGACACAGACACTAGTGACAAGGCCGAGTGAAGACAGAGGCAGAGACGGGAGGGACGTGGCTACAGAAGCTGTCACACCTGGAGCCCCCAGAACCTGGAAGAGATGAAGAAGGACCCTCCCTGGAGCTCGCGGAGGGAGGCTGGCTGTGCCCACATCTTGGTTTCGGGCGCCCAGCCTCCAGACTGGGAGAGCATGCCGCTGCGGTCAGAGCACCCACGGGAGACCAGTGTATCAGCCCTGGGAGACGCCGTCTGCTACCAACAGCAGCATCCTCATCGTCACGAGTATTTGGGTCAGCATAAAAAAGCGCCCGGATCTGAGCAATCCTAAAGAAAGACTTTCTCTCCAAACTTCCAAATTGATTTTAGTTTTGAATAGTTAACACATCCATGTGCTTCAAAAAACAAAAAGTATACGAAGGCTTACGCTGCCGCGTCCCCCTCCCAGACCTCAGCTCCTCGCCTCTCCCCACAGGGCCCCCGCTGCTCTTGATTCCGTGAGTATCTTCCCAGAACATCGGCGCACACACACAGACATGAATACAGGGCTTTGTTCCCCGCACACACCTGCTTTTACAAAAAAGGTAGCTTAAAATTTTTTTTATTGGGGTAAAATATACATAACATAAATATGCCCGTTTAGCCATGTTTGAGTGTGCAGTTCAGCAGCATTAAGTGCGTTCACATGGCTGTGCGGCCATCCCCACTGTCCGTCTCCGGAACTTGCTCATCTTCCAAACCGGAACGCTGTCGCCATGAAACACAACCTCCTGCTCCCCCGCCCACCCGGCCAACACCACCCACCTGTCCTCTCCGTGGACTCGCCTGTTGCAGGGACCCTGGATAAGTGGAACCGCACAGCACTTGCCCTTTTCTAACTGGCTTCTTGCACTTAGCGTGATATTTTCAAGGCTCGCTCGCGTTGTCCGTGTGTCAGGATTTTAATTCAGGGTCACGTGTTCTGCACCTTCTTCTGCATTTTGTCTTTTTTCTTTTCAGTTAAAGACAAATGCGGGAGCCCTCCCCTCCCCACGCTCCCAAAACGCCTTGTTGGTTCCGCAGCAGTGGGGCGGACGCTGGGGGAGGCCCACTCGGCGATTTCACTCCCGAGTCGGGTACTTTTCATCCACTTCTTCTCCGGCTAACACCTCAGTGAGGAACCCTAGACAGCCGTCATTTCACACATATGCAAGCACATCTGTACATGATTCCCCCAAAGCGAGATTTTCTTTTGGGTTGTTGATCTTTTTCTTCTTGATTTCTAAGAGTTCTTTATATATTAAGGAGATTTACCATCGGGTTATGAAATGAGTTGTAAATATTTTTTTCCCGGTTTGTCATTTCTACAAGCTTTTCAATTAATGATCACTAGTATTTGTTGAGGCTTTGATATATGCCTGGGTTTTTTTTTGTTTGTTTATTTTATTTATTTATTTACTTTGAGGAAGATTAGCCCTGAGCTAACATCTGCTGCCAATCCTCCTCTTTTTGTTGAGGAAGACTGGCCCTGAGCTAACATCCATGCCCATCTTCGTCTACTTTATACCTGGGACGCCTGCCATAGAATGGCTTTTGCCAGGCGGTGCCATGTTCACACCCGGGATCCGAACCAGCGAATCCGGGCTGCTGGGAAGCGGAACGTGCGAACTTAACTGCTGCGCCACCGGGCCAGCCCCTATGCCTGGTTTTGAGCTACATACTTTAAGCACACTATCTCATTTCAGCCATACTGACATCATCTTTCACCTCTAAATACTCAGCATGCATCTCTGAAAAATAAGGGCCTTTGCCCACATGATCATAACGCCATTTTCACACCTAGCACTCAGTGTTTGGTATCTTCTTACATGAAGCGCATATTCAAATTTCCCTGAGCCTCTGCAGTGTCTTTTTAGAGTTGATTTAGAGCAGCCCTGGCCAATAGCACTTTTTACGATGGTGGGGATGTTCCCTATGTCTGCTTTTCAGTACGGTAGCCACTAGTCACATGTGGCTGTGGAGTGCTTGAAATGTGTCCAGTATGAATGAGGAACTGAATTTTTCATTGTATTTTATTTTAGTTTTAATAACCACACAGAAAATCACAAGCCAATATCCCTGAGGAACATAAACGCAAAAATCCTCGACAAAATAGTAGCAAACCAAATGCAACAATACATTAGAAGGATCGTACACCGTGACCAGGTGGGATCCATTCCAGGGACGCAGGGATGGTTCGACATCTGCAAAGCAACCAGTGTGATACAGCACATCAACAAAACGAAGGATAAAAACCATATGATCATCTCAGTAGATGCAGAAAAAGATTTGACAAAAGATTCAGCATCCTTTCATGATAAAAGCTCTCAACAAACTTGGTACAGAGAGAACATAGCTCAACGTAATAAAGGCCGGATGCAACAAGCCCACAGCTAACGTCACGCTCAACGGTGAAACGCTGAAAGCTTTTCCTCTAAGATCAGGAAGAAGACAAGGGTACCCATTATCACTACTTTTATTCAACATAGGACTGGGAGTCATAGCCAGAGAAATTCGGAAGAAAAAGAAATAAAAGGCATCCCTTCCCCCCCGAAAAATAGCGCCATGGGACTAGCAGCCATCACATGGGACAGCACAGATTTAGAACCTGTCTCCCTGACCCAAGCATCTATCACCTGTGCTTGCTGTCTGCATCCCTCCCCTCCCACTCGGCCCTCAGCCTTTTGCAACCTGATCTCTGCCCTCCAAATGCCAGTGAACCCAGGTCTCATCCAGCCCCCCGTCTCCCCAAACTCTGTCCATGCAAAGCCCTTGCTGGTTTAATTTCCACCCCCTCCACCCCAGGCCCCCACTTCCTTGTCCTCCCAGAACCGGTGCCAGCATCTCTAAAGCATTTGTTCTGTGTCCTGAGCAGGCGGCTATTCTTGAACAATAGGATGTATCATTTTGTGCATTTCTGTTTACCTTGTGTGTCTGCTCGAGTATGTTGCAATTTGCACAAGGATGTTGTTACTAGACCTCCATCTGTATCCTTTCAGCTCAGTAATACACTGTGTTTCTCAAGAGAGACAAAGCATTTATTAGCTTATTTCCTTCAGCCTCTTCCCAACAAAAAGTTGTCTTTCCACTGAGGGGGCAGGGGAATAAGTTGACGCGTTCACATAGACATCCATGTGCCCCAAGCATTTTCTCTAAATCCCCAAGCATTTATGTGATCACCTCTCAAGATTTTGTTGTTTTTACTTTTCAATCTCAGCTCATTCCCTTGACAATTCTTCCTTTTGGCGTCATGAGGCAGTAACCCCAGCAACAGAGATCGTCTTAACTCATCAAAACTCTGCTTGAGACATATTTCCCAAAATCTCTTTGAGTGGCCGCCCCCTGAAGATGGATTCCATTTTATCCGTGGATATATCTGCACAGTGTTTATATATTGAGGATATATTTTTTTCTTTGACTCTATTGTATAAGTAGCTTGAAAACTTGTTAGGAGAACCAGCCTGCTAATCAGTCACTCCCCCTCACGGATAAGGAGCAGGAACGTGACAGCATTTATGAGGAACGGCCAGCATAAAAGAAGGACATCTCGTGTGCCTTTCAATGCACCAAGTGCCAGATTCTTATTTCATTACCTGCTGGCACATTAGTGGATGGTTTTAACAGTCTTTCTCTCTTTCCCCTTTTAACAAAACTCCGTGGAGACCGCTTGCTCTTGCCCCGGGGGTCTGGAGCAATAGTGTGTGGGGCTCGCTCCGGCCGTGCTTTATTTTTCAACAGCCACTTTGTTGCTTTCACTGTTGGCCGTCATCTGCTCAGCAGCCTCCTTATTTCCTCCTGGTAGACCCCTGAGACAGACACCTACACGGCCTCCAACTTCCCGCCTCAAGAACATCCTTATCTGGTGCAAAACTTTCAGTGAACAGAAAAGCGTGGAAGAGAATACCAGGTTCCCCCAACTTAACGCGGACCCAGTTCTGGCTGAAACAAGAGGGGACGTCTATGTGTCTCTGCTGGTGGACAGCCTGGGGACCCCGGGTCCACTGCCCCTTGCTCCACCATCCTCTAGAGCAACGTCTCCAGGGACACTTGGCTGTGTCTGGAGACACCTCGGTTGTCACACCTGGGGAGGGTGGGCTACTGGCATCTAGTGGGTGGTGGCCAGGGACGCTGCTCAATAGCCTACAAGGCAGGGGACGGCCCGTGACAAAGAACGGTTGGGCCCTCAATGGCAATGGTGCTGTCTGCCCTGGGAGCGTCCCCACGCCTCTCCTTCAGGAACGACTGGTGAAGAGACCCCGAGAGTCGTCCTGTGGTGCATCTGACCCTCCGGCTTTGTCCTTTGACTCGTTTCTCTCCTCCTTCCCTTTCCTGCAAACTGGAGGTTCTGCTGAGAGGCCTGATCAGGAGTCAGGGTGAAGGTTTTCGCAGGCTGCGTCCTCGGGGCCGCTGTGAACTTCCTTCCGCCTCCTGTCAAGGGGCCCACGAGGCTCACAGGTTCCACCCCGGTGTCGGCTTCACTGCAGCCCGTGCTGCCGGCAGTGTGTCCTCGGTGGCAAAGTCGGCTCCCTGACTCCCACCCCGAGCCCTCTGGCGCCCTGAGCGTGTCCTGTTTCCCCTCATGCTCTGATCGCCGCCTAAGTTGTTTCACTGACTTTTTTGCAAAATGGAGACTTTTCGAATTCTCTCATTTCTTCCGCCTTTTCTTAGCTGGCATTCCTCTTGGGCTGCTTTGTGACTGCGAAACACAGCTACTGCCGGGAAGGCGAGACCGGGCTTAATGCCTCACTTTGAATTACCAGCATCTCCAGGAAGGAGCTGGCTGAGAGCCCTTCCAACGGCATAATCGACGTGTGTGAGTTTAACTTTCACACTGAGGCACACCCCACAGCGAGCGCGCAGATCTCGAATGGAGAGCTCAGGGAATTTCTGCATCTATTTGCCCAAGAAACCGCCACCAGACAAACACAGACCATTTCCAGCCCCACAAAGGACTTCCGGGTTTGGCTGTGCCCAGCGTGGGGTTCAGGGGCTTCAGGAAGACATGGAAACAGGTGGGAAGTGGAAATGGGGCTTCTAGGTAGCCACTCCACACACACACACACACACACCCCCCCACCCACACACCCACCAACACACACTCACACCCCCCACACCCACACACATACACCCACACACTCACCCACTCACTCACACCCCCATACACCCCCACCCCCACTCACACCCACCCACACCTATACACACACCCACCCATACACACCCACCCCCACACACCAACCCCCCCCACACACCCATACCCACCCCCACACACACTCACCCATACACATACTCACACCCCCCACATCCCCACACACTCACCCACACACACCCACCTACACACACACACCCGCATACACTCCCCACCCCCACCCACTCACACCCTATATACACACCCACCAACACACATACCCCATACCCACACACACCCCCCCCCACACACACCCCACCCCCACCCCCCTACCCACACACACACCCACCCACAACCCCACACACACACCCCAGGGCAGTCTCACAGCCCTGGCTGCTGGGGCTGAGCCACTTGCTTCACAGCTGCGGTTTATCTGGGCGCTTCCTGCCTGGAAGTCTCCTGAATTCTTAGGGGGTCTTCTCAGGGTTGGGTCTCAGCTGGCACTTCCAGGCAGACTGGGGCTGCTGCTGCTGCTGCTGCTTTTCCATCAGGTCACTCCCAGGGGCAGCAAAGAACACTGGAAAGTTCCAGAAAAGGAGACAGGGTGTCTTGGCTCTGCTGCCTCCAGCTGTGTGACCTTGGGGCAGTTACTGCCCCCTCTGAGCCTGTCTGTTCACCTGTCAAGTGGGGTAACATTCTACCACGATGGGCTGCTGGGAGCATTTCTGCGAAATCATTTGCCCATCTGTACGTCTCCGACTTCACCTCCTGGCATTTTCCTTGTCATCCGCTCCAGCCAGATGTTTGTTCCTGCTCCCAGGCCTTTGCCTCTGGAGTTCCTCCACCTTGGTTTTGTGGGGTTGCTTCTCCTCCCAGCTCAGGCCCGCCCGCATGTCCTCTCCTCAGGTAACAGGCCACAGCATCCTCTCACTCCTCCTGCACAGCCTCTTATACCGCTCTCACGGCCCTCATTAACCCATTTTATCTACTAATTTCATTGTGTCTCCCCTAGCAAAGTCTAGGGACTCGTCTGTTTTCTTCACTTTTACAGCCTAGGCCTTGCACAGAGGAAGTGTAATGTTGGTTGAACTAGGAAGCTCAGAGAGGTGGAGCCACTTTTTCATTGTCACACAGCAGAACTGCAATGAAAACCTCGGGCTCTGAGACTTGGCTTTTTTTTTCCTCTCTCCTCTGTGTCTGGTGGGGATTAGGGCGCAAAATTTAAGGGGATGCCAAAAGCTCAGTCATCAAGATAATTACTCAAAGAAACCAAAATTAATGCAAAAAACGTGATGATCAAAACATCTATTTTTTAACATGTAAAAGATAAGATCCGACCCTGCACTTGCATGACTCGCCTCACCCCGATCCGAGTCCTGGCGGGTCCTGTCTTTATGTAAAAATGCTGGTATTTTGTTCATCGTGGATTTATTTTTTCCTACTAATTCTGATATTTAAAAACATTGCCTTAGAATATTAGTTATCTTGATACGAGTTTTTGCATCTGTCTCTTCTCCTCCGGGGAAACAGGCACGCAAGACCGGAAGGGGGGCGGGCTCCCTCCCCGCCGCGGGCGCTGACCTCCGCTTATCGCCGGCGGCAGCAGCTAATTAAGTCCCCGCCCCCGGCGACCTTTCCCTGCGCTCCGGCCGTGCCCGCCCCTCCATCCCGGCAACGCGGGTGGGGCAGGGCCCGGACGTCACCGAACCCCGAGCCCCGCACCGCCGCCTACGTCACAGACGAGCCGCGCGGCGTCACCGCATTCCTCCCGCAACGTCAGCGCTCAGAACCCGGGGCCAGCGCACCGGCGCAGCAACCAGGCCGAAGCGAGCGATCTCGCCTGTCTCGCCCTTTATATTTGGAAAGGCGTTCCAAGTACGCAGAAGCGAACTACCACTCCCAGCGGGCCTTGCGTGCTGCGCGTGCGCACGGCCTCCAGCTGGAGAGCGCGGCAATCCTTTGGCGTAGATTGACGTCCCTTTGGTCGAACCAGAAGGCAGGTTGTACAGCCGCAAACCAATCCCGGCCTCACGGACCCCACCCCTTTATCCTGAGCCCGCGGCTTCCTTGAGGGAGTGACAGGCTCCGCAGCCTTTGAGGGCTCAGTTTCCTTTGATGGACATTTATCCCGATGAATCAGAGCGCCAGGAAGTCGAGAGGGAGTTGAAAAGCGTGCCTTGGGGCCAATAGCTTAGCGGCAGGGCCTGGCGCCGTCCAACCACTTCTCCCGGCGCCGCCAATCACCCGGGACCCCGCCCCCGGCCCGTGACGTAAGTAGGGTGGGTAGCAACAGTTGCCCCGGTGAGGGAAACGGAGGCGCCATAGCCACGGTAGTCGTGGCGACCAAGCAACCCGGCAACGCGAGTCAACAACAACAACCGCCCGGCCGACCCCCGCCCCCAACCCCTGGCGCGGCCTGGGGACCCCGGCACGTTCCGTCCCCCTCCCCACATCGCCTCCGAGAGCCGTGGAAAGCCCTTCCGCGGACAGAAGTGCGGAAAAGCCGAGGTAACGCGGGCCGCCCCGGGACGGCGGGGCGGGCCGGGGAGGGCGGTGGGGCGCGGCCGGCGGTGTTGCTGTGATCACAGTCCGGGGGGAAGGGGCGGGCGGTCAAAATGGCGGCGGCGACTGCCGGGGCCGTGGGGGAGGGGGCCGGGGCCCGGCTGGGGCGACACCACCCGCCCCCGGGCCCTGCGGTCCGGCCCCCGCGAGGGGCGGGCGCTCGCAGGCCGGCGGCGAGTGGAGGTCGGCCGGCCCGGGCGGGGGGCTTTTATACGCCGGGAGGTGCTGAGGGGCGGGCCCTGTGAGGCCGGGCCAATGGGAGCGAGGGAGGGGCGGGGCGGGGCCGCGGCGGGGGCGGGGCCACCCTGGGCCCGGGGCGCAGGTGGGCGGCTGCGGGCTGGGCCTCCCCGGCCGGTCCGGTCCCCGAAGCGGCGGCCGCCCCCCGGACTCAGCGCCCGCCGCATCCGAGGCCTCGGTTTTCCATCCCGCACAGTGGGGAGAAGCACTGCTCTCCCCGCCTCCTGCATGTCGGCGACCCCGGATTGCTTGCAGGCTCCCCCTGAACCCCGGCCCGCGTGCGGTTTCCGAGTGTGGTTTGTAGGTTAGCTCTCAGCCGGTCTTGGTCGCAGCCCTGCCGGCGGCGCCTGATCGGCCTCCTCCGCTCTGAGAGGAGGGGAGGGAGCCAGTTTGGTGGCGCCGTGGGCCCGGAGCGTGGCCTTAGCCCGCAGGACTTGGTTTGCAGAGAGGGAGGAGCGATCTTGAGGGACTGAGTTGGAGGAAGAGAAACTTGCTCGCTTCTGCGCCGGCTGCTCCCGCCCATCGGGCGTTGTCCCGGGCGGCGGGCTTGTTCCTGGAGACGGGACGGTCCCTGACTGTCCCTCCCACCAACATCATCTGCCTCTTGGCGTAAGGGGAGCGAATGGCGCCTGAGGAAGTCGCTCAGATTTGTTAAGCTGCTTCTCTTGGCCAGACACATGTTTTTGTGTCCTGTCCATCAAGTTGGTGTCAACTGGGTCACGTGGCACTGAGGAGGTACCAGCCTCCAGGGCCACGTGGGCAGGAGCAGGACGCCGAGGTCAGAGGGAAGGGGAAGTGCTTAGAGGAGAGTCCAGCGACTGCTTTGCCGGGTGACAAGATCTGCCGCCTCGGGGAAGGATTTTTTTAAACAGCGGGTCCGGCTAAGTCCACTTTGTGCCTTCTCCGCCCTGCCCTGGGAGTTTGGCATCTGCAGCGCCGGGGGCGGGGTGCAACCTGCATTCGTTTCTTTTTAAGTCCATCAATAAACTTCCAGGAGGCCGGCCAGGTGACTCAGCGGTTAAGTTCGCAGGTTCCGCTTTGGTGGCCCGGGTTCGCCTGGTCGGATCCCGGGTGTGGACATGGCACTGCTTATCAAGCCATGCTGTGGCAGGCATCCCACTACAAGATAGAGAAAGATGGGCACGGATGTTAGCTCAGGGCCAGTCTTCCTCAGCAAAAAGAGGAGGATTGGCAGCAGATGTTAGTTCAGGGCTGATCTTCCTCGAAAAAGAAAAAATAATAAAAATAAAAAGAAATTTAAAAAGAAAACTTCCAGGAGAAGGACTGTTTAAGGCTCTCCTGAGGCTTTCCCCCAAGAATTTGAGATAAGGTGGGGGGCGGCGGGTCCTTGCTTCTCCAGGGACTTTCCCTAGGCCAGATGCTCTTGGGGAGGTGGCAGGGTCCCTTGAAAGTCAGAGAAGGTAGAGATTAATTTTCAGTAAGAATCTAGAAATACCAAGTTGCTAGAAAGATCACCACCACCTGTCTGGTGAACTTTGAGCAGAAAGTGATGTCACGGATGATCCATTCTTGTTGACTGCTCCCCCCCATAACTTTTACATTTGAAGAGCCCAAGCCCAGAGGGGTCATTGATAGGGTGGGGTTGGGGTGGCACTGGCTTGGTTTGCTTGTCCTTGACAAGCATCTGCTTCCTAGCTATGTGCTCTTGGGCAAGTTACTTAACTTCTCTGAACCTCGGTTTCCTGTTGTCTAAACTAGGAGTGGTGATCACTGGTGATGATTGTAATCTCAGGTTACTGTGCTGTGCATCGCATAAAAGAACACAAGCTGAGCATCACATACATAGTAATTGTTCACACTCTGTTAGCTGCCGCTCTTATGATGATGATTGGTGCTTCCTGTGTAGCCCTCAGAATTACACCACTCGTGTTTATGTTTATCATCTTGTATTGGGCGAGAGCCTAGTGGCTTTAAAGGTTGGCTCTCTTGCTGGGCTGCGGGGGCTGATGACAGGGGTCCTCGGAAGCGGGGTACCAGGCCTCCTGTTTCTAGTGGGAAAGTGTCCCTTCTCTTGCTCTGGAGTGGCTTTCCTTTGGCTTTAGGAGAGTAGCTAGAAAAAAAAAAATCGTCCCTGGACTGGCATCCAGACTCAGGAGGCAGCTGGGGGAGCCAGAGCCATGGGTGTCTTGGAAAAAGTGGGGATCTGGGGAAAGTGTCTCTGGACCTGAGGCCTTCACCCTCCCCTCCTGCCACATGTCCTGGCATCTCGGGCCAGGGACAGCATGGGCCAGGCAGACCTAGGGACATAGCCTGCAGATAGCAGCTGCACAGTGCACAGGCTTCCTGGGCTGGGGCCCGTCCTGGCCTCGGAGGCCTCGCCTGCCCCTGCAGAACAGCCCGCTATCGGCAGGAGGCAGTGGCTTTTTCTCCAGGTCTCACCAATCGGCAGATTTCAACTGGCCTCTGACGCTGGCTGGCAGTGTGTCCTGGCCCATGGACACTCATTTGACGGTAAAAGTCCAGCCCCCTCTGTGTGCCCATCAGGGTTCTAGGAGTAGGGATGGCGTGTGGCCAGGCAGGCCAGGTCTCTGCCCCTGGGGAGCTCACCTTTCTGGTCACCGAGGGAAGAGGAACTATGAAAAGAAACAAACAGGGAAATACAGAGCCAGGAAGAAAATACAACAGGAGTTTGTGCTCCACAGTCCTTGACGGGGGTACTTGAGACCCAAGAAGTTGACATTATGAGCTAAGACCTCAGTGATAAGAAGGAGCCGGCAGTGGAGGATGGGGGTGGAGGCGAGGAGAGCCTGCCAGTAGGGGAAGAGCTGGTGCAAAGGTCCTAAGGCAGAAGGGGGCCTGGGGCATTCTAGGAACGAGAGCCTGTGTGGCTGGAACATCCAGAGGGAGAAAGACAGGGACTGGAGGGGCCAGATCCCGCAGGGCCCTGTAGGTCATGGGGAGGGCTCTGGATTTTATTTATTTTCCGTATGAGGAGCCTTGGAGCCATCTGAATAGAGGGGTGACAAGATAGGATTTGTGTTTTCAAAAGATCTTACAGACTGTAGAGGCAAGAGTGAAGCCAGGAGCCAGCGATGAGCCTGTTGCCTAGGTCCGGGCAGCTTGGACTAGCCCGGTGTTGATGGAGATGCAGAGAAGTGCTCAGCCTTAGGATCTGTTCTGGAGGCCTTATTGACAAGTCTTAAAAGCCAGCTGGAGGGGCCAGCTCCGTGGCCGAGTGGTTAAGTTCACGAGCTCCGCTGTGGCGGCCCAGGGTTCGGATCCTGGGCACGGACATGGCACCGCTCGTCAGGCCACGTTGAGGCGGGGTCCCACATCCCACAACTAGAAAGACCTGCAACTAAGATATACAACTGTGTTCGGGGGGGGGGGGGGGGTTTGGGGAGATAAAGCAGAAAAAAAAAAAAAAGATTGGCAACAGTTGTTAGCCCAGGTGCCAATCTTTAAAAAAAAACACACACACACACAAAACCCAGCTGGATATAGAGGATGAGGGAAACTTCCAAAACAGAGGTTGGCACACCACGCTGCCACCTATTTTTGTATGGCTCATGAGCTAAGAATGACTTCTACATTTTTAAATGATTGGGGAAAAAAATCAAAAGAAAGATGTTTTGTGATGTGAACGTGTCATGACGTGTGAAAATTATATGAAATTAAAGTCTCAGTGTCTAGAAATAAAGTCTTATTGGCACACAGCTATGCTCACTTGTTTACCTATCATCCATGGCTGCTTTCACACTGCAGTGGCAGAGTTGGGTAGTGGCACTAGAGACCATCTGCCACAAAGCCAAAACCACTCACTGACTGGCTGTTTACAGATGTTTGCCAGCCCCTTATCTAAAGAATTGATTCAAACATTCTCCAAAAACAGTTGTTGGCTTTGAAGATAGGTGCAGCCATTGGTGCTTTTCTTGGCAGTTTCATTGCCGAGGAACAGATTTGCTGAGCGATTCCCTCGTTTCCTGTACCCTGCTCTATAAAGAAAGGGGTCTTATGCTTAGACAGATGAGGAACGTGTCATGCTGTATGCATATATGTGACTTATTCCTCTCTAGGGGACACCCTACAGAACTCTGTTTAACCTGTCATCCACAAATGGGAAAATAAAAAGTTGCCTGTCAAATAATTATGGGAAACCTGGCATCCCGTATCACCCTTCCTGGAGAGTGACAGCGAGAATGCTGAGAAGCCTCCAGTAGAGAAGTCGGGGTGACTGCTCATTGATCTCCCACTTCCCCTTTTTGGGCTCAGCCTTCCAGCCCTCATCATCGCCTTCCCCCCACCCTAGATTGGGAGGGATGAGGCCTGTGGGCTTTGCACCTTTAAAAGGAGACAGCACCAGCGAGTGTGGAGCTTTTAAAGCCCCTTCCTGGTGGGAGGAGCTACAAGAGGCCAGCTTTCCGAGGGCCAAGAAAGCCCAGGCTGGGGTTTCTCAGAGAGTGCCCCCAGGACCACCTGCCTAGTTCAAACATCAGACTCCAGGGCCATCCCAAAAGACTCTGGGCAGCGGGGGCCAGGCACCTGCATTTAACCAGCTCCCCAAGTGAGGCTGATGAAAAGAATCAGATTCCCCCATCCTTGCCTCCTTCCAAGAGCTCACGGGTCCTGTCTGACTCCTTCCCCGTCCCTCCCCACCTGGCACGGATGTCTGTTGAATGAATAATAACAATAGCAGCTGCCACTTCTTAGTGCTTACTGGGTGCTGGGCTGATCTCGGCGCATCTTGACAACAGCCCTCCGAATCGGGTGCTCTCATCATGCCCAGGTGACAGGTGGGGAAACTGAGGCCCAGAGGAAGGTTAGGAATGTGTTCATGAATTAAGAGACAGGCCAGGGTTCATGTCAAGGTGGGTCTGACACCAGGCAGGCAGGCGCTGATTGGCTGCAGTGACTTGAGCACCGGACCTGGGCCAGAGTTTGGACCCACTAGTGTGAGGCGGCCCCTCTAATGCTGGCAGGGAGTAGTTTGAGGAGGGCAGGCGCTGGAGAAGGGTATTCTCTGTGTGTGCGTGGCAGGCGGCAGATCCCCTGCTGCCTGAGTCCTGGTGGGGCCAGCTGCCCTGCAGCTCCCGTGCTGCCTGAGTCCCAGTGGGACCAGCCGCCCTCTGCCTTGTGCCCTGCCTGGTGGGAAAGCCCAGGATGTTCCCAGGATCTGGGCCAGGCCCATGCCACCTGCCACTGCCCTGCTTGCCCCGCTCCCCATAACGACCTGGCCTGGCAGGGAAGGCAGCCCGTGGAGCCCGTGGCTCCTCCCGCCCACCTGCCCAGGCTGCCAAGCACCCAGGGTGCAGACAGCAGCTTGCTTTCCTCTATACCCAGCAGCCCGAAGCCCTGGGCCCTGGGCGGGAGGCATGGTCCTGGGTTCAGCCTTGCTACACGGCCTCCCTGGGCGATGCTGGGAGCCAGGCTGTTTCCCAAGGGCTCACCCTGTGCCCTGCGCTCATCAAGCATGGCCCTTGGAGATGCCAGACTGGAGCCCTCAGCAGCCCTGCCTCGTGGGCCGCTGTCCTCCCATGTCACAGACCACGGCGGGGCCTCCCTCCGAGCAAACAGCCCAGAGGTGGCCAAGTTCCAGTCGTGCATTGGCCCGTCCAGGGCCTGTTCCTCACCTGCCTCGCCCCCTACTGACTGGGACACCTCTTGGATTTGGCCTCAAAGGGCAGAACCCGGACCCCCTGGGAGGGAGGTCCAGGGGGGCGTGAGGAATGTGGGCACCACTGTGCTGTACGGCCTGAGGGCTCCCTCGGGCTGCTGGGGGGCTGCCCGCTCCCCAGTTCTGCTGCTCCAGCCAGGGCCTTGGGCAAGCGCGTGGGGCTCAGGTGCCCTCGTCTGAAGAACGGGGAGGATGCCGTCTGCTGACCGCGAGAAATAGGTGAGCCCTGAGCCTGGCTCCCTGCGCAGGCAGGGGCGGAGAGCACAGATCTGGGGGCAGGAGACCCGGGCTCAAATCCGCCCCCCGCGGGGCGGTGCACCCTCGGGCCATGCGCCCTGCGCCTCGGTTGCTCCTCCGTGCAGTGGGCCCTCCCTGCAGCTGCTGGGCCCCGGCAATCTCAGCGGAGCGCTCCTTGGCCCCTGGGCAAGGAGCGGAAGTTGTTTTTTTCCTCCTCCTTTCTCTTGAAAATTTCTCTCTTAGTCACCACCGACCGCAGGCTGGGCTCTCAAACTCAAACACCTCCAGGGGCAAGCAGGGGCCACGAAGGTGTGGGGGCTGGAGCTTCTCCTCTTCACCGCCCAGCCTTTGCTCCACGGTCCTCGCGCTCCGGAGCTGGAGATGCGGCGCGGGAGCGCGAGGGGCCGGGAAACGATCTGCCCGCCCCCTGTGGGGCGGGGCTTAGCGAGGAGGGGCGGGGCTTAGCGAGAGGGATGGCTTGCCTGGCCCAGCACCAGGGAGAGGGACCAAGACTCTTTAGCAGCCAGAAAATCTTGCTCTGCCAGGTCAGGTGGGCCCCATTCCTGGCTCAGCTGCCGCGGCCGGGTCTGCTCCCGGCCCGGTTGCCCCTGACCCCAGAAAGGCACCCTCGCAGTGATGAGCTCACCACCCCAAGCAAGGGCCCAAAGGCCCCTGTGGCCACACGCTGCTCCGGAGCTTTTTGGACTCAGAACACCTTCCCTGTGTCTGGCACCCCACTGGGAATGGTATTCTGCCAAGAATCCAAGCCCAGATGGCGGGCATGTGGGGAACTGGCACAGGCTGCCTGGGAGACGGCTTTCCCATGACTTGCCTCTCCGGCAATTAGCCAACTAGTCAGGTGCTCAGGACACCCAGGGTTCAGGCTCAGCCCTGCCACTTCCCTGCTGTGTGGCCTGGGGCAAGCTCCTGAACCTCTCTGAGCCTCAGCTCCTCATCTGGCAGACCGAACCCAAACCCGGATGTGATTGTTGCAAAGTTTAAAATGAAATAACGTAACCACTTAGCACAGCGCACAGCCTGCAGGAACTGGCATGAGAACTGTACCATTTGTCTCTGGGCGAGGGCCTGAGTTCCCCCTGGCCTAGGGGTCTGCCAGGCACCAGGAGGTGGGACGGAAGACGGCAGGAGCCCTGGGCAGGGGTGAGTGGAGGGGGCGCAGAGCAGCCTCAGCACATGCCCCATGCCCCGCAGCGGTGGGCGGGTTGTATCTGGCCGCCAGCCTCGGCATTTAATTAAGTTAGTGAGGAACCCAAACGTGTCTCGAGGGAGCCAGGAGCTGTCCCTGGTTTCCTCTGCCTGTAGATTAATTCTTGTTTTTCCTTTTCTTTTTTTTTTTCCTCTTCCCCTCTCCCCTTCTTCTTCCCAAGGAAGAAAAAAAAAAAAGCCTTATTTATTATCATTTTCCTCACTGTTGGCATGGCAACACAGGCGTACGTTACTGAGCTGCAGGCAGCCCCGCAGCCGTCCCAGCCACCACAGGCCCAGCCCCAGCCACCGCCACCATCAGCAGCACCACAGCCTCCCCAGCCGCCCGCCACCACTGCCACCCCCCAGCCCCAGTATGTCACCGAGCTGCAGAGCCCCCAGCCCCAGGCGCAGCCACCAGGCAGCCAGAAGCAGTATGTGACGGAGCTCCCAGCTGCCCCCACGCCCTCGCAGCCGGCCGGCGCACCCGCCCCAGCCCCGGTGGCCCAGCAGTACATCGTGGTCACCGTCTCTGGTAAGTGGACGTGCGCTCGGAGCCAGGCAGCTCCGTGAACAACTCCAAGAGGAGTTCCGGGGAGCCCAGCATCCTGGATGAGGGGCGCCGTGATGCCCTCTCACCATCACCTGCTGTACCTGTCACCGGGAGGGCAGCTATCAAAGTCTCAGGGTTCCTGGGCAGGACTCGGGGCATCTGTGGGGAAGGAGCGGTCAGGCCACGCAGGGAGGTCTCCGTGCCCCCATTTCCGTCCCACCAGGGCAGCTCTTAGGGCCGTTTCTCTCTGTCCCCACGCGGGCTGTCACTTGCAGTGACTGGGCAGGGGAGTTAAGATTCACGGCCGCCTGCTGGAGGCAGCGGGGGCGCCCAGCCGCCACTTTCCAGATGTGGCCTTGGCTGCTCTGCCTCAGTTTCCTCATCCATGAAGGGGTCAGAAGGGCTTTGCGGGATCAGGGATGTGTATGAGGTGCTCAGGGAGGCCGGCTGGGAGACCCGGGCATCACCTCCCCGCCATGGGGGTGCAGGACTCAGGGGCTGAGCGCGGCTGTCGCAGGGCGAGTTCGTGAGCATGTGGCCTATTTGTCGCCGCAGCTGCCCCTTGCGGCTGTGGAGGAGATCACCAGGAAGCTTGCATCCTGGCACCCATGTCCTGCCTGGAGCCCCTTCCCCATGCCCGGGGGCCAGGCTGAGCAGAGGGAACCTGAGGCAGAGGGTCAGGACGGCGGGTGCTCCTCCGGGAAAAGTGGGGCTCAGGCTGGGACTGGGCGGTGTCGGCTGTTTCTGATGTGCTCTGTGGAGGGGAGGATGTGGCAGAACCCAGCGTTGAGGCGGCCCTGGGATCACAGGGCATTCTGGGAGGGGGCGGGGAGGGCAGGTCAAGACTGGGTTTAGGACCATAGGACGACAGAATGTCGACATTTGTGGTGATTGACATGGCCCCGTACCAGGGCAGACGCCTCTGGGGCCCTGAGGCAAGGTGCCGTCACATGACGAGAAGCACCCTTCACCCTCCAAGCCAGCCTCCCACCTCCCAGGGTTTGTCTGTACCCATCAGCTCTGCCTTCTCATCGCTCGAAGGGTGTAGCGACCCTCCCCATTCTGGGCTGCCCCCTCCAGCACTTGCTTCTGCCATCCCCGCCTCGTCACTCGGTCCCCCTGTGATCTTTCTCACCAGCTTGTAAAGATGAAACAGCTCCCATTTTAACCAGGCCCCCGGGCCCTGCACCCCCGCAGCTGCCGTCTGTGTCTCATAATGCCTGTAAGTTAGACTCGCTCGAGGACGCAGCCTCCCTCTCTCGCCTCCTCACCTGCACTCTCTCCTCAGCCGCCTGCGCCCTTCCTCCGAGGTGGCCGGTTGGGGTCGCCGAGGCCCCCAACCTGTTCATCTCCCGCTCACCCTCGGTCCTCCTCTCCCGTGGCCTCTGGGCAGCGCCCTCCCCCAGAGAGGCCCTCCTGCCCTGGTCTCCACCCTCCTGGGTCCCCTGGCTGCTTGCTCCTCACCTCCTGCCCTTGTCAGCAGTGACCTCGTCAGGCCTAGGCCTCCTCTCTGCTCCAGTGATGCTCCCTTCTTGGTGGCCTTGTCTCTTGTCTTGGCTTTCAGTGCCACCTTTCTGCTGACAATGCCCACATTGATGTCTGTGCCCTGGGCCTCGGCCCTGAACTCCGGCCACCTGTGACCCATCCCCTCGGTGGGACAGGCAGCCTCTCAAACCAGTTTGGCTAAGTAGAACTCTGGATTTTTCCCTCTTCGAATCCGCCCTCCTTTGAGACCTCCTCGTCCCAGTAGCTATCACTCCCGGCCCGGCTCGGCCTTGATTCCTGTCCTTGAGCCAGCAAGGCCCCTCGGCTCCACCTCCCAAATCCAGCCAGAACCCCCTTCTCTCCCATGGCCCCACCCTTCACAGTCCACCCCCCCAGCAGCCAGGGGGAGCCTTTTGCCAGCCACCAGTTAGGTCCCTTCATGTCCCAGCTCAACCCAGAGGATTCCGAGGCAGGTGGTCCTGGGGGCGCCGTCTGAGAAACCCTGGCCTGGGCTTTCTCGGCCCTAGGACCCTAGGAGAGCTGGCCCCTTGTGGGCTCCCCCACCACCACCACCAGGAAAGAGCTTTAAAAGCTCCCCACTCCCTGTGAAGGAGCCTCTGCTGACAGATGCGCAGCTCCCGGCTCTGGCCTGCGAGGCCCACCTGCCTCTCGCCCCCTCCTGCAGCTCTGCAAACCGGCCAGGTTCAGCATGGCCTCGGGGCCTTTGTGCTCCCATGCGCTCTGCCTGGAGCACCCCATCCCAGTCCTTCTGGGGCTCATGCCTCCTGTTCCTCGGGGCTCTGCTCCAGTCCACCCCCTGATGCCCACAGCTCCTCACCCCCGGTTGCTCACTCCCCGTCTCCTTCGTTTGCTTCATTTTCCTTCTTAACACTTGTCACCACCTGCAGTGACGATGATGGTGTCTGTTCCCATTGTCTACGAGGGCAGGGCTCTGTCCACTGGGTTGGGCAGAATGACGGACGAACGCCCACGCGTGCTGGCCCGACCTAGCACAGCCCTCACGTGCCTCAGCCCTGGGGTGGCCGAGAGCGGGCGGGAGGCCTCACCTGTCACCACTGCCTCTGGGGCATTGCATTGGCCCTGGATCTCCTGGGTGCTGGCTTTTGCTGCTTTGGGGGTCCAGGGTCCCCAGAGCAAGGGTCCAGAATGGGCACACAGAGCCCCCCAAGGCCCAGCCACCTCCTCTGTCTCCTCAGCTCCTCCAGCTCTTCCCAGTGCCTCCCCAGGGGGTCCCGGCGCTTAGAGGTCAAGGCCTCTGTCCCCATCCTGTCCCTGGGCCCCCACTGTGCTGTGGGCACTCCGCGTGCCCGGGCTGTTGATGGCCTGGCCTCCCATCTTCCCTCGGACAGAGGCTTAGCTGTCTTCCACAGTGGTCCAGAGGCTCATTTCCCTGCTCTGCTGGTTCTGGCGGGAGCGAGCCTGTCCCGGGAGGGTCACCAGGCCATGCTTCCTCCACTTGTTTGGAGGAAGAGGAGGTTGGCTTACGCCCTGTGGCTGCCCTTCCTGCTCCGCTGCCCCTCCCCCGTCCCCTGGCAGTGATTTCCTGGGCCTTCTCCCTGACCCTCACCCAGGTGGGTGGTCCCTTTCATCCCAGCCTGGCCTTTGGGCCACATGAGCAGGTGGGGAGGGCAGGGGGATGTAACTGACACCAGTGAGGCTGCAAGGCGCCTGGGCTCTTCCAGAGCCCGAAGCAGTCTGAGCTGATGGGCCCAGGGCGTGGCGGGGAGTGCAGGGAGGGCCTGGACCCAGACCTGGAGCACAGGCCAGCAGCCAGCCCGGAGCCACCCCAAAGGCAGCTCATCCGGGCTGCTCCCCATGGGCCCTGGCCTAAGGTGACTTTGGAGGCAATGGGAAGGAAGCTCAAGTTTCCCAGCTTCAGAACAGTCCTCTGGATCCATAATTCCCCGTCAGCAGAGGCCACCGGACTCTCCCCGAAACTCGAGGCGGCAGGAGGGCACGGGGCCGTGGCAGCCATCCTAGGGAAGGTGAAGGCAGCCTGCCACAGGGGACAGGGCTGGGCTCGCAGAGGGACCGTGTCCGCTTCTCCTCCCTGCTTCCCTCTCACTTGGAGTCCTTGGGAGCACAAGAAGATTTGTGTCTGGGAGAGGGATGTGGAGGGTGTGTGTCAGCATCCCAAGCACAGATGGGGAAACCGAAGTTGGGGCAGACAAGGGGCCCAGAGGCCCCAAAGAGCCCTTGACTGAAACCATCTCTGGGAGCAAAGGGTCAGGAGGGAGAGGGCCAGACTGGCCACCCATCGCCCATGGGGCCAGGGCCCCGGCTCTGCGGCTTCCCTCAGGCTTTGCCCACGTGCTCAGGGCATCTGAGGCATGAGCGGTCTCGACGGGGAAGTGCGGGCCGGGGAGGAAGAGCTGCTCATCAGATAGGAGGGACAGGAAATCAGCTGCCACTTCCTGACTAGAGACTTGAGATGGCGGGGCCACCCTGGCCTCATGCACACGCCCAGAATGGAGTGGCAGATGCAGACGTTCACAGACTGTGTCACACGCAGCCGGAGCAGGTGGCAAGGCCGCCCTGGCCTCATGCACACGCCCGGAATGGAATGGCAGATGCAGACGCTCACAGACTGTGTCACACATGCAGCCGGGGCAGGTGCGGGGCCGCCCTGGCCTCATGCACATGCCCGGAATGGAGTTGCAGATGCAGACGCTCACAGACTGTCCCACACACGCAGCCGGGGCAGGTGCGGGGCCGCCCTGGCCACAGGCACACAGGTACACACAGGAAGCCCTCATCTGAAGAGTAGACTCGGGGACCTCACCTGCTTGTCCTCGTACTGTGGCCTCCTGGCCTGGCCAGCGTGTGGTCCCGGCCTTGAGGGCCACCCTGGGGCAGGAGACCGGCAGGGCTGCTTCCAGGGCTTGCCCGGCCTGGCAGACGCCTGATCGCAGCAGGGCCCCAGCCTGTGCCCCACTCAGTGACTACCCTGAGCTGGGCGAAGCCTGCCCCGGGCCTCCTCCAGCAGGCTGTCCGCCGGGCTGGGCTTGGCTCCCTGCGCACAGACCACAGGCGTGCGGGCCCCACGGGGCTCATTGCTTCCCCGAGGGGCCTACTCAGTGAGGGCCTCCTCCCTCACGCTCAGGGAAGCCTCAGTGGATGTGAGGAAAGATTCCAGCAAAACAGAGGAATGGGTGCCTCCTGGAACTGGCTGCAGAGGCAGCTGGCTGAGCAGGCCTGGGGTTGTCCCAGTGCCTGCCCCCTGTGTGGCCAGTGGGAGGCTCCCCCCAATGCCTCCTCCTACCAACACATAAACATTTGTGCGCTCTGCCCCACATGGGCCCTGAGGGCCTCACCTCTACCCAGGACAGCCCTCTGCCCTGAGCAGGCCCCTCTGTCCCCACACAACTGAGGCCCAGCGTCCCCCTTGGAGGCTGAGTCCCACCCTGGGATGGCCTGAATCTTGTGGTGTCCCCGTAGGGCCTCTGCTCACTGTCGTCCTGGACCCACGTGCCTGAGTCTGCACGCCACTGCCCGCGGGGCCTGAGCTCGGGCATGACCCTCCACTCGGGTTCTGTGCACGGTGTGAGGTTCACGTGGGCACAGACGTGGGCTTGTGTCCTGGTCTGCCAGTTCCGCGCTGGGTGACGTTGGGCAAGCCACTTCCTCTCTCCTGGTCTCAGTTGCCTTGTCTGAAAACGGGGGCAACCAGAGTTCTTTCCATCTCCAGCTGCCCAGGAGGACCCGGCACAGGGCCTGGCGCATCAGAAGCACCATAGTTACTGCTGTGACTTCTCACTCGCCGCCCTGCAGTCCTGCCCGGGACCCCGGGGAGCTGGGGCTGGGACCCTGGCTCCTTCTGGCAGCACACTGGAGGAAGGACAGGTGCATGTGGTTCCCCAGTGCCCCCACCCCCACCCCCAGCATCCCTGGAACTGCTGGGAGCAAGCCAGGCTGCCTGGAGCGGGCAGGACGGATGGTGTCCTGACCAGCGTCTTTCGGGGACACTTGCCCTCTGTGCCCCGCTTCCCCCAGCTCCCCTGTTAATCCCCCAGCGAGATGTGCATGAAACTCAACCTGCGCCCGCCGATAGCATCGCTGGGTACCAGCCTCCTTCCTGGCCCCGCAGCGTGGCCCCAGCCCCGAGAAGGCCGCTCAGGCCACGCCTGCTGGGAGGGGAGTGTTTATTCCAAGAGGGCAGCTGGGAGCTGGGAGCTCGAGCTCTGCATCCACTGGGGGATTAGCTCCCCAAGGTTGTGGGTATAAAGCCGCCCGCGCACCCCGCTGTCCCCGCCAAGGTGGGAAGGAGCGAGGAGTGCCGAGCCAGCTACCCTGACAGCCGGGGCGGGGTGGGGCGGGGGCACCATGTTCTATGACTGCCTCTTCTCGGTTGCCTGTCAGCGTGAGTACCCCCTGCCCAGCGGCAAGGCCCCCTGCTGCTCCCGCCCTGCAAGGACAGGGAGGCTGGACAGTGGAGGGGGACGGGGTGCTTGGTCACAGGCCAGCAAGACCTTCTGGGGCCACTCCCCTGGTCAGCTTGTTTCTAGGAAGCCAGGAGCCATCTCCAGGAAGGTCCTTCCAGGGCTGCTGGGACCCCGGGTGGGGGTCACTCACTCCCTATCCACAAACCTTGTCTGTTGGGAAAAGGGGTCCATCCCTCTAGGCCTCCACCACATCATGGTCTCAGGCACCTCTTCTGGTCTGACTTTGGGGTGAGGAGGGTAAGGGTGGGGTGGGGCTACTTCTGGATGTTAAGAATTATGGATCGCGGTGGCGCCCACCCCACCCCAGCTGGCAGAAGGCAGTCAGGGCTTCTGGAGAGGCCTGGCCTCGTCAGGGCTCAACCTGGGGCTGCATCACCCCATCCTGCTGGGCTCAGGCTCAGAGTGGGGGCAGGGGCAGCAGGCAGAGCTGACCGGTGACTCTCCTCACAGAAGGCACGATGCGGGCCAGCGAGACAGTGTCAGAGGCCAGCCCCGGCTCCACGGCCAGCCAGACCGGGGTCCCCACGCAGGTGGTTCAGCAGGTGCAGGGCACCCAGCAGGTAGGATGTGCCCTCCCCCAGGGGCAGGTGGAGAGGGCATGTGAGGGGGGCAGTGGGGACTGTGGCCACGGGTACCTCGCCTCCCCTCCCCCAGCCAGGACCATCTGCTCACCTGTTGTCATCAAGATGTTCACTGCTGCCCCTCCCCGCCCCCGCGGAGGCCGGTGGCACTCAGGTCCTTACTCCTTGTCCCTGCAGCGACTGCTGGTCCAGACAAGCGTGTCGGGCAAGCCGGGCCATGTGTCACCCCTCCAGCTCACGAACATCCCTGTGCCCCAGCAGGTAAGGCTGTGGCATCCGGCCCTGGCCCCGGCTGCCTCCCTCAGGGTGCAGACCCACCCTGCTTTGGCTGACCAGCCTCAAGGACACAGGCCCTGTCCAGGGCCCCCCACATTCTAGCTCTGAGCAGCTGCCTCCACTGACTGAAACCATGTTGGTCGGGGCTCACTGGGGAAGGAGGAGCCACATGAGTCATCTTAGCAGAGAGAACTGTGGCTTGGCAGGGAGGAAGGCGGCTGGTGGGTCCAGCCCGTGTCCCAAAGCCGGTTAGGAGCCAAGCACCCCTAACCAGATGCATGGTGGTCTGTCCCCAGAAGGCTGCAGACGGGGCCGGGCCTCGCACACACCGGGACAGAGTCCCGCCAGGTGCCAAGGGCGAGAGCGCGTCCTGCGTGGCCTGTGGAGCCGGCCCTGGCACAGACCTGGCCCGGCCGCTTTCAGCTCCAGGCCCTCGGCAAGCGCTCCCAGCGTCCTGGGCCTCGCTTTCCCCCCTGTGAAGTAGGGGTTTCGACAGCGCTGTGTGGGGCTGTCGGGGCGCTCCTGGGAGCTAACAGCCATGCAGCACAAGGCGTCCCGGCACAGCTCGGGTGCTCGTTGTCCCGGCCATGGCGAGTGAGCTGCCGTCCTGCTCCCTCCTGCTGCAGGCTCTCCCCACGCAGCGTCTGGTGGTGCAGGGCACAGCCCCGGGCGGCAAGGGCGGCCAGGTCGGCCAGGTCTCCCTGACGGTGCATGGCACCCAGCAGGTGCACTCACCCCCTGAGGTAGGTGGGGGCCCCGCTGGCCACCCTCCCCACTCCTCTCCCCAAGTATCCGTGGGGCTCCTGCCCCCCGAGCCCACTTGCCCCTCCAAAGTCCTCATTGACCCCAGGGGGTGGCTCTGAGCTGAGTCCAGCTCCAGGAGGAGGAGACGCCCCTCCACCCCCAGTCAAGATGGGCCTTCCAGCTCCAGCTTCGGGTGCTGTACCCCAGGAAGCAAAGCAGGTCCCTCTTCCCTCCACAGTGCAGACAGAGCTCCTCCCCGACCACAGGGTGCATTCTGCGGACCCCCGAACGCTAACGAGGGTGTCAGAGGCAGGCCAGCTGTGGGGGGCTGGGAGTGTGGGTTTCCGCCTCAGGACTTTGAGGTCAGACCTCCAGCTCAGCCACTTAGTCCTGGGGCCTCTGGGCAGGCCCTCAGAGCCTCCTGAGCCCAGAGCTTTCCATGTGTGACACAGCTAATGACAGCAGCCACCCATCAGCTTGCTGTGGCGCAGCTGGCCCAGAGCTAACAGCGGCTCGGTAGCTAGCCCACCTGGGTCAGTGCCTGGCGCCACCTCTCACAGCTGTGTGGCCCTGCACACATCCCTTCCCATCTGTGCCTTAGCAACTCATCTGGAAAGTGGGGATCTCGTCACCTACTCTTTCTCACCATGGGGCTGTGGCCCGTCTGATTCTAGAGGCAGCAAGTCGCCCCTGAGCCAAGCTGGAGTCCCAGCCATGCTTCCTGGGGAGGACGGGTCCCCCCACCAGCACCTGTGGGCTGAACCCCAAACCTTGCTGGGGGTGACCGGGGCTGCAGCAGGAACTAGGCATTTGGGTGCACGGGACACAGCCGCTACTGGCTTAGGTAGTCAGGACCAGCCCCGCTGGCTGTGCCCTTCCCGACAGCTGTGGGGACAGCCCTCTTGAGAAGGGTTCCGTCAGGGCCTGGGGCTCTGACAGTGCTCCTGTCTCCTTCCCTCGCAGCGGTCGCCGGCGCAGGCCAACAGCTCCTCCAGCAAGACGGCCGGGGCCCCCGCAGGCACGGTGCCGCAGCAGCTGCAGGTCCACGGCGTCCAGCAGAGTGTCCCTGTCACCCAAGAGGTGCCAGGCCAAGGCGGGCAGGGACTGGGGTGGGGGTCCTGGCCAGGCGGCCTCCGCGGCGTCCTGCGTCCTGGAGGGAGCTGCAGTGGGAGGGCCTGTGAGAGCCCGCAGAGGGGTCCACTGTGAGAGCCGGGCCTTCCACAAGGCCTCTGCTTCTCCCAAGACTCAAATCCTCATCTAAATGATGGCTTCTGCCCTGCGGGCTGGGGCAGGGGGTTGGGGCTGCTGTGAGGAAGGAATGCGGGCCTAGCACTGAACGGGCTCTGGAAGCAGCTTCGAGAAACAACCTCGGCCTCTTTGGGCCCATCAGCCTGGAGGAACCCAGAGGCCAAGCCCTGGCTCACCCTGAGGGGCTCAGGGAGAGGCCCCAGCCTCCAAATCCATGCCCAACCTGGGGGAGGCCTCACTGAGCTGCCAGCTGTGGCAGCTGGAGCAGGTCAAGAGGCGAGGCCTGTCTGCCATCTGGTTGTTAGCACTCGAGCTGAGGGTGCCCAGGCCCTCGAAGGACCAGGTGAAAGCCACAGGTCCTCTCCCCAGAGGAAAGTGGAGACCCCACCCTGAAGCTTCATAGCTCTTCTCTTGCCTGGCACCACAGCTCCTCTGCATCTCCACACCTGGGTTCCAGCCCCGGCCCCACCACTCAGCAGCACCCCCCCAGCCTCTGCCCCACACTCTGTGCCGGGAGGTGGCAGCGTCCCCGCCACAGCGTGGAAGAGCAGACAGCTGGGGGTGCGGGAGAGCCCCCAGAGGGAGTTGGTGGAGAGCGGGGACTCGCTCAGCCGGTCCCAGGTCCCAAGTTCAGCTCTCAGCTCTGCCACCTCCCGCCAGCCGCACCTTGCTGAGCCTGGTGCTCCACACCGATAACCTGGTGCCCAGTCAAGGGGGCAATGAACCTGGAAGGCACGTGGTGCAGAGCCAGCAGAGAGCTGCAGGACAGCTGCCTTTTTTTTTACCACGCTGCTGTGAGGCTTACAGGAGTCCTTGTGTTGGCGGGGGAGTGCTGAGTGACAGGCGGGCCCCCAGCATCGCCGTGGTTACCGCAGTCTGACTTGCCTCTCCCTCCCCAGAGGTCCGTGGTCCAGGCCACTCCACAGGTGCCCAAAGCTGGCCCCGTGCAGCAGATGACGGTGCAGGGGCTCCAGCCAGTCCACGTGGCTCAAGAGGTGCGTGCCTCCCCCACCTACCTCTGGGCGTACTGGGGCTGGGCGCGGGCTGGGCTGGGGAGGGGTGCAGGCCCCTCAGGCCGCAGGGAGGGATAGACCCGATCCTGTGCCCTCAGGGGCCCCGCCCCGGGCTCCGCCTTCGGCCCCGGGCTGCAGACGGGGTCCTGGAGCCTTCCCCTTCCCGCCCCGGGCAGGTCAGGGCCCAGGTTGGCTGAGAGGGATCGGAGGCTCTGCTCCCTGAGACCCAGCGCGGGGCGGGGGCTTCCGGTCGGGTCTCAGCGTGAGCCCCGCAGCCCGGTGGGGGCGGCGGCCTGGCGCCCGGGTGACCCCTCAGTGTCTCTGTTTGTCCTCCAGAGCTCAGACAGTCAGTTTCCCGCTAGGAAGGCAGAGCAGCGAGAGCCCCGGCCCACGCCGCCGCCGGAGCCGCCGCCCCGGCCACCCCCGCCCCGGCCCGGGCCGAGCGCGCTGGCCCCGGAGCCGCCGCCCCCGCCCGCCCGCGGCCAGGCCCCGCAGCTAGGCAGCCCCGAGCCGCCGCCGCCCCCTTACGAGCCGGGCGCCGCGCAGTGGGTGGAGCTGGTGGGCGTGCTGCCCCCGCACCTGCTCCTGCCGCAGCAGAAAGTGGTCCTCGAGCCACTGCCCGGGCTCGCGGCCCGAGCCAGCCCCGACCAGAGGGTCAGGATCCAGAGAGTTCCCCAGGTGCTAGTGTTCAGCACGGCCGCCACGGCCCTCAAAGTAGGTGGCGGACGCAGGGGCGGGGGGCGACGGGCGGGCGGGGGCGGGATCCGCCGGCCCCGGCCCGTGCAGGCCTTGGGCTGCCCGCCAGGCCCCGCAGGCCCCGTAGACCCCACCCCTGCCACGCCAGTCTGGGGACCCGCGTCTGATCCCTCTAAATTGGGTTCCAGGCCCCAGGCTCCGCCCCCTATAGATTGGGATTGGGGATGGGGTGGGGAACTCAGGCCCCGCCCCTGAAACCTGGTCAGTAGGTCCCGGTTCAGTCCCACCAACGGGCGCCCCACCCACGGCCCCGCCCCTAACATCCTGCCCGGTTCCAGGCCCCGCCCCTGCAGACCCGGTGGGTCAGTGATGCAGGCTCCACCCTTGAGGCCCTGTCTGCTCCCAGCTCCAGCTTAGCGACAGCCTCGTCCCAGAGTTTGGCTGTGCTCCTGGTGTCCAACTGTCAGGCCCACAATAGGACCCTATCTTGGGGTCCCCTGGGCCCGCCTCCCCTCAGGCCCCACGCTTGCTGTCCCCAGCCCAAGCGGAGAGTCCTGGCTTCTCCTCCTGACACAGCTCTGCCTGATTCCCAGCCCTGGCCGAGGCCGCAGCCCCTGAGCCTCTGAGCCCCAGCCCCGTCCAGGGTGTGTGCAGAAGTGCAGCCATGCAGCCGGGGAGCGGGGGTCCGGGTGAGCTGGGGCAGCCACCAGCCCTTCAGAGGCGAAGGCGGAGGAGCCGGCCCACCCCGACCCTCTGCGTGTCCTTCGTCCTGTGCCAGGTGCAGCAGCTCCAGCAGGTGCCCGTTCCACACGTGTACTCCAGCCAGGTGCAGTATGTGGAGGGCGGCGATGCCAGCTACACGGCCAACGCCATGTGAGTGCGGGGCTGGGGGGGGGGGGGGCGGGAGGAGGACCCCCGGGACGCCAGCCTTCAAGGCCTCAGGTGAGGGGCAGGCGGTGGGTGCTCCTCGGGCACCTGCAGCCACCAGGCAGGGCAGAAGCAGAGGGGACCCTGGCAGGCTGGGGGAGACATCCCAGCACAGCTTAGGACTTAAGAGTTAAATGGCCTGGGACTTTTGTAAAAATGATAATAATTTTTACAAGATAAAAACATCTAGGTATATAGAAACTTAGTGAAAAAAATCCCCTTCACTCCTGTCCCTCAGCTCGCCCTAGAGGGGACCCTGTGACCCATTTCTTTGTTTCCTCCCCGAGGTCCTCTTTGACGAGGAACTGCCCCTTTCTTTGTTCAGAAACAGAGGCAGCATCTCATGTCCCGACTCTTTCCTCAGTTGTGTATCTCGCAGCGCTTCCCGTCGTTGTCTGTGTAGGTCCCGGTCACCCTCTTTAGCCGCTGCGCGATGCTCAGCCATGTAGGCGTGTTGTGAGTGGCGCAGCCAGTCCCCACCTCCCCGAGTGTAGGTGACTTCCGCTCCTGGTCCTGCACATGTGCAGTGTTAGTGCAGCCCCGTCGGGCAGACGCCACGCCCTGGGCCCCCGCCCTGGCTCTGGCTCCGCGCCGGGATCCCCCATACCGCGTGCATTCATCCGTTCTTCCATCCTTCGCAGTGATAATCCCAGGACTAGTTGTTGCCATTTGAGTTTTTAGGAGTTTCATTTGGTTTTCTTTGCATTTGTCTGATTTTTTTCTTGCATCCTCCCACCTGTCCTGTGGGCATGGTGCTGAGAGTAATTATCCGGCGGAGCAACTCGGTCCCGGGGTCACGAGGCTGTGGCTGACCCTGAGGGCCCCTGGGTCATGGTCCATGGCATCCAGCCCCTCACAGTTCTGCCGATTTCTTTCCAGTGCTGCCAGTCTCTTAGCCATGCGGTCGTTTAGTGCTGGCGGGACCACAGAGGGCATTCCAAAGAGGAGGCCTGTCCCTGAGGCCCCCAGGGATGTTAAAAGCAGTGCTACGAGCCCAGGCCTCAGGGTTCCCGGCTGACTCCCTCTGCCTCCCCTGGGAGTGACTGTCCTTTCCTTCTATTGAATTGTTCCTTTCATGATTCGTGTGTGAGCCATCAGATTTTTCTGCTCTGTGATGTTCTTGGGAGCACTGTGTCTTCTGTTTCTCCCACACAGTGGATAACTACTGGGTTCCCAGCCTTTCACTGGCCTAGCTCCCCGCCCTGACCAAAGCCGCAGCCGCTGGGCCTCCGTCCTGGCCCTGTCCAGGCTGCCCAGAGACACACACCTTCCTTTATTCAGTCCTTCAGCAACCGCTCCTGGAGGAATGACTTTTTGGAAGCACATATTGTGTGCAGGACACTGGGCTGGGCCGGCTGTGGTCCCTGCCCAGGGAGTGGAGGGGCACTTGCCAGGGCCAGCTCAGGTCACACCCTGTCAGCGTCACTTGTGTGGTAGACATGGATGGGGTGCAATGGCCTGGAGCTGCACCCCCTTGAGTGACCTCATGACTGCGCCTCCTGCTACTCTCCCCTCCCCAGCCCAGCCCCTCCCCTGCCGCCCCAGTGTCCTTCCTTCAGGAGACTGTGCCAAAAGCACCTTCAGAGCCAGGCCGCCTGACCCACCTCCCTCTCTTACTGGAGTTAAAAGTTTAACATTAGGTTTTTAAATCACTAACACATTGAGAGGGCTCAAAAATCAAATCACTGTGTGGGATCATGGCTGGTGAGGTGCCTGCCCCCTCCCCCCCTTCCTCCCCACAGATACCATGTGCACGGCTCCATCTTCCTGAGGCCCCGTATGCACCCTTTCCCACCTCTTCTGTTCACATGATAGAGTGTTCTGGAGCTTGTTCTTTGGCAGGACTATGAGGCCTTCTTCCTCCTCCTCCTCCTCTTCCTCCTCCTCCTCTCTGGATCCTGTCACCCTTGATATCTAACAGCTCCCTCAAGGTGGACCCCCATCGTTTTTACCCTCTTGCTACAATTTGCAGCCTTGAGCCTGCATCACCTGACGCAGGTCCTGGGTAGCTGGCAGAGACCTCTCCAGGGCCGGCGAGGCTGGTGTGCAAGGGAATGGCAGTTGCACTCTGACATCCCTCAGGGCGGCCCGCCAGGGTGGCCCCCGGCCTCCAGCAGCGCTGCCTGCCTCCTCTGCCTCCTGGGTGCCCCACCTCTGCAGTGCCCTCTATTGACCTTTGGTCTTGGCTTCTAGGCTCTCTCCTCAACTAGAACTCCCCCTAGCTGGGCCTTTTCTGTCTCCTCCGTGTGGGGTCCAGGGTGCCCAGAACAGGGCCCAGCACACGGTAGGCACTCAATAATCGTTTTTCGCTTGAGTGAGGTGTGTGGCCTGTGGCAAGTCCCCTGGTTCTCGTCCTGGTCAGATCAGGCGGAGGTGGGGGCTCCCTCCTGTGTCCAAGGACCGTGCCGAGGACCCCGGTGGCGGGGTGGGAGCCCCCCCGGGAGCGTCCGGTCGCCCTGGCCGACTCGCGCCCTGACGGCCGCCTGCCTCCTTGCAGCCGCCCCGGCACCTACCCGTACCCCGAGACGCCGCTCTACACACCCGCACCGGGCTCCAGCTACTACGAGGCCGCCGGCACGCCTGCCCAGGTCAGCGCGCCTGCCACCTCGCAGGCGGTGGCCAGCAGCGGCTCCGTGCCCATGTACGTGTCCGGCAGCCCGGTCGTCGCCAGCGCCACCAGCAGCGGGGCCGGCGCCAGCAACGGCGGCGGCGGAGGCAGCGGCGGCGGGACAGGTGGCGGCGGTGGCGGGGGTGGCGGTAGCAGCGGTGGCGCAGCGGGCACCTACGTGATCCAGGGCGGCTACATGCTGGGTGGGGCCAGCCAGTCCTACTCTCACACCACCCGTGCCTCACCAGCCACTGTAAGTGCCCACCGGGGGAGGTGGGGGTGGGGAGGTGGCAGTAGCAGGGTGGGGGCGGGGGTGTGGTCACCAGGGCAGACCCTGGGCACCCTGGTGCCAGAGTGCTCAGGTAAGGATGGATGGCCAGGGCGGAATCCTCGCTGTGCGACCTCAGGCGCGTTACTCGGCCTTTCTGGCCCTCAGCGAACAGGCAGGAAGCTCTTAGAGCGGTGCCCCAAGAACCCCGCTTGGGAGGAGCTGCCCCGAGCCAGCGGGGTGGCCTCCTGCTGCCTGGAGGCCTGGGTCGGGTGGCTCAGGCAGCCCTGGCTCCCAGCCCTGACCGGGCCCCTGGCTACCTCTGTGACCATGGGTAGGTCAGAGCCTGGTGGTCCCGAGGTGGTCCCTGTCCTCTTGGAGCTCCAGGTCTGGGGCGATGGCTTCCACAGGTTGCTGCCTCACGCCCTCTGGCATGGCTGCCCACTCTGGACCCCGTGACCCAGCCACAGCTTCCCCAGGAGGTGGCACTCCTGGCTGGCAGGACACAGCCTCCCTTCTGGGCGGGTTTTTAATGCTGGTCGGGACCCATGCAACTGATTTCATGACCCCAGTGGGTTCTCATCCCCGTTTGCAGACCTGCTTTGCTAGAACAGTGTGTCCAGAGAAGGCTCTTAGGGACGGAAATGCTTTCTGTGCTGCCCGGCACCCGGGCCTCTGGCCACGGGTGGCTGCTGAGCACTTGGAACGTGGCTGGGGTCTCTGAGGACTTGAGTTGAATTGCTTTTTTTCCTAACTGTTTTGATATAAGTGTAGATTCCCGGGAAGCTGCAGAAATAGTGCAGAGGGGTCCCTGTGGCCCTTCGCGCAGGTTACCCCCATTACACCTCACGTACCTGGGGCACTGTACGCAACCACTGGGGACCCTGTGGGTGGCTCCTTCTGGGTCTTTGCGTCACGTGTGTGGATCAGGAAAACTCCCCACAGTCAAGATGCAGAACCTCCCACCACCCTGAAGACCTCCCACCTGCTGGCCCCTTGTAGTGACCTCACAACCCTAATGTCTCCCCATGTCGGGATGCTGTCATCTCGAGAATGTTCTATGAATGGACTCATATTCTGTGGGACCTTCTGACAGTGCGTTTTTCCACTCAGTACAAAATGACTTAAATTTGTATTTAAAGAGCCGTGTGTGGCTGGTGGCGACTGGTGTTGGACAGTGTGGTTCTAGAGAGTTCCTTGGGATTTAGTTCCCATGGGTGATGGTGATACAAGGCATGGTTGTCAGGATCGTGATCAGAAATAGGCACAGAGTGCACTTAGCAACGAGCACTCGAGAATCGGGTGGCTCAGCACCCTCCTGTCGCCCGGCAGGTCCAGTGGCTCCTGGACAACTACGAGACGGCAGAGGGCGTGAGCCTGCCGCGGAGCACGCTCTACTGCCACTACCTGCTGCACTGCCAGGAGCAGAAGCTGGAGCCCGTCAACGCCGCCTCCTTCGGCAAGCTCATCCGCTCCGTCTTCATGGGCCTGCGTACCCGCCGCCTCGGCACCAGGTGGGCCCTCCACAGCCCGCCCAAGTTAGGAGGGCCTCAGCTCCCCATCACACCCTCGCTCACTCTGCTCCAGCCCTACTGGCCCCAGGGCCCTTGCACTGGCTCTGCCTTGCACCTCAAGTGCCTTTCCCTGTCTTCTTGCTCAGACCTGTGGGCCCCTCGCTAGAGTGCAGCCTGCTCCCCTCCCCGCCGCTCCCCACACCCCACTCCTGCCCACTTCTCCTTGGCTCGCAGCACCACCAGCCTGTCTTTTCTCTTATGTGCGTCTCGCTCCTGATCTGTCTTCCAGTGCTGAGAGGCGTCCACCTTGAGAGTGGGGGCTGCACACAGTTGGTGCTCAGTCAGGGCCTGTGAGTCGGCAAATTCCCAGGAAGGAACAGGACCCCTCCCACGAACCCACCTTCCTTCCTGTCCTCTGCAACCCCATACCCCCCCGGGCTGAGCCTGCTCGCCTCTTGGTGCCACATCCCAGCCTAGGCATCACCTCATTCATGCAGGCATGCATAACCTGGGCCAAAGGAGTGGCTCTCCCTGTGCCTCAGTTTCCTCGCCTGGCCTGTCCATCTGGGATGTTAGGAGCACTCTTCCTGGGGTGGGGAGGAGGAGTACCTGGGTTCACCTGGGCCAAGTACTCAGAGCCGCGCCCGGCACTTTGAGGGCAGCAGTGCACGTGTATCTGCTGGGCACCAGCCCCGGGCTGGGATTGGGGCACAAGCAGTGAACCAGATGCTGGTCCTGTCTTCGCAGAGCTCGGGCAGCGGGGGCCTCTCCTGGCACCCGCAGCCCCTATGCTTGCCCAGTGCAGCATCCCCGGTTCTGTGGAACGTGAATCAGCCCCCGGGCTCTGTCTGCTCCCTAAGCAGAGCGCACGTGGTGTAGGGCGGGGTGGAAAGCCCCTGGCGGCCCCACCCGGCCCTCACCCTCCGCCTCCCTGCAGGGGCAACTCCAAGTACCACTATTACGGCCTGCGCATCAAGGCCAGCTCACCCCTGCTGCGGCTCATGGAGGACCAGCAGCACATGGCCATGCGCGGCCAGCCCTTCTCCCAGAAGCAGAGGTGGGAGCACAGTGCTGGACCCCGTGCTGGCAGGTGGGGAGGGCCATGCTGCCCAGCCCCCACCCATATGCCCTGCCTACCCTTCTTCTCCAGGCTCAAGCCCATCCAGAAGATGGAGGGCATGACCAACGGCGTGGCTGTGGGGCCGCAGCCGGCCAGCGGGCTGTCGGACATCAGCGCCCAGGTCCAGCAGTACCAGCAGTTCCTGGGTGAGGGCTCCCCAGCCCACAGGGGCGTGGGGCAGGGTCTGTGGGCCCAGAGAGTGGGAGATGGTTCACCTGCCCTCCCTGAGCCTTGCCAGCCCCCTCTGCACTGGGGGTTGCTGTTTGGCGGGAGAGTGGCGACAGTGCGATGGGATCCCAGGGAGAGGCTCGAGGGGGCAGCGGGGTGGGGGGGGGGGCGGAGGGCCTCATGGCGTCCCCTCCTGCCCCAGATGCCTCGAGGAGCCTCCCCGACTTCTCAGAACTCGACCTCCAGGGCAAGGTGCTGCCTGAGGGCGTGGGGCCCGGGGACATCAAGGCCTTCCAGGCCCTGTACCGGGAGCACTGTGAGGTAGAGTGGGCAAGCCGGTGGGGGCAGCCGGGGCGGGGCCGGGGGGGCCTTGCGGCCGGCCCTGAGCCCACCTCCCCACAGGCCATCGTGGACGTCATGGTGAACCTGCAGTTCCCTCTGGTGGAGACGCTCTGGAAAACCTTCTGGCGGTACAACCTCAGCCAGCCCAGCGAGGCACCGCCGCTGGCCGTGTGAGTCCCTCGGGATGGGGAGGAGGGGGGGCCACTGTCGGAGTCAGCACCTGGGGCTAGGGGGCTGGAGCAGGGCCCCTGCCTGACCCCTGCATCTGATCCCGGCTCCAGATGTGCACGGGTGTGGGGCTGACCCTCAGTGTGTGGGCTGGGAGCCCTGCGAGCCACCGCCTCCCGGCAATGGGCGGGCCGGGGCCCTGGGGTGCAGGGGACTGGTCTGCCTCTGACCCTGGGGCACTAGGGCCTGGGGGAGGCAGGGACCACCCGCCTGCCCTGCAGGGTGGTACTGTGCCCTTCCAACCCTGGGGCAGGGCCGTGGAGTGTCCTTGTGACCCCAGGGTGGGGTGGGTGCCCACAGGCACGACGAGGCCGAGAAGCGGCTGCCCAAGGCCAGCCTGGTGCTCCTCTCCAAGTTCGAGCCCGTGCTGCAGTGGACCAAGCACTGTGACAACGTGCTGTACCAGGGCCTGGTGGAGATCCTCATCCCCGACGTGCTGCGGCCCATCCCCAGTGAGCGCACGCCCCCCTCGCCCCCCGCCCCCCCCAGGCCTCCCGGGCCTGATCAGCCCCCGCTGCCGCCCACAGGTGCCTTGACCCAAGCCATCCGGAACTTTGCCAAAAGCCTGGAGAGCTGGCTCACCCACGCCATGGTGAATATCCCCGAGGAGATGCTGCGGGTGAAGGTGAGGCTGGGGGCTGGGGCCTCGGGCCCCTCTGCCAGAGGCTGTAAGATTTGTCCCTATGCCTGTCCCCTCAGACTGAGCTCTGGGTGTTGTCTTTATAAACTAGCCTCCTCAGGTCCCCACTTCTGCAACAGAACCCCTTGGTGGTATTTTTGTATGCAGCACAGCGTCTTAAAACCATCAAAGCCATGTGCAGACTTCAGGTAGTTCTCCTCAGACAGCCTTAAGACAAAGTGCGCTGGGTGTTCAGAGATAGACAGACTCTTAAAAAGAAAACAAGAGCAGCGTCTGTAAGGAAGGGAAACGTGGCGTCTTCATTAATGCTGCAGATTCACTAACTGCGTAGATGGGAGGAGTTGGATGTGCGTGCTCTTGGGCAAAAAGAAAAGAAAAAAAAAAAAGAAGGGGGTGTTTTTAGTCCTTAAAGTGTTGGGAGGGCAGCTCAGCAGAACTGAAAAATCGCCCCTGGCCGGGCAGGACACAGGGCACGGGGCAGAGCCCAGGAAGCTGGATCCAGGGCGACACCCTTCAGAACGGGCAAGACTCACATATTCATTTATGCAGCATGCATCTATTGAGCACCTGCTGCATGCACAGCATGGCTCAGTGACCGAGATGGACAGAACCCCAGCCCTCCCAGAGCTGACAGTCAAAGGAATAATCAAACCAAATGAAACAAACGCTCCTGGGAGCCGTGCTGGCCTTTTCTAGGTAGTGCCCTCCGAGATTTCTATTGTGTCCTCTCATTAAAAATAATAATGAAGGGCAGACACAAAACGTTGATTTTTGGACCCACACTTTGGGTGGATGGACTCAAAGTGTGAAGCTCCCGACCGCTTGATCTCCCGACAAAGGCAACGAGGTCCCCTCCCCTCCGCTTTCGGGAGAAGCTGTGCAGAGGGATCGCCGAGAGTGGGCAGGGGACAGCGTGGGCGGGTTCTTGGAAGCCACAAGCCCCCCGCCCCGCAGGTGGCAGCGGCCGGCGCCTTCGCACAGACGCTGCGGCGCTACACGTCGCTCAACCACCTGGCGCAGGCGGCGCGCGCCGTGCTGCAGAACACGGCGCAGATCAACCAGATGCTGAGCGACCTCAACCGCGTGGACTTCGCCAACGTGCAGGTGAGCGCGGGGCAGGCGGGCGGCGGTTTGCGGGGCGGCCCGGGGCGGTGGCTGAGCCCGGGTGCCCGCCCGTTGTGCCCCAGGAGCAGGCCTCGTGGGTGTGCCGCTGCGAGGACCGCATGGTGCAGCGGCTGGAGCAGGACTTCAAGGTGACGCTGCAGCAGCAGAACTCCCTGGAGCAGTGGGCGACCTGGCTGGACGGCGTCGTGAGCCAGGTGCTCAAGCCCTACCAGGGCAGCGCCGGCTTCCCCAAGGCCGCCAAGCTCTTCCTCCTCAAGTGGTCCTTCTATAGGTGCGCACCGGCTGGGCGGGGCCGGCCGGGCGGGGCGGGGCGGGGCCGGAGGAGGGCCCTCCTCCCGGGGCGGGACCCAGAGGAGGCCCCTCCTCTCTGAGGACAGGCCGAGATGGCACTAGAGAAGGCCCGGCCTCCTCGGCGAAGGCAGGGTGCTTCCGCTCTCAACGATGGGCGCCCTGGAGGAGCTGGCGCGGTCCGGGCGGGGAGCTGGGCTTGCTCGAGCCTGCGATCCTGGCAGCACGGACGGGGGCGAGGGGCGGGGCCGAGCCTGACGGCCGCCTCTTCGCCGCCGCCTCCAGCTCCATGGTGATCCGGGACCTGACCCTGCGCAGCGCCGCCAGCTTCGGCTCCTTCCACCTCATCCGGCTGCTGTATGACGAGTACATGTACTACCTGATCGAGCACCGCGTGGCCCAGGCCAAGGGCGAGACCCCCATCGCCGTCATGGGCGAGGTGCGCGCAGCTAGGCGCTGAGGGCGCGGGCGGGGCGCCCCTCGGCGGGACTCTCACCCCTTCCCTTTTCTCCTTGCAGTTCGCCAACCTGGCCACCTCGCTGAACCCCCTGGACCCGGACAAAGGTAGGCGCGGCGTGTCCCCTGCCCAGGGCCCGAGTCAGGGGGGCGGTGGCCGGGGGGGAGCTGGGGTGGAGGCGGTGCCGGCGAGGCCCTGGGGGCGCCGCCGCCCCGCGCTGAGCCGGGCCTGGTCCGTGTGCCCCAGACGAGGAGGAGGAAGAGGAGGAGGAGAGCGAGGACGAGTTGCCGCAGGACATCTCGCTGGCGGCTGGCGGCGACTCGCCCGCGCTGGGCCCCGAGGCCCTGGAGCCGCCGGCCAAGCTGGCGCGCACGGACGCGCGCGGGCTCTTCGTGCAGGCGCTGCCCTCCAGCTAAGCCCGCGGCCTCCCCGCCCCGCCCGCCTCCCTGCCCGCCCCGCCGCCCCTCCACGCCAGGGTCCTTCGCAACTTCTGTGGCTTCGCTGTCACCGATCCAGCCTCGGCCAGGGCGGGGAGGGGACCTCCGAGACAGGGAAGGCTCCGAGATGGGGCCGGCACACTCACAGGGCCGGGCGGAGCCGCAGCTGCAAACTCTGACACAAAAGACGTGCCTTAAGGAACCCGCCGCCGTGCCCAGGTGCCCCTTGGGGCAGCCAGGTCGGCCCCTCGGCCCCAAGCCCGCAGCATCTCCCTTCCCCAGCCGCCTTCCCGCCACCCCCGGGGGCAGGCAGGCAGGCCCCCTCCCCCGCGGAACTGTTAACTTATTCAGCTCGCTGGCTTTGCACAGCCTGCCCTGGGCCCAGCCCTGAGCCCCAGGTGGGCGCCGGCGGGCATCACCTGGTGACCCCCCCCCTCCCCACTGTCAGCAGCAGCCCCCGGGACCCCTCCTTCGACAACCCCACCGCTTCTCCCTCCTCCGTTTAAGTGCAATTAAAGCCGTGGGTGTCGCATCTTCTCGGAGCTGGGCCCTCCCTCGCCCTGCAGCCCTGGACGGGGCACCGCCGGCCTGGCTGCGGGGAGGGCAGCGGGGCCGCCGCCTCCAGCTTCCAAAGAGCGGCGGGCGGGCGGGTGCCGGAGCCCAGGGCCCTGCTGCGGGCGGCGGGCGGCGGGCTGCGCCTGCCCGCGGGGCTGGGGGCTCCGCGCGCTCAGACCCAAGACCCCCGCGTCCCGGGCCCTCCCCGCTGCTGGTTTGTGATGGAACCTCCTCGCTCCTCCCCTTCGCGGAGACCCCGCTTCTCCTCCGTGCTGTGCGCCCCTGCCCCCCATGACTATTGTGCGATTTGTGAGCGCCGCCCAGCGGAGTCGGTAACTTGTTGGGTTTCTTTCCAACCATCATGGCCTTATCTGTTCCGGTTTTCTCAGTGTTTTCAACCTGTGAGATGTTTATGGCAAAAAAGAAAAAAAAAAATCTGACCTATTGTATAAAAATCACTATTTTGCGTGCTCCGCGTGCTACAGCTTTTGGGGTGGCCCATCCACCCCCCTCCCTGCCCTCGGGGTTCCCCTCTCCCGGCGGTGAAAGTGTCCACGCGTGTGGTAGTCTAGTGTGCCGAGCTGTTTTCTACCTTTTTGTAGTCTTTCTTAAAACACAATAAATTCTGCTGTGATATTTGGCTACTGCTGACTGGCTGGGCCTTGGGGGGGCCTCGGGGGGCGGGGCTCCAGCTGGGCCCCAAGTGGCAGTCAAGGGAACTCAGCGAGGTTCAGAAATAAAACATTTATTACATGAAGAGGAACGACAGGGGAGCGGGGACGGCTGCCACGTTTGCCACCTCGAGTGGGGCAGGCTGGGGACAGGCAGGGAGCCAGGTCCACTCGGCCTCCCCAGGGGACGATGCCCACGCCTGGAGCAGAGGAGGGGGCAAACGAGAGAGGGCAGGGCCGTGCCCAGCGCAGGGTGAAGGCGGGCGGGCGCTTGGGGGGCTGGGGGGGGCAGGGGCTCCCTCCCTCTACCCCTTCCCAACTTAAATAGGCATAAATAAGAAGCGTCCAGACTCTCAGGCCACCAGGGGCCGCCCCGCCAGCCCCCTGCCCGCAGCTGAACACTAGCGCCAGCCGTCGGCGGGCCAGCCAACCGGGCAGGGCGGCCAGCTCCGGGCCGCGGAGGTAGTTGGAGTCAGTGTGCGGGCGGCCGGCCCTCACAGCACGATCCACGTGTAGCGCTCGCTGTCCGCCAGAACCTTCAGGGAGCACCCTGCAGGGAAGCGTGGGACAGCCATGCGTCTCTGGCCGGGCTGCAGCAGGGGCCCGCCTCTTCCCCTGATGTGACTTGGACGCGGGCTCCGGAAGGCAGCAGCCCAGCTGAGTTCGGCTCTGCCTCCCACCTGCAGCCACCCCATTGCGCCTGCCGAATGAACCGACGGCTGGGGGCCCAGGCGCCAACCTGCCAGCCCTGTCAGGCCTGGCCTGGGCTGCCCCCTCAGCCAGCGTCCGCAGCGTCACCCGCCCGGCCAGCGTGCTCGTCCTCCCGGACACACTTGGGAACCAGTCCCAGCTCTGGGCTGGCCTGGCAGGACGGGGCGCCCAGCTGTGGCTGCAGCCGGGTCGCGGGGCCCACCTTTGTGCAACGCCTCGTTGGTCATCCGGTTGACGTAGCGGCCGCTGCTCTCGGGCACCAGCCACTTCATGACCATGTCCACACAGCTCTTGCGGTAGGAGCTCCAGACACTGCCGCTGCGGGTGAGGGGGTGAGTGGCTCTCCTCGACCTGGCCCCGGCCCCGGGCCCCACCCCGGCCCCGCCTCACCTGGTCTGCCCTTTGACCTCTGTGAGGTCACCCACACTGACTGTCACAAAGATGCCGGTGTTGAGGTCCCAGGCCACCTTGAGGCTGGTGTGATAGGTCTTTGGTCTGCAGGGGAAGGGGAGGTGAGCAGAAGAGAAAGGAGGTGGCACCACAGGGTCCCTGGGCCAGGACCGAGGTGACCCTCAGGGCTTTTGTCTTTGGAGCAGTAAGGAAGGGACCAATGCAAGTTGTGGGGACAGGGGAGTCTTCTCATATCCCCCCTCCCCTGTGGGCCCCTGCTGGACGAGGGTGAGGGCGGGGTCCCTGCCCACGCACCGTAGCTGGCCCTCCTCGGTCGGGGACGGGAACGCCAGGAGCAGCAGGCCGATGTTGATGAGGACCTGGTTGGTTTCTGGGCAGACCTGGGGGCAGGGTGACAGCTATTGAGGGTGACCCCCAGATGGGGACACCCTGAGCCCACCCTGGGCCACACCTCGGCCCACCTCCAGGATGACGATGTCATAGTCGCTAAAGGAACAAAACTGGTGGCCCCAGGTGGCGTCGTGGCGGATGACCTCATTGATGACGTACTCAAAGTCCAGCGTGAGCTGCTCCACTGTCAGGTATTGACCCTGAGGCAACGGACAGAGGAGCAGGGGGACGACGGTGCCAACCACCACCCCAGCAGGCTCTCCAGGGCCGCCCCTCGGCCTGCCCGTCACTAGCACTAACCTGGACGGCGGCCCGTTTCCGCATGGGCCGCAGGTTGCGGCCACGGAGATCAGTCACCACAAAGGGCAGGGAGATCTTGTCATCCTCAAACTCTGAGGGGACAGGATGTGGGGCTAGGACGGCGGTGCGAAGCCTGGAGACCCCTTCCAGACCAGCTTCCCATGCCCTGGACCCTGCCTGGGCACGGGCTCCCCGCTCACCATCCTCTGGCTCCGTCCCCTCGCTGGACCCCAGCACGTAGTACAGCTTAGTGTAGTTAACATAGCCGGGCTCGGGGGCCGGTGCCTCTGCTGCCGGGGGGCTGTCCCGGGGCACTGCCTCCCGACCAGGGGCTGGAGGCTCAGAGGGCAGGCGGAGGCGGGTACCCGAGGGCCCCGGGCAGGGGGGCGGCCGGCTTTCCTCTGGGGTCCCGCCCTTGGCCTCTTTGGCCCTGCGGAAGATGTCGGCCACAAACTCCTTGGCCTTGGCGATGGCGGGCGAGGGCTCAGGGGCCCCAGAGGGCTGGGCGGGGGCCGCCTCAGGGCAGAGGCTGGGGCAGGCGGGGGGCGCCTCTGGGCTCCGGGGCCCAGGGGGGCTGGGAGGGGCTGGGGGGCAGGTGGAGTGGTCATACAGGATCTGGCAGAAGCTGCTATCACCTGGAAGGCAAAAAGCGATGGGGGGGTTCAGGTCAAGGCTGCTCTCCCCAACTCCCTCACTGCCCGAGGGGGTTCTTAGAAATTGACCTGGAGGAGACCCTTCTAGAAGACTACTTACGCTGAGAAATCAGTCTGAAACATCCAGAAAGGAAAAGAACCTTTTACACACGCGCGCACACACATTCCTTCAAATCCTACTCTCGAGCATCCTTTGTGTGGCACGCACACTGAGGACACAGATACATCCCTGCCCTCGGGGAGCCACAGCCGGCGGTGACAGCAGATAAGAGCCACGGCAGTTAAGTCTGAGACTACCACGCGGCCGGCTAGCCACCCCAACGCCAGCGGGACCCGCACGGGCACAGCCTGGAGTCTCCGTTGCTGCCTGACCAGGGGCCAGAGCCCCTTCGGGGAACGTGGGGTCAGAGGGAAACCTGTCTAAGGTCACACTGTGAGAGAAGGCGAGTCTGCCAACGCACTCCTGTCCACCGGAGTCGTGGCACCGTGGGGCAACGCCCCACTCTGTGGAATGCCCTCCTCCCATGGTGACGGGCGCGGGACATGCTGACGGGGCCCCTCCCCTGGGTGGGAGCCCAGGCTGAATCCTGTCTCACGTGGTCTTTCCCAATAGGATCACCGCCGAGAGGGTGGAGGCATCAGCCCATCCAGGCCTGGCGTGCTGTGCTGGGGGCGCCTGCTCGGCGAGGGGCAGGTGGCCAGCACAGGGGCGGGAGGGGCAAGTTCCCTCGGGCCCTGCTGGTTTACTGGCTACCTCACACACATTTAATCCTCTCTTCGTGCCCACTGCCTTCTCTCCCCCTGGGACAACCATTTTAATGTCATCAGTGAGTTTTTTTTTATTTGACGGGGGTTCTTGCAAACCTGAAACATCTTTATACCTAAGTGGGATCAGTATCTGGTTACACGTCTCCCGTGTTTCTCCCACACCCCTGTGTCTTTAAGGCGGGCTCTTGCACACGCAGGCGGGGGCTGTCCTACCTCCCCGCGCCCCAGGGATGGACACCAGGCGGTCCCCAGCTCCTGCCACCAGCCTTGGGCATGGCAGGCACAGGGCCGGGACACCCCACTGCCTGTAGCCCCAGGAGGGTGGAGGGCACCGCCTCACCACCAGCCAGCGCAGGATCCTAACACCCGCCGCTCTGTCGAGGGGCCTGCCTCGTGATTCTCAGGGGCATTTCTCCAAAGGTGCCAGTCGGGCTCTGTCCGCTCGCCACTCTCGGAATGTTTAATTAGCCTTTCCCCTTTTGTAGAGAAAGGACCACGGCGGTGTCCAGCATGGTAGCCACACGTGGCTATTTAAGCTTAACACAACCAAAACTACATTAAAGAAAAACTCAGTTTCTCGCCTGCACAGGCCACTTTCAAGTGGCTACTGGCAGCAGTTGTAGTGGACACCGCAGACACGGAACACCCCAGCCCTGTGGAGGTTCTAGCGGACAGTGCTGGGATGGGGCATGGCCACGTGTGGATGCCACATTCCCACTTCCTGGCTGTGTGACCTTAGATGAAGGATGCCACCTCTCTGTGCCTTGGTCTCATCTGTAATGTGGGGCAGTGACGGCCGAGTGTGTGCGCGCTGGGCCTGTCAGCAGCCCCGGGCCTACCTGCCGAGTGGACGGAGACGGCGCAGGCCACCAGGGAGTAGCTGGTGTTGAGCAGCACCACCTGGTCCTTCTTGAGCTGGAAGGCGGGCTGGAAGGTGGGGAAGGGGTAGACCACCTGGTACTTGGTGTGCAGCATGAAGCCGTGGCGCAGGCACTGTGCGCTCGCGTCACCTGCGGCGACACAGCCACTTGGCTCACTCTCGGTCCAGGGCAGAGAGGACGCAGCCCGCGCCCCGCCCCAGCCCCTCACCTGGATGGGCTCGGCTGGCTTCCCGGCAGGCAGCGCAGCGGCCTGGTGGCGGCACCGCCACAGTGCTGATGTAGATGTCGCGGTGGTTCTCATCACTCATCATCATCATGTTCATGAGCATCCCGTTGGCCGAGCGGGTGCTGGGGGCCGGCACACCCTCAGCTGCCTCGCCCGGGCCCCCGGCCTCCGGCCCCCACCCCCCTCGGCCTCCCTCAACCCCAGGTCTCACTTGAAACCGAAGACAATGACTTTGGAGGCATCGCTGGGCCATTCGCACACGGTCAGGTACAGGTCGCTGTAGATCTCCTCGTCCTGGAAGAGCCGCACCTGCCGGACCTGCATGGCGCGGTCAGCGTCAGAGCGGGCCCGAGGCTGCACTGCGCTGGGCTGGGATCGGGGACAGGCCGAGCCGGCAGGGCTGTCCCCTCTGGTGGTGCCTCAGGCTAGGGAGCCCCAAGCAGCCCCCGCAGCCCCCTGCCTTCCTGGGAACAGCCTGCAGAGGCTCCCAAGTGTTTCTCACCACAAGTGGGGGAGACAGGGAGGCTGGGCCCGGGACAGGACGCAGCCAGGGGACTCACCAGCCGCGTGGCTTCCCAGCCCCATCCCCCGAAGCCATTCAGCTCTGAGTTCATGTGCAAATTGGCCAGCAGTGCCCGCCGCCCAGGGCCAGGGCCGCGAGGAGTCACGGTCAGGGCTAACGGGGTGGCAGCCTGCTCGGGCCTAACAAAGCGCACAGGTCCCGCCCGGCCTGCGCCCGCCAGGCTCTCCCGGCCGTAGATGCTGACTGGAAGCACGTGCAAGTGCCGCTATTTACCCACTTCCAACTATAAAAACGGCAATTTCATGTGGTTCGACCCAACACCTGGAGTCTTGACGACGCCCCCACGAGTGCACTATCTCCATTTTATGGACAAGGGACTTGAGGCGCAGAGGGGCGCTGTGAGGGGCCCGCAGGGGGAGGGGCAGCCGGCGCCAGGCCGCCCTACCAGCTTGAGCTTGCTGTGCACGTTGAACTCCCACCAGTACAGGTGGTACATGTAGAAGGAGAAGTCGTCGTCCCCGCTGCTGCTGGTGTAGGAGAGGACGTAGCGGCCGCACTTGGAGAAGCCCAGGAAGATGTGTCTGCGGGGGGCACAGAGGGCAGAGTGGCCAGGTCAGGGCCAGCCCACTGCCCCAGCCCACCCCCTGCCCGGCCCCAGCCTCACCCTGCGTAGAGGAAGTCCTCGTCCACGATGTTCTTGAGGGAGACGCAGACCCTGGGCGGCAGCTTCCGGAAGAGGCGAGGGGAGAGCTGCCCACTGATCTGGGGAAGAGGTGGCCAGGGCTCCTGAGGCACCATCCAGCAGATGCCACCTGCAGCCCCTGGTCCCGTCTCCCAAGGAGGAGCAGCACCCGTGGGGTCCAGGACCGCCACGCAGGCCCGCTTACTGCCAGCCATAACGGTCCAGGGCAGTCTGAGCTCTGGAAGGTGGGAACGGTCGAGCCTCCCTCTGCACCAGGGACCCGAGCCACCCTCCCAGCTCCACTTCTTCAGCCTCAGGGGCGCTCTTGGCCAAGCCCCCAGGCTCTGAGGACCAGCACTGCCAACACCTCCCATAGGAAGTGTCTTCAGTCACCCCTGGCCACATTGGGCCACCTGGTTGTCTCCCTGAAAGCTGGCTCAGGGCGCACTCAACCCCTAAGGAGGTGAGGATGTGGACTTAACCAACTGCAATCACCTGTCCCCGACCCACTAGCCTCCACACGGGGTGCTCAGGCCCCCAGCACAGCCCTGGCCTCAGCTGGGGAGCAGTCCAGGCAGACAGAAGGGGAGCCCGCCCAGAGACCTTCCGGTTCCCCCCGATTCCCCTTCTCTGTTATCTGCCGCCTTCCCCCAACTCCCTCACCCCAAACTTCACCAAGGAAGGACGTTGGGGGGACAGGCAGGCCAAGCTGGGCACGGAGGAATGAGAGCCCCTGGGTCCTGCCCCACAGTGTGATGGGGGAGAAACAGCCCAGCCCTCGAGGAGATCCCAGTCTGATGGATGAGCCCCGTCAGCGGGGCCCAGGCAACAGGGACACACAATCCATGTCCAGGGAGCTTCCAAGCTAAAGGCAGAGCCACAGCCCAACCCAGGGAGCACCCGGGCTGAGGGTGGACTGTCCCTGCCCAGAGAGCTCCAGTCAAAAGGAGACCCAGCCCCGCCCTCACGACGTTCCCAGTGAATGGGGAAGGTTTACTCCCTAGCACGGAGACACGCCCTGTCCCACTGCTGCTGGCCTGACAGCAGATGCACGTGCCCTCCCAGAGCTCCCAGAGTGATGGGGGAAGAGACTCTGGCACTCTGGGAGCTTACAGTCTGATGGGGGAGGCAGAGCCCCGCTCAGGAGCTCGCAGTCTGAAAGGGAAGACCAGGCCTTCTCCAGGGGGCTTCCTCCCATTCAGTGGGGGAGGCAGATGCAGGTACAGGAACTCCCAGCTCCCCTGTGCTCAGAGCCGGGACAGAGAGGAACACCAGGCAGAGGGAGCCCAAAGCAGGCAGCAGGAGCTCTGCCAAGGGCGCGGGAAGGCCCCATAACAGAGGGGCACGGGAGCAGGGCGCTGAAAAATGGGTGTGACCCTGGATCGCCTCCTCCTTCCTTATTCCTCCAGCGGCCTCTAAAGACCCTTCCACCCGAGCCCCCTCCCCGGGGCCCCGCCCCCCGCCCCTCCATCCGAGCCCCCTCCCCGGGACCCCGCCCGCAGCCCCTCCAACCGAGCCCCCTCCCCGGGACCCCGCCCCCTCCCCGGGGCCCCGCCCGCAGCCCCTCCATCCGAGACCCTCCCCGGGGCCCCGCCCACGGCCCCTCCATCCGAGTCCCCTACCCGGGGCCCCGCCCGCAGCCCCTGCATCCGAGCCCCCTCCCTGAGGCCACGCCCCCGGCCCCTCCATCCGCGCCACCTTCCCGGGGCCCCGCCCCCGGCCCCTCTATAGAGCCCCCTCCCCGGGGCCCCGCCCCCAACCCCTCACCCCGCGACCGCCCTCCCTCCCTTTGCCTCCCTCGTCCCTCCTACCCACCCTCCGGCGCGCTCCTCCCCGACTCCAGGCCTCACCTTGACCCGCTCCAGCTGCTTGAGGACGTGCTCCCGCCGCCGCCCTGCTGCCCGCTTCCCCCCGGCGCCCCCTGGGCCGCCGCCGCCGCTCCCGGCCCCGCTGTTCCGCTCCGATTTCGAGCTGGGCGCCATTTTCACCCCCTCCCTCCACTTCCGGAGCAACCGGCCTCCTCGCCCCACCTCCGCCGCCTCCTCATTGGCCCTTTCTCGGGGCTGCGGCCCGCCGGTTGGGTGAAAGCCTGCACTCGGGCCTCTTCCCGCCGCGCCTGTCCATCACAGGCAGCGCGGCCCTTGATTGGTGGGGCCGGCACAGCCGCGCGGGCCGTCGCCGTGATCCCGCCTTCGAGCTAGGACGCACCCGTCAGAGGCCCCGTCCGCCCCGCTCGCCGACACGACTTTGATCTGATAGGCGGACGCCCCCAGTCCGTCACGCCCCCCTGCGGCTGGTGGGTTTCCATGGAGACCGCGGGCGGTCCAGGCCCGTGGGCGGCGCGATGGGAGCCTGTGGTCCACAGCGTCCGGATTCCCGGAGCCCAGGGGTGTCCGCGCCCAGTCCGGGTGCGCGGAGGCCTGGCGAGCATCCCAGGGCCACCAGGCCGGGCCGACGAAAGGGATTTGCGAAAAAAAAAACCACAAAACGCCTGAGATTCGATTTAAACATCTTTCAGATGGGCTGGGGGGGGGCGCCTAGAGGGATCAAGAGGATGATGGCAGCATCAGTCACTTACCTATAGAGCGCTTTACACGTGCGGGACGTGGTTCTGAGTTTACAACAATTCTATGTAGTAGGTCGCTATTATGCCCATTTTACAGATGATAGTAATGATCATCGTTGTTGAACGTGTGCTATGACTGTCATCTTCCTGTGCGTTAGATCATTTAATCGTCCCCCAACATTTTTCGAGATAGGCCTTTTTCTTATCTTCATTCTGCACATGATGAAACTGAGGCTTACGCTGTAGCCTGGTTCCTGAGTGCCTGGCCCGTGTATTCCTGAGATACGAGCTGTCCTGGCTGTAATCAGACAGGAAGGGAGTGATCTCACCCACAGTATTCTTACAGCCTCACACATTCGTTTATTCACAGAATATTTATGGAGCACCCACTATGTGCTAAGAGCTGGGGATACAGCAGGGAACAGGACAGAGATAAAAAGGGAAATAAGTTTCTGTTACCTCATTCCAGGTGGGGTTAGAAAGTGAGGGGAAGGAAGAAGTCGGCTTAGACGGAGCAGTCAGAGAGGGGCCCTGTGAAAGGGAGGAGGAGGAATATTCCAGCAAAGACAGAGGTTTCAGGAGGATGAGGGTGGCATGATTGAGAGACCACAAAAAGGCCAGTCAGGCCAGAGCAAGAATGAGCAAGGAAAACAGATGAGGGCCAGGCAGCGGGCAGGGAGTATCTTGGGCTCATAAGCAAGCAAGACACTTAGATTTTAGTCTTCAGCATAGAGGGAGCCTCTGGAAGGTTTTTAGTAGAGATGATGGAATCTGATATGAGATTTAAAAGATCATTGTGATCCAACGAATTAAGTAAATGCCCATGAGTCCATACTGGTATAAAGAAATGATTGAATAAATGAATGGGAGGAATTGGACTTCTATATAGAAGAAGTCCAATTAATAAATGTACAAGGAGTGAGGGAGATAGAAAACCCATCAGGCAAACAGCACATTAATCATTGCAGCAGGCAAGATCTCCCAGTGGATGCTAAAATTAGTGGATGAAACTTTAAGGAGATTTGCCTGCCCTAAAAGTATGTCTTCTAAAGTATTTATTAATCACTGGCGGTTTTTCAGTACAGTCATGAGCTGCATAATAATGCTTCTGTCAACAATGGACGCATATACGATGGTGGTCCCATAAGGCCAGTACCATGTAGCCCAGGTGTGTAGTCAGCTCTACCATCTAAGTCTGGGCCAGTATACTCTATGATGTTGGCACAACGACAAAATAACCTAATGACACACTTCTCAGAATGTGTCCCCACCATTAAGCGACACGTGACTTTGTACGTCCCCAGGTTGGGTTTTTTTGTTTTTTTTTTTTTTTTTTGAGGAAGATCAGCCCTGAGCTAACTGCTACCAATCCTCCTCTTTTCCCCGAGGAAGACTGGCCCTGAGCTCACTTCTGTGCCCATCTTCCTCTGCTTTATATGTGGGACGCCTACCACAGCAAGGAGTCAAGCAGTGTGAACTGGCGAACCCCAGGCCGCCGAAGCGGAACATGCAAACTTAACCACTGTGCCACCAGGCCGGCCCCCCCACCCAGGTTGTTTGACACACCTCCTGCAGGAGGTAGAGTTTGAGTCCCCTCGGTGGGTGTAGGCTGGATGTATTGACTTGCTTCCAAGGAATAAAGTACGAAAAGGGAAAAAGTGACTTGACAGTGGAGAAACCTGGCAGACACCACCTGAACCAAGCAATCCAGGTTATCATCATAGCCGTGAGGCCGGTGCACGTCATGGACCCCTGATACGATGGGATGAGAGGACGCAGTCACCTCTCTAGTATCGTCCCCAAAACTCAAGCCCTCAGTCTAATCATGAGAAAACATCGGATGTTTGTCGCAAGTTGAAGAACAGTCTACAAAAGACTGGACTAGAACACTTGCAAAGCGTCAGGGTCCTGAGAGACGAGCATGAGTGAAGAAACTGACACTGCCGAGGGAGCCTTAGGAGATGCGAGCACTAGATGAAATGGGAGGGCCTGGATGGGATCCTGGACCAGAAGAGGGCTTGGAGAGAAAACGGTGAAATGAAAATGAAGGGTGGAGTCCAGTGGACACTATTGCAGCCATGTTAGTTCATCTCTTAGTGGTGACAAACGTACCTGGTTATGCAAGATGTTAACATCTGGGGTGGTTGGGTGGAGGGTAGACAAGAACTCTCTGTACCAACCTTGCCAACTGTCTTAGTCCATCTGGGCCGTCACAACAAAAATACCGTAGACTGGGTGGATTTACAACAAACATTTATTTCTCACATTTCTGGAGGCTGGGAAGTCCAAGATCAAGGTGTTGGCAGAGCCGGTGTCTGGTGAAGGCCACTCCCTGGACTGTAGACGGCTGCCTCCTTTGCTGTATCCTCACATGGCGGAGAAAGAGAGAGACAGAGACAAAGAGAGACAAAGACAGGTAAATATACAGAAAGAGAGAGAGAGGGAAAGACAGAGACAGAGAGACAGAGGGAGAAGGTTCCCTTATAAGGGCACTGGTCCCACTCACGGGGGCCCCTGTGACCTCGTCACCGCCCCGAGGCCCCGCCTCCTAACGCCAGCACACTGAGGGTTAGGCTTCAACCCATGAATTTCAGGGGTACACACACATTCTTCTGTAAATTGAAAATTATTTCAATATAAAAAGTTTTTTTAAAGAGTTGGAGGGAAAGGCCGTTATGGCTACTGTGTGGAGTGGCTTAGGGGGATGGGGGCGGGGGCCAGAATGGCCTCCGAGAGGTGGGAGAGGGATGTCAGGGTGGCTGGGATTCTGGGAGCAGCAGTTGGACTAGAGACAAGGGGCCATGTTCTGAGCTGGTGGGTCATGCTGGTGGACTGGATGTGGGGTGGAGGCCAGAAGAAGGGAGGCAAAGGTGCCGTTGGCACCTGGGCGGATGGTGGTGCCCTTCTCTGACGCGTGGAAGACCAGGGAGGTGCTCATCCGGGCCGAGTCAGTGGACGTGTCCTCAGCAAGAATTTCCAAGCCCTCCTGCAGACCCAGGTCTTGGGGCAGCAAAGCCCTCCCGCGAGCTGGTGGGAATTGGCGCCTGGCGACTTCGCATCACATCCACCAAACTGCCCAGCTCCTGGCCACCTCGGCCCTTTCGGCCGGTGACCTCCTTAACCAGGGTGCAGGAAACCCTGCAGGGGTGCCCCTTATCCCCTTCCCAGAGCCCCCCTTCCACCTACCCCCATGGTAGAGACCCTATGTCAGTTACCCTTTATTGCACAGTGAACAAGCCCTAACGCAGTGGTGTAGGACAACAAGAATCATTTAGCATTATTCTCTCCCATGGCCCTCAGTCTGACTGTTTGTAGTGGCTTTATGTGTAATGACCAACGGTGGGGAGCAAGCCGAAAGCCCATCCACCCAGTGGAATATTACTAAGTAAGAAAAAAGAACCAACGAGCTACGCCTAAAGCAAATACAATGTTATATGTTAATTATATCTCAATTTTAAACAAGAAACAGACTGGGGCTGGCCCGGTGGTGCATCGGTTAAGTTCGCACATTCCGCTTCTCGGCGGCCCGGGGTTCGCAGGTTCAGATCCTGGGCATGGACCTATGCACCACTTGTCAAGCCATACTGTGGCAGGCATCCCACATATAAAGTAGAGGAAGAGGGGCACAATGTTAGCTCAGGGCCAGTCTTCCTCAGCAAAAAGAGGAGGATTGGCAGCAGATGTTAGCTCAGGGCTAATCTTCCTCAAAAAAAAAGAAAGGAAAAAACAAGTTAACAGACTAAGGCCATGTGTAACACATGCATGAATCTCAGAATCACTATACCAAATGGAAGCCAGAAACCAGACAGTAAACCCTCTGATTCCATTTATAGTAATTTCTAGAAAACACAACCTAATCTATAGTGACAGAGAGCAGATCAGCAGGTACTGGGGGTTGGGGGTGAAGGAGAGGGAGGGAGGGCTGACTAAGGTGCATGAGGACACTTTTGGGGGTGATGGAAATGTCCAGTCTCCCAACTCCGGCAATGGCTTCGCAGCTGCGTACACGCTGAGTTTTGGAAGGGTCAGTTTTGACTCATATACGCTTTAAGTATTTTTATTCTATTGTCTGTCAAATAAACCTCGAGGTTTTTTTACTCAACAGAGATACAAGGACATATGGTGGCAAGCCCCCTCCACCCACAGCCCCAGCCACCCAGTTCTTCCCCAGAAACAGCCAATATCTTTTTCAATTTATGAAAGTGATCGAAATTGTTAGGGTCGCTCTGAAACTTTTATTTTTTCTCCCAGGACTAGCTCTATTCATGTCAATCCACATAAGGGTTTGAATGGTGACCCACAGAAAGATATGGTGATGTCTTAACCCCCAGAACATGTGAATATGACCTCATTTGGGAAAAAAAAAAAAGATGGAGTTAAACTAGAGATCTTAAAATGAGATTATCCTGGATTAACCGAGCAGGCCCCACATCCAATGACTGGTGTCCTTCTAGGAGACAGAAGAGGAGAGACACACACAGACACACACAGAGGAAAAGGCCACGTGGAAACCAAGGCAGAGGTTAGAGTGACACAGTCACCAGCTCAGGAATATAGATTGCCAGGAGGCGCCAGCAGCGGGAAGAGAGGCGGGAAAGGCTTCAGGGGGAGGCGGCCCTGCCCACACCCAGGCTTCGGGCTGCAGCCTCCACAGCGCGGGCAGATCGTCTGGACTTCTCGAATGAATACGTTTCTGGCGCTCTAAGCCAGCCAGTTTGTGCCCGTTTGCTACGACAGGAAATTAATACGGTGTGTGTAGACGGAATCCTTCTGTGCATCCTGGATCTGGTTTTCTATTATTTTAATAGGACTCACTTTAAAAAAATCGATTCTCCTCTTGTTCACTCATTCCACACGTGTTCATGGACCACCTGGTACGAGCGAGGCTGGCTCTGGATGCTGGGGGACGGCAGTCACCAGGGCCCAGTGTCCCCCTGCAAGGAGCTGTCATTCTGGTGTGGGAGGTGACAAGGGGCAAATGCATAAATCATGATGCGAGAAACGCCAAGAAGAAAAAGAAGCCAGGGATGGGGAGAGAGAGAAAAATATCGCTCTGGTTGGGGATTTGGCACGGGGCTCTCTGAGGAAGTGACGTGCCGGGAGCTGGGGAGCCAAGTGGAGTCCAGGGCGAGAGGGGATCTTCACGGCAATAAACGAGGCTGCAGGGAACATCCTTGTATGAATCTGTTGGGGCTGTGTAAGAGTTTTTCCAGGGGCCAGCCTGGTGGCGCAGTGGTTAAGTTTGCTCGTTCTGCTTCGGCGGTCTGGAGTTCACCGGTTCGAATCCTGGGTGCGGACATGGCACCACTTGGCACTCCATGCTGTGGGAGGCGTCCCACATATAAAGTAGAGGAAGATGGGCACAGATGTGAGCTCAGGGCCAGGCTTCCTCAGCAAGAAGAGGAGGACTGGCAGCAGATGTTAGCTCAGGGCTAATCTTCCTCAAAAAGATAAGCAAAAACAAAGATATTCTTATTAAAACAAAAAGTTTTTCCAGAAGAATGGACTGCTGGTCCTTGGGTGTTGCAGAGACAGTAATACTTCAAATATTCAAAATATTCCATTTGCTCCTCCCCTTGCTCCCCGCTTCTCGTCCCTTGGGGTCAGGCAGGACCACGTGACTAATCCTGGCCAATGAACCAGGAGCCAAAGTGTAGGGACGCGCTTCTGGGTGGGAAGCTGACTTGGGGGTCTCCTCTCTTTCTCCCACTGTGCCAGCACCTGTGGAGGCTGCTGTTTGGGAAGGTGCAGCCCCCGTCAGACTCGGTCCCTCAGTGACTGTGGCTCGGAGGCGGTGTGCGTTTGTTGGGATTGAATTGTGTGGAAGACCAACTCTGGGCTCGCCACTGACCTTTGGGCTTGTTTGTTATGCAGAACAATCTTGCCTGCCTGATACACATCAAACAGAACCAATAAGATGTACGTGTATACACATATAGCTACATATATTACATAGACATATATCCTTTCATATATCCATATATATCCTTTTGTGTATATTATATATATACATATAAACACATTGCTTATGAGGAGTTGGCTCATGTGATTCTGGAGGCGGAGAAGTCCCGTGATCTGCCATCTGCGAGCTGGGGCCCCAGGAGAGCCGGTGGCACCGTTCCAGTGTGAGTCCGGAGGCCTGAGACCAGGCGCGGCTGGTGTAAATTCCAGGCTGAGGGCGGGCGGAGATCGACGTCCCAGCTCGAGCAGGCAGGCAGGACAAGAAAGGGTGACAGCCTTCTTCCTCCTCCTCTTGTATTCAGGCCCACGGGTTCAAAGGTGCCCACGCACACTGTGGAGGGCCCCCTGCTCACTGAGCCCCCTGACGGAAATGCTAATCCACCGAAATGCCTCACAGCCTCGCCCATCTGGGCATGCCGCACCCCGCCATCATCTTATAACATCACTTACAGTGACATGGCCAGCAGGCCATCACAAGGGCTTGGCTGGCGCACTTCCAGTTTTCCCAGATCCTGTCAGGTCCTCATCTCTTTCTTTTTAATTTTTTTTTTCTTTTGAGGAAGATTAGACCTGAGCTAACTTCTGCTGCCAATCCTCCTCTTTTTGCTGAGGAAGACTGGCCCTGAGCTAACATCCGTGCCCATCTTCCTCCACTTTATATGTGGGACACCTGTCTCAGCATGGCTTGACAAACGGTGCCATGTCCACGCCCGGGATCTGAACTGACGAACCCCAGGCTGTCGAAACGGAACATGCACAGTTAACTGCTGCGCCACCGAGCCAGCCCCCTCGTCTCTTTCTGACCCTCCCTCTCCGCGGCCATCGCTGGCCTCTCTCCTGCCCTGCCCCGCCCCAAGCATAAGCCTTCTTCAAGGGTCTCCCTCCGTCTCCCTTCTCCTCTCATTCTACACTTTCTCCTCGGCTCGTGTATCCTCTGTCTCCACTGTCCTCTGTATCCACTAAGGTTAAATTCAGTTGAGAGGAAAAGAAAAGGGGAGGAAGAAGAGAGAAGCAGTGGCTTCAACGGGAGCTCTCTTTCCCCCACGACCAGACGACCGGAGCAGGCTGGGCTGAAAGCCTGAGATCCACACGCCACCTTGACCTGGTCCAGCCTCACGGGTCCATGGGCCCAACCGTGAGTTCCCGGCTGTGGCATACATGCCATCCCCCGCAGCAGGAGGCTGCCACCCGGCTGGTTCCTCTGTCAGCCAGACTAGCCGCACCCACCTGCTATTCAACCTCAGGGCTCACCTCTTGGCCGGCCCGAGAAATTACCCCAACAGGCGATCACGTCCTCCCATTGGAACCAGAGGTCACCCACCCTTTGTCACTCCAAAGCCTGCCTCCCACAGCTCCTGCTTCTTGACTTTGCCCCCGAGTGCACCCTCCACCCCCACGTGGCTCTATGTGGCATGAGGTGTCCCCCTCCTCTTCTGGGCTTTGAGTGTCTGTGACTAATAAGCCAGCGTCAAGCTCATCTACTCAGCATTGGGTGTCATGTGTTCCGCCATCTTGTACTATTTAAGGCAGGGGACCCTCCTTCACCAATGGGGGAAGCAGGAAGTGATCAAAACTCTGGTCAGTCCAGGGATGGCACAGCCTTCCACGGTATGCAAGACCCAGGTTGCTTCTATCTTGTTGCTCCACCAATCAAGGCTTCTTTTCCCAACCTAATGTCATGGCCCAAGATGGCTGATGGAGTTCCAGTTATCACATCGTCATTCCAACAGTAGGAAGTAGAAAGACATCCCCTTTTCCTCAAAGCTGTACGTACCACTTCTGCTTCCATAGTCATAAGGCTGTACCTAGCTGCAAGGGAGCCTGGGACATGCAGTTCCTTATTCCAGGCAGTTGCAGGCCCAGCCAAAGAGCAGCAATGTCGTGGATTGGGCCCAAATGCTGAAGGGCTAATTAGCCAGAGGACACTTCCCATGAGCCTCTTGCTCCCTCCCACATCAACCCTGCCTCCTCCCCTCACCCCCCAGCAGCCAAGATGAGACCAGATTGCCACACTAGCTGCCCACAGCGTTACTGCAGCTGTCCCTTGTCCCCATGACCCCAGAGCCTTCCTACTCATGGAGTGACACCAACACTCCCTCCCCATGTGAACCTTCCCCCCACGCAGACACAACCCCACATACACTCCATGAGGTGCATTAAATGCTGCCGCTGAAGGCCAGCAGGTCATTTACAAGAGCGGTGGTTAGGTTCCTAGCCAATCAGCACATTCCGTCCCTCTGGCCACAGGAACTGGCTCCAGATGGACACGTGACCAAAACTAAGCTGATGAGATTCAAGCTTGGGGCTTTAAGCTGGACTGACATTGGGGGTATCTTGGCACCACACAGAGAAGCCTGCTGGTAGAGCCGAGCGGCAGAGAGAGAATCCATCCTGAGGATGTCATTGAGTCCCTGGATGCAGCTATGCCTGAAGGACGCACTGCTCCAACATCTCCGCTCAAGAGTCAATAAACGCCCTTGTTCGCATTCGTTAGTTTGGTTTGGGTTCTCCATCCTTTGCAACCGAAAGAGGCCAACAGAAACTCCAACAGCTGGTTCTCATTGCTGCTTCCTGGGGCTAGGCTTGGTGCCGTAGTTCAGCAGCTCCCTGGGGCTGGCCCCCTTACTCTGCTGGGAAGACTGAGGGCCTTCTACACAATGTCCAAACCAGCGGCTGTCAGTCCCACATGGAGGACTTGGGGTGGGGCCTGTTCTTTTCTGGCCAAAGCTGAGACTTGCTCCCTGCCCCAGCCCTGAAGGGCTGCGAGGGTCCCCCCTCCCGAGACCACACAGTCCTTAGAAACGTGGGCAAAAATGATCACCTCTTTGGGTCTAAGTGCCCTTGGCTGTGGCAGGGGCATTCAAAGTGCAGACACCCTCTCTCTCCATCATTGCCCCTCTTTCCCGCCCACTGCCACACCGCTGCCATCTCCCCGTGCTGTTGCAGGTGCTGTCTGGGCCTGCCACACCCCTCAGGCCCCACCATCAGGCCCCTGAGTCCCCTTAGGGCTGAAGCCTGCTCTGCCCTAAGCGCCAGGGAGTTCGGGCCCTCGGGGCAGCCACCCACCAGCGACTGATGGAGGGAGCTGGAGGGTCAATGCCCCCAGGCCTGGCCCCACAGGCAGGTGACTCTGAGCCGGTGTCCTCTGCAACCTCTCAGCGTCCCCAGCGGGACTGAGCCCAGCTGCCTATGGCAGGAACTTGCCTGATAACGAGAGTGACTGACCATCCCAATTTGCCCAACATTAAGGGTTTTCCGGAGGCAGGATTATGAGTGCTAACAATGGCGAGTTCCAGGCAAGAGGACCCCCCGTGATAACTGAGCGATTATTCACTGGTCCCTTCCTTCACCCTGGCCCTTCCCTGCCTCCCTGCAGCTGCTTTCTCCCAGAGAAATGCACTCAATCCTCGTCTCAGGCTCTGCGGTCGGGAGACCCCCGACCTCCTTCAGGCCCTTTGCCAGCCCTTTGGCTCAGCCACCCCCACTTGTGAGGGGCAGATGCCACGCTTGGAGCTTTCTGTCTGCCACTTGGCTTTGCCTTGTGACAGCCCTGTCATGGAGGGTCTTCTGTCATCGTCACTTTGTGCGTGGGAAAGCTGGGGCTGGACAGGAAAGTGCCTTGCCTGAAGTCACCTGGCTGGTAAGGGGCACTTCTAGGGGAAGGGACCTGGGCAGGGACGGGCTTCCTCGCCGCATGGCACACACCGCCACTCTGGAGTTGAGGGCCCAGGATGCGCTAGGCGCTGTCTGCCCACATCATCTGCATTCTCTCATTTATCCTCACACCACTCCTGCGAGGTAAGACAGTCATTCCCCTGCTTTGCAGAGTGAGAGACCAAGGCCCGGAGGAGCGGCAGAGCCCGGGTCCCAGCCCAGGCCTGTGGCTCTGAGCACACGTCCTTCGCGGGGGCCTCGGTACGTGTAATTTCCTTCCGGCTGGTGCCTGTGGCCACTTGGGGAGGGGGCAGTCTGGCTGCCAGGGAGGCCAGCTGGCAGAGGGGAGGAGGGGCCGAGATGACAGACCCGGCTGAGGGTCCCCAGGCCGGTGTCTGGGCTGGCAGGCTGAGCCCAGGCCTGCCCTGACCCCTTGCTGCCAGCCCCCGTTCCTCGGGGACCCTCTTGCGGGCTGCAGCGTCCTCCCCCCGGCCCCCTCCCCGACTCCTGCGGTCGGCCCAAATACCAGACAGGGCGCATCTCAGCTTTCCCCCAAACATTCCTTGCTCCCGGGCCGGGCCCAGGCTGGCCGAGGTTACGCAAGCAGAGCTGGGGTGGCTGCTGGGGGGGGACCGAGGGGACGGACCGGCCTGTCCTCACCACCTCATCCGGCAGCCCGCCCACCCTCCCCAGGGCGGGGAAGGGGGTGGGCCAGCTCCCGAGCCCCTGGGAGAACAGGCTGGGGGTGGCCTCTGCGTGGAGATGGGGGGGCGGTGGCGGCCACAGCGGAGGCTCCAGGAGGTGACCGCCTGATTTCCATCAGGGAGCCTGGTCGGCAGCTCGGGCAAGAAGGCAGAGCTGGGGCTGGCCATGGTAAGGAGGGGCGGGGATGGGTCTGAGATGGGGGCCTGGCTGCCCCCGCATCTGGGGATGCTCCTGTCGCCATGGCGACCCGTGCCCAGCCGGGAGACGCCCTGACCTGGCCCTCCGCTCACAGCGGCTGAGCCTGCTGCTGCTCCTGCTGCTGCCCGGCCCCCCACCCGCCTTGGGCATGGAGGACGCTGCCTTCCCCCACCCTGGGGAGAGCTCGCAGCCCCCGCCTCGGGCCTGCCCGCTGCGCTGCTCCTGCCCCCGGGACGACACAGTGGACTGCGACGGCCTGGACCTGCAGGTGTTCCCGGACAACATCACCAGGGCGGCCCAGCACCTCTCCCTGCAGGTGGGGCCCACAGGGGGTGGGGGCCAGGGGAGTGCTGGGTTGAGGGTGATGAGGTGTGGGGCCCACGGGCAGGGTGGGGTCTCAGCGCTGATGCAAGTTGGCCTGGATGAGAGTGCTGGGGTCTGCGTGCCAGGGGCCAGTGGGGTTGGGGATGCAGACGTTAGAATTGTGGGGGCTGAGGTTGGAGGGTGCCGGGATCAACGTCCTGGGGCCAGTGCGGGGCACCTGGGGTCAACTGTGAGCGTGAGGAGATGCTGGGGGTCAACGTCTCGGCAGTCATGGGCTTGTTTGGGGTCGGGGTGATGGAGCACTTGGGATCCGCTGTGGGGGTGATGGGCTGTCAGGGCTCACGTGTTTAGGCTGACGGGGAGCTGAGAACCAGGGCCGGGGTCGCTTGTGGGAGGCTCAGGGTCACGGGGTCAGGGGCGTGAAGGCCTGCCCCCATCCCGCCCCACAGAACAACCAGCTCCAGGAGCTCCCCTACAACGAGCTGTCGCGCCTCAGCGGCCTGCGGACCCTCAACCTCCACAACAACCTCATCTCCTCCGAGGGTGAGGGGCCGGCGTGAGGGGCCCCCTCCCCCCCGGCCGGCTCTGTGGGCAGCTCTGCGGCGGTTCCTGGAACTGCCCTCTGCTGAGCAGGATGGAAACTCAGGGGAGGGGGGGCTGTGGCTTTTGGGGACAGCGAGGGGGTGTCTGGAGGTGGCTCTGCCAGACCCGGCAGGAGCCCCGGGCAGCTGGCAGCAGGCGCGCCCTGCCTCCACCCCGCGCCCGGCCAGACCTGGGTCCCCTCGCCGCCGCCCCCTCCCAGGCCTGCCCGACGAGGCCTTCGAGTCGCTCACGCAGCTGCAGCACATCTCCGTGGCCCAGAACAAGGTGAGCCCCCCGGCCCGGGGCCCCCAGCGCCGTGCAGCTGGACGGCGCGGGGCGGGGGGGCAGCAGGACCAGCTCAGCTTGCCCCGCAGCTCTCGGTGGCCCCACAGTTCCTGCCTCGCTCCCTCCGGGTCGCAGACCTGGCCGCCAACCAAATGACGGAGATCTTCCCTCTCACCTTCGGGGAGAAGCCGGCGCTCAGGTAGCCCCTGGCCCAGCTGGGCCCCAAGCCTCAGCTATGCGATGTGGGGGGTGCGAGGGGGCAGCGCCCCAGCCCAGGGGTCCGAGGCGGGGGACAGAGCCCCGGCTGCCCGGGCTGGGGAATTCCAGACGGCCGCCCAGGCAGTCCCCGCACTGGCGCTGAGCCGGGCGTGGGCGGGCATGGCGTGGGGAGGCGGGCAGGCGGGTGCCGGAGCCTGGCTCCCCTCAGGGCCGTGTACCTCCACAACAACCAGCTGGGCAACACCGGCCTGCCCCCCGACGCCTTCCGCGGCTCCGCGGCCGTCGCCACTCTCAGCCTCTCCAGCAACCGGCTCCGCTACGTGCCGCCCAGCCTGCCGCCCGCGCTGGAGCGCCTCCACCTGCAGGTGCCCTCACCTTGGCCCTCACCACTCCTGGGACCCTGTGCCTCCCCAGGATCCCAGCCGTCAGAAATGTCTTTCCTTGGGCCTCTCCCCCCGCAGGGGTCCACCTGGGCTGTCTGAGCAGCCTTGCCCCAGAGAGGTCCCCGCTCGTCACTCCCTCCCTCGAGAGCCCTCCATGGCTCCTGCTGCCCTCTGACTCTGACCCTCAGCCTCCTTCTCTCCTCCCATCCCAGAACAACCTCATCTCCAAGGTGCCCCGAGGGGCCCTGAGCCGCCAGACCCACCTTCGTGAGCTCCACCTCCAGCACAACCAGCTGACAGACAGCGGCCTGGACGCCACCACCTTCAGGTGGGCCTGGGACCGAGCAGGACGGGCGCACAGCCTTGTGCTGGCAGTAGGGGCTGAGGATTCGGAGTCCGGGGACCCCAACCCTCTGTGCCCCTCCTCTGTATGACCCCTAACCCAGGGCCTCATGTGGTGAGTACCTACTGTGTGCCGGGCTCGGCCCAGCACCCGGCAGCATCCTTGCTCCCCACCGCCGCCCAGTGTCACAGCGGCCACATGCAGATCTCAGACCCAGAACCCTGCCCTGGTTACCCCAAGTTTACCTCCCAGCTACCTCTCTCAACTCATCGCCCCCAAGTTGGAATGTCAGGACCACTCCTCCCCTGCCCCCAGATCCACCGGGCCCCCACCTCTGGGTGCCCAGCCCAAGGCTGGCCCTCTCTCCCGCCAGCAAGCTGCACTGTCTCGAGTACCTGGACCTGTCCCACAACCAGCTGGCCGCGGTGCCCGCCGGCCTGCCCCACACCTTGGCAGTGCTGCACCTGGGCCGCAACCGCATCCGGCAGGTGGAGGCAGCGCGGCTGCGCGGGGCACGGGGCCTGCGCTACCTGCTGCTGCAGCACAACCCGCTGGGGGCGGCCGGGCTGCCTGCCGGGGCGCTGCGGCCGCTGCGGGACCTCCACACGCTGCACCTCTACGGCAACGGGCTGGACCGCGTGCCGCCTGCGCTGCCCCGCCGCCTGCGGGCCCTGGTGCTGCCCCACAACCGCGTGGCCATGCTGGGAGCCCGTGACCTGGCCGCCACGCCGGGCCTCACCGAGCTCAACCTGGCCTACAACCGCCTGGCTAGTGCCCACGTGCACCCCCGGGCCTTCCGGCGGCTGCGTGCCCTGCGCAGCCTCGACCTGGCCGGCAACCAGCTGACGCGGCTACCCGCCGGCCTGCCCGCCGGCCTGCACACCCTGCGGCTGCAGCGGAACCAGCTGCGGGCCCTCGAGCCCGAGCCGCTGGCGGGCCTGGACCAGCTGCGGGACCTCAGCCTGGCACACAACCAGCTCCGAGTGGGCGACATTGGGCCCGGCACCTGGCATGAACTGCAGGCCCTCCAGGTCAGGGGTGGGCTGGTGAGCCATACTGACTGTCCCCAGGGCCCCTCTGTCCCCCTGCCTGCCCGGCTCCTCCCCACAGGGCTCTGAGTTGCCACACGACGGGAGCCCCCGCCATGCGCCAGCCCTGGGCAGGTCAGACAGCTCCAGCCTCCAGGCCTTGCCCGTGCTGTCCCCGCAGCCTGGTCCTCTGCCACCACTCCCTCCACCTCCCCAGCAAGCACCGCGGCCTCTAGCGCCTTGTGCGCCCTATCGATGCCACACCGTTGAGTGCACCTGTGGGTGCCGGGCGCTGTGCCGCTAGGCACAGAATGACACAGTTCCTGGCCCCGGCACAAATACCCAGTTAGGCAGAAAGCATTGACAGCCCAAGTGAATAACAGAGCAGGGGGTGGGCATGAGGATGCGGGGGAAGCACTGTCTCGGTGACTGACTGAATCGACGTCTCCCGCGCCAGGCAGGGGCTCCGTCTGGGCCCCCAGCGCCTGGAACACGGTCTGCCCCAGGGAGGGCTCCGTTTACCTCTGTCGAGGGGAAGAAACTGGCAGCCACAAAGGAGGTTGAGGGGAGGGGGCAGAGGGACCGCGCTGGGCGGGCGGGGGAGGGAGGCGAGGAGGAGAGCAGTGTGGGGCTTGGCTGAGCAGCTGGCCTAAGGCCTGGGGCCGCCACGGCGCCATCTCTGCCCGCCCGCCCGCCAGGTGCTGGACCTGAGTCACAACCAGCTGTCCTTCATGCCCCCTGACCTGCCTGAGGCCCTGGAGGAGCTGCACCTGCAGGGCAACCGCATCAGCTATGTGGGCCCCGAGGCCTTCCTCAGCACGCCCCGCCTGCGTGCCCTCTTCCTCAGGTGCCCCGAGGGTGGCCGGGCGGGGCTAGTGGCGAAGGGCAGGGGTGGACCCGGGTGGGCTGTGGTGGACCCAAGCAGCCCGGGTGGCTCCGGACTGGGTGGCCTCCTCCCCCTGCATCCGCCCTCACGCCCACCCCTCCGTCCAGGGCCAACAGGCTTCACGTGACCAGCATCGCACCCGAGGCCTTCCTGGGCCTCCCGCACCTGCGTGTTGTGGACACAGCAGGTAACCCTGAGCAAGTCCTGGTCCGGCTGCCACCTACAGCCCCACGTCGGCCACGGGCAGAGGGCCCCTGAACCCAGAGGGGCCCAGCGGTGCAGCCCAGGCCCCCGGGGCTCCGCTGGGCCATGGACTAAGGGGACGGCGCCCAACTGGGGCTCCACCTGGCTCTCCCAGACCTCGAGGGCTGGGCCCGCCTGAGCCATGCTGGGTGGGGACACTGCCTCCACTCACAGAACGGAACAGAAGCATGCGGCTCGCATCCCAGGCGCCAGAGCACGCCGGCCCTGCCCCCCACCCCACACAGATGGAGACAGCGACAATAAAGTCTAACCCTTTGAATTGCTCACCACCTGCCATGCGCCCTTCACCTGCCGCGAGGGGCTCTCCCCACCCCGCGTCCAGCTGGGGAAACAGGTTGTGGGATGCTAAGTGGGTCAGGCAATTTGGTCCAGGTCCCTTGCCCAGTGAGTAACAGGACTGGCTTTCAAGGCACATAGGGGTCACCAAGCACCCCACACATGGCCCAACCACACACGTAAACCCAGATATGCCCAAGGCCACCAGCTGCGGCCACACTCCCCCAACACTCGCTGCTCTTGCAGGGCCTCTCCAGCCACCCACAGGGGGACTGTGGGGGAAAGCCCAACCCAGCCACCAAGGAGGCGGAGAGAGACAAAGGCAGGACAGTGAGCTGGGTGTGGCCCTGGGTGTTTATTCCCCCTGTCAGCCCTGGGCCAGCTGGGCCAGGGCACCCCTGGGAGCTGGCAGGCTCTGGCTGGCCTCAGTGGCTTCTTTGGGGTGTGGGTGGGCTCCAGGGCTGAGGCTGGGAGTGACAGGACGTAAAGTGCTTGCGGGGGCCTCAGGGTTGGTCCGAGCCTCCCCCACCTCCATGGAGGCCAGGAGCCAGACGCCCCCAGGCTGTGCAAACGGGACTCTCCGGGGCCTGACCAGCCAGGCCTGGGCGAGGGGCATGGGCTGGCTGGTGGGCACCGACCCGACGCCCCCGACAGGGCAGCTCTGGCTGGGTGGGCCCCACGGGGAATATGTCCACTTGGAGCCGACCGTCCGCTGATTGTCTGCTAGTCTGGTCTGCGGCCGCGTCAGCTCCTCTGGTGCCAGGGCCTGGGCTGCCCACCCCGTCAGCCCCTCACCTGCGGAGCCGCTGCAGCTGGGGGAGAGGCGCTGGGGTCAGGGGCCATGGCCACAGCCACCCCCACCCTTGACACCCACACTGCTCACCTCGCCCTCTACCAGGTTCCGTCGGTACAGTGCCTCCTTTGCAGCCTCCTGGGGGCAATGGGCGGTCAGTGGGCAGCCCGCGCGGCCCGGCCCCCAAAAGCCCTCCCAGCCCTCACCCGCCCCTCGCCCGGCTCACTCGGCTGCCGTCGCTGCCCAGGCGCCGGGCGGCCTCCGTGTAAAACTGCAGCTGCCGCTCCAGCTGGGCCACATACTCTGTGGGGGAGGGGGGGGGAGGAGGGTAAGCAGGGGTCAGAAGGCCCGGGGGCCAGACCCCCCTCCCCTGAGGGCCTGCCAGGAGCCCTACCTCGCCGCATGCCCGGGCCCCCCTGCTCCAGCTGCGTCCTCTGCCACTGGCTGCGTTGCATGATGTCCTGGTACTGCTGGGCCACCTCCGGGGGCACTGGCCGCCGTGCCTGCCTGAGGGCCAGGATCTGGGGGAGGCAGAGGGGCTGTGAGGGCCCTGCCTGGGCCCACAGACCCCCTAGTCCCACCCCACTCAAGGGGGACAGACGACTGGCCCAAGCACCCACCTTCCGCTCCAGCCGCTCTTGGTCGAAGGCCAGTACACTGAGGCTATGCAGGGGCCGGGCTGATCTATGGGGTAGGGGAGGGATGAGGGGCCGCAGGGATCCCCACGCCCGACTTCATTAATTCAAGTCACTCCGGGCACTGGGGAACAGCAGGAGACAAGGCAGGCCCACCCCAGTTTGCTGAGCCCACAGCCTAGTGGGGATGATGGCTGCACACCCAGGCAACTGGGAGGCCAGTTGGTCAGGGAGGGCTTCCTGGAGGAGGCCACAGCCAAGAAGGGACCGAAAGCAGACAGAGTTGGGCAGAGGAGCAGGAAGCAAGTGTGGGGGTAGGGATGCTCAGGGCCTGGTAATAGAAAGAAGCCCAGAGGCCAGTGCAAACTAGGTGTAACCATGAACCAACAGGAAGAAGTGCGGAGACAAAAAGCTGAATATACTGACAGTGATCAGATCACAAAAGGTCTTAAAGATCAAGCTAAGAAGTTTAAACTAGATCCTCCAGGAGAAGGGGAGCCAGGAAAGGTTCTGAAGCAGGGAGGGACATGCTCCAATTTGTGCCTGATGGGAAAGTGTCCAGGAGGGGCTGAGACAGAAAGAGGGGGGCTCTCTCCAGATGGCCTGGCCCAGCCACCTACCTGTTCCCTGGCTCCCTCGTGGGGGCAGGTCCGGGGGGAGCCTTCCCTTTGGACCCAGCAACCTGCTTCAGAGGAAAGCAGGAGCCTTGAGTCTCAGCCCTGACCCAGCCTCCCTCCCGGGGCCGCCACACTGTCTAGGAGCCTCACGGGGGGCATAGCTGCCGGCACGGGGTCAATGACCAGCCACCTCTCGGTTGTGGTCTCCAACTGCTGGGCCGTCAGTGGCTCCCGAATCCGGACCATCACCTCCAGCCGGCCCCCTGTGGGCCGGCGACCGTCCAGGACCTGGGTGGGAGAGGAGGCTGTTGGGAGGGTCCAGGGCTGGGGACAGGCAGAACCAGGGCAATTCCCAAAATCTGAGCCCTGGGTATGGCTCAGACAGCTGGTGGCGAGGATGGAGCAGGGTGCTGGGAGTAGGGAGGGCTGGGGGTGGGGAGCCCTGGCACGCCAGGGGAGGGTCTGGGTCAGCAGAGGAGACTCTGGGAGGCTGTGGCCTGCGGGAGCATCTGGGTGACATCACCGAGTGGGGTGGCACACCGTGGCGTCTGGGTGAGCCTCCCCCTCACCTCCAGGAGCTCCCGGACCTCGCACGCTGTCTCCAGGGCCTCCAGCTTCAGCTGGGCTGTGCCCAGGACCCGGTCGGTCTTGAACAGCCCCCTGTGTGCGTGAGGGATGGTTGGCCCCGGCAGCGCCTGGCCCCCGGGAGCCCCCGCAGTGCCCACAGCCCCAGCTCACCCCTTGTGGACCACTTCGAACTTGATGCCCTTGGTCTGGATGGCCCTGCGGAAGCCACGGTGGCCTCGGTGGATGCAGAGCTTGAACTGCTCCTTGAACTCTGCTTGGGAAGCGGGACGGCGGGAGGAAGGGGTTGGGGTTAGGCATGGCCCCTGCTCCTTCCGCAGGGGCGGGGGAGCCGCCACCCGAGGCTCGGCTCACCGGGGGAGTCCGTGTTCTTGATCACACTGGTCTTGTCTTTCTGAGCTTCCTCCTGTGACCAGACAGGAGGCAGGAAGGCTCAGGGGCTGGGCGCTGGCCCTGGAGCCCTGCCCGACGCCCCACCCCAGGCCTGAGGGGGCTCACGCCCGTCCCCCCTCGGCTCTCCACCTACCACGTTGGGATAGGGGAAGTCGAACCGAACGAAGACATCCAGGTCACCAGGGGACAGCCCTGCGGGCAGAGGAGGGTCAGACGAGGCTCCGAGCCGGGCAGAGAGGTGGTCCCCATGGCCCTGAGCACCCCCCCGCGCCCTCACCTGGGGGCGTGGGCAAGCCAATGCCCTTGACGATGAACAGAAGCATGTCGTTGCTGCTGAGGTCAGGGAAGAGCCTTCGGGAGGGCAGGCGGGAGACAGGCGCCTCAGCCTCACTGCCTGCCAGCCCTTCTCCCTCGGCGGGGGTGGGGGACAGAGCCACGCGGGCCTTCGGGGGCGTTCCAGCCCCCGGGCTACAGTTTCAGAACCGGACAGACTGGAGTGCTCTGGCCAGTTCTGCCCGTGGCTCACCGGTGGGGCCTTTCTTCAGTCTGCACACATTTATTCGGTACTGACTTTGCACCAGCCAGTGGCGCTGCTTCTGGGGAACCCTCCCTTCACTGCCCGGTATTTCTGGAGCCCCCTCCCCTTCCCCAGCCAGTGCCCAGCTGCTCTGGGGCCTTCTCCTCATTTGACAATGTTTCTGAAGCCCCCTGCTCTGTGCTGGCCGGCGTGCTCACTGCCAGGGAGGGCAGCGAGAGAGACACCCATCCCTGGGCCCAGGTGGCGTGAGCAGAGTGTGCTCAGCGGGGCTGCTTAGACAGTGGGTCGGGGAGGGCCTCTCAGAGGAGGTGACATCACAGGGGACTCCGGGTGTCAAGAAGGAGCTGCTCCATGGAAACCTGGGGACGAGGGTCTGCGCAGAGGCAACAGCCAGGGGAGAGGCTGCCTGTCGGTTAGCGTGTCAGAGGGACTGAAAAGAGGCCTGTGTGGCAGAAGGTGAGCAAAGTGGGGACAGTGGGCAGAGATGAGGTGACAGGAGCCAGACTGTACAGACACGAGGGAGCCAGGGTAAGGGGTGTAGGTTATCCGAGGTGGTTATCCTAGTGGCTGCACGCACCCTCATCCATAAATGGGAAAGATGACCCCAATTCCCTGGGGTGTGGGAAGACTGGACTGGAGCAGGACCAACAACCACCACCAGGCGGGCTTGCTCAGGCCCCTGGGACAAGTCACATCTCTGCACTCCCTAGATCACCGCCATCCTCAAATGTGTCACTACCAATACCCCATAGCCATCCTTCTGCCTCAGGACCCTTGCACGTGCTGTGCTCCCACCACCCACCCAAACTCTCTTCTAGCGGCAAGTCGTCTGCCAGCTTCTCGGGAGGGCAAACCCCTCTCCACAGGGGCATCTGGGCGGGGGTTGTTTGGGGGTCAGGGCCTTACTTGATGACACTGAAGGTTCTCTGCTCGAAGCGGGCAGGGGGTGTGGGGAGCCCCCGGGCGAAGGCCTGCTTCAGAGTCTCCATGCTCCGCTTACAGTCTTCCGCCAGCTTCTCAAATCTGCAGCGAGAGGGCCTGCTCAGGCCCCGGGTCCCCAGGGCAGGCAGGGTGGGGGCAGGGGTGCTTACTTGCTGGTTTCAGCGATGTTGCCCAGGTGGGTGAACTGGTTCGAGTGGTTCAGGCACATCTGGGGAGCAGAGACAGTGTGGGGAGGGTCGGGGGCCATGACCAGGGGAGGCCTGTGCCTGGGCCAGGGCCCCCCTCACCTCGTGCTGCTGCCGAATGAGCCTGGTGAGTTCCCCGTAGCGCCGGATGCACTCCTGGGACAGACCCGGGCCCGGCCGCTGGACCAGGGTGAAGTCATCCTTGTTGACGGGGGCCGGCGGCACCTGGGGAGGACGGGCTCGTGGGGAGGACGGGCTCATGGGGAGGGGCCCAGCCAGGGCTCTGCAGAAACGTCCACCCTCCTGACCACCGCTCTGGCCCCTGCCCTGCTCTTTCTTCCCCTCCAAGGAGAAAAGCGAGGCTCAGAGAGAGGTGCATGGTCCTGCCCATAGAGGCAGAATCTGCTGTCTCCCCCAAAACCTGACCCCAACCCCCTATTCCCTAGCGATGGACTTCTGGCTGGGCAGGCAGCAGCTCAGCAAGAAACTACATGTCCCAGCCTCCCTTGCAGCTAGGTGTGGCCATGTGACTCAGTTCTGGGCAATGGGAGGCAAGGAGAAGCGATGGCAGCTCCATGACACTCCCTTTAAAGGGAACTGCTTGCCCTGTCCTTTCTCTCTCTCACCCTTTCCCACGGGCTGGATGCTGACAGAGCAGCGGTCCACTTGGACCACAAGGACGATCTCTTTGGGTGCACAGGGCAACCAGATGGGAGGCACCTGGGCCCCAGACCACAGTGAGTCTGTCTTGTTTCAGCCACTGCCCTGGGGCCTATTGGTTACTGAACCTGGACTCTGCCTAACACACTCTGAGTCACGTGGCTGCCAAGCAGCTGGAGTCGGTCGGGCAGGTGCCTGGACAGGTCCAGCAGGCCAGGAGCATTCACCTTGGCGATATCCACAGGCAGCCCATTGCGCGAGGCCTCCAGCATGGGCTCCAGCCCCTTGGCCTGGCGCAGGTGCATCTTGGCGCCCTCCACATCGTTCTTCTGCTTGGCCCGCAGTGCGGCCTGCAGCAGCTGCTTCTTGCGGCCCTCCAGGAAGGCCAGCTGCTGCTGGGCTGTGGACACAGGGGCATCTGTAGGCGCTGCCCAGCCCATGGCCAGCCACGGGCAGCCGGGAGGGGAGGGCACACCTACCTCTGGTGGATGTGCCCTTGGGGGCTGCTTTGCCTGCTGAGGTGGATCCTGACTGGGGTGCCCTTGGAGCGGGGGCCTTGGGCTGGGCCGTGGGGGCCGGAGGGCTGTTGGGCTGCTGAGGGATGGAGAGGAAGTCAGAGCTTTCCCAGTGCCCGCGACAAGTCCACTCCCCAAAGGGCCCGGGCCCAACACCAACAACAGGGGCCCTGAGTCTCTGCTCAGCGCTGAGCACACGCGCAGTCCTGCTCTGGCCAAACCTTCACACCGGCCCGGGGAGGTGAGGACTATTACTATCACCACGCCCACTCCACAGACGAGGAGACTGAGGCTCAGGGAGCATGAGGACTTGTCCATGGCCACACAGCCAGGACGTGGCAGTCCAGGTGTGAGGCCAGTTCTGTCCGGCTCTTGGCCGGGACCGTGAGGGCTTTGATGGGCTGCCAGGCCCTGCTACTCCCCAAGGCCCCAGCCCCTCACACCTTCTTAGGCACCTCATCCTCTTCATCCTCCGGGCCTTCGTCCTGGTTGGCCAGCTTCATGGCAGTCTCCAGGACCCCCACCAGGCTCTGCTGGGTGGGCTCAGTGGCCTCCAGGCCCTGGATGGGGGGAAAGCCTGGGCGGCCGGTCAGGGCCGGGTCAGGAAGGGGAGACCCAAGCCATGATGGTGGAGCCGTGGGTTCCTCCTTCTAAGCAGCCTGGGGCCTTTGAGGCTCCTCCGCATTCAGGAAGGAGCTGCTCTGGGTTACGCGCAGACCCCAGTGCCTTCCACCTCCCTCCTGCCGTGTGGCTCCTCTCGCCTGACCCGAGGCCTCAACCAGATTCCCGCAGGTAAGTGCTGCGGGATGGGGGTTCTGGCACAGGGCTGGTCCTGGCCTGGAGGGATGCCCAGGGGACCGAGGTGCAGAGAGGTAATTGCACTCATGGGGGACACAGGCAGCTCTGAGAACCCAGAGGAGGCCTCCACCCACCGGGGGACTGACGGGAGGCTGAGTCAGTGTCTGTAAGGCTGAGAGCTGCTGACTGGGGAGGAGTGAGCCCAACACCAAGAAAACAGAATCAGACAGTGACAGGTGGGGACCCGGCTCTCCAAATGAACCTGATTCTTAGAGTTTGCTCATTTCCATGGTGTCAACACTCCCATCGTGACCGATTGCAAGCTACCAACTGTCTAGCAAGCTTGCGGAGTCCCCACATGTGTCGATCAGCTCCCTGAGCCTGCACAGGCAGAGGAAGAGCCCCTGCAAGGCTCAGAGGCTGGAGGAGTGGGGGCAGGGGCGCGGCCTACCTGGGGGCACGGGGAGCTCGGCCACATCCACAGCCCGGCCAGCTTTGTGGGCTCGGATGGCATCTTGGTATTGCTGCGGGGGACAGGAGTGTGAGGGCTGCCGGGCAGCATCTCCAAGGCCGTGCGCCTGCCTGGCCCCGACTCACCTTGACGATGCGCTCGTGCATGCGAGCCTTCCGCTCGTCGCCTTTGGCCTTGGCCTGCGCTGCGGCCGCACGGTACCGTTCCATCCGCTGCTCCAGCGCCTCCAGGAGAGTCCGCGGGGCTGCGGGACCCTCTGGGCCGGACGGGGGGCAGGGTTAAGAGTCTAGGGAACGGGAGACTGTCTGGCCCCAGCCTGCCACCCCAGAGGGTCCCAGGAGCCTACCTGGTGTGGAGGGCACCATGGCGGGAGCTGGAGGCTGCGGTGGCAGGGACGGTGGGTCTGGGGGCAGCTGGTCTGGGGGCAGAAAGTTCCATCCAATGAGGTGCTTACTTGTGGCCGCCCCAGGTTGGTCCGACCTGAGAGAGTTCCCAGGCGCGCCCAACGGGGAGCAGCATTAGAAGGAACTGGGTGTAAGCCTGCAGCAGTCCTACGGGGCGGGCAGGATGGGGTCCTCACCAGGTGGAGGGGGTAGGTGGGACAGGTCCACAGGCTCCCCCCGGCTCAGCGCCTCCAGGATGGCGTCAAAGCTCTGGGAGAAGGAAGCAGATCAGAGAGGAGGCTGCAGCTGGGGGCCAGGAGCCGCCACGCCCCGCCACACAACACAGACTCCCAGCTCTGTCCCTGCCTTTGCACCATGGTGCCGAAGCCTCTTCTCACACTGACGCCCATTTCACAGAGGGGGTAAACTGAGGCTTCAGGAGGCAGCAAAGTACACCTAGGAAGTGACAAGCCGGGATCCAGATCCAGGCCTGTCTGACTCCGGAGGCCAAGTTCTTTGCCACCACGAAATGTCAGAAGCGTCCTGTACTGCCCGTCCAGCTCTGTCCGCCTGTCTGGACGCACCTTGGCCACGCGGAAGAGCCTGGTGGCAGCTGCGTTATCTCCCTGCTGTTTGGCGTGGAGGGCCGCCAGCTTGTACTCGCGCTGGCGGCTCTGCAGCGGGGCCAGGGGGCCAGGGCTGCAGGAACCTGCAAGGGGAACGGTGAACAGGATGCAGCCAGGGCTTAGCTGAGTTCTCCGCACACACCATTGTTACTTTATTCTCTCAACAAAGACTGATCTTGGGCCCATTTTACAGACGTGAGAATTGAGGCTCAGAGAGAGGATGCTGCCTCCCCGAGGTCACACAGCTTGAAGACGGCACAGTGGGGACTCAGCCCCAGGTCTGGCAGGCTCCTGAGCCACTACTGTTTTGCCCCCAAGAGAATTTTGAAAAACCTTATGTCCCCTGACACACTTTTAAGTTGACATCCAAAACTTTTCATCTTATGTTTAAAAAGTGGCCAAGCTTGTCATTCCCAACGTCTTGCAAATATTGACATTTGAAAAAGAACACCATCACGCTGCTCTTTAAAATTTAACGTATCTCAACTCCTGTGGTGATTTGAAAGTCACCAATATTCACTTTCATTTTTTAAAATTGTGGTAAAATACACATAACATAAAACCCACCATTTTCATCTTTTTTAAGTGTCCAGTTCAGTGGCATTAAGCACATTCTCACTGTCGTGCAACCATCCCCATCGTCCATCTCCAGAACTCTTTTCATCTTCCAGAACTGAAACTCTGTCCCCACGAAACAACTCCCCACCCCGTCCCCCAGCCCCTGGCCTCACCGTCCACTTCCTGTCTCTATGCATCTCACTCCTCCAGGGACCTGCCCTAAGTGGCATCATACAGCTTTTGTCCTTTTGTGACCATCTTATTTCACTGAGCATAATGTTCTCAAGTCTCAGCCACGTTGTTGCATGTGACAGAATGTCCTTTTTAAGCCTGAATAACATTCTATTGTATAGACGGACCACACGGTGTTGACCCATTGGTCCAGCGATGGACACTGGGTTGCTCCGTGTTCTGGCTATTGTGAACGATGCTGGTGTGGACACGAGTGTACAGATCTCTCTCCAGGTCCCTGCTTTCCATTCTTTGGAGCATATACCAACATTTACTCTTTAAATCTATCCTGGGCCTCACTTTGAGCAGCCAGAAGTTTCATGTCTTCTTTTGTTTACATCCATATCCCTCTAGAACTGCATCCTAACACGATACATGTGGGTACGTGAGAGTTTTTGTTGGACCACCCTATTGTACACTTGTGCAACCAAAATGCATCCACGCAGCATGGCGGAAAGCTGGGAACAGAGGATGAAGCTACCATTGCAACAGCACGTTAGGCAGCTTCGAATCACAAGCTTGACGCTTTCAGGGGCAGGCGCTCGCGGCTCAAAGCGACAGGAACAACTGTTGGTATAAAAAGGCAAAGGAAAACAGTACACTGCCCAGTGTCCATGAGCCCTAGACAGCCCTGGAGAGCAGCGCGCAGCGCTTCTCAGACTGATGGCAGGACCCGGGCTTTCAGCTCGGGCGGCCCCGCCTGAGAAGGCATCTGCAGGTGGAAGCCAGACGCCTTGGCAGTTAATTGGTTTTGTTTCCTGTCACAACAAAGTTTTCTTCCAGGTTGAATTATTGTCCCAATTGCTATGAGCACGTGACTGAGCAAAGCCTAAACACCGTGACCTTTGTGATCCACTGTTTTTGTAGGCCAGGAGTAAGATCTGACCGGCAGGGCGCTTCTGGCCCACAGTCGGGGCTGGGCCCACCGCTCCCAGGACTCCCCTGGGCCCCTGCCACGCTAGGCCCTAAAACCCCTGGGAAACATTTGTGGTGATTTCAACTGAGAATTTCAGGTGACAATCTCCAATAGTCCTCTTTGAACTTTGCCAAAAACCACGGTTTACAGACCAGCCTGGCTGTGGAGGGTTCAGAAAGCCAGGGCCCACTTTCTCCGCCCCAGGCCGGCATGTAGGATGTTTCCCTGGTTCCCACCAGGGCAGCGTGTGCCCCGGGGCAGAGGCCCGTGCTCATCTTCTGGAAGCTGGGATGGGGGCTCCTTCCTACAGTGGGAGGAGGGCAAGTGGGAAGGGAGAGGTTGGCAACAGAAACCTCTTGCGACGAGCAGACGCAAGTTTTAGGAGAGAAGACAGACAAGTCAAGGGCTTGGGAATCATTCACTCAAAACTCCAAGTCTGGGAATGTCCTTAAAAGGGCACGGAGCGCTGACACATGCTGCGACGTTAGGCCACGTGAAAGAAGCCAGGCAAGGAAGGACGGACTCTGCCTGGGTCTACTTACTGGGATGCTGGGACAGGCAAACCCACGGACACAGAAGGTAGACTCGAGGCCACAGGGGCCAGGGAGGGGTCGCGGGGAGCCACTGGTCAATGGGGAAAGTTTCTGCTTATGGCGATGAGAAAGTTTTGGAAATGACAGAGGCAATGGTTGCACAACATTGCGAAGTGCTAAATGCCACTCGATTACACACTGAAAAATGGTTAAAATTGCAAAGAGTAGGTTATGTATATTTTACCAACACCATACACAAAAAAACCTCTCTGTGCGCCCATGTGCCCTTGGAAGGTATTAATGAACTCCAGGGGCAGGAGGACCTTGAAGGAGAGGGGTGTGAAAAATACCCAATGAGTGCCTGCGCCCCCAGAGGGGCCTGCCGCTGAGTATCCCCATTCCACGTCAGCCCGGCCCTGCCCCTGGCCTACCTGAGGGCGACTGGGGCTTAGCCAAGCCCAGAGATGACGTGGGGGCAGTGAGCGGAGGACCTTCCACGAACACCCTGGGCTCCGGGGCTGGTGGGGCGGGAGGGCCCGGTGGGGCGGGAGCAGGGGTATGGCTGGGCATGGCGGCTGGGCCCCTCCCCACGGCCACGGGCGGCGGGATGTCCGCTTCGTCGACGGCGTTGCCCTTGCGGACAGAGGCCAGCAGGCTCTCCAGAGTCTGGGAGGGGGTGTGAACGTGGTTTCAGAGGAACGCAGACCAGGTGCAGGGCGGTGGCTGGGTCCCCACCCTCCTGTCTGGCCGCTCACCTTCAGGCCCCGGTCGTAGCGCCGCACCTTGGCACCGTCTCCAGCTTGCCGAGCGCTTTCGATCGCTGTCTGGTAGAGGGCCAGCCTCTCCTGCAAGGTGGCCTCCACGCCTGGGCCCGGGGCCACGGTCTTCGGCTGTGGAAGGGGCCAGGCGCACGGTTGGGGTGGTGACCCTGAGAGTTCGCTCGGTTGAGAGCCTACTGCGCACCGGGCACGTTGGCCCTGGGCCAGCTGCCCCCACCCCAGTGGGGCAGAAATCACGTCCCTGTTCCCAGTGCAGCTGTCCTGTCCCTGCCCAAGGTCACACGGCTGCGAGGGGCAGGGGAGGGCCTGGACCCCAGGCTATAGGGAGCAGGGCCAGTGGCACTTACCTGGACCACGGGAGGGCGTGGCTCCAGAGCCTTCTGCTCCTCCCCGAGGACCTCATCCAGTTCCGCCTAGGGACACACAGTGGGTGGGGGCCTGGGGGTGAGGACCCGCAGGACAGGACAGCCACAGGAGGGGGCCCCCCACCCGACCCAGGGCGCTCACCAGCAGGTCGTCATCAGCCTCCACGTCCTCCTCGTCCGTGCCCTCCTCCTCCTCATCCGGGTCTCTCATGCACAGGCTGGCCATCTTCTCAATGGCCTCCATGGGCAGGGGACCTGGCAGCAGGGGAGGCCCAGCTGGACCAGCATCCTTCAAGAGTCCCTGGCCTCCGGTCCCCATCACCCACAGCCCCCAAGAACAGGGTATCGGGGAGCGGGGTGGCAGGTGCCTCCCTGGCCGTGCATGGCACCCTGCTGCCCTCGGGCCACATGTGTGATCTGGTCCCTGCCGGCCTTGCCCGCCCACCTCCTCCTCGTCAAGCCTGAGCCGAGCCTGACTGCAGCCTTCCCACCGCGGACCCCAAGCAAGTCACGTCCTCCCTGGGCCTCAATCTCCCGCTCTGTTCCATGGGGTAAACAACAGTTTCTCCCTCACTAGGAGACTTGGGGACTAAAGGTAAATGAAGCTCCTGGAACAGCACATGGTCAGCACTTTGTTATTTGAGATCTTCTTGTTATTCAGGGTCGTTATGGCATATAAAGTTGTCGCAAACACCGAATTAGCGGATGCTGAACCATGGCTCCTGGAGGAAATACGGGGTTAGGTTTCTGTGAGCCTCTGGTCACAGTATGTTCACCAACCGGTCAATACAAGACCCTGTTTTATGCGTGTTTCTAAGGAAAGACACCTTATTTCCTACATTTGCTGAGTGTTAACAGTGAACTCAAGGCTGACGGCCCCGTCACTCATGCCTGAATGAAGCTCACCCCACATGGAATTTCTCCACAGGGGACGTCAGAGCCTTCTTGTGCTGAGGGACACGAGACAGCACTCAGCACTATGTTTCAGGGCCATTTTGAAGAGCAAAATCACCAACAAAAAGCACCAAAATGAGAAAAATGCGGCACTAAACAGACTGAGAAAAGGACGCTTGCTTACAAAACGCGATGAGATAAGACAGAGCTCTGCCTCGCCTGGGGATGGCGTTGGGAGATTATCTTTCTGTGGCTCAGTACACGCCTGTGAATGACTGTAAAAGTCCCACAAAAAGTGATTTTGGTGTTCCAAAGAAACTGTAGCTAGTAGGTAAATTCACAAATACGGAATTCACAAATAATGATGATTGACTGTATTAGCTAAAAAGTGTAAAGACTCCGTTTACCCTCTGAGCTCCAGCCCCACTCGGCCACTGCAGAGTCCACTGGCCCTGCCATCTCCCCTGGGGCCTTTGCACGTGCTGTGACCCCTCCCCAACTCTCCACCTGGCCCTCCCCATGGTGGGTGCCTCCTCCGGGAACCCATCCTCTCCCATCACTCTGTGCCCTGTCCCAGCGCTGAGCACGGGACAGCAAGCTGGAGGACCAGCTGGGCCCTGTGTGAAAGGCTTTATGAACACCAGGAGGTTGACTCCTGTGATGTAGGAGTGGTATGATTCCCATCTTACAGGTGGGGAAACCGAAGCCCACACAGGTACTGGGACTCATCCGGTGACACAACCAGTAAGTGGCAGAGCTGGGATTCGAACCCTCCCTCTGGGTCCAGAGTTGATCGCTTAACCTCTTCCCCAGACTGGGGGTTCTGGAGGACAGGGCCCCGCTCCGTCTCCCCGGTGCCCAGCTCTGAGCCCAGCCCACACCAAAGCTCAGATCTTCAGGGGCGTTGAGTCTCACCTCTGCCTTTGAGCTTCTCCAGAGCTTGCGGCTGGCCCCCTACCAGGGCCAAGAACTCAGCCTCCAGCTCCTCGTCATTAACTCCGTCCTCGGGGACCAGCAGGCCATCAGGGGAGAGGTCAACCAGCAGGCCCAGCTGCGGGAGCAGCGGGGGTCCAGTCAGACCTCGGGACGCATCCCACCCGCCCAGAGGCAGTCATGATCGACCTGGAGTCCCCTCAGGAGGAAGAGAATCCAGGGTTCCCGGGAAAAGCCATTTCCTGGGGAGTACCAGGAGGCAGGAACAGGCCCAGAATGCCACAGGTGTCTCAAGACGGGCCAGGCCCTCTGGCACAGATCTACATGGGGCAAAGGGCAGGTGGAGGGACCCAGCGTGCTGCTCTGAGCCCACAGTCCTGATGTGCTGCTGCCCAAGGTCAGCGGGCACAGCAGGCCTCACACCCCATCCCAGAGCAAAGCCGCTCCGCACACCCGGGCTTTTCCTTCCAGCATCTTCAGCAGAGGGAGTCATGCAGGAGGGGCGGAGGCATCGGGAACAAACAGAACCCTGACAACATGTAGAAGTTGAAAGTGGGGTCTTTGCTGTGTAACAGACCTGTCTGTTCATCCTGGCTGATCAGCAATCATGACCTGATAATGTTAGGTTGAACTGTACAAAATCGCCCTTCTGAGGGTCAAAGATGGCCAAAGCCTGGCAATTAAGGAAAGTTCCATCTAACAGTAATAATGATGACGATAACACTTATTGACTGCTGTGTTCTAGCACTTTCCATAAATGATAAAACTTATTGAGTGCTATGTTCCAGCACTTTCCACAAACGATCTCAGTGAATTCTCACAACTGTCTGTGACATAGGGAATCTTAGGGCCTCCATTTTACAGAAGAGGAAACTGAGGCTGACAGCTGTGCAGCCAGGTGTCCAATGCGCAGAAGCCAAAAGGGAACTTCAGGTCGGGCGGACTGTAAGACCTGGGCACGAAACCACAGCCTGGGCTCCTTCCATCAGAGTCAAGAAAAATAAAACTCTCCCCACAACTGAGGCAGAGGAGATGGGGGACGGAGAAGGGGCCCAGGCACAGTCCTCTGGGCTCATGGCGGTGCTTCTGGATCTGCACTTAGCTCTGGCCAAGCTGTTAATCCCTGTGACCTTGGCAGGTGTCTTCACTACTCTGGGCCTCAGTGTCCTCGTCCGTACAATGGGGATCAAAAGAGTCTGACCTGGCCACCGGCTGATGCGAGGGTTGGAAGGGCGCTGGGCCCGGGGAGCAGTAACTGGCCTTCCTACCCCAGGTCCGAGGCCTTCCCCTCCCCGAGTGGAGCTGCTGCGGCAACAGGTGGCCCTGAGCCCGGGGTGGCGCGCCAGAAGCTGGGGAACCGTGGCCAGTAGGCCGCACTCTGGAGGGTTCACCTCATCTGGGGGGCGGGGACCGGGGCTCACCTGGGGTTGGAGATCGGGTTCCCCTGGGGGTGGGGCCCGCCGCTGAACCTGTGACGGAGGTGAGAGAGTTCCTCCGGCGGGGCCGGGGGTGCGGGGTAGGTGGGGTACAGACTCACCTGGCGGGCGGCGGCGGCGCCTCGGCCCGGGGGTGCCGGGGGTCCCTTCCTCTTGTGCATCTTCCAGGCTGGACGCCCGGACCACCCGCCCCCTCGCCTGGCCTTGCCCTGCCTCCTCCCCCGGGGCCTATCGCCGCGCACGCGCCCTTCTTGAACCCCGCGTCCCTTGTTGGCGCCTGGCGCCCAGCGACCCCGCTCCGTCGCCCCCCAGGGTCGCCGCCCCACTTCCACTTCGGCCTTTGGGCGCCTCGGCACCAGAGCTCGGCCACTGGACTGCCGGGCCCGCCGCACTGAAACTACAACTCCCGGCAGGTAGTGCGCGAATGCGCATGCGCGTTGCGGGGCGGCGGGCGGTGCCACAGGTTGCGCGGGAAATAGGCGGAGCGTGTGCAAGAGTGAGGGGCGGGGCTGGCTTCGCGCATGCGCGCGGCGGAGCCTCGCAGTGCGCGGGAAAGAGGCGGAGCGCACGCGGGGGACAGGGGTGGCGGCGTCCCAGGGCCACCTACGGGCTGCGGTCTCACGTCTGGGGCTTGGTCTGGGCGGTCCTCACTTTTTGGGGTTTGGGGTGGGGTTAGTGTGGGCCTGGTCACCAGAAGTCGGGGCCGCAGCGCTGGCCCTTCCGCCCTGTGAGGGCCAATTTGTGTTCTCTCCAAAAAATTAATGCAGAAAATTTAATTTAACCGACTTTCCCCAGCAGACCCAGGCCGACCTGCCTAGTTCGCCACAGGACAGCGACACCGGACGCCTCCTCCAGCCCAGGTCGGTGTGGGCCTGGCGGGCCCAAGGGACTCCGGCCCTCCCAGGCCCGGGTGGCCGGAAGGACCCCCCCCTTGAAGTGTCCCAGGCGGCCCCTCTGGAGTCCCGGATGACCCCGAAGGGCCCCACGCGGCCCCTCTGGAGTCCCCAATGACCCCGAATGGCCAGGTGGGGACAGGCGTGTGCCCTCCGTGAGGCAGGGTCAGTCCCCGGGGCCGGGACTGAGTGTAACCACGGTGCTTGGTGGTTGTTTCCAGGTTTCTCAAGGGAGGGAGACAATGACCAAGAGGAGGAAGCTGCGGACCTCAGGTACCCGGACATTCAGGTGGACCCTGGTCATTGTGCCTCTGCTTGCAGGGCAGACCCGTCCTGGCAGAAGGGCTGGGTGACCATACTAGGTTCTTTTAGAGAAAAGCAGTGCCCTAATATGCGCCGCTGAGGAAAGTCTAAATTACGAAGACGTGCACACAGGGAAAAGTGAAAGCTTCGTGGAGCTTCCTCCAGCCCCGGGGGGTCTCACAGCTGGTGGGGGGGGGGGCGGGGTGCAGGCTTCGGGGTGTGGTGCCCCTCGCTGAGGGCCCATTCGAAGACGACCTCCGAGTAGGGCTGGATGGGCTGCAAGGCCACCTGGTGTGTGGCTAAGTGCTTCACTTTTGAACCGAAACCGGGCTTCATCCCAGCTCTCCTGCTCTCTGCGTGCCACAGATGGCTCGCTCTGGGTCTCAGTTTCCTCCGTCTGTAAATACGGGGTAATAAGAGTACCTCCCCTTTCCTTCAGTGATTCTCAGCCTGGTGGGGGAGGAATTCGGCAGCGTCTAGAGACGTATTTGGTTTGCACAGTTGGCGTGGGGGGTGGCACTGTGCTTTAATGGGTCAGGGCCGTGCTGCTCGAAATCCTACTGCACACAGGATGGCCCTGTCTCCCATGACACGGCATGATCCAGCCCCAAGTGCCCTCGGTGCCGAGGTTGAGAACCGGGCCCCCGAGCTCACGTGTGGGCTCGTGTTTGTGAAGTGCTGAGAACAGACCCCATGGGGGACACCCACGTGTGCTGCTGTCACGATTGCCCTTCCAGGCTTTTACAAAAACTTTTCATTTTGGAATAATTTGGGGCTTACAGACAAGTTGCAAAAAATAGTTGAGTTCTGTCTCTCCTTCCCCCATTCCCCCAACGCTGAGGTCTGGCCCAGGAGAGCAATCAGCTGAATGGGATGGCGTCCAAGGCCAGGAAGCAACCCTCAGCACACTGCCACGGTGGAGCCTCCTCTGCGTGTGCACGATCCGTGTTTTTATCGGGAAATCGCATCCTTGCACGTCCTGTGCTGCACCCTCCGTTCCCACTTCCTGGTGGATCAGATTTCCCTCACTTGTCAACATATGTATAGAATTTCCTCCTTCCAGAAGAAAACACCTAACATTACATAGCATGGTTCCATTTCCTTATTAGCATCTAAGATAACCTCAGCTTCTCGAAAGTTTAGAGATGACTTCCTTACTGCATGCTTAGGGCACTTAGTGAGTAGCACTCCTTTTTTTTCCCAAGATGTGGGATAGAAAATAAATTACCCACGGAGGGAAAATATTTTGTGCAGAGATGAGCAGCAGGCTGCTTGGAGGCACAGGAGTTTCTCTGACCTCAGAGGGGGAAGCTGGGGACAGCCAGGCCCACCCACAGCAGGTCATCGGGGCCTCTCTTGGCAGGGACCCCCTGGCTCAGGGGCCCCCCGGGCTGGCCCGAGACAGCAGTTTCTGTGTGTCCTGGCGGGGGTGGGGAGAGAGGAAGATGATTCTGGCAGGTGGTGAAAGAGGCGTCTTTGGCCTTTGCTGTGGAACACAAGGGTCAGCCTTCATTTCTCTTAAATGAGTCCTGTGGGGACAGATCACAGGAAGGAAATGGGAAGCCCTTCACTTCTGTTGATGTTGGTGCTTTTTATCTGGCACACGTGTTCATTGGATGAGCAAAGCGCGCTAGCGTTGGGGCATCTTAGGAAACCCAGTAAACAAAGCTGCTCTGGTTTGCCTTTTTTGGCAAACCACAAGGTGGGAGGGTGTTTGTGTACAAAACAAACGTTCGTGGGAGCCTCGCTCGGGGCCAGCACGATCATGAGATCGGGGTGCAGCAGACTCGGCTCCTGCCCCCAGCCCCCTCAAGGTCTCGTTGGGGAGAGAGAACAAGGCTGCTCCCGGAGAGAGCTGCTCACGTACACTGCGGCGGAGTGAAGTTCTGTGTGGCGCTCACGAGCCGTATCGCTGCGACTAGAGGAGATTATGGGAAGGGCGCTGTGTGCAGCCTGGTGGAGTGCCACAGCCAAGGCAGCGCTGAGGAGGTCCCTGGCACTCGGTGTAGGAGGAGGGGCCCTTCGATGAGTTCACTTCAAAGTGTGTAAGGGCTGAGGTTGGAAGGGGTCTACCTGCTGAACCCCAGGAGGGGCAGGCCTTGGTCTGGCTTGTCTTTTTGTATTGAGAAGCACAGTACACAGTAGGTGCTCAATAAATGCTCGGGTACACTTGAGTGTGCAGGCTCGAGTTGGACTGCCTGGGTCCCATTCCAGACTCCTTGGCCTCCGCGTGCCTTGGCTTTCTGATCTATAAAATGAGCGCGACAGTAGGACCCTCCCTCGGAGTTTTATCCCAGCACAGCCAGGTTCTCAGGACCCTGTCTGGCATGGGACTCGCGTTTGTTTATTGAATCGGTGACTATGTTGGGTTGAACGCAGGCAGATCTGACAAGCCAGGCACCGTGGGCAGGTTCTGTGTAAGGCAGTTTCCTTCATTCAACAAACAGGTGTTAATAAGCGCCTTTAGGCTCTAAATTGCTCTCGGTGATGGGGAAGGTAGCGCAGACATGCAAGGGACCAGGAGGTGCCTGAGACATCGCCTCCATGGCACTCTGCCTCTGGGGTCCCAGTTCTCCCAGGGTGGATGCTCTGCGGATATCACGGAAAACTAGAGGGTCCATAGCTCAGTCCCATCTGCGTCTCCCGGGAGAGATGGGCTAGATGCTCCTGTGGGAGCCTGGAACCTACAGACGAGGCCCCTCCCCGTGTGCAGCAGGTCGTAGCGGGAGAGCCAGAAAATGACCCAGGACACGGGGTGCTCACAGGAAAGCTGTGAAGTGAAGAGAAGAGAGCATGGGCCTGCATGGGGGTGCTCTCGAGAGGAGTCAGGGTGGCCCCTCTGCAGGGATGTTTGGCTGAGACCTGCAGGAGCCAGCACACGCCTCCCGCCACTTCCCCAGAGAGAACGTCGCTGGGCCAGGGTATCTCACATGGCTGGGAGCCAGGCCAGGCCACCTTGGGGGTCAGCCTCAGCCGTGGCCAGGCCGCAGGTAAATGGCCTCGTAAGCTCCCACGTACCACCTCCTGGACGAGGTTCCAGCCCGAGCTGGCTCTCCAGGCGAGCGTTGGAGCAGGGGTCCTGCCGCGTTGGGTTGTCAGCCGTGGTACCTCACCCGTTCATCCCCCACTGTCTCTAAGCAGGAGGAGAAGGAATCCATACTCCGAGACCCCCAAAGAACCCGAGGCTAGGAGACTCTGCCGGGGCCCCCCGGAGTTCCCAGGTGGGCCACGTGCCTCACCCTGAAGAGTTGGAAGGCAGCCCTGGACGGGCTCCCTCTGCAGAGCAGAGCCGGGAGGAACCAGAACAGTCGGCCTCCAGGTAGGTGGCTCAGAACTTTCCAGCAACCCCACGGACAGCACAGCACAGCAGCCAGTAGATAGGACGCGAAGGGGAGGGACCGCCATGGCTCGTCCCTTGCTGTGCCTCCCTTGGGGCTCAGGGCCCTTGCACCTTTCTTCCTGGGGCTCTCATGATCAAGCTTCTCGCTGCTTTCTTCCTGGGGCTCTCTTCTCTGGTGAGAAAGCTTGATATTTTAACCACAGGCTAGGAAAACCTTCCATCTTCCAAGGTCACTTAGTTACAGAATGCAACTCTGTGTCCTGTCTGCTGGTCAAATCCGTATTTATCCCGCATTCCTTCTTAATCAAGAAGGGCCCGAGGGAGGTGTGGGTCTGTGAAACCAGAACCGGTAGAGAGAAAGAGCGATGACTGTGGGCCAGGCAGCGAGCTAACGACAAGCCCTTCACACAGCAGCTCACTTGATCCGCGGCTGTGAAGTCAGTTCTTATGCCCATTGACTGGTAAGGATCCTGAGGCTTCGAGAGCAGGTGACTTGCCAAGGCCACTGAGCTGGCGCGAGGCTGTGTCTGAGCTGGCAGTGTCTGGCTCCTGTGCTCTTAACCAGTGTGGTTTCCCGGTTCCCTCATTTTTTCAGGAAATATGTCAGTAAGCACAGTGGGAAAAAAGAAAGACCTGGAGAGCAGTTTGGTCTGCCGACAGGGTTAAGCCACGTGTATCTCTAGGGGACTAGGAAGGGTGAGCGGGACTTGGGAGAAGAGCGGCCCCTGCCAGCGTCACGGCTGGGGCTACAGATTTTCTGAGTAAAGCTGAGGCATGTCGTCCAGCTGACAGAACTGTTTTCTTTGGGAGTGGGTGCATGTCTGATCTCAGATCATTGCAGTCTCAGGACTGAGGATGGCCCTGCAGTGTGTGTGATGTGACGAGAGGGCCATGTGTCACATCTGAGCCATTCTCCAAACAGACATGACAGGGTTGCTGTGCCCCTGGAGACGCCCACAGGGCCGGTGTGATCTCGGCCACAGCCCACCTAGTCCACAAGAAGAGTCAGACTCCACTGGAATGGGTTCCCACCCTCTTTTGTTCTGTTGTTTTGTTTTTTTTCTTGAGGAAGATTAGCCCTGAGCTAACATCTGCTGCCAATCCTCCTCTTTTTTGCTGAGGAAGACTGGCCCTGAGCTAACATTCGTGCCCATCTTCCTCTACTTTATATGTGGGACGCCTGCCACAGCATGGCTTGACAAGCGGTGCCATGTCCGCACCTGGGATCTGAACTGGCGAACCCCGGGCTGCCGAGAAGCGGAACATGTGAACTTAACCGCTGCGCCACCGGGCCGGGCCTTGTTGTTTTTTAAACACTGTATTAAGAAGGATCACATGCACAGAAATATAACAGAAAAAAAACAACATAAAGCAAATCAGCTTAACAAATGCATGTTGAGAAATGAAATTTTCCAGGAGCCGCCCAAACAACCTGTCGCAATTAGAAATTGTGGAGCAGACTGTCGCTCTCAGGATCTAAACTGATCTGTCTCTGGAACACGCCCTGGCACAGCTCGAGCCCATCGGCGCGTCTTCACGCTTCTTCCTTCTCCACTTCCAAAGTTGAAATCATGAAAGTTTCAGTTCCAGATTTTGATCTTTTTTTACAATATACACATCCACATTTATTTAGATATAGCCATAAGTCTCACCAGTTGTTTTTTTTTTAAAGAGCCGTTTATTTTTTTAGAGCAGTTTTAGGTTTACAATAAAATTGAGAGGAAGGTACAAGATTTCCTGTATCCCCCTGTGCCCCACACATGCTCGGCCTCCACTGTCATCCTCACTCACCAGAATGACACGTTTGTTACCAAGGATGAACCCACACGGACACATCCTGATCCCGCAGAGGCCGGAGCTGACGTGAGGGCTCCCCCTTGGTGGTGTCCGTTCTGTGGGTTTGCACAAATGTGTAATGATGCGTGTCCACCGTTATAACACCATCCAGAGTATTTCACGCGCTCAGAGTCCTCGCCCGTTTGTCTCTCCCTTCCCACCCCTGCACCCGCTCATCTTCACACCATCCCCATAGTTTTGCCTTTTCCAGAATGTCGCCTAGTAGTGGCCTACAGTGCGTCGCCTTCTCGGCTTGGCTTCTTTCATGTAGGAACGTGCGTTTCGCTTCCTCCGTCTTCCTTCCTGGCTCGAGCACCCATTCCTTTTCCTCGCTGGATCCTGTCCTACTGCCGGGGTGGACCACAGTTTATTGATCCATTCCCCTGCTGAAGGACGTCTTAGTGGCTTCCACGTTTTGGCAGGTGTGAATGCAGCCATTCTTTTTTTTTTTTTAAAGATTGGCACCTGAGCTAACAACTGTTGCCAATCTTCTTTTTTTTCTTTTTTCTGCTTTTTCTCCCCAAAGTCCCCCAGTACATAGTTGTATATTCCAGTTGTGGGTCCTTCTAGGTGTGCCATGTGGGATGCCGCCTCAACGTGGCCCAGTGAGCAGTGCCATGTCCTTGCCCAGGATCCAAACCAGGGAAACCCTGGGACGCCGTAGCAGAGTGTGCAAACTTAACCACTCGGCCAAGAGGCCAGCCCCAGCCGTTCGTTAGACACCATGTTTCTCGTATCCACGGCTTCCCTCTAGCCTTTGCAGCGTTGGGGGCTGGAGCGTCAGTCCAGATGACTGTCCTCTTCCTCCCGCTGGAGCGCTCCTGGGTGATGAGGACGGAAGTGCTGCCAGGGCGGCAGTGCAGCCCTGGATGTGGGCCTCCGCACCCTTCCTGGGGGCCAGCATTGTGGGGGCTGCACCCTCCCCACCCCCTCGGCAGGGGCTCCAGGCTCTCCTAGAGGGGCCTCTGTCACAACTCTGTCTTTGGATTCCTTCTCTGTCTGTCTTTGAGGCGCAGGATTCAGAACTTCCTCCGTTTTGTCTTTCTCCACCAGCTCCCCTGAAGAGGAGGCCGGAGCTCCCTCCAGGCTCCTGGGGCAACCCGACGAGGAGCCAGCTCCCTTTCCCCCTTCCCAGGTGAGCCTACTCGTAGTTGTGTTTGCACAGAAGAGCTTCCCTCCCGAAGCCGGAGTTCTTGTCCCTGTTCAGGGTCAACAGCTGCTCAGGGCAGGGGACCGTGAGTGTGTGCGGGGCTGCCGGGCAGGGGCCCAGCTTTCATGTCTGGCTCTCTGGGGCTCTCACTCCTCCCTTGTCCTTATTGCTGCTTTGTTCTTGTTTCTGGTTCACAGAACTCAGTTGGGAGGTTCGTCCCTCAGTTTGCAAAGCCCAGGAGGACAGTTAGGAGACAAGCCGCCATGAGGGAAGAGGACCTTGGCAGCGGGGCCTGTGGCTCGGTAAGGCCTTACGATGGGCCAGGCGGAGCCCGTGGGTGCATGGCCTCTTGGCCCCGGCTTGGCAGCGGAGCTTGGCCTGCAAGAAGCGCTCGGGACAGCTGGGCCTGCAGAAGGGCCAAGGCCAGAGCCCCTGCCTGGGCCGCGCGAGAGCAGGGAGACTCAGGAAGGCCGCCCGCCCGCCAGCCCTGGGCCCCCAGCCCTGCTGTGTGAGTCGGCGGTGGGGGCCGTACAGCATGCTCTTGTCCTGTCCACCGTGAGCTCAGGGGGTCGCACATGCCCCTAAAAACGTGAGTGGTGGGCATTCCCAGCAGCTGTGTTTGGAATCACCCCAAACTGGGGACAGCCCAGATATCCCTGAGCAGGTGACCAGTAGAACAAACCGTGGTCCATGCCCGCCATGGAGCCCAAAGCAGCAGCAGATAAGGGACAAACTGGTGAGGCACGCAGCCGCTGGGGCGCATCTGCAGGGCTTTGCTAGGGGTGAGAAAAGCCAGTCCCAGAAGGTTACAGACTTCAGGGTTCCATTCATGGGACGTTACTGAAATGGCACAGTTATCGAGACGGGGGGCGACTCGTGGCCGCCAGGTGTGGAGCCAGCAGTGAGGGCGAGCGTGGCCGCGAAGGGCAGCACTGGGGTCCTCGGGGCGAGCGTCCCAGGATCTCAGCTGTTGTGGCAGACACACAGCCTCCGCTGGTGAGAGACGTGTACAGAGTTAGTGCCACACGTGAATGAGTCCAAGTCCGCCCGGAGAGCCAAAGAAGGCCGGTGACTTTGATGTCAGCATCCTGGTCATGGTGTTGTACGCGAGTTATGAAGATGTTGCCAGTGGGGACGTGGGTGAAGGGCCCAGGGCATCTTTCCCCGTGATTCCTTCCAGCTGCATGTGAATCTACGATGCGCTCACAAAACGTTTAGGAAAAGGGGGCAGTGTCTTCTCCGTCGAGGCAGGACAGGCAGTGTGTGACTCGCAGGCTGGTCGCCAGTGGCTTCACTGAGGCGCGTTGACCCGCTGTGACCTTCGCTGGCCAGACACTTGCTGTGCAGACCTCCTCCTGGAGAGGGTGGCCCTGCTGGGTGTAGAGAGCTAACTGGAGGAGGCGTCCCACTAGTGCTGACAACTGTCCCAGAGAAGCGAGGGAGCCGCGCTGTCTGGAGGGCACCCTCGCGCGTGGTCCCCAGTCGCTGCGTGCTGAGTTGATGGTTCACAGTCCGCTTTGAAGGGAGGGCTGACGGTGTGGGCGTGAGAGGCCGGGAGGCGCAGGTGGACTCCAGGGTTTACGGCGCGAATAGCTTGAAGTATGGAGTTGCCGTTCACTGAGGTAGGGAGCGCAGGAGCTGGTGCTGGCCGCGTAAGGTTGGAGATGACAAGGACACGCTGGGTGGAAATGTCAGGTGCACGTGCCTAGAGTCAGGGAGATCTGGCTGCAGTGAGTTCCAAGTGGGGAGGTCTGCGCCACTGGAAGGATCGAGGTGCCATCTGCCTAAGGGATGGCATTCAATCTGCGTCCCAGCCAGAATCCTCCTCTCCCCCAGCCTGCTCCCGTCACCCCCACCTCCATCAGGGGCATTTCATTCCCCCCTACTCCCTCTCTCTCTTAACTTTGCATCTTGAAATAGAGACTCATAGAAAGTTACAAAACAGTATGGACCCGAGGGTCCATCGCTGGATGCCTGGGTAAACACAACGTGGTCCATCCACGCAGGAATATTATTCAGCCTTAAAAAGGAATATTACTCAGCCTAAAAAGGTATTGCAACATGGACGAGCCTGGAGGACATCACGTTCAGTGAAATGAGCCTGTCACAAAAGGACAGATACTGTATGATTCCACTTGTGTGAGGCCCCCAGAGGACTCAAATTCGTAGAGACAGAAAGTAGGATGGAGGTTGGTGGGGAGTGGTTGGTCCACAGGGCCAGAGTTTCAGTTGTACAAGATGAAAAAGATCTGGAGAAGGGATGATGGTGACGGCTGCACACCTGTGTGGATGTACTTTATGCTACTGAGCTGGACACTTAAAAATGGTCAAGATGCTGAATTTTATGTTACGTGTATTTACCACAATTAAAAACAGAGCAGCACAGAGAGCTCCCTGCGTGCCCTCCTCCGGCTTCCCCAGCGGTGACAACTTGTGTAACTGTAGCCCATCGTCATCACCGGGCAGTTGACACTGCTGGAGCCACAGGCCTCCTTGATGTTTATATGCTTGATCCTCCCAGCGGCCTCCACGTGCCTGGGGCTGGCGGGGAGAAGGAGCTGATGGAAGGAGGGATCCCTGTGCTTCCGGTTCCCCCAGCCCTGGCTCTAACCACTCGGCGCTGGTGCTGAACCCGTTTGGGGGCACTGTCGTCCGCGCAGCATCTGATTCTTTGTAGAAGGGCCGTAATGACTAGAAAAATCTTCAGAGCGGTTGCTTATGGAAGGCCCAAAGCTGAGTCTTTTTCTCTCCACAGGAAACACTGCCAGAGCCCAGTGCCCAGGAGGCAGACAGCCAGCCGCGGGAGGAGGCCCCGGGGCTTTCGAGCCGTGCGGCCGGGGAGCTGGGAGACCAGACCCAGGCAGACAGCGCCTGCCCTGAGCACAGCAGCCAAAGTGCCGTGGAGCCTGTGCCCCGCAGTGGGGATCCTCAGCCCTCAGCTTCCACCGATGCCTGTGCAGAATGGGGGACAGTGGTCTCGGCCTCAGAGAGGGCCAGCCAGGGCCACCTGTGGGAGCAAAGCGCCAGCGCACCAGATGGTGGAAGCACGGAGCCGAGTGGGGTTCTGGGCGAGCACGGCCAGAAAGGGCACCTGCCGAGCACTGATGCTGAAGAGAAGGAGCCAGACCCAGGCGCCCCCCAGGAGGGAGGTGCCCCAGGGGGAGCAGGGGCTGACTTGCCTGAGGGGCACCAGGAAGAAGGAGGTGGCGTCCTCGGCCCGGCCCCTCGGGGCCTCCTTGACCCTGTGCAGACCCCCAGTGGGGCTGGTGGGGAAACAGAGCAGAGCTGCGGCAGCCCAGGGCCCTCCTCCCTCGGGACCGTTGTCGTCACAGCCATGAGCACAGACCCCGCTGAGCCAGAGCAGAGGGCTCCAGAGGTGGCCGAGCCGGGTGGGGCACCTGCCTCTCCAGGCAGGAAGGCCCCCAAAGGAGGCCACGGTGGGGCCCTGCTCAGAGGCACACCTGTCACCCAGGAGACCACGCGAGGCAGAGGGGAGGCAGGGCATGAAGATGAGCCCCCTGGTGACATCCCGGGGGTCCCTGCTGCCGGCCTGCCTCTGGCTCAGGGGACCCAAGCGCCCACAGTAGGTGCTGGAGAGTCCAGTCCCCTAGTCCAAGAAGCGGGCCCAGGTGTCCATCAGACCCTGGGGCCGGGCCCGGATGGAGAGGGGCTGGGAGGTGTGTGTGCACCGCCGGTGCTGTGGCAGCCCGAGTCAGGCAGACGGAGCCGCAAACAAGACCTGGGGGCGTCCACACCACCAGCGCACAGAGGAGCCGTGGGTGGCCTGACTCAGGAGATGGGGGTCATTCAGGGCAGCCCAGACGGCCCCAGAGACCCCACAGGCCAGCCTGAGGACCCTCCTGACTCTGCAGACCAGTTCTGGGGAGGGTCCCTGGCCGTGGACCTCGACTTCCTGCCCGACAGCCAGATGCGGGCCGCCCTGGAAGGCCCTGACTTTGAAGCCCCACCTGCACAGGTAAGAGCTTCCTGTCCCCAGGCAGCCACCAAGGGGTCTTGAGTCCTCCCCCAAACCGCCCAGAGGTCGGGGAGATGGGCACACGGCGATCTGATTAGACACAGACGGGTCTGGTGGTCCGAGTCACAGCTTCGGTGGGTGTGGACACAGTGATTTTCCAGAAAAGGCAGACCAGCCTTTTTGTGCGGGCCTGTCCGCGGGGAGCTGAGGGGCCGGGGCAGTGACCCCCACGGGCTTCGTCAGTGCCCGGCCTGGCCCGGCCACGGTTCCCCGGGGTCTGTGGAGGGCACCAGACCGAAAGGGGCAACCGCGGAAGCCAGTGACCTCAGAGCTGGGCCTGGGGGAGGGGACTTCGCTCCGTAACTGGAAAGAGCCTTCGCCCGTCTTGAGGGTCACTTGCCCGATACAGTTCTTTCTCAGACGTGCGTGTGGCATGTAGTTTTCCTGCTGGAATCTGTAGGGCCTTGGCTTGGCTTCCTCCAGGGGTCTGCCCACCTGACGGGCAGTGGGAGAGCGGCCGCCTGGGCCTCCCCTCCCCGCCGTGGGCGTTCCCCTGTCGGGGGCAGGTGGCAGGCCCGCCCCCGGGGAAGCACCATGTCCCTGTGCTGGCGCACGAAGCCTGGGCTGAGTGTGTGCGGCTGTAGGCCCCGGCCCGGGAGGGAGGCTGCTGTTCCCTCTGCACACACTGGGTGTGGCTCCGAGGCGAGGCCACAGGAGGACGGGCACCTGCCCGAGGGGATGAGAGGGAGGGGAGGCGGCTGCATCTGCGCCCGGGTTGGCCCGGCCCGTGGAGCCCAGCTCCGTCAGAAACATTGACCTCTGTTTCTCCAGGGGAGACAGAGGGGCGCAACAGGGACCCCGCTGAGATGTGTTAGAGGATTTGTTCAGTACACGTTCATGGGGAACCTGTTCTCTGCCTAGCAGGTCCCTGTCCCCGTGAGGCGGTGGCTCTCCCAGAGGGCATTTTGTGCCCCTCACCACAGGTCTGGGATGGGCACCGCTGGCATTTCATAGTGGGCACCTCGTCCTGTGAGACGTGCAGACCCCTCGCTGGGGGAGGAGAGACGTCTGTCCCCCGGTTCCTGGCCTCTGGGGCAGCGGCTGAGAAGGCTGGGAGGGCGCTGGGACCCCAGGTGGCGGCCAGCAGGCAGAGCAGCAAGGCCTGTAGACCCCAAGGAACGTGCGGGGTGGGGCTGGGCAGTGGCCGGTATTAGACCTGCCAGGCCGGCCAGGAGGCACTGCTCTGACCCAGCCGCCAACGCTAGGCGCGTTTTGTTTTGACACTGGGCGTTCCTGAACAAGTCGGGGCGACCCGGGCGCGGCAGGTTCCCATGGGAAGGTTCCGGAGGGCCCTGGCTGGAAGGCTGTGTGGGCGGGGACTCGGGAAGAGAGCGCAAGTGGATGGAGCGCTGAGGCCTTCCACCTGTAGGCCCTGGACCCCGCCCCACCGTGACACCACGGGAGCCCCGCTGCAGAGGGGCCACCCGGGGACATGCGAGGTTACCCAGTGGTGACAGGCCTGTCTCAGACCCAGGCCCCTCACGGGGAGTCCCAGTGGCTCCCCTAGGATGGGACACTGCCCCAGGGCCACTGGAACCCTCGGGGGCAACCGTGCCTGCTGGGAGGGAGGACGTCGCTCAGGCTGAGGAGGGTGCAGTGACTTGGGTGGGCGTGTGGCGGGGACGGCAGTTAGAGTCCCAGAGTCGCGGCGTGGAGCAGCCAGATGCGTGGGGACACTGTTGTCTTCAGGGGCTTCCCAGCCACGTGCCTGCCGGATCTTTCTCTGGGGAGGCTGTCCTGTGCCCTGTGGGGGCTTGGGCACACCCCTGGCCCCTGTTCACCAATGCCAGTAGCACCCCCTGCCCAGTTGTTTCAACCAAGACTGTCTCCAGACGTTGTGAAGCGTCCCCTGGGCAGAGTGGTCCCCGGTGAGCCCCACAGTTCTCCGTGTCTGGTCCTGTGGGTTCAGGGGCCCTTGGCAGGTGGAACTCAGTCCTTCATCCCATCCCCACCCCTCAGAGGAAAGGGGCTCTGCTCTGGAAGGACGTCCCTAGGACAGGCCCCTCCCCCAGGACACTGGTCCCCTCAGAAGAGGCCCCACAGCCCTGGGCGGCCCCCTGCCCAGCCTCTGCGCCTCTTTTCCAAGGGACGCCTGTCACCTCGGTGGTTGGGCTTGACGTTTCCCTCGGAAACCAGACCGCCCCAGCATTTGGACATGAGCCCCTCAGGGCTGTCTGGCCCTCTCTCGTGTGAATTAGGAGTTTCCCCCCGCAATCGAGCTGCAAAATCTTTTCCTGACGTGAAACACATGGCTTGTTTGTCCGACTTCCTCCCCTTGATGCCAGATGCCCACCGGATGCCGCAGGCACTACCGCTCGGGGTCTTCTCTGTGCCCTTCTGGGTACCGTGGGCAGAGCGCGTGCCCACCTGTCACAGGCAGAGTGTGTGCACAGAGCCACCCACCTGCACGGGTCAGCCTATCAGAAGGCGCAGGCCCGGCGGGGACTCAGGGCGGGCTCAGCGTTGCCCTGTTCTGCCCACTTTCGGGGAGCTGGTCACCCCGGGTCCCTCCCCCACAGCTCTTCTCCCCTGCGGGAGCCCGGCTTGGCGCTCCTGGTGTGGCCGAGGGGAAGCAGGGCGCCGCCTGTCCTTTGCGGCTCTTCCTTCCCCGTGCAGGGCTCGCTCAGCTGGGCCTTCACACGTGTGCTCTCTCTTTCCAGTTGTTTCCTGTGGGGAGTGGGCTGGCCCCTTGCTGGCCGGGCCCAGGCCCACGTGCTGACGGGGGACCCCTCACTGGGGCGCAGCTGAGGTGAGCAGGCTGGGAGATGTCGCTGCCATCCTAGCCCCGAGCCCCTGCAGCCCCGAGCCCCGGCCCTGCGGGCTCCCAGTGTGTCCCCTGCTCCCTGCAAGTGGGGACCTGGTGACCAGTGGTCTGCACCCAAACCAGTGTCTCTCCCCTGGGCCCCCCCACCGCCCTGTTCTGTAGGTGGTTTAGATGCACGTACATGAGTCTTTTGAAGAGAGGGTCCAGAGTCCAGAGCCTTCCCTGATCTCTACAGAGGGGGAGGGGACCCAGATGGCTAGGAGCCGCTGGCCGAGAAGACCTTGGGGCCAGTCCCAGCTCTGGCACCCAGCGGGCCCTCCAGGGTCTGCGCCTGTCCTGTCTGCTCACTTCCCGCCTGGCTCCGCGCCCCCAGCGGCCTCCTCTCTCCCTCGTGCAGGCCACCGGGTGCATCTCCTCCTCCTGTGTCCTTTCCCTCAGCCCCGCCCCGCCAGCACCAGGCCCTCCTCTCCTCTCACTGCGCACTTGAACCCGCTGCTCTGCAGAGGCCGCGACTCATGGATTATTTATGGCCCAGGTTCTCTTTCCGCCTGGCCGGTATGGAGGAGGACTGGGTGTGCATCCTTGGCTGAGGTTGTCCCTTCCTCCTCCTCCTCGAGGTAGAGAGTGGCCGTGTGCCCACCTCTTGCCCTTGCACACACGTCTGTGACTAGCACCTGTTGTACACTTGCTGACACACACCCCGTGCGTAGGCCAGAGGCAATTTAGTCAAGGTGGCCTCGTTGTCATTTGAGCAAAGAGGAAGACCCCATGGCCTCCCTGGGCCGTGCGACTCCACATGGACGGGTCCTGGGGTTTGGTGGCCTGTGGCTGAATGAGACACTCAGGAGGCTAAGGCCCAGCCAGCCAGCTGTCTCAGGGTGACGCCGACAGGTGGAGCAGAACTGGAGTTTCTATAGTGACAGCCGGGGGGGTCACTGCCGAGCCCACAGTGGGAGGCCGTGGGGAGAGCTGTTGACCCGAGGCCAGGAGGGCGACCCTCTGCCCGTGTCCGCAGGCCGGACATGCTGGCTTCAGTGGGCGCCACGGCCCATACGCCCCTGTGGATATGAAGGTGCTGCTCTGGGCTCTGGGGAGGTGGTGGGCCAGGTGTGGGCAGTGAGAGACAGACAAGCAAGTCAGACAGATGGCGGAGCGTGGGAGAGGAAAGAGCGGGAAAGGGTTAAACTGTTACCCGTGGTGATCGGGGAAGGCCCCCTTCCCCCAGGAGGAGGCATTAGGGAAGGAACATTCCAGAGCCTAAGAGGTACTCTGGGAACGTGGCTGGATGGGCAGGAAGGGGAACAAGAGGGGGGTCTGGAGGTGCTGCAGAGGGTGTGCGGCCTCCGGGAGGGCTCCCCTGTTCTCAGCCCCCATGCGGCATGGGGACAGGCCGTAGGGGCCAGGAGCCGGGGCCGGGAACCCGGCGGCTATGGGGAGAAGAGGCCGGATCCGGGGTGTGCCTCTGGAGTAGAGCCGGCTGGGTGGGCCCGGGGTAACGTCTGGAAGAGAAGACCGCTCGGGGCCCAGCAGAAGCCCCAGACTGGAGCTGGCCGAGCGTCCACGGAGTCAGGCTGTTCGTCTTCCTCCTCTCCCGCCAGGGCCCTCTGCGGGGTCAAGGCCTGTGAAGCTGCCAGGATGGAGGATGCAACGGACACGGTGCACGGCCTTATCCTTGAGCTCTCCAACCTGAAGTAAGGGTGGGGCCTGGGGGGGGGGGGGGGCAGCGGGCAGGCCAGGCAGGCCGGGGCCCCAGCGAGGGGCTCTGTAAGCACGCAGCTCCTGGGCCGTGGCCCACGGGGCTCTGAGCACTGCGGCAGGCGGTCTGCCCTGGACAGGGGGTTCTGGTTGGCGTGCGTGCGTGCGTGCGTGTGTGTGTGCGCCTGGGAGAGTGCGTGAGCATGTGCCGCGGCAGAGGTGGGCCTCACACCTCCTGCCTGTGTGTCCCCACAGCCGGCTGGTCATGAGCACCCACCGGGACTTGGAAGCCATCAGGCGCCTGCCCTCGCGGAGGGCGAGGCCGGCCAGGAAAGGCCCAGCGCCGTGCACGGCCAAGGCGGTGGGCGGCCTCCACCGTGGGGAGCAGTCCTGGAGGGATGTGTAGGCCGCGGTGTGCGTGTGCGGACCCCTCGCCACCGCACGGCCGGCCCCAGAGGGCCTGTGGGTCTTGCCAAACAGCTGGAAGCCGCCTCTCCCCAGACCCCTGGAGGCCCACACGCCTGCGCCCTCTGGCGTTTGCTGCCCTCCAGGATGCCCCAGGGGCCCAGGAACTGGCCTTCCACCAACCCGGAAGCCGGGGTCCCTGGGGAGACACAGGCGGCAGCTGAAGGCAGGGAGCTGCTCCTCCCGCCCGGCCCAAGGTGGCAGCAGGCAGCCGGGGCCCCAGGAAGTCACCTGGTTATCTGGGTTTGCAAATTTCACTCCTTGGCGGAGGTCACGAGAGGTTCAGAATTTGTTTTGTCCCTGAGGAGAAGAGGGCTCCCTTTGTTGGCTGTGCCTCCTCTTTGCCCCATTTCCATTTTATGTCTTCTTTCCCGAGGCCCGTTAATAAACGCCACCCTGCTGTCTGGGGCTCTGCACTTCCTCCACATTCGCCCACAAACGCCCCCCCTTCACTCCCCTTCCTTCTGGGAAGGCGGGTGGGGCTCTGCTAGGACACAGGTCAGGGGTCCCCCAAGTTACCAAGTCTGTTGGCTTCACCAGGAGCAGGTGGCTGTGTGCGGGCATGCTCATGTACACATGTGTGTATGCACTCGTGCAACACGCTCACCGGTATCTGGAGCAGCAGCCCACTGAGCCCACTGAGACGTCGGGCCACCGGTCCAGCTGAAGAGCTGCTGCCCCGAGGCCCCCGCCCTTGAGGCAGGCCCGGGGTGGTGGCTGCAGGGTGTCAGGGCGGCTCGCACCCTCATCCCACACAGGCCTGGCCACAGCCCGATGACGTCATCGCAAGCTGCCCCAGGTGCTGTTGTCAACCCAGTTTACAAAAAATGACACTTCTGTGAAATGGGTCACCCACCGTACGGAGGACCAAACCAGACTCACGGCTGTAGTGGTCGCTCTGCCTGTGGCTCAGCTCTCGGGCTCCCAGCCCAACAAGGCCGCCACTGCCTTCTTACACCCTGGGAGACCCCACTCAGGTGGGAAGCATGGCGGGTCGGGGTCAGCCCCCTCCTGGCTGGAGGTGCAGCTCTGTCTTTGAACCCACCAGGATGCGCCCCAGCGGCTCAGGCTGAGACAGTTAGCAGACGCAGTGGAGGGGCTGGCGTGTTGTGTCCCCCAACCCAGTTCGAAGACCCTTGGGGCCACTAAGGAGCCCTCCTGTCTACGTTCCCTCCTGCCCCACTCCCCTCCAAGCCTGGGGGGCAGGCTGTCTTCATAAGGAGGCTCCTGTCCCCAGCTCTGCTCCCATGTGGCCCCAGGTCCCAGTTCACATGGAAAAGCCAAGGGCAGAGTGGACCCGCCCTGAACCCAGGAGAGGCCATGGGGGCTGGGGTGGCTGCCTGCCACCTGCTGCCCCTTAGAGGCCATGGGCACAAGGTGGGGTGCAGGAGACAGCCCCCAGGAGAGCCGATGGTGTCCCTGGGTGGGGGTGGGTCTCCGTCTCCCCCCACGCTGGCCCCCGCGGACCCGGCTGGCCTCCAGCGCCCTGCCCAAGGCCTGGGCTGCTCGCCCCCGGGGCATATTCCCCTTCATCGCCCCGGCCCCGCCCCCCAAGGGGCCTTCCCTTGCCCTGAGGGGCCTGTGACTCCGTACCCGCTTCCGTGGTGACCTGACACTCCCTGGAGGCCACCTAGTGAGGACCCTGGATGGCTTGGTCTAATTCTTGCTCGAGTCCCCCAGTGCGGGGGATTCTGCCCGCTGGACCTGTCTCTATGCGAAGGGTGGGGAAGGGGGCGGATGCCAGCGTCCCAGAGGGGGCCTCGCAGGCAAGCCCGCGGGGACGTGCTCAGGGCGCCGGGCTGGGGCGACCCTTCGGAGCCCAGCGCCGCCGGTGGGGCCCAGACCCTTCGCTCAGCACAGAGTAGCTCCCCGGGGTGAACCAAACCCAGTGGGCGGGCGGGGAAAGTGGGGGTCGAAGCACGCGGGGGCTGATGCAGCCAGGAGAGGAGGGGTGCCCCCGGCCCCCGAGCTGTTCCCACCACCCCGTCCAAAGACCGGGCCTGGCGACGCGGATGCGCTCATAAGCGTTTATTGGGCTCCCGGAGCTGGGGAGGGCGGGCGGGGGGCCTGAGGACCACCCCCCTCCTTCGGGGGCTCCCCGGGCCGCGCTCCCAGGCCCTCAGGCTGGCGGAGGGGCCGGGCGGGTCCTCACGGAGTGCATCCTCCGGGGATTCCAGCCTCCACCGAGCCTGAGTCCCCGGCAGCAGGGAGGGAGCATCCGCACCCCGCGCACGCCGGCTCCTAGGCGGAAGTGGAGGGACAGCAGGAAGAGGGCGACGCTCCGGAAGACTTGCCGGCACCTTTGGAACCTGGATGTTCACAGCGCAGGGGGGAGGAGACAAACGTGGAAGAGGCGGCGGTGATTGACGGTCCCGGAGCTCGGCCCGCGGGCGGCTGCGGCTCGGGCGCCACCTGGAGGCCGCTCCGGGCGCGGCGCCCCGACGTCCCCAGACCGGCGCGGCTGGGCGCTCCCGGGGTCCCGGGTTTGTGACCCCCACGGTGACCCGGGGGCCGGCTTCCGGCGGCCTATCTGAGCCAGCAGCGCGGGGCGGGCTCCCCCACCCCATCCTCCACACCCGCGAGGCGAGTCTTTCTGTTCCCTCGGACTTAAAGGAAAAAGGACAATTCTGAGACCATCATCTCTATTCTATCCGCTCAGCTTCCTGCGTCTCCCCGTTGGACCCCATAGAACCCCACAAGGAACACCGTGGTCCTGGAGGCAGTCTCACTCTTAACACGTGCTCACTGCGCAGGTGCGGCCCGGGGATGGGGTTCCCCCACCCAGGCCCCTCCCTCAAGCAGCTCACCGTCTGATGGTGGGGCAGTTCCCACAGGGGCAGCGACAGGGCCCCATCCGACCCCCTCTCCGCTGGCTGACTTTCCTGCAGGCAATCAAAGGTGCTAGAACGGATTTCTCTTTTAAAAACACCCCCGCGAGCTGAGGCCTCTGCATCTGTAACGTAACGGCTGCCCTTGAAGGGCCAGCCACTCAGAGCCCCCGTGGTCCGCGGCCTGGCAGCACCGGGGGCTGGTCAGAAATGCAGGTGCTGGGGGGTGGGGCCCGGACCTGCAGAGTCGGAATGGGCACTCAGTGGGCTAGACGGGGTGACCGCAGGTGGAGGCCCGCGTAGGGTCAAGAGAGCCAGTTGGGGCCTCGGGGAAGCTCCAACCTCAGCTGCCCTCCCAGATCCGTCCCCACAGTCCAGCCACACTCTGAACGCCAGACCTGGGCCTTCCCCTTCCAGGGCGCCCTGAGCCCCAAGTCCCAGTCCTACAGGCCCGTCCTCTGCCCCAGGTCTCTGGCACCCCCGTCCACACACACTCACGCGCTCCGTGCAGACACACTGACCTTCCCCATGTCCCCCCACCAGTCCCAATACCTAGGCTGTGCTTCCAGCGCTCCGCCAGCCTGAGCCGGCCTTCCAGAAGCCACTCCCTCCAGGAAGCCCTGCTGGACCCCTCATCCGGATGGGGTGCTTCCTTTAGACTCCCCCATGCAGCACCGTCACCCTGCATTTTCACTGCCACCCTCTCCCCTACCTGTCCACGGCTGGCCCCGCCCAGCGCTGGGCACAGAAGAGGCACACAAACTATTCGGTAAATGAGTGAGTGAATGAGGAGGCTGGGGTTCAGAAAGGCTGAACAACTTCCCTCAGGCCACACAGCTCCTGAGGGCCAAGCAAGATTGGAGCCCAGATGTACCTGTCTGCAGACCCCACCGCTAGCCCCGACGGCCTCCCTGCCGGATCACCCGCTGCCCGGAAAAGGACAGCACCTCCCCAACAGGCGCAGATAGGGAGAATGCCTTGCCCAAGGCCACACAGCGAACTTGAGCCACGGTTTACCCACGCTGGGCGACACTTCTAGAATACTGTTCTAAGCTTTCTACACGGATGCTCTCCCCGCAACCCTCTGAGACAGGACCCCTCCACGGCGGGTCCCCAGCCACCTGCACAGGCTCCTCCTGCTCCTGCTCCTGCTCCTGCTCCTCGGCGTGGCCCTGAGTCCTGCGCTCTCGCCTTCTCGGGCCGGGCCAGCCTCTTGCCGGCCGAGTTGCGGGTTGTGTAGCTGTAGACGGAGGTGTAGCCCTGGCCGGTGAGCGGGCAGAAGCGGCGGGTGTGGGCGTGCTCGCGGGTGGCACCGCACTGGGGGCACACGTAGTCTCGAAGGATGGGGCACAGCACCCGGCCCGCCTCGTCCTTGAGCACATGCGACTGGTAGATGGCACGGGACTCGCCGTTGTGTTTGCAGAAGGAGCACAGCCGCTCGGGAGCTGCTGAGGATTCCGGGGTGGGCCTCTGACCCCCTGGTCCTGGCACCGGTTCCGGCTGGGGGTCCACCCTGGTCTCTGGCTCCTCTTTCCCACGCAGAGCCCCCACCAGGCGTGCCAAACCAAGGTAGTCCGTCCACAGGTCGAAGGTGCCCATGGCTGGGCAGCGTGTGCCAGGCGGAGGAGCAGAGAGAGGAGACCCTGCCGGCCCAGAGTTTGTCCTTCTCCCCTTCCCCCACCCCGCCCTTCCCCTCTCTGGAGACCCGGAGTCTGGCTGTCAGTTCCCTTCTTATACCTCTGAGGGGTATGAAGGGGAGGAGCAGGCTGTGGGAGGGCCCTTACTGTCACAGGGGGCTTGCAGCTGCTCCCCAGTAAATGCACCTGCCGAGGGGGATGGATGCATGGTCTGCAGGGGTGGGCTGCGGGGGAGGGGGTACCGGGCCAGGCTGCAGGGGCACCCACAATTTGGAGCCACACATCCCCCAAGAGGGCACTGAGAGGGCCACCCCCACCTACCCTCCCTGGAGGCGGCCTGCCACCCCTACCCCACAGGGTGAGGAGTGTGGAAGCCCCGCCCCAAAGACAAGCATCGTCCTAACCGGTAACTCAGTAACTTCTTTCTTCCTTCCCCTGGGCTGGGGGAGGGCCAGCAGCCCCTGCGCTCTTTGGGGAGGGGGCCGCTGCTGATGCTCTGGCTGTCTCTGGAAGGGGGATGGGGCCTGGCTCAAGGGTAGGGGACAAGGACCGGACTGAGGCCCCCAGTTCCCGTCCCCCTCAGGGGGCTTCCGCACCCATTGTCTCTGGAAGCCCACTGAATGGATGAGCAAACTGGGGATGAAGTCACCGGCCCCACAAAGAGCAGCCCAAAAGCCTGCCTCCCGTCCAGTCCCCTCCCAAGGCTGGGCCCCGGGCTGAGTCACCCAGGTGCACAGACCCGCAGGTGGACGGATCAGCCAGCACTGAGGTTCAAGGTGGACAAGAGGGCGCCAGGCAAGGAGGGAGAGGAAGCTGGGCCCCCTTGGACACTGAGAGACCACCCTGCACTGCCTACCCACCCCATTCATTCATTCACGAGCCCTTCACTGAGTCCGTTGACACGCTTTGTCAGCTGTCCAGCCCGACGCCGTGACCCTCCCCACCAGCCCTCCAGGATTACTCCCCCGATCCAGCAGATGTCTCTGGGGTCCATCAGAATCCCAGGCACCAGCCCTCCCCAAGGGGTGAGAGGCGGCGGTCAGGGCAAGGCACAGGCTGAGCGGCTTTGCGGGGGGAGTCCAGGGTGGGTCCTGTCCCCCATCCCATTCCCCTCAGGCTGTGTCCAGCCCAGCCACAGTGACATTCATCCCCCGGTGGGTCTGGCCTCCGTCCTCACAACCCACCGACAACAATGAATGTTGATTGTGACCTTCGCTCTCACAACCCACCGACAACAATGAATGTTGATTGTGACCTTCACTGTGGCCTAAGGGATGTGCTCGGGATCCCCTGGCCGCCCCCGATCTGGAAGGCGGGGAGCGTGCTGGGTGGACGGCAGTTCCAGGCCTCGAGGTCCACTCAACGGTCGATGGTTTGCCTGAGCTGTCCAAACTCACCGACAGGTTGAATGTTCCCCCAAACCCTTGGCGACTTTCTGGGGGACCCGGAGTAGGGGGTGGGGTGTAGGGAACCAGACGGGGAGAGGGAGGAGAGGGGACGGAGGGAGGGAGGGACCTATGGGCTCATTAAGTCAGCGGTTATTAGGTACCAACTCTGCAAGACCCGGAAAAGGCAGGAGGCAGATATGGGTAATGAGAACAGAAGACAGTGATGTTGCCTTTGCTACAAAGATGCAGCGGTCCTGGCGGCTGGGCTGCTTCTTCAGTTACTGGGGTAGCCCTCCAAACAGCCCCTGGAAAGTGCAGATCACTCCCATTTGTCACTTTGGGAGACTGAGGCCAGACGGCACCACTCTCGTGGGAGGCGGAGGAAGGATTCCTAGTGGCCCCAAGATGTCTGGCTGCCCGGGGTTCTGGCCCCGGGGTATGGGGTATCGCCAGAGAGATAAACAAGTCATTTTAATACAATGTAATACCTTTTGCGAGCTCCTCTGTGTTCCGGGCCCAATGGTCCATGAATCACAACAGCCCTGGGGGCGGCTGGGGGGCTCAGAGTCTCCACTTTTTGCAAATGCCGGGAAGCAGTGGGGCCAGAGGGACTGCTGCCAGGCCCTGCCCGCGGGTCACTTGCCCACTGGGTGGGGAGAAGCAAGAGGACCGGAGCGACACTCGGGCTGGCCCACCTGCAGGTCTTGAGGTATCTGAACTCAGGCCCCTCTGGGTCAGCGCCCAAGCGCACGGCCATCGCGGCTGCCTGGCCCGGATGTGGGGGTGCAGGGTCGCTCACCCTCCGGCCTCAAAAGAGGCTGTGGCAAGATGTCGCCCCTCCCCACTTCTCCATTCCTCCCTCCTGGGCCGCGAAGTTGTGCGCCTCCCTCAGGTGCCCCCAAGCACAGTCTCAGGGGAGGCCGCCCCTGACCTGGGCCTGGGGACCTCAAGGACGGCCTGGAGGGGCCTTCCAATTTCCAATTACCAGTCCCCTCCCATTTCACTGAGGGGAATACTGAGCCCCAGAGGGCCCCTTGGCATAACCCTAAGGAGGATCAAGGATCCCAAGTGTGCTGAGCTCGAGTGAACCCCAAAACATCCCTCGCAGAGGTGGCCTGAGCCAACACAGCCCCCAGAGTCCTGCCCCGCCAAAGCCCACCCACAGTTTTTTTTTGTTTTTGCTGAGGAAGATTGGCGGAGCTAACATCCGTGCCCATCTTCCTCTATTTTATATGTGGGATGCCGCCTTGGCGTGGCTTGATAAGCGGTGCGTAGATCCGTGCCAGGATCCGAACCTGTGAACCCCGGGGCACCCAAGCGAACTTAACTGCTGCACAGCCAGGGGCCCAAGCCCACCCACTTCTGGCCCCTCCCTCTAAATCTCGGCCCCAAACTCAACCCCCATCAGCCCTGCCCCCTAAGCCAGTCCTCAAAGAGCCCGGCTCCCCTGAGGCCTGCCCGGGGTCCCCGCCTCAGAGCCCACCCCTGCTGGCACCCCACTCCCACTCCTGCCGGCTCTGGGAGCGCCGAGGACACCGAGCCCGGCCCCAGGACCCTCCTCTGAAGCCCGCAGCCCGGACCCCCAGGGACAGAGTCCCCATGGCCGCCCCCATGGAGCCCAGGCCCCCTGAGGTCCACTCGGATGGGACCTGACCCCAAACCGGACTCCCCAGAGCCTGACCCCTGCCAGGCACGCCCCCATGAAATTCCCCATCTCCTGAAGCCCTTCCCCGAGCCCGCCCTCGGCTGCCAGCCGGGTCGACCCGCTCCCGCCCCTGTAGGCACTCCAGGTGGGGCACCCTCCTCGCGGTCCACCCACTGGCCAGCGGGGCCCTGGGGGCGCGGGGCTGCACCCCCACAGGGTAGGCAGGCTCCTCCGGGGGAAGAGTGTGGGCCCTCCTGCCTTGAGGATGGTCGTCTTAACCAAGAGAACGTCTAGGGGTCTGGGGGCGGGGCTGGGAGAGCAGAGGTCTTGCTGCTACTAATAATAACGCTTTCCATACGTCGCCCTATTATTAGGGTCCCACTTTTTCAGTGAGGAAGGTGAGACTCAGAGTTCGGACCACAGACTCCCAGCAGCTTTGTTCTCAACAGCGGAGCTAGAATGTGGGGCCATCAGGCACGGGGCGCTCTGGCTGCAGTGGGGGGCTCCCCAAAACACCCCTCCCCTCTGTGCCTCCTCTCCGCTGGGTCCCGGAGGACTCTGACCTTGACCTACCAGGGTGGAGGTCCGGGTGAAGGGTCTCCCTAGGACAGGGGCAGCCAGGAGGGCGGGGTGAGGGTGAGGCCTCGAGGGGGCCACCCCGGGTCTGACTGTGGCCCTTTGTCTGCGGCTGTCTGCACAGGCTCCCTGCCCTCGGTGTCTGTCTGCCTGTCCCCTCCAGGTCCGGGGCTCGCCAGGGGTGCCTCTGGTCTGTCTGGTCTCACCGTCTGGACTCGGGGCCCTTGAGGGGGTGGAGAGGGAGGGCCCCACCCCCGCGTCCTGAGGCCTCCTGGAGGGCTGAGCCTACCACTGACTGAAGCCCAGCAGGGTGCAGGTGGTCCTCAGTCCCTCGGATGCCCCCTGCCCCCACCCCGCAGCTGAGAGGGTCTGTCTGGGCAGGGTGAGTGGGGTGAGGGGAGCCTTCCAGAAGCCACATGCACCCAGGGCCTGTCCCAACCCTCACCGTGAGCTCTAGGAAGGCAGGGCAGCTGGCCTGGGCCTGGGGTCCAGGCGGAGGTGAGAGGTCCTGGGGAAGCCAGATGAGCAGGCGATGGCCGGATGGAGCAGCTCTGGCGTCAAGTTGAAGAAGAAGGCGGGAGGCAGGCGGAGGCCAGAGGTGCGAGCTTCCAGGGTGCCTGGCGGCCTGTGCCTCTGTGTATGCCTGTGTGTGTGTGTCCCTACGTGTGTGTCCAGGCATGCATTCCTGTGTGTCCCAGTGTGCATATGTCTGTGTGTGTGCCCTTGTGTGTCCCAGTGTGCATATGTCTCTGTGTGTCTGCCCTTGTGTGTCCCAGTGTGCATATGTCTGTGTGTGTGCCCTTGTGTGTCCCAGTGTGCATATGTCTCTGTGTGTCTGCCCTTGTGTATCCCAGTGTGCATATGTCTCTGTGTGTGCCCTTGTGTGTCCCAGTGCGCATGTCTCTTGTGTGTGTCCCAGTGCGTATGTCTCTTGTGTGTGCCCTTGTGTGTCCCACTGCGCATGTCTCTGTGTGTGTGCCCTTGTGTATCCCAGTGCGCATATGTCTGTGTGTGTGCCCTTGTGTGTCCCAGTGTGCATATGTCTCTGTGCATGTGCCCCTGTGTGTCCCAGTGCGCATGTCTCTGTGTGTGTGCCCTTGGGTGTCCCAGGGTGCATGTCTCTGTTGTATCCCAGTGTGCATATGTCTCTGTGCATGTGCCCCTGTGTGTCCCACTGCGCATGTCTCTGTGTGTGTGCCCTTGTGTGTCCCAATGTGCATGTCTCTGTGTGTCCCAGTGCATATGTCTCTGTGCGTGTGTCCCAGTGCGCATGTCTCTGTGCCTGTGCCCATGTGTGTGTCCCAGTGCGCATATGTCTCTGTGTGCATGAACTTGGGGCAGACACGGGGTGGAGTTGGTCATGGCCTGGCAGACAGAGCCCATTGCTGGCGTGCAGCGACACTGCATATGAGGGTCCCGACATGGGGTCCTGTTGATGGCTCAGGCTGTCTAGACTGGCAGGGGAGGGTCCTCATGGCCAGGACACCCGTGTGGCTCTCAAGTTTCCACCCCGCCCTCCCCAGTCTCCCCGGCTTCCTCCCCAGCTGCTGGCCTTTCATGTGGGGTCCTCAGACAAGGGGCTCCCCTGTCCCACCCAGACCTGAGGGCAGCCAGCGGGCCGCAGCCTGGGCCTCCTTCCCATGCCCCCCCAGATGTTGGGTCAGAGCCGCTCCAGGGTTGAGTTAGGGGTCGTGGGGGGCCTGGAGCAGGTTGATGGGACCTCAGACCCTTCTGCGGAGGCTCGTGTTGCAGGGCGCCCCAGGTCTGGGCCTGGGTGGACCCGTCTGCAAAAGCACAGACAGCAGCTGCCTGTGGGCCTGTTACTGTGGGCTATGGGGGGCTTGGGGCCCGAGCTACTCTGGTGGGCTATTTGGGGCGTTCCCGGGGGGCCGTAAGCCCAGGTGGGTGTGTGCTCCTGTGGGCGCTGTCTCCGTGTCAGCTGCCTGTGCATGTCTGCGCCCCTGTGGGCTTCTGTTTGTGTGGCTGCAGAGGGACTGCGGGTGTGCGTCAGGGGGATTGTGGGGAATGGCAGGTCGCTGTGTGAGCCAGTGCACGTGGGCTTCTGGCATCTGTCAGTGTCACTGTGGGTGCCTGGCGTCTGCTTGTCATCGATTATGGCCGCCCCCTCACTAAAATGTCAGCCCCAGGAGGGCAGGGATCCCATCCCGTGTCCCCAGAGCCAGAGCAGCGCCTGGTCCGTGACAGATGCTCAGGGAACAACTGGTGGGTTTGTGGGTGTTCGGTGACTGTGCATCTCTGCAGGTCCCTGTGTCATTTTCCTGTGGGTTTGTGTGCCGCTGTGCTTCTGCCATTGTGTCTGATGTGTATCGGTATTATTGTAGGGGTCCATGTGTATAATTTAGTGTTGGGGTGGGTGACTGTGGGTGTAGATACCACTGGAGCGTTCCTATCTGTTTGGGGGTGACAGGGTCATAACGTGTGTCTAGGAGGATCAGTTTTACCGTGTGCAACCATGTGTCAGCCTGTGCAGCCGTATTACTGTGCGTATGTCAAGATTCCTATGACCCGATGGCAGTGTCTGTGAAGGGTTTGTGCCAGCTGTGTGTGTGTGTCAGGTTGAGTGAGCGCCCGCAGGCGGCTGTGGGTGTGTCCTTGCTTGGGCGGGCACAAGGGTGTCTATGTGCGCGCGTCTGCGTTCTTGTGGAGAATGGTGTCTGTGTGTACTTGTGTCGGGGCATTAACACACCTGTGGTTGTCACGGTGACTCTGGGTGACAGCCTGTGGTGCTGCGAGGCGGTGAGCATCCTCGTGTGTGTGTGTGTGTGTGTGTGTGTGCAGTGGAGAACTGTGTGTGTGTCGGTGTTAGATGCGAGGCTGTAGCCACCATTGCTGGCGGCTGCATTTTCCATGTGGCAGTGTTCTCCCGGCCCTGGATGTCCGCGTCATTGTGGGTGATGTGTGTGCCCACGTGGCAGTGTTATTGTGGGTGACTGTGTGTGCATGTGTGTATCGGCGCTCCTGCAGGCCATGTGAGTAATAACGGGGCCATGTCTGTCCGGTGGAGTGTGTGAATTTGGGGGTCTTCATCAGCGGTTTGGGACTCTTAGCTGCTGCTCTGTACCCGGTGTCTGCCAGCAGTCCAGGCCGCTGGGATCGGTCAGGAAGGGTGGCGGAGGGAGCTGAAGCGCAGGGGGTACTTCTCAGCTCCCATCAGCCAGTGAGGGGGTCTTCTCCATGCTCCCACCCCCGGATGCCCTCCAGGGTAGGCCCCTGTGAAAGGTGCCCTCTTTAAAAGGGCTCCCGGGGCAGCGGGACTCCGGCCCGTTTCGGAGGGCGCGTGCCTGTCACCGGACCTCGGCCCAGCAGAGACCCTGCAGCCGCCGCTGGTAAGACGGGCCTGCGGAGGGCGCCGGGGCCGCAGCCAGGCCCCAGCACAGACCCTTGCAGGCCCGCGCGCCCGTGAACTTGGCCCGGGCGCCTTCCCGGACGCGCGCGCCGCCACCGCCGCCCCTCCCAGCCCCGGGCCCGGCGTCCCGGGCCCGGGGTCCCCGCCCGCCCCGCGCCCCGAGAACAAAACTCGCGGCCCCGCCCCGCCCCGCCCCGCCGCCGCCGCCGCCGCCGCCGCCGCCGCCGCCCCCGCCCCGGCCCGGGAACCTGCGGGCCGGTGCCATGGGGGCCGGTCCTACCGGCCCCCCTTCCCGGGGACCGCGAGCCGCAGCGATGCCGCTGGGTCTCCCCGCCCCCGTCCCTCCCCTGCCCTCCCCTGCCCTCCCTTCCCCTGCCCTCTCCTCCCCTCCTCTCCCCTGCCCGCTCCTCCCCTCCTCTCGCCGCAACAATGGAGGGCCGGGCCGCAGAGGCCGGGCGCAGCCCCCGGGCGCGAGCAGGTGCGTGGGGGGCTGAGGCCGCTCCCGCCGCCGCGCCCCTCCCCGCCCGCGGCCCCCGGCCGCCCAACGCCCGCGCTCACCTCCTTAGGGGCCGCCGCCGCGTTTCCCCTCTTCTTGCCACAACCCGCCCGGAAAAGCCCCCCGAGCCGAGGCGCCCGCACGGGAAATTGCATTTCGGCGGCTCCGGGGCTGGGCGGGGGCTCCCCAGGCCGCGGGCAGGGGGAGGGGGCCGCGGGGCTCCGGCGCCGGCTCGAACCCGCGGCCGCCGCCTCCCGCCCGCCTGTCTGTCTCGGTGACGTGCCCGCGCTCCCCGCCGCCGCCGCCCCCTCCCTCCTCCGCGCTCCGTGTCGGGTGGGGGGTCCAGCCGGCCTCGTGCGCCCCCAGGCCTCCCGCCAGGCACACCGGGACGCACGCGGGGATGCCCACGGGGCGCCAGGTCGCATCTCCCGGGGCCCGCGCGGGGGACACGGGGGCGCGAGCGGGCACACGCAGGGACCCGGACGCACGTAGACCTCAAAGGCGCACCCGGAGCACACGCGCACAAAGGCCCGCGGACCAGAAACACAGGGAAGGGTGTGCAAGGGGCTTCCAGACACACACCTATGGGAGGGAATGGCGGGACACGCAGGAGCACTGGGCCACCAGCCATAGGAGGATGCCCGTTAAAACCGAGCTACACACATAGGGACACCAGGGGCACATAGACATGCAACATACAGATACCACATGCACTGGGCAAGAGGCATGTCCTCAGGGCTGAAATAGAGAGAGAGAGGAGCCCAGGGACACACACAGGACACACACATACACAGATGCACGGGGACGGCCACAGAACACACACTACACACTTAGAGACAAGCCCAGGGGCGCACACACACAACATACACATACATATCTCCTCACCCACCCGGTGCACAGTGGTGGGAACAGCCCGACACACATGGAGATCTACGTGGACACAACACACAGATATAAGCACAGAGCACGAACACGCCCGTCGAGACATGCCGCGCATGCAGTCTCAGAGGCACATGCAAACACGAAGTTCACAGACACACGAATACACGCACCCTCGCTTGTGTGCGAATGGCAGACATGGAAATCACAGAGCCAAGACCCACCCCCACCGAAGCCCGGGGGCAGGTGCCCAGGACTCCAGGGCTCCACGGGACACCCAGGAAATACAGGGACACCTGGGGACATGTGTACCTGGGCCCATCTGGCGTGGGCACACACGCAGGCCAGGTGCACAGGCCACACACAGGAGGCAGCCTCCAAAGTTGTGCACAGCCTGGGGCTGCCCTCCTCTCCCAGAGATGCTGGCGTGGAGCCCCATATTCACACACACACACACAGCCCCTGCCTGCGGCCACCATGCTGGCAGAGGGAGGTCACCTCAGGGCAGACCCTCGCCCAGGAGGCCTCCCATTGGCTGGGGCTGGGCTGCCAGACTTCTGTGCACTCATTCCCCACCCTAGTCTGACGGGACGGGGAGAAGCATTTGAGTCCCCTCACCCCAAGCCCAGGCCTTAACCGTAGGGGGGCCGTGGCCCCGGGACACCTGACCATGCTCCTCCCCTGCCATGCCCTCCCCACAGTCCTGCCTCAGTTTCTCCTTCACAGGTCCACTTCCCTCACACCTTCCCCCTTCCTTCAGGTCTCAGCCCAGAAAGCCAAGCTCCAGCTGGCCCAGGAGGGTCGATGGACCCCAGGACCCCCAGAAGCTACTGGGGTCCTGCTCTACTCTATACAGAACTTCCCCCAGCTGGGGGGTCATGCTCTGGGGCTGGCGTGCAAGGAAGAGGATGCGCCTAAGTAGTAATCGGGCTCCGCGGTGGGGCCAGCTGTGTTGATGTCCCTCCGTTTCTGGCTGAAAAGGGGGAGGGGCTTGCTCCAGACTATACAGCAGTGATTCGTTCATTCTTTCCTTCGTTCCCAGTCATCTCAGACTCTTGCCAGCAAAACCAATGAAGTGAATATTGTCCTTTTTACACACGGGCATCTGAGGCCCAGAGGAGGCTGCCCCTTGCCCGAGGTGGCACAGCCTGGGAGCGTCAGAGCCTGGATCCCGGCCAGGCCTTGCTGGTCTCCTTCCCTCCAGGCGGCCTGAAGGAGCGCTCCAGCCAGCTCCCCTGCCTGCGAGGTTCCCGCGGCCCCCAGCAGGGGGCAGCAGACCCTAGCCCCTCCCTGTCGGGGGCATGGAGCTCAGCCACCCCACCCCACTCTGCTCAGCAGCCGAGGCCTCTGCCTGGACCTCCTCAGGCTGGAGCCCCCAGTTCCAAAATGCAGCGTCCCCGAAGGCCGGAGCCCGTCTGAAGCAGAGCCCCCTAGAGCTGCCGTCCCCACGTGCCTGCCTCGCACGCGGTCCCTCTCAGAGTCTAGCTCTGCTCCTTCTTGCTGCAACGTGTTTGCTGGGCAGGCGGCCTCTGCATTCCTGAGCTGGGTCAGACCAGGAGAGAGTCCTGGAGGCCGGCCCAGTGGTCAGTCCCCCCAGAGTCCTCTGAGTATCCCCCGGAGCCCATCACAGGATGGGAGAGGCAGTGGGGAAGCCCCAGGGCCTGCCGCCTAGTTCCTCCGGGCGTGGGAACTGCCCTCATGTCCCCCCCCCAGCCCCCGACCTGGGGCCCCTGCCAGTGCTGACTCATAGGGGGCCCGTGGCTGTGACTCAGCGGCCGCCCTTCCTGAACCGCTCCCTGAGGTTCTGCCACCCCTGTCACCTCCCGGCCCCACGGGGTATCGTCTGGGGCCCAGATGTGGGCCAGGCGGCGTGCGAACTACAGGGCCCTTCTCGGCCCTGTCCGCCCCAGGCCCCCCAGGGTGTGGCCGGGGTGGGTGCCCCGGGGCAGGGGTCCCGGTGCTGCCCCAGTGCGCCCTGCTCTGCGTGTAGCTTGCACACCTAGGAGTCGGCCAGGAGGAAAGCTTGAGAAGGCGAGGCCTGGGCTTGAGAACGCCTTCCTCCATGCCCCACGGGAGTCTGGGCAGAGTCACTCCGGGCCATCCAAGGCCCTGGGCTGGCAGCTGGTTCCCTCGACCATGGACCGGCTTCTCCAGCCATCTTCCCCATCCAGAAACAGCAGGTCCGTCCTGCCAGCTGCTCGGGCCCAAACCCTTCTTAACAAATGCAGTCCGTTTCGGCAACCGTCCCTTCTCAATGCACCAAGGACCCTTCCCCCTCAGGCACCTCATCCCTCTGGGACCAGCGCAGTCCCAGTCTGTTCCTCAGGGCAGCCAGAGGGTGCCTGTGAACACCCAAGGCAGACCTCGTCCCTCCCCTGCCCAGAATCCTCCATGATTCCCATTTTCACTCAGGGCAGAAGCCCAAGTGCTCCCGGTGGCCCCGCACACCGCCCTGTCCCATCCCTGCCTCTCCTCCTCCACTCCCTCCCTCGCTCGCTCCACTCCAGCCACAGCGGCCTCCCACCCTTCCTCAGACACACCGGGCACAGTCAGCCTCCAGGCCTTCGTACTGGCTGTTCCCTCTGCCAGGGACTCTTTTCCCCCAGACACCCACATGGCTCCCTCCCACACCTCCTTCAGGTTTCTGCCCAAATGTCACCTCCTCCGTGAGACCTTCCCTCACCCCCCATTTAAAGCTGCACCTCCTTGCTTTTCCCAGCTCTGTCTTCCCGCGGCCCTGCCGCCTTCGAACACAGTGCTTCCCTGCTCGTTGTCATCTCATGAGTCCGCCCCCCGCCCACCCCCGGCAGAGAGCCTCGTCTTGATCTCTGTTGCAGGCCAGAGTCTCAGAGGGGATCCGTTGCATTGAGTGTTGCTCACCACCAGGTTCCTGGCACGCCGAGGAATGAGACAGACATGGTACTTGCCTGCCACCGTCTGGAGCAGGGACGGCCACGGAGCTGGCCAGTTGTGATGAAGGGTTTCAGGGCTGGGAGCCAGAAGCACAAGAGAGTCCAGGGGAGGCACGGGGGGCAGCCTGGAGGATGGGGTGCCATCAGGGAAGGCTTCCGGAGGAGGTGAGGTCCTGCAGGGCCTTGACGGCCAATGAGGAGTTTGGATTTAAGTAAGACAGGAAGACTTGGAGGTTTTTATTTTTAGTTAGGTTTATTGAGGTGTAATTTACGCAAAGTAAAATTCAGCCTTTCTGCAGCTCTGTGAGGGTTGACAAATGCACACAGTTGTGCAACCACAGCCTGAATCATGATACAGCAGAGTCCTTGGGAGGGGTTAAGCAAGACTCTGAGGTCACGTGCACCGGGCCATGCACAGGGGGGACAGGGCGGATGCAGGGGGCCGGTGGGAGACGAGAGTGGCTGTCCAGGTGAGAAGATGTGGGTCCGTTAGGACAGGTGGGAGTGGACAGCTGCAGGAAGGGAGGCCACGGGGCCCGGAGACAGCCTAGGGTGAGGCTGAGGAGCCGAGGGGGAAGGGGGCCCGCTGGGGGATGCCCAGGAGGGGATGTTCAGCGAGGGGGTCATCAATATGTGACGGCCAAAGCTACGTCTGGGGGCTGGGGGGCACAATGGGAGTGCACAGTGTCCTGGGGCCAAGGAGGATGTGGGCAGAGGTGACAGATGCCACACAGAGGTCCTGCACAGTGCGCCCTGAGCAGGATGCCTGGCTGTGGTGCGATCAGGCCGCCGCTGGAGAAGTAAACGGAAGAGGAGGTGACAGACAGTGAGCACAGCCCGGCCCTCTCCAAGGGGGACAGGCCGCCGGCCCCAAGGCCAGCTGCCACGCGGGCAATTTTTACATTTTCCAGTAGCCACATTAAGAAAAGTAAAACCAGGTGAGACAAATGTTAATAATATATTCGATTGAACCCGATCGACCCTAAACACCGTCGTTTCAACACACAACCAAGACAGAAATGGTCCGTGAGATATTCCACATTCCTTTCGGAAACATTTCTGCTTACAACACATCTCAGTTTGGACTAGCGGCGGTTCAGGGAGCCACGTGACCAGCGGCGCCCTCGCTGGAGCGCGCAGGTCCAGGCAGGACCCGACCTTCCCCGGTGACTCACCCCTCGGCTCCCTAACCCCAGCCATGGGATCCTGTCTTTAGTGGACATTTTGATATTTCATAGCGTGGATTTTTTTTGCATTCATTGTACTCTTCAAGAAGCTTGCACACCAGTCGTGTTTCATCTCCCACATAAAACAGGGTCCACACATGCTCAGAGCAGCGTCGTTCATGTGAACCCCAGGGTGGAAACGACCCAAATGGCCATCAGCTGCTGGTGAACGGGTTGGAAAGTGTGGTCCCTCCATACAGCCTGTGATTCAGCCACAAACGGGGGAAGGAGCCAGGCGTGCTCGCACGGGAAGGGACCTGGAAGCGGGAATGCAGCCGGGCACGAGCCACATCGTGCGGGTCCATCCCCACGGAGGGCAGAGGGGCGTGGGGAGCGGGCTGCTTTTTAGGGTGAGGCAGATGTTCTCACATGGTCGTGGCGATGGTCGCACGACTCTGCGAGTACACTGAACACCCTGAATTGTACACTTGGAGAAGGTCAGCTGGATGGTATGTGAATTTTATCTCAATAAAGCTCTTATAAAACATATTTAGTCTCGCCTGCTGAGTATTTTGGTGTCCCTGGAAATTCTGCGTCCCAGCGGAGTGAGTGCCTCTCTCTCCTGGCCCTCAACCTGCCCGGTGACCCTCCCATGCCAAGCGCAGGAAGGACAGCTAAGGTGGGGAGAAGGCCCCGTGGAGGCAAGGAGGTGGCCTGGGAGAGGGGTGGTTAACTGAGGAGGCGAGGCCACAGAGGCCCCCAGCACCCATCTGTCCTGTCGGAGGTCCTGGTCGCCCCCGCGCGGGCACCCTGGGTGGGAAGCACGGGGCTCGGCAGGGTTTCCTCCGAAGCCTGATTCCAGGGCCCCGGCCTGGACCTGCCCACCCTGCCCAGCAGCCTGAGTCAGTTTGCCCGCTGTGTGCGTGTGACCCTCTGCTGTCCCCAAAGTGACTCAGGCAGCCTGAAAGCCCCCTCCCTGGGGACGCCTGGCTGCCCATGGTGACTTTTTACAGACATGGCTGGAGCGGCCGGCGCCTCCAGGCCCAGGCCCGGCTCCTGGGGCAGCCCAGCAGGGCCTTGGCCCCGCTGCCCACCCCCCCAGGGCCTAGGGGCGGGGGAGGGAAGTGGGGAACTCTTCTCAAAGGGCCTTTGTGGGAGTGCCTGGGGGGGCTGCCGGGGGACCCCGCCCTGCGTGACTCACGCCTCATTGCTGGGCAGTGAGTCACATGCCCGGCCCCCCTCCCGCCGCCTGCAGCAGGTGCTGCCAGCTCTAGCCTGGGGTCAGACCTCTGCAACAACCTCCATGCCGGGCCACCCTGGGCCTGTGACCCACACCCATCTCCAGGGGCTCCCACCTGGCCTTCTTGCCCTACAGGGCTAGGACCACGGAGAAAACTTCCCACACTCCCACCCTCCTTGGGGTGGGGCAAACCCCTCCTGGTACTGAGATGTGCCAGCCACTGTCTCACTATCGATCCATGCAACCCTCAAACCCTCCCAGAGACGGCATCTTCTTGCTACCTCCTTTTCGCAGATGGGGAACTGAGGCTCGGTGAGCTTACGGGAGTTTGCCCAAAGACAGGCGACCAAAGCAGAGCCGGGCGGACTTGAGTAACAATCCCAGCGACGCCGCGCCATTTCCCCGGTGAGCAAACCGAGGCAGCGAGCGCAGAGCCGCAGCGGGGGGAGAGTGAGAGGCCCGGCCGAGCCCGCCGGGCGCCGGGCGGCCCCGCGCAGCCCCGGGCGCCCAGCCGCCGGGCCCTCCAGCCGCCGGGCTGCGCGCCAGGCCGCGGGCGCCGCGCCCGCCCGCATCACGCCGCGGTGAGTCACCGCGCCCGCCCCGCCCCCGCCAACAAACAGCGCGTCGTCCGGCAACAGCCGCGGGGGCCGCCCCGGCCGCGCGGGCCGCGGGTTCGAGCCTCTGGCCAGCTGGGCGCGCGCGCGGCCCCGCGCCCCACGGCCCAACCCGGCTTGGGGACCCCGCAGTCCCGGCGGGCGCGGAGATGAGCGTGCGGTGCAGTGGGGGCGGGAGGGCGGACGACGTGTGCCCCAAGCCAGCCGGCACCCCTGATGCTCCGGGGGCGCGCGCGAGGGTCAGGGGCTGGCTGAGGGTGCTTGCCGCGCGGCGACAGGACCCCCTGAGGAGTTGGGCCAGAGCGGCGCCCCGAGGGGCCGAAACCATTGTCCGAGAGGGGCTTGGGGAGCCGGCCTGGGGTGGGGGCGTCCGGAGAGCTGTGGGGCTGGATTTTGGCTTTCGCCGTCCCGCGCGCGCCCCGCAGTCAGAGGAGCTCACCCTTAGGAGCACGTTCCGTGTTTCAGGCTGTTCTACCGCCTACGTGCCTGTGTATATCGACTCATTTCAGGTTCACAATAGCCCTCGCATGGGTCCCTGGTATGAATTCCTATTTTACAGATGGGGAAACTGAGTCTCAGAAAGGAAAAAATCTTTGCCAGAGAAGGCAGAGCACCAAGCTTGAACCCAGTCAGGGTGACTTAGGCTCCCGGGCCCCTCCCAGCCAGACATGCCCCCTCCTGGTGGCGGTCCTGTCTGTGGGAGTCTCCAGCGTGGGGGTGACAGTCCAGCTGGAGGTGGCCAGGAGGTGTAAGGGTGCGGTAGGGGCCCCATGGCTCCTTGGGGGTTGTCCACGGAGGGCCATGCCCTCCAGAGGCTGTGCCAGGCCCCCTCCCAGACTGCCAGGCTCTCCGAGGCCAGGGAGAGGGTTCCCCAGGAGCCAGCATCACCTCCCTCCCTTCGGACTGTCCAGGACCCCATGAAGGTCCCCACCAAGCTGCCCATGGGAGCCCTCAGAAGGCTGCACGAAGGGCCGCCCAGGGCCCCAGACCCTGTGGGGAGGGGAACAGAGTGGGTACCAGCACCAGGGTGGGGTGGGCAGCACATGCCCCCACCTGGCCTCTGTCAGGGAAGTGACCTGCTGCCTGGCAAGGGGTCACCTTTGCGTCGTTTAAGAAATGTTCATTTGACTCAAATGATCAAGTCAGTCCGTGCAGTGTCTGAGTGGGGAGGCAGACGAGTGCAGGTTCCCGGGGAGTCTCAAGTCAGAGGGTCATGTGGAAGGCAAGGAAGGCTTCCTGGAGGAGGTGACGCTTAGGATTTGAAGGATGCTCGCAAGTCAAGTAGGCGAGTGTGAAAGTCAGGTTGGAGAGAAGTGGCGATCTGACCACACCTGGGGCCTTGTGGCCGAGGTGGGGACCAGGGAGGAACTTTGTTTAGTGGACGGTGGAGGGCACATGTGATGGGATGACACAGGCCTTTCTGGAGGACGGCCGGAAGGTGCCAGGCCTGAGCATGGAGAGCAGGCCAGGGTCTGCGGCGGTGTCTGCAGGCCAAAGGCGAGGTGGCTGGGGATACGGCTGCCCGATTTAACAAATAAAACCATGGGAGACCCAGTTGAATTTGATTTTCAGATACAGAACAAGTCAATTTTTTTTTTAGTATAGGTATGTCCTGAACATCTCATGGGACATATTTATACTCAAAATGATTTGCTGTTTATCTGAGAATCAAATTTAACTGGGTGTCCCGTATTTTATCTGGCAAGAGCCCTTGAGGGCCTCTGGGGCCCCCGGGATGGGAAAAGATAACAGCTACAAGGGCAGAGCCAATGCACTTCCAAGTGGATCCCATCGTCCCCATTTGACCCTTAGGTAAACTGAGGCCCAGAAAGCAGGGGGGGGGGTGTTTTAGCGACCTCCCTCTACAGCCAGTAAGTGAGGGACCCCGGTCTAGAACCCAGGCCCGTGTTACAGTCCAGGAGCCCTTAGGGCTGGCCCCTCGCCCTCCACCGGCAGGCAGCGGGCTGGGACACGAGGTTCCCGCGGTCCCGGTGGCCCAGGTAGGGGCCTTCCCGATGCAGCAGGCTGGCAGCCCCTCGCGCAGCGCGGGCGGGCGCCCTCCTCTCCGCGGCCCCGGGGGGCTCCTCTCCCGGCCGGGCGGCCGGCAGGCAGCAGGGGACGGTTATTTTTACCTCCCTCCAAGCAGCTGCGGCGACAGGAAGTGAGCGCGCACCCGCCAGATGTGGGGAGCCCGGCAGCTGGGAGCAGCCACAGCTGGACGGGCGGCCGCGCAGCGGGGGTGGGCCGTTCGGGGGCCGGGACCCCCGCCTCAGGTCCCCCTTTGTTCCCCGCACCCGCCTCCCTCCGGGGTCCCCCCGCGCCCCATCCCCCCGCTCAGCCCGCTCATGGCCGCGCTGTCCCCCATCTGTGCGCCAGGCCCCTCGGTGCTCGCGGGCTCTCGGTCCCGGGAGGGGAGGGGGACCCTGCTCCTCGCCTGGGGACCCCCGGGTCCCGGCGGAGTGGGGATGGGGGTGGGGGGGGAGACGGCCCCTAGCCGGCCCCGCCTGTCACCGCCATTGTTTACCCGTCGGCTGCCTCCTAGGAAACTTAACCCGCCCGCGGTAATTTTATTTGGGAACTACGGCCAGTTGCCATAGCAACCCCCAGTGACGTCAGAGGGGCTGGGGCCCGAAATCCCCGGGAAAGGGGGGATGGGATTGGGGGGAGACCCCCCCAGGAGGGCTCCTCCTTAGCCCTGCGCCTGGCGGCCCGGCAGAGGGCAGAGGGCAGCCACATGGGACATCTCTAAGGCGCCCCCATTTGGCCCGATGCCAAGTCCGGGTGGCAGGCCAGGCCCTGATGTCATCCGGTGCTGGGTGGGTGGTGACTCAGTCCCTGGGTGGGGGCTGGGCCGGGCCTGGGGGCTATTCCTGTCTGACTCGCCCCTCCAGTGCCCCCTGAGCGCCATGGGACCCTGGCCTCACGACTTCAGGCACCCCCTGGGGTCCCCACAGATCCCTGGGGCCCCTCTGCCCGATCTGGACTATGGGTGCCGGGCCAGGGCTTTCCTGGTACTCCCGACGGGGCTGGGGCCGGTGAATGGAAAGGTTAGTGGCAGCAAACTGGGGCCACAACATACTGTCCTTCCCCTGATGTGGGGAGTGGCTGGTGCCCTAGTGAGGAGGCAGGTGGTGGGATCCCGGCTAGGTCCATAACAGGGCCTGTCGCCGGGTGACGGGAGGCAGGGGCCCTGACTGGCAGGAGAGCAGAGCCGCCAGCCGCGGCCGGCCTGGGCGGAGCCACCTAACCGCAGTGACGTGGGACTTCCTCGGCACAGCCTGTTTGATGTCTCTGTGTGCGCTGTTGCCATGGGGCCCGGCAGGCGGCCCTGCGTGCAAGCCAGGGTGACCCACAGGGCAGCTGGTCTGTCAGGGTCCCTCGACCCAGCCCCCACACCAGGCCTGCATGGCTATGTGTACCTCGTGTAACTGTGCCCCCAGTCACCTAGCTTCCAACCCCCCACCAGGCCCCGCCGGACGCCGCACTTCTCACCTCAGAGCCTCATAACGAAGACCAACTCCCTGCTTTCAGGCCCATTCTACTGAAAGAAACTGGGGATCAGAAAGGCACGATCGCTTGGCCAAAGATACCCAGCTGGAAAGTTGGGGAGTAAAGGTTTAAACACCGTTCTTCCTCTCTGCTCGCCTCCCCAGTCCAACACACTGGTCTCCTCGCTGTTTCTCAAATACTCCAGGCATGTCCCTGCCTCAGGGCCTTTGCACTGGCTGTCCCCGCAACCTGGCACTCTCTTCCTCCAGATGTCTGCCGGGATCCTCCCTCACCTCCTACATGTCTTTGTTCAAACGTCACCTCCTCTTCAGGGTCCTTTCCTGACCTGGCCCCCCCAGCCCCTCACTCCTCATCACCTTGTCCCCTCTTCTCCCCCAACCATGTACCACCCAACGCCCTACATATCTCGAGACCTCTCTCTCTCTGTTGTGTGCGTTCCTCCGGAGACATTGGCCCTCGAGGGCAGGCAATGTTCTCTGCCTGCTCTCTGCTGTGTCCGCGGTGCCCAGAACAGCGCTGACACACAGTGGGCCCTCGATGGATGTTTGTGTGTGTGCCCTGTGCCACTGGACCACTGACCTGGCCTGACCCTGGCCCTGTTCCCTCACTCCTCTCTGTCGTGACAAAGGCTGGGTTGGCCAGGTTGGCTGCTCTCCCTGGGTAAACTGGCTGGCTCAGGACCCCGGGACCGGAGGGCAGGTGTCTGGGGTCCAGAGAGAGGGCGGGGGGCACCAGGAGGATCCTCCAGCCTTGGGCTGAGGGATGTTATGTGAGCTGGGCTGGTTCGAGCTGCGTGCATGGGAATGATGGGATGGCTTATACAGGCTCAGGGACCTCAGCACTGGTGTCCCCGGAGGCCAGCATGGAGGAAGCGTTTCCCCTAACTGTGTGCCCCATTGGACTGACGATGGGAGGAGGGTGGTTCTGGTGGGGAGGCCTGGTTCTGGGGGTGAAGGAAGCCTTCTGGAGGGGCAGCGTGGAGGGGTGCCCTGTCATAACCTGGTTACTTTGTACTTCCGGAGTGACAGGTGTGTGTGTGTGTGTGTGTGTCTCCACCAGGAGACCCCAGGCCCTGGGAACTCCATTCTCCTGCTTATAGCTGCTCAGGAGGTCATGTGGCGAGTGCCCCACCCCTGCTGGGCCCCGCCCTGAGTCGGGGAATTCTGTGCTACCCCAAATCTGCCCCAGGGGCCCCATGGGCGGCTCTGCCCCCTCCTGCCCCAACCTGCCAGATCCTGCAGCCAGGGCCAGCCTGCCCCTTGGGCCCCGCAGAGAAGAAAGACCCAGGAGCCCCTAAGGCTGGTCCTGTGGGATGGTGGCTGGGTGTGGCTCCCCCCCCCCCCACTCCAGCCCCACCAAGATCCAAGGGGGAGCCGGCTGAGCTGAACTGGGAAAATGGGGGACTCTGGAGGAATTCTGGGGTGCAAGGTGACTCAGAGGCGTCCAACCAGCCCCTCCAGTTCCCTGCCTGGGCCTGCTGCTGGGTCCCCCCACCCCAGCATTACTCTTCCTGCCTGGGAGGTGGGTGGTGAAGAATCTGACCCCCAGCCCCACTGTGTGACTTTGAAAATGTTGGGGGGGGTGGTGAGGAAAAGCCATCACCCTAAAGCAATGCCCACACAGGTCTGGGAAGACTCCTCCAGCTCCTGACCCCCGCCGGCGGTGGCATGCCGGTGCTAGTGGTGGTCTGGGGGCCAGGGCCCCCGTCCCATCTTGGAGAGGGCCAAGTGGCGGCCAGGCATGCCCAAGGAGGCTGGCTTGGCGGCAGAGGGCACCCTGCCCCTCCTTTGCTGGGTTTTGTTCCCGGCCCCCCACCTGGGCACGGGGCCAGGCCCCAAGGCAGGGCCCGTCCTGGGGAACAATGCTGCCGTGTTCCTCCCGGTGGAGGGTGGAGGGGAGGTCTGCGGAGGATGAGGCGGGACAGACATGCACTTGGGGGAGGAGGGAGGGATCCAGGAAGGCCCCTCTCCCAGGGATCCTCCAGGAGCTGGGGAGTTTCCCAGGGGCCCAGTGGTGGGGGACAAGGATGCCAGGAAGCCTAAGCCAGGAGGGGACCTAGACCGAGGGCCCACCTGGACCAGGCTCAGACAGTCTTCAATGGCAGCAGGACAGGGTTGGGTGGGATAAAAGGAGGGACTTCCCGAGGCTGAAGAAGGCACTAGAAGTGGGGACTGTGTTTGGCAGGATCCCACAAAACCCAGGCCCAGACCCTCCCACGGGGCTGCACAGTGGCCGTGTGTCCTGGGTCGGGCACCTCTCCCCCGACCTCCCTTCCCTGTGCCCACGGCCTCCTGGGTTTCTCTTCCCGCGCAGGGGCAGGACTGAGGCCAAGACGGGTTTGGGGGTGCGATGGGGATTGGGACCCCCGCTCCCGCCTACCCCAGCACGGAGAGCCTTCGATTAAAAACTGGGGCTGGACCCGGAGTCCAGGACCCGAAGGGGGAAGTCGGGCTGGGTCTGGGGACCAGGCGGAGTCGGGACTCGGAGGGAGAAAGTTGGGGCAGAGTCGGGGACGCGACGACGGAGTAGGGGGACCGGCGAGAGAAAGTGGGGGCGGGCCGGCCCGGGGGCACATGACGGCGGCGCGCCCCGCCCCGCCCCGCGCCCGCCCCGCGCCCGGCCCGGGGGAGGAGACCGGGAGGTTTTAAAGGCGATCGCGCCCCGCCGCGGGCCGGCCAGTGAGTGGGATGGAGCGCGCCCGGCGCCCCCGGCCCGCCGGGGGCCCCCTCGTCCCCGCCGCCCGGCCCGGCGCGGCGCCCTCCCCGCGGGTGAGTCCGAGGGCCCGGGAGGGAGGCGGCGGCGCCGCGGCGGCCGCAACTTTCCGCGCCGGACTCGTGGGCGGAGGGGGTGCGCCCGGCGGGTCCCCAGCCCCTGGCGAGCGGAGGGAGGGCGCCGCCCCGCGCGCCGCCGCCGGTCCTGGGGGACAGCGGGCACCGCGCAGGGTCCCGGGCGCCCCCTACGGAGCGGGGGAAGGGCGGCCCGGCCTCTACCCCTCCCCGGGGGCCCGCCGACTCCCCCCAAGCAGAACCCCCGCCCTGGGAGACCCAGGAGAGCGCGGTGGGGAGGGCGGGTCCCGACGCGCCCCGGGCAGGTCAAAGTGGGCAGGGAGTGGGCGCAGGGTGGGAGGGCCTGTGCCCGGAGGCTGGGGTCAGGGGATGGATATGCGGGTGCCTGGGTCCCTGGGGGCGCCTGTCTGGGCTCTGGGGGCTGGGCTGGAGGGGCGCTCGGGGTCTGCCGGAGTTCTGCGGATGGGGGAGGGCAAGAGTGGTTCAAGTTCTTGACATGTCAGCCGCTGAGCCCGGGGAAGGCCTCCCATGGAGGAGGCGGGGCAGTGGGCCGCCAGTGCAGCCCGGGCTGGCGGGACATCGGGGGACCCCTGTTCTCCCTCCTGGCCCGGGAGAGGAGGGCTCATTCATAGAATGGGCCTGGTCGGGGAGATTCCTGGAGGGCTGACTCCCCAGGCCTGTGTAGCGGGTCGGTGCTCTGGGGCTGCAGGAGGAGGGCGGAAGGGCCCTGAGCTCACCCCAGCCCTCCGTCCTAGCCCCAGACTGACCGCAGCCCCGTCCTGCTCTGACACCCATGCAGCCCAGCCAGGCCCAGACCCACTGGCTTCCTGGATGCCTCAGGGCTGCAGTCGGCCCGTCACCTGCCCCCTCTCTGCCCCAGCCCCAACCAGCTGCCCGCCCATGACCGGTGGCGTCTGAGGGTGAGGCTGGGGACTATGAGACCCCTGGCATGAGGGGTGTCCCCTGACGGCCCTGCCCATGCCAGCCCGAGCTGGAGGGCAGCACCCGACAGGTGTCCGGGCTCAAAGGGAGGTGATGTGGGACACACCCTGTCCGCTCGCCCACACGCCCTGCCCAGGCTGCCCGTGTGCATGTGTTCACATGCCACCGTCTGTCCTGGGAAGGCACGGGCCCTGGGGCCTGGTGCCAGCTCTGTCCTAGTGCCCAGGAGGGCACCCGTTGCTCTCTGTCCTTGCAGGATGTCCTCTGGGAGCTCCTTCAAGACCCCAACTGGCAGGCCTTGTGTGTGGGCCTAGAGGGGGCCCCAAAATAGCTGCCGGCCTGGCCTGGGGCTGGCACGCGGAGCACATGCGTGACAGGGCGTGTCCGGGGGTCGGGCCTGTCTGTGCTGGCCCAGCCTCCCGGCCTCCGCAGACCCTTGCTCGCTGGAGACAAACAGTGAAGGTGGATGCTCCGGGGGTCCTCCCAGGGACCCCTGTCCCCACCCTGCCTGTTGCAAGTGGAGGCCAGATGTCCTGCGCAGGCCGTGGCTGCGGGGCAGACCCCATCCCGTCTGCCGCCTCAGGGTAACTGGCCCCCTGGGGACAGTGGGGTGACCTGCTTGCCCTGGGCCGGGTGGCGCTTCCATACACCTTGAGGCATTTTCCAGAGCGTGCCCTTCGCCTCGGGAGGCTGGGTGGGGGCGACTGTCTGCGGCGAAGAACCGCCAGGAGCCCTGGGTGGTCCGAAGAAGACGCCTGCCTGTCCTCTCTGGGCTGGCCCTGCCCAACTTTATGTGAGGGTCAGGCCTGGCCTTTTCTTAGGCTTGCTGCGTGACCTTGGGCCTGCCTTTCTCTCTGTGCCTCAGTTTCTCCATCTGTAAAGAGGGAGCATTGGGAAGCCATCCCCTGCCCTGTTCCAGGCAGGCCCTCACCTTCAGATCCCTTTTGGGGCTCCCTGGCCCCTCTACCTCCTGCCATCGGTACCCTGGGTGGGCGCAGAGGTGCGTCTGGGAAGGCCGGTCCCCTGGGAAGGCCGACGAGGAGGGCAGTGGCGTGGGTGTGTGTGGCAGAGGCGGCCGCCGCCATGCTGGGCACGGCTGAGTCATGCTCCAGCAGCGCCTGGCCTCAGGGTGCTGGAGCTGGCGCCACCCTGGGTGTGGTCACTGAGCTGTGGCCCTGGGCTGAGCAGGCCTGGGTGGTCTGGGCCCGGGGGTCGGGGGGTGAGGGGCCAGGGAGCTGACTTCTGAGATGCTAAAGCCCTCCGGCCTCCCCCTGGCCTGGGTCTGGCATCACCATTTCAGGACATGGTCACCCCCACCCTGGGAATGCCTTGGGGAGCCCGGGGACCCCGAGCTTTGGGCCTGGGAATTGTTGTGGTGTGAGGGCAGACGATGGGGCCTAGAAGCCAGCGACAGCCCTCGAGGCGAGTGGCCCCAAAGAACCAGGCCAGGCCAGGACGTGGACCCATCTGAGGGTAAGGCAGAGGTGGCCAGGCGGTGGGGGGCCCCCCTCCATGAAGGGCTCACAGTGTGGGTTCTCGGGGGCCCCTGGGAATCGTGGCCGGTCTGAAGGGCTACAGTTTCAGCAGGGGTTGGAGTGTGGTGTGGCGTGGCCGGGCACACTGGGGGCTGGGATGTGTCTTGCACGGTTCCCCTATTTATAACAAGTGATTCAGCCCTCAGTTACTCACCCCTTCCTGGGCCTGCCCCTTCCCCCAGCCCTGGGTGGGCAGCGGGGGGGGGGGGGGCCCCCCCACTCGCCAGCGCCCTCCCTCCCTGCTCCTGGGGGCCAGCCTCCGAGGGCTGCCCTCGGGCCGGCCGTCACGGGGGCTGCGACGCGGTCAGGCGAGGGGCGGGGGGCCGGTGGTCAGGCAGCCCTTGGCTGGGCAGCCCAGGTTGGCGGCTGGCTCGGGGCCGGCCCCGGGAGCCTCTGCGGAGAGTCTGGGCCCATTAGGCAAAGCGTTAGTGACAGGCTGGGCGGGCGGCGGCGGGCAGGGCGGGGCCTGCAGCCCGTGGTATTTTCCGATCCCAGCTGCTCCTGAGAGGGTGGAAAGTATTTGGGGACCAGGCTTGGGGGCGGTGGTGGTGGCGCCCCCGGCGGAAGCTGCCCCTGATTCATTCTTGGAGCATGGGGCTGGGGGGGCAACTTGCGTGCCTGTGTCTGTCTCATGCCTCCACGCCCTGTCTGCAGGGCAGACTCGGGCCCCATCCCTGCATCCCCACATCGCGAGGCCGGGCCCTGCACCCCCTCCCCCATGCTGCCACCAGGAGCCTGGGCCCTGCCTGGACCCTGTCGCCCCTGAGCCTGAGAGGCACGCTGCCCGTCCTGGGGCCGGCGCCCGGGCACCTGCATGGCAGTGCCCCGTCCCGCGAGACCCAGGCCCTTTGTGCCTGTGGGGGACGGGGAGTGGCCTTGGCCCCAGCCCGGGGCTCTGTGCAGGGGAAACCCCACAGGAAACGGTCCTGGCCAAATGGCCGCCCTTCCCGTTCTCGTCCCTGGGACACGAATGTGCTGTCTCACTTCCGGAGGCGGCCCAGGGAGGCTGGCTGCCCTGCGGGCTGCGGCTGCTCCCGGTGGTGCCCCCAGACCCCGAGGGGCTGGGGCTGGGCTGGGGCCTGGTGGGAAAGAAGGGGTGTGTGTGTGTGTGTGTGTGTGTGTGTGTGTGTGTCTGTGTGCGTGAGGGATGGGGGACAGGGCAGGACATCTCTCTCCACCTGTCTACTGGTGTGGGCGCCACCAGATCCGGGCACTGGGGCCCTACCAGTGTGTGGTGTCCTCACATCCACCATCCTTCCTGTTTCTGCCTGGTCCATGATGACAGTGTGGCCCTGTCCTAATTACACGTATCACTCATGGGATCCTTACCATGACATTACTCCTGCTTTGCCGATGGGAAGCGGAGGCCCAGAGAGGTTGCATGACTTGCCCAGAGTCACCTAGCCAGGAAGCTGCAGAGCCGGGGTTCAAATCCCACTGAACTGGCTCCAGAGTTGGGATCTCCTAGCCACAGGGCTGTGCATAAGGGAGACCTCTGTTTCCTGAACACAGGGCTGGCTTCCTGGGCGGTTCACAGGGCTTTCCTGCTCAGAAGGACCTGCAGCTTGGTTGAATGTTCTGCTGTCAATGTCTTGAAATTTTTTTTTTTTTGCTGAGGAAGATTCACCCTGAGCTAACATCCATTGCCAATCTTCCTCCTTTTTTCTGCTTGAGGAAGATTAGCCCTGAGCTACAATGTAGTGCCAGTCTTCCTCTATTCTGTATGTGGGACCACTGCAGTGTGGCTGATGAGTGGAGTAGGTCCGCGCCTGGGATCCGGCCCGCAAACCCTGGCCGCCGGAGTGGGGTGCGTGGAACTTTGACCACTTGGCCCCGGGGCTAGCCTGTGTCTTGAAATTCTTAATTTGTGAACTAGGGGCCCTGCATTTTCATTCTGCACCCAGCTCCACAAATCCTGCAGGCGGTCCCAGCACAGCGTGCTTGCTGAGTAGCACACACCCTGTTGGTCAGTCCTCACTGTGCTGCGAGGCCTGGAGCTCCATTTGACAGATGGGGAAACTGAGGCTTGGAGGGCATTTGGGAAACTGCCAAGCAGGGATCCACATCCTGAGCCTGGGTCCGGCGCTCTGGGGGCATCATGCTGGGGGAAGAGCTGGGCGCCGCTGCCGGCATCCGCCCTGTTGGGGTGCGGGCTGAGTCCCGGCCGCCGCTGAGGAGCCGGGCCACAGGGGGAGGGTGTGTGTGTGTGTGTGTGTGTGTGTGTGTTGGGGGGGGCCCTGTTGGTGGTTTCCTCCTGCCCTTCAGGCTTCTAGGAAGTGGCGCCAGCTGGAGTGAGATCACTTCCTCACCCGCCTGCCCGCCACCCGTCGGCTTCCTCTCCTTATGGCCCCATTTAGCTGCCCAGGGCTCCGTAACGGGGGGGCGGGGGGGGGCGGGAAAGGCGGCCCTGGCTCTGGGAGTTCCTGCAGCCTCCTTGGCTGAAAGGGACCCTCGGGGCACCCATGCCTCTCCGCGCCTGGGAGGCAGGGTGCGGCCGGGGCGGGGGCATCCAGCCTGGTGTTCCCGCTCTCCCTCCAGCTGCGGCTGCACATGCGGAGAGGGCTTCCCGGCAAACCTCCGAGGGGGGCGTCAGGCGGGACCTGGAGGACCGACGTCCTCAAATCTCATTGCCTCCTTTGCTCTCTCTCTCCCCCCAGGTGCCAGCCGCTGGCCCCACCCAGTGCCCCCACCCCTCTGCCACGGCCGGCTGGGGTTCCTGGGGATGGGATTTGCTGCTTGTCACAAATCACATTGCCAGGGATTTCCAACCGACCCTGTGCCCTGCCTCTGGGGCCGCCGCCACCACCACCACCATCACCACCACCACCACCGCCACCGAGGACGCTGCCCGGGGATGGGGATGGGCTGGCAGAGAGGCCCCCACCACCTGCGTCTGGCCTGGGGAGCAGGGCTTAGCTGCTTGTGAGCAGGGTCCACACCGAGTCATGTTCACAGTGGCTAAGTTCCGCCCCCCGGCTCCTGCCTCCTCGGCCCTCCGCCCTGCCTCGCGCCGCGCCACCGCTGCCCCGTGCCTCCCCGGGCTCTGCCTCCCGTGCCTACTGAGCTGAAACACAGTTGGTTTGTGCAGACTGGCTCAGTTCAGCAGGAACAGGAGTCAAGCCCCCTTGGAGCCTGCAGCCCCTCGCCCGCCTTGGGTGGGCTGATGCCTGGGCAAGGAGACGAGGACCTGGACCCAGGCCTGTGTCTGGAGGAGGGACTTGGGGGGGCATGGGGCCCAGGATGGGGTGGGTGGACCCAGCTGTCTGCTGCAGGCCTCCTCCCCCACCTCCGCACTTGGGGCCCCCCCCCCCCCAGTCCAACCTATGGCTGGGCTGGGCTCCCAGGGAGGACGGACAGGTGGGTGGGTGGCCCTTCCATGAAAAAGGGAAGCCAGCTGTGTCCCCGCCTGGACGACCCTCTGGGCCTGGAGCCTCGCCCCTCCTCTCCCAGGCCTGGTGGGGGCACGCTCCAGGCCTGCCCCTTCCCAGCAGCCAGTTACTCAACAGGAAGCTGCCCGGGCCCCCAGACCATTAAATGCCAACTCTGGGCTTCCGGAACCAGGCTGGCCTGACCTGAGCAGGCTTGGCCCTTCTCCCCGAGTCCTGCAGCTGCCTAACTTGGGGGAGGAGCTGTGACCCCCTTCTGGCACTCGGGTGGGGAACAGGTCCCTGTGGGCCCAGAAAGGACACAGGAGGCCTGTGCAGCCCTCAGGCCGGCCCAGGGCACAGCAGGAACGTTGAGGCTCTGCCCGCTGTCAGATGGAGTGGGCCTGGGGATGCAGAGTGAAGCCCCCGGTGGTCGGGCTGCCCCGCGTACCCCTCCGGGGCAGAGTCTGTGCTGCGTGTACCACCTGCTGTCCAGTTAAATAAGAGCTGCCTCGCCTCCTTCCTGAAGGTCTGGTGGTTTGTGATTCCCTCGTGCCTCCCATCCCCGAGTTCCAGCTTTTTTCCAGGAGGGTCAACCAGCCTGGCTTTATGGTCCTGGCAGCCGGGACTCCTGACCTCACGGATCCCCATCCCCACCCCATCCCACCTGTTCCCAGGAAGGCCCCACCTGTTCTCTGGAAGGCGGCAATTGAGTCACGTGGGTGGAGAGGGTGGAAAGGTGACCTTGAGGGGTACGCTGGAGTTGGGCAGCGACCCCGAGGGAAACCCCGGGCTGGAGGGACTGACTCTCGGGCCGATGAGGTGACAGGGAGAGGGACCTAGACGCAGTCACAATGGGGACGCTCTGTGCCTGGGGCGAGGAGGTTGGAGCCCAGTCCGAGGTGGGGGTGGGTGACACTGAGGGAAACGCGGGGCATTCGGAGGTGACTGGGACCTGAGCTGGTGACACTTGGGGGTGACTGAGACGCAAGGGACAGCTCGGGCTCGGAGTGGGATCTGGGGTGCCTCGGAACGGTCGGTGCGGGCAGGGAACTCGGGCTTGCGGTGCGTGTGAACGGAGACATTCGGGTGTGACTCGGCCCCGAGTGGCGCCCCAGGTCCGGGGACGACGACACGCGCGGGCGGCGGGGACCACAGGGGCCGGGGCCACGGCTGCCCCTCCCCTGGGCCTCCAGGCGGCGCTCGGGCGCGCGGGGCCGCCCGTACATACATGCGGGGCCGCGCGGGGCGGGGCCACCTCCTATTGGCCCTCTCGACCGGAGGGCGGTGCCGCGAGCCAATCGCCGAGCCCAGCGCCGCCGGAGCCCCGCCCCGGCTGCGCGCGCCGCCTGGCGGCCGGCCCCGCCCCCGGGCGCCTGTCCTCGCCTGCCCCGGGCTGCCGGGGCGCTTGCGGCCCGGGGCGGAGGCGGCCGCGCTCCATCCGGGGACTGGGAGGCTCGTCAGGGCTCACGAGCCCAGACGGGGAAGCCCCGCCCGCTCGCCGGCGAGACGCAGCCGGGGGCCCCGCCCGCTGTCAGCCGCACTCGGGCCACCGGGTGCAGCCGGCACGCGCTTGCCGGGCACCCCGCGCTGCAGGCTGCGCCCGGGGACGGGGAGGCGGGAGCTCCTCGATGGCGGGGAGAGAGGGCCCTGGGGGTAGGGGGGCGCGGCGAGGAGACCCTCACTCCCAAAATAAAAGCAAAAAGAAAACGCTGTGTTCAATCTTTAAAAAAAAAAAAAGGAAAATACAATATATGGTTCAATAAATAGAAACGAGTTACAAAATGATGTGATCCTTTGTCCTTAATTACAAGAGGAGACGAGACAGAGGGGAGCGGCTGGGAGACACAAACAGAAAGGCAGGCCGAATGGAGGGAGATACAGGGAGGGGGAGAGATGGAGGCGGCAGGGAGGCAGGAGAGGGCCAGGGCCAGAAGCCCAGACCCGGTTGGGGCTGGGGCCCCTGGCTGGCCTGTGCTTGTCTCCTAACACCAGCTTTGGAGGACAGTGTGAGCCTGGCTCGGTTCCTGAGTTGTATGTCCAGTGACTGACAGGTAAGGGGAGGGGCAGCAGTGACCCCCAGCCCGCCCTGGGACCCTGGCACCTATAGGAATGGGAGTCCTGGCCGGATGGGGTGAGGTATGTGGCTGAGGCCTGAGGCCTCTTCAAATCCTTCGGTGGGGGTGGGCCATTGGTCCAGCTGGGCAGCCTGGAGGGGGCGCAGGGCTGTGGAATGGGGCTCCTGAGGCAGAGAGAGTACAAAAGGAGATCGAAACGCCCTAACACAAGCCCCCTGGCCACCCTGGGCGGGGTGCAGGGAGGGTGTGCTGCACTGAGCTGGAGAGCCCATTGCTGGAAGTCCTGCCTCCCAGCCCCGGCCATGGCCCAGCGCAGCCCAAGGCAGACCTACAACTCTGGGGAGGTGGTGCTTGCCTATTGCTTTTGGGGTGCCCGAGGTGGGGTCATACCAGCTGCCCAAGCTCACACCCTCTTCCAGGCCTCTGGGTGGTGGTATGGCTTCTGATCCTCGAGTCTCGAACACTTGCTTGCACACTGCTAGGCACACACGTGGCAGGACCCCTACCTCCTACCTCCTTCCAGGCTTGGGGGGCGGGCAGGCAAGACCCCCTAGCTCCGGCTGGGCTCCGTCCCTGACTTAATACTGAAATGCCCGTGGGCCCCCAGTGTTGAGGCCCCCGATGGGGAGCGGGTGCTGCGGGGCGAGGCCACCGCCTGCCTGCGGTCCTCAGCCGAAACGCTCCCGCACCAAAAGCATCAGCTTCTTCTTGCCCTTGTAGGTCTGCTTCAGGGTCTCCAAGAACTGCGCGAACTGGAGGTGCCCATCGGGCGCCAGCAGGAAGGTCTCTCGCGCCTTGCCCAGGAACTCGATGAAGTCGCCGTAGTGCCGCGGGCTGATGTGCGTGAGGCGGGAGTGGCTGGTAGTGATGTAGGCTGCCACCGCAGCGTCCAGGAGCTGGCAGAGTGGCGCCCGGTCGGTGCCCAGTGGCTTGGCAGCCCGGCGGGCCCCCAGGGGCCCCAGGCCGGGTGCTGAGAGAGTCCAGCGGCGCAGTATGTCAGAGAGCATGGGGGCGCAGTGGACGCTGCGGATGATGAGGGGGACGATGGCCGAGAGCTCGTGCCGGCCCAGCGAGTGGCTGAGTGAGCAGGCCCAGAGCACGTCGTTGACGGCCGGGTGGCTGTCCTGGTTGAAGGCAATGCTGAGCTGCGCCAGGGCCAGCGTGGCCAGCTTGTAGGCCCGCAGCGGCAGGCCGCGGTGCTCCATGTAGCGGGCTACGGTGAAGAGGTGGGCGTGGCCCAGGCCACCAGCCGCAGCGTCCAGCACGATCTGGTAGGCCGCCTCAAAGGCTGCATGGTTCTTCTCGCACAGGGTGAGGGCGGGCAGGGCACAGTTCTGAGGGTCTTTCATGGCACACTGCAAGGCCAGGGTGCGGGCGCAGGCCCACAGCTCCTCCCGCCGGGCCGTGTCCAGCTGCAGCCGCAACAGTGTGGCATGAGTGGTGCCTGTCACGGCCACGATGGTGGCCGCCTCCACTGGGGTGAACAAGGAGTACCAATTCTGCATGATGTTCATCAGGGCTTCTGGGCCTGGGGGAGGTCAGAGGGCGAAACCCGTCAGGAGGAGGGGCAGGGAAGTGGTCGTGGGCGCAGGGGTTGACCCCAGCACTGCCATCCCCACCAGCCAGGACTGGACATGCACCCCCTCCCCCTCCACCCAAGATGGACAGAAACTGCACTTTACCTCTCCAAAGAAGCAGGGGCCGCCGGATTGGGTGGGAACATGTATGTGGGGCCAAGCCGTGGAGCCACTGTCCCTTACCCAAGCCACATTAGCCTGGCCAGCCCCCCGCCCGACATCCCCTTCGGCCTGGCCCTGAGCAGTGGCTGGAGTCAGACAAAAGTTGGCTTCTCTCTCATGCCTGCCGGGCTCCCCTGTGACACCTGGAGAAGCAGAACAGGGATGCTCCCCATGGGGACTCTCACCGATCTCTGTGGCACAGCTGACCAGCCAGCGCACCATCTCCCTCCGCCGCCACGTCATGGTGTTCAGGGTCATCCGCATCACCTGCAGGGTGGAAGGCGGAGAGAAGGGTCACCCAAAACCTTGGGCTGGTCTCAGGGGGGTCAGGGATCCAGAGGGGTCCGGGAAGACTTGGGAGTTAGGGACTGAACCAAGGAGCCACATGATCTGGGCGAGCGGCCTCAGCCTCCTCACCTGTAAGGTGGGGAGAACAACCGTGTCTACCGCCCGGGGCTGTCAAGAAGGAAATGATGTCGGCACAGCTCTGTGCACAGTGTCTGCTGCTCTGAGGAGCCCAGCTGGTGCCAGCCATTACTATTACTGCCACTATTGCTGTTATCTGAGGCCCCAGGGCTTCCACTCTGGACAAGCCCACCTGTCCCTTCTCTCCAGAAAGTTCCAAGCTTCATGTCTCCCTCTGTAGCCCCAAAGCACCTGACCCACAGGCCCTACTTCTCTTCAGGTCCCACCCCCACTAAGCACCCTCCTTGCTGGCCCTCCCCCCAGGCCCTATCCCCAGGTCCTGTCTGATGGACCTGCCTTCTGGAAGCTTCTAAGGAGCGCGTCTCTCTAAAGCTCCACTCCTATCTTGCCCTCCACATCCTCCCCGCAGCGGCTCCATCCCCTACAGGAGGTTGTTTGGGGTCAGTTCGGCCTCCTTCAGGTCCCTTGCTTGCCAGTTCTACTGAGATGGGCCCACCCCATCCTGGAAGCCTGCTCCAAGCTGTTCCTTATTCTCGTTTTACTTCCGTCCCTGAGGCCCGGCCCCCCGGGCTCCATGCCTGTCTATCCCCTCAGGCCCCGCCCCCAAGAAAGCTCCTTATTGGCAGGCTGTGCCCCTCAGCTTCAGCCCCGCCCACCCGTGGTCCTTAAGCATAAGGACACCAGCCCCCACGCCAGCACCTCTAGGCTGTGTTCCCTGTTGTGGCCCCACTTACCTGCAGGAGCCGTGAGCCCCCTCCTCGGCCTCAGCCACACCCCCAGAAGTGGATTCTCACCTTCTGACTCTGCCACTGAGTCCCGCATTCATAGACCCATCCCTACTAGGGACTCCATTCCTTCATTCCCAGGACGCTCCGTTAGAGGGGTGGCCCCCTGTGGCCCCACCCCCAGAGGTGGTGGCTCACACAGGCCCCGCCCTCAGGCGGCAGTCTCCTCCCCCCTCCCCCCCGGCGGCCGGCACCTGCAGGCCCAGCTCGAGCGCGATGCCCAGCAGGGTGGTGTCCGGTGGTGCGCCGGCTGGGGTGGCCGTCTTGCAGGCGTCTTGCGCCAGCTTGAAGAGCAGGGCCGGTGAGTGAATGTTCTGCCGGATGGAGCCCAGTACCGCGTGCAGCCACTTGGGGTCTCCTGGGGTGGGGGCGGGGATAGAGGCCACTGTTGGGACACTGGGCACCAGCCCCTGTCGCTGGCTGACCTGTTCCTGCAGATTCTGCCACACAGGTGTACGTGTGTGAGCGTGGAGGGAACACCTGGCGATGGTTCCATGAAGATCCAGCCCGCTCTCAGCACTGCCCCTGCCCCTTCTCTCTGTCCTCCTTCCAGTGGGAGGAAGCCACCTAGGGAGCCACTGGACCCCTAATTGTCACAGGCATCGATTCTGGACCCAAAATGCCACAGTTCAAATCCCTGGCCTGCCACTCACTAGCTGTGTGACCCTGAGCAAGTCACTTCACCTCTCTGTGCCTTGGCTGTCCTATCTGTAAAACAGCTTGTACTAAGGCCCTGGTACCTGCCTCACAGGGCCGTGGTGAGCCCATTCTTGCAAAGGCCTTAAATGGCAAGAGCTCCACAAATGTGAGCTTTTGTTACCACGATTATCACTGGCCCAGATCTGACAATTCTGTCACTCTGCTCAGCCACACAGGCCTCCTCTCTGTCCCTCAAATATACCAGGCACAGTCCAGCCTCAGGACCTTTGCACTGGCTGTTCCCTCTGCCTGGAATGCTCTTCCCAGATGCTATAGACTGAACTGTGTCCCCAAATTTGCCCATTGAAGCCCTAACCCTGGCATATGGCGTTACGAGGCAGGGCCTTTGGGAGTGATGGGGTGAGGTGTGGTCATGGGTGGGCCCGTGATGGGATGGGCACCCTGTGAGAAGAGGAGACCAGAGCACCCTCTCGGCCGTGTGAGGCCACAGTGAGGAGGCAGCCGTCCACAGCCGGGAGGAGCCCTCACCAGGAAGCGACCCTGCGGGCACCTGGTCCTGGACTCCAGCCTCCAGGACCGAGAGAAATGAGTGTCTGGGATCTCAACCGCCCGCCTGGGGTTATGTTACAGCAGCCTGAGGAGACCAGGGACCGGCAGGGCTCCGCCCACCTTCACATCGTGGCTTTAATGTCAACCTTTGCCCCCTAGCTGACTGTCCACCCCGCTAGAATGTACCACAGGGCACGGGACCTGGGACGGTGTGCTCACTGCTGCGTCCTGGGCACCCAGGGGGAGTGCCTGGAGAAGTGTGGAATTTGGTAAAAGGACAAAAAGGAGGGGGAAGGAATGAGGGAATGGAGGGAGGAGGAGGCGGCAGAGGAGGGGGATGGGGGACGGCCGGGGGCAGCCGCCATCCTCACCCTTGGCGGCCGTCAGCATGGCGGAGGCCAGCTCGCACTGGCGGGTCTCCAGGTGGCCAAGGATGAACCAGCGGGGGAAGCGGTTACTCATGACGGAGTCCAGTGGGCTGGCGTGAGCCTCTCCGGCGGGGAACGCTGTCTCCAGCACAGGCAGCCTGCAGGGAGGGGAGAAGTGGGCCCTCAAGTCCATCCCTTGGGCCGGCAAAGCCCTGGGCCCCCAGGGAGACGGAGGACGTGTGTGCGAGATGGTCACTGCAGTGTTGCTGATGCCCGTCTCCATGGGGAAGATCAAATAAACAATGCTCTGTTCACACACCAAGGGCTCATTAAGGGGATTATTTATGTCCTGATGTGGCCTGTTACTCCCTCTATGACGCCCTCCCCTTGCTCACTCTGCTCCAGCCACTGTTCCCCTCAATGTCCCTCACCCACAACCAAGCACAGTCCAACACAGGGCCTTTGCACAGGCTGCTCCCACTGCCTGGAGCGCTCTTTCCCAGACATCCTTGTGGCCCCTCCCTCACCACCTTGAGGTCTTTGCTCAAATACTTTTCTTTTTTTTTTTTTAACAGAGGAATTTTTTCTTTTTTAAAGATTGGCACCTGAGCTAACAACTGTTGCCAATCTTCTTTTTTTTTCCTGCTTTTTCTCCCCAAATTCCCCCAGTGCATAGTTGTATATTTTTAGCTGTGGGTCCTTCTAGTTGTGGCATGTGGGACGCTGTCTCAGCATGGCCTGAAGAGCGGTGCCGTGTCCGTGCCCAGGATCTGAACTGGCAAAACCCTGGGCCGTTGAAGCGGAGCGCATGAACTTAACCCCTCAGCCACGGGGCGGCCCCTCAAATACTTTTCAGTGAGCTCTTCCCTGACAGCCAACCCCCGCACCGCCGCGCCCCCCACCACATGTGAAATTACAACTTCCCACTCCCAACTCCTTCCACCCTTTCTTGTGTGTCACCATCTGACACGCAGCATAGTTCACCTACTAACTTATTTACTGTCTCACTAAGATGCCAGCTCCCAGAGGGCAGGAATTTGTGACTCTTTCGCTCACAGCTGCATCTCTGCAGCTAGAGCAATGCCTACACACACAAGGGGAACAAGAGATGTCTGTTGAATGACTCGACATCCCCCTTAAGGTGCACCATACACATATATTTCGTTTAGAAAGTTCTTCAAAGTTGTCAGATGTGATCAACAGCATGAAATAGGAGTCAAGACTATTCTGGTTCCAAACAGTATCTAATGTTCTCTCTGTGTGCCTTTGGACCCATCTACACTGGTTTTGTAACGTGTAAAATGCAGGCAAACGTGCTGATTTCCTAGGTTGTTTAGAAGATTCTATGGGGTCATGTGCGTCCTGGACTTAGGTCAGGGGTCGGCACCTTTTTTGGCACAGGGCCGGACAGCCAATATTTTCTGCTCTGCAGGCCATTGGTCTCTGTCCCAACGACTCAGTCTGTCACTGTTGGCAAAAGCAGCCAGACAACACACAAACACGTGAGCACGGCTGTGTGCCGACAGAACCTCATTTCTGGACGCTGAAATCAGAGGTTCAGATTCTTTTCATGTGTCACAGAATCTTCTCTTGATTTTTTCCAATCATTTAAAAATGTAAAAACCATTCTTATCTGGGGGGCTGTAGCGGGCCCAGGAGGTTACAGGTGGCGGGCCGAATTTGGCCCGTGGGCTGTAATTTGCTGGGCCCTGGCTTAGAAAAAAGCCTTGCACAGAAAAGAGTGTTCCCTAAATCAGAGCTCTTACAGTCTGTTCTTTCTAAATATTCTGGAAAGATGCACCCAAATTGTTAATTGCTATCTCTGGCGGCCGGGCTCAGAGGACAGGCCCAGGTTGCATCTTATTTGCTGGGCATGGTTTACTATACAGACAGCTTTCAAAACTCTGCTTCTATGGTCTGCTGCTGCAGGTGAGAAATGTAACAAGATTATTCATTGCAACATTTTTCTGGAAACAGTGTAAATGTCTGTCAACTCCAGCCTGGCTCTTTGCTGGTGCGACCCCGCATGGACACCGTGGTTCACATGCTGTGTGACAGGACAAAGCCTTTAAGATCCAATGTTCAGTGACAACAGGTACAGGACGTAGCCTAGGTGTGAAAGGAGAATGAATTTTCAATTTCATTGAAATTATGGGATTGCAGAAATGTCTACTCTTGCAGGATAGATAAGAAAGTGGTAACACTGCTTGTCTTCAGAGAGATTTGGGGGGGGGGGGGTGTTGGGAAAAATCTGCCTGGAAAAGGACTGAATTCTGTGCCACGTGGAGATTTCTCAAATTTAAAGTAAGAGAATGGACGATCGAGCACGCCTCCCAGCCAGCTCCTGCCCGCCGCTGGCCGAGCCCCCAGCCATCGCTGTCCTCACCTCATGGCTCGCAGCGCCAGGCGGTAGGCCAGGTCGGGGTCGTGGGGCAGCAGCGCGGCGAACAGGTAGCGGGCACAGGTGTGCATAGGCACGCTCTCCCGGAACAGCACCTCTCCGAAGCCGCTGAACGGACCCCCTGGAGGGGCAGCGGGAGCTCAGTCCCCAGGTGTGGGCTCACCTCCGCCCCTCCCAGGTCTCCCCAGGCCCAGGCTCTGAGTAGGGGATGTGCGGACCCCAGGATAGACTGGCTGAGCTAGGGGTCAGAGGGGATCCTGGGCAGCCCTGGGTCGGGGGCAGGACTCAGAGGCAGGGTGGGGCCAGAGGAGGGACGTGGGTCTGACCGGCGCCGGGAGCTCCTCCCTGCCTTAGGGGGCCGGGCCCCCAAGGCAGCAAAAGGGCAAAGCCAATAACGTCCGGCCGGGCCTCAGCGACTAGGCTCATTGGCTGCCAGCGTGGCTCGGGAGCGTGGCTTCACCACTAGCGCGGCAGCTATTGGCTGCCAGCACGGCTGGGGGAGGGGCCGAGGGCAGGATCTCGCCTATCAGGAACAGTCAAGGTACCACCGGGCTGTAAGGACCAGGAGGCGGGGCTGGGGCAGCAGCAACCGGGCTCACCTTCCAGCAGGAGCCCCGCCTGCTTCCGCAGCACCTGCACCAGCCGCTCGTCCAGCTCCACCTCCTCTAGCAGGGCCAGCAGCTGCTCCTCGTTGCGCACCACCTTGTCCTGGGCGTACAGCCCCTCGGGCAGGGCCCGCTGCTGCCCCAGACCCAGCAGGGCCACCTCCAGCGCCAGCGCCAAGTAGGACTCCCCAGGGCTCCCAGGCACAGGTACGTGCTGGTAGGCCACCTTCCGCTTCTCCGGGCCTGAGTCTGTGGGAGACGGTCACCAGAGCTGCTGGAGGGGACCCCCTTTCCTGGGACCCCAGTGGCCCTTGACCTCAAGCATGGAGAGTGGCGGGGTGGGGTTCACAGGGAGCACGGATGCTCCCAGCACTCACCAGGGGGTGGGGCCCGCCTTCTAGCAGCAGTTAGGCCTATGGTGGCCTCACTTTCAGGAGAAGCTAAGCCTACTGGTTCCGTGCACTGGCGAGGGGGCGTGGCCAAGCGTAGGGGCGTGACCTCATTCTAGGGGGTATGGGCTAGGGGCGTGGCCTCACTGTTTAGGGGTACCGGCCGGGGGCATGGCCAAATGCAGGGACGTGGTCTCACCGGCTATGGGATTATGGTCGGGGGCGTGGCCAAGCGTGGGGGGGGGGGTGGGCTCACTGCTTAGGGGGTACCAGCTAGGGGGCGGGGCCAAGGTGTCGGGTTTGTCCCACTTCTTCCAGGGCAACCCAATGTGGGTACCTGGGTAAAGGGTGAGGGTCTCTTCCTCCAGGCGACAGGCCTCCAGGAGCGCCCTGCAGAGGCAGCCAATGGGGTCCAGGGGGTGGCCCACCCATCCTTCGGTGTTGGTGATGCAGGTGGAGCCTTTCTGCAGCAGCTCTGCAGGCAGGAAGAGAGGCTCAGTGCACGCCTACTCTCCTAAACCCCCGGGGGGCCTTCCTCTCCCTGAACCCCAAGCTCAGCCTCCCCATGCCTGCCCACCACCTGCCCACTCAGCAGCCATTTTCTCTGCCCCTCTAGCTCTGCAGCGGCTCTTGCCCCCAGAGCCAGACCCAGGCCTGGCAGGACACAGGGACGAAACCATGCACTTTCTAATACATCCAACCAGTGTCATCCTCCTCATAACCCTAATCCCTCCCACCTCTCTCAAGCCCAACCAGCTTTCAGGGCTCTGTGGCAGCCACCCTCCAATGTCCCTGCACAAGCCAAGCTCTCTCTTGCCTCTGGGCTCCTGTGCATGCTGTTCCTTCTACCTGGAACACTGTTCCTCCCTCCCCTTCTCCGGGGAAACTCCTATACATCCTTAAGCTCTCAGCCTAGCTCTCATCTCCTTTGGAGGGCTTTCCCCAGGCCTCTAGGTCGGGTCAGGGCTCTGCTAGGGACCCACATGCCCCATGTTTCCATTACACCCTGCGTTCAATCTCCTGAGAACTGACCCATCAACGCAACCCTGCCACCCAGAGGACGCACCTGGGGCCCCTCCTGCCGCCCCTTATCTAGTCCACAAACATGAGTCTTTATCCCCCATATGGTGTGGGGTTTTTTTCCTAATACAAATTTGAACTGTTGCCCATGTTTAAAAAAATCAGTAAATTCCACATCAAATAATCCAGATTTCTGGCCTGTCTTGAAAAATCAGAAGGTCTGGCCTCACTGGGTCCATCCATGTTCCTGAAAGGCATATGGCTGGCACCAGCCTGCTACTGCAGGGGCCAGACCCTTAGAAACTACATTTCCCAGACTCCTTTGTGTGAGGAGTGGCAGGTGGGAGAGGACGAGGGCCGGTGAGCAGGTGTGCAGCTGTCCGCAGGCGCAGGCAGGAGGTTTGCCGGCAGGTTCTGGGTGTCCTCTTGGGAACTGCCCCCGCCGGGGCCGCCAGCCGCTGAGCTGTCAGCAGTTTGCGGCAGTCTCTGTGCTTCTGAAGTTCAAGTTCTTGACCCCGAGCAGCGGCCTCCCTGGCTTTCGATGCTGCAGCCCTGCCAGTGGTTTTGTGAGCCCTCAGTCCCCTGGATAGACTCCTTTCTGCTCAAGGCCCCTGAGAGCGGTTCCATTTTCCTGGTGGGACCCTGAGGGGTACCACAGACCCTCTGGGTTGCCACAGCCCCCCGGACATGGTGATAATATCGGTGCCTACCTTTCTTCTGCTGCTTGTAGGTCTCAAGCTGCTGTCGCCGCTGCAGCCGGAGCGTGTTGACCACGGCACCTGCCAGCCGCAGGGCCTGGCGGGGGTACCCGTGGGCACGCAGGGTGTCCACCCGGGCACAGGCGGTGGGGAAGGGCTCGCCCAGCCACAGTGGGTGGCCCTGGGGGTCGAAGATCGGCTTGTCGCTGCCCACGTTGCCGGTGAGGCTGGGGCCGTAGGAGTCACTGGCCAGGATCCTCTGCAGGTGGGCGTCGCTCCAGCGCAGGGACCCGGCCTGCAGGGCGCGGCCGAATACGGTGTGGCGGGAACCTGCAGCCGCCACCTCCTCCTCCTCCTCCTCCCCCTCCGCGCCTGCAGGAGAGGCGTCCAGCACAGCCTGGTGAGGCAGATCCTGGCGGTCGGGCCACAGCCAGGTCCTCCCCCCCCGAATGCCAGCTGGGAGAGACTGTGGGTGCAGCAATGGGTGTCACCTCCCCAAATACATGCAGCAGCCTTTCAAAGGCACAGGTGTGCGTGTGCGGCAGGGGGGGAGTTAGAGCCCTGTCCACACAGGTGGACAGCTGAGTGAACTGTATGTGTCCATCTCTCCCCCACACACAGTCCTCTTTTCCTCTCTCCATCTCTCTCTCCAGCCCCCATTCCTCTCTCTCCTCCGCTGTCTGTCTCTCTCCCTCCCTTTCTGCTTCTCTCTTCTCACTCTCTCTCCCTCCCTCTCTCTCTGTTCCCCGCCCCCATCCCTGCCTCCCCCCAGGAGGAGGCTGGGTCAGGAGACCAGCCCACAACTGCAGGGTCTGAAGGCTCTCCTGCCCCTGCCCTGGGCACTCACCTCCTCCTGGGGGGCGGTCGGGCAGGGCTGGGCCGTAGGAGGTGGTGACGGTTTGGTGGGGGGGCAGTAGGGGCCCCTCTCCTACCTGGGCTGAGGGCCACAGTGGGCCGCACGTTGGGGCCATCGAAAGAGTAATTGCCTTCTTCCAGTGGGCACACGTCCAGCTTGTCCCACTGGCCAAGCAGCTGGAGCCAGCTCGCCTGCTCCTCTGGTTTGCAGTGGGGGCTCAGGACGACGCACACCCACAGGGCCCCTGGGGAGGGAGGGCGGCGGATGTGGGCCTGGGGCAGGCTCAGCATTCACTTACAGAGGGCCTGCCTGCTGCTCTCTGCTTAACCCTCACCTCGAGCCTCTGAGGTTACAGAGAGGTACAAGCAGTTGCCCCAAGTCACACAACGGGGAAGGCAGCATTTGAACCCAGGCTGCCAAAGTCCTCTTGCTGTTTTTTCCCCTGTAGAATTTATCACCATCTCTCACGGGGGTCAGTCAACTACTGCCCACGGAGAAAATCGAACCCGCCCCCTGTTTTTGAACAGCCTGTGAGCTAAGATTTATTTTTACATTTTTAAATGGTGGGGGGAAAATAAATCAAAAGAAGAATATTTTGTGACTCGAGAAAATTATATGAAATTCAAATAAGTAAATAGTGTCCATGAATACAGTTTCGTTGGGGTGCTGCCACGCCCAGTGGGCATGCATGCAGGGGCTCTCTCTCTCTCCAGCGGGCAAAACCCAGTAGTTGTGACAGACATCACACGCCTGCAGAGCTCAAACTACTGGCTATCGGCCCTTGTGGAGAAGGCGTGCGCCCGGCCTGCGGGTCTGCAGCGGTGCCTTGCCGGCCCCGGGGAGCTGTGGGCTCCCCAAGGCAGGGAGTCAGTCTCTCCCAGGTCCTGCTGTGGCCCAGCACCCAGGTCGGGCCTCTCACAGCGGAGGGGCCAGTTCACGGAGGAAGGACTCAGGGGCCAGACCTGGCAGCTGGCGCTGGCCGGCGCCCACCGCGCTCAGGGGTGAACCTTACCCAGCTCGTCCCACAGCTGCCGGCACTTGTCCGTCATGCCGGCGCCCTGCTGCCGCCACAAGGCCAGGCGTGGGTCCTGCAGGAACTGCTCGGTCATGAGGATCAGCATGCGTGCCCCATTGGAGTCACGCATCCGCAGCATCTCCCGCACCTGTGCAGGGGCAGGGCGATGAGGAAGGGGCGGTGCCGGCGCCAGGGCCCTCCAGCCCCGGGTCCGCCACCTGGCACAGCACCTTGCAGAACATGGAGCGCAGCTGCTGGCTGGCGCCATAGTAGCCACCGTTGGACAGCAGCTGCTTCACCTGCTCCTGGATCTGCTCCTCGTCCAGGTGCCAACAGTTGGCATCCTCGATTCCTGCGCCCGCAGTGGGGTCTGGGGCGCCTGCAGGGAGGGAGGGAAAGCTGAGGCTGGGGCAGGGCAGAGGGGGCATCTGCCCCTGCCGTTGTCCAGTTCTTCAAATCACCCAACCCGTCCCAAAGTTCCATCCATCACTCATCCTTCCCACCTGAAAAACCACCCATCCATCCATCCATCCATGTGTCTGCCTGTCCATCCAGCCATCCATCCATCCATCCGTGTGTCCACCTGTCTGTACATCCATCCAGCCATCCATCCATCCGTGTGTCCACCTGTCCATCCATCCATCCATCCGTGTGTCTGCTTCTCCATCCATCCAGCCATCTACCCATCCATCCGTGTGTCCATCTGTCCATCCATCCATCCCTCCATCTGTGTGTCCACCTGTCCATCTAGCCATCCATCCATCCATCCATTTTACACAAAATGTCACCCACCCATCCATCCAAACCACTCACCTGTCTCTCCATGCCCCCACGTCATGCCATGCATCTACCCACCCACACATTCATAACCCTTAACCTACCTATCTACACCATTAGTCTACCATCCACCCTACCCATAACTCCCACCTGCTCACCTATCTATATACCTATCCCACTGGTCCACCCCTCCATCCACCTACGCCCCCCATCTGTCTTTCCAACTCATCTGTGCCAACCACTCGAGATACCCACCAACCCATCTCTCCACTGACCCACACAACCATACTATTCATCCATCCAACTAACCCCAACTTTCTCTCTATTCTTCTCCATCGCACAGCCCATTCACATGTATCTCCCAAAACGCCCACCACCACCATCCACCCTCCACGAAACACCCACCCAGTCAACCCATCCACCATGGCTGTCCACACAGATGAACATTCCACGCACCCATCAACTCCCCCCAGTGCCTGCCCCCATTGGTCCTTCCCATCTGTCCAGCACCATCAGTCTACTTCAACCCCCGATTACAGCCCATCCTGCCTCCGATTCCCACCAACCCCCAATCCCCGAGTCAATCACCCATTTTTCCACACCATCGGTTCACGCCGACACAGCACCATGAATGCCTCCTGCATCCACTCATCCCCGCCCTCCAATACCCACCCGCCACTCGTCCGTCCACCAGTCTCCATGGGACTCCATCCTCTCGCCCTCATAGTGAAGCAACACAGCCCCTCGTAGCCCCAGACCCTCTCAGAGCTCCTAATTCCTGCTGGTCTGTCTCCCACCCATGACATCCACTAATGTCCACACATGCCCGCCACCCCTCCACACTCAGGCCTGCTCCTGTGATCTCGGGACACCCCCACCCTGGGGCCTGAACTCCCACTTGTTCCCTCAACTCAGGCTCTCTCCATTGGCTCACTTGTGACAATTCATCTGCCCAGAGCCACAGCAAATCCAGGACCTGCCACTTACTCGGTGTGTGACCTTGACCTCAGGCGGTGGTACTCCCCCCACCCCACTCGTGGATCAAGGGGACCTGAGGATTCCGTGACAAGCGCGCGTTGCACGGCAAGCAGGGTGGCGGGGAGCCCGGGCGCCCTTACCGTGTACCAGGTTGATCTCGGAGCCCAGGAGGAGGATCTCGTCGGCCAGGCGCTGGGCGGTGGGCAGCACCTCGGTGTGGTGGGCGCTGATGAGGTACTGCACGAACTTCTGTAGCTGCTCGCGGCTCATCTGCGACAGCGTCTCGGAGATGGGCAGCCGCAGCTCCACCTGGCGGGCGTGCCGGATGCGGTACAGCGACAGGGCCACCACGTGGGCACAGTAGAAGAGGTCACGGTTGTCGCAGCCACAGCTCACGGCCGTGATCTTGCAGCGGTCAAAGCTGACGGAGACAGGGTACAGGCGCTCGGGCTCCCCGGGGCCCCCTGGCTCCCGGATGTTTCCACTCAGATGGAACCCTACGACCAAAGGCAGAAGGTCACCACTGTGTCACCCCAGAGACGGGCAGCACTGGTCCGCGGTGCACAGCAAGGCCCGGGCACAAATCCCAGCTGAGTAACCTACTGCAAGTCACTTAACGTCTCCATGCCTCAGTTTCCTCATTTTTCAAATGGGAATAAATAGTGACATCCTCCTCATGTGTTTGTAACGAGGATTAAACGAGTTAATTTTTGGCTAGTGCTTAGAACACTGCTGGCACAGAGTAAGCTGTAAATAAAGACGTGCTCGTGTTCTAATTCTGAATAATATTACTGTATCGTAGTGACGATGTTGAAGATTATAGAGATGACGATGTTCTCAGCCCTCGGGTTGCCATGGATACAGCCCGGGCTCCAGGAGCCCTAGCCTTCTTGGGAAGATGCCTGTGACACTTGGGGGAGAGTGGCTGATGTGGCTCCCCAGGGGCCAGCCTACCTCTCACCCCCTGCCCCTCCCTGGCCCTTGGGGAGCCCAGATGCCAGGCTCATCCAACTGGTTGGGCAGCCCAGGCCCGAGCCGGCCCTGGCTGCGTCATGCGGGGAGACGGCGGCTTCCTCATACCAGCTGGAGGCGGCCAAGCTTGTGGCCGGCTGGGTCATGTCCAGGCAGGGGGGCCCCAGGCTGCCAGGGTTCAGGGAGGGTCATCCTGGTGGAGCCCCTGCCTCCAGCTGGGACACGGGGCATGCCCCATGGCAGACGTCACGTTCCGGAGCTTGCCTGCTTTCTGGCTCAACCTCCACCAGTCCCCTTGTGTGCCCCGCTGCCTGAGGTCTAGAATCATCTTTCATCTCTAGGTCTAAACCTCTGCCCCCTTCTCTCCCCTGGATCCCGCTGCCTGAGGTCTAAGACCATACCTCATAGCTGATCCTAAACTGCTACCCAGACTCCCACCCAAGCCTCGTTGCCTTAGGTCTGAGACCACCACTAAACCTCTGATCCCGACCTCCAGCTGAGTCTCTGCCTGAGGTCAAAGGCTACCTCTCACCTCTGGCCCTAAATCTCTGCCTCCAACTCTCACCTAAGCCCCTGCTGCCTGAGGTCTAGGACCATTCTTACCTCTGGCTCTAAACCTGAGCCCAAAGCATCACTGGGTCCCTCTGCCGGAGTCTGAGATGTCCTCTCACCACCTCTTCCCCTCCCCTGCTGTCTGTGGTTCAGGACTCTAGAACCACCTCTCACCTTGAGCTCATAACCCCACCCCCAGCCCCATCTGGGCCTGAAGCTGAGGTCTAGGATGCTCCATCACCCCATCTCAGCTTCTACCCCCAACCCCCACGGTGGCCTCCACCTGCCACCTAGGAACGGCTTTGCCTCAGTCCTCGACCCTTAGCTGGGCCTCACTGCCTGGGTTCTGGGGCCTCCCCTCCCCCGCTTCCTAGTTCACCAGCCTTCCCCCTACCCCCATCTAAGCCCGCTGCCTGAGGTCTAGGCAGATGGCTGATCTGGAGCTTGCAATATCTCACACAACCCTCCCTGGGCATGGAAGCCGGGGTTCTGGGGCCTGCCCTCCCTCTGGCCCGGGCCTGCTCCAGGCCTCCCTGCCTCGTTGGCCGGGGCGGGGGCCACACTCACCCACTTGCAGCACGCGGTCCACGGCCCCGCTCTGCAGCAGGTGCAGCCCGCGGGTGAAGGGCACCCGGGCGTCGTGCTCGCCCTCTGGGGGCTGGCAGCCCAGCGAGGAGTACATACATATCTCCCGCTCGCTGCGTGGAAATGACCAGAACACGATGCGCTTCTGGACCGGCTCCGGCACCCGGGAGAACCGCTCCTCGACCTGTGGGAGGGCCGGTGGGTTAGAAACCCTGGCACAAATCCTGGCTTTGCCCCTTACAAGCAACAGGACCTGGGCAAGTCACTCCACCTGCCTGAGCGTCGGTTTTCTCAAGTGTGGGGTGGGGTGTTGACAGCACCTGGGGACCGTGAAGATTAAATATGCATTAAATATGCAAAGTGCTTACAGGAACATCTGGCTCACAGTTAGTGTTCTAGAACTTTCTGCCGCTTCTCTCCTGGGTGTCAGGTCCCAGGGTCCTGATGTAAGGTGGTCCCACCTCCCAGGCTTTGAGGGGGCAGGAGGAAGAAAGACAGAAGTGACAAGAATAGTGAGCAGGCCTACGTTATCTTAGCCCACACTGTGCTCAATGCTTTACGTACACGGTTTCTTTTAATTCTCACAGAAACAACCTTGTGACACTAGTTGTCACCCCATTTTGCAGCCTGGGGGATCTGAGGCTCACAGGTAGGCATTCACTTGTTCAGAGGCCCACAGTTGGCGAGCTCCGATTTTCGAGACAGGCTCTGTCCCCAGCTCCCCAGGGCCCCCAGAGAGGGAGGGGTGTCCTGGCCACCGCTGTGGGCTCTGGGCAATGAGCTGAGCGGGTTGAGCCCACGTTCCAATCCAAGCTTGCTACTCACGGGCTGGGTGACCTTGGGCAAGTTTCTCAGCCTGTCTGTGCCCCAGCTTCCTCAAAGTGGGAAGGAGAACAACTCCCAGAGGCCCGCAGAGGATTCTGGGAGCTGCTGCAGGCGAGCGCTTCCCTTGCCCCCGGCCTGGCCAGGGCCGGCACGTGGGAGCCCCGAGGTGGGTTTAGGATTATTCTGGGTGTCTCACACACAATGAGGGAGCAGAAACCCTCTGGAGCCCCCAAGCCGGGGTTGCAGGGGGGAGTGGGAGGGCGAGCGACTGGCCCAGGCCTCAGGGACAGTTGGCAGATGACTAAGGAGGGATTTTCCTGGCCATGAATCAGAGTGTGCCCCATCCACGCCTGACCCAGACCCGCCAGTCCCGGCAGACTTCCTAACTCTGGAGAGGCCAGCAAGCAAGGGACGCCCCTCACAGTCAGATGGGGGAGGTGGGGGGGGGGTGCCGGGTAGGGTGGGCTGCAGAAGGCACGTCTGGTCCAAGCCACATCTCCAGCTCCTCAGGGGCCCACACTGAGGCTGGGAAAGGAGACTTCCACTGCCCCAAACTTGGGGCATCCTGGCAGAGCCCCTAGAAACTACAGAGGTGGGGTTCCAGGTGCACCTGTCTGGTCCTGAGCCCCGGGTCCCGCCCCCGCTGCCACCTCTGGACGGACTGGGATGGCTGGGAGGGCGGGCGGGGAAGGGTGAGTGGAGCTGAGGGGCAGGGCCTGAGAGAAGGATCTGGAGCACTGGGGGGGTCCCCATGGGACAGGTGGGTTCTGGAGGCTGAGGTCTGTAGAAATGGGGGAGTCCTTTCCTGGGGTGGGAGAACAGGAAAGGTGAGTGTGAGACTCGAGGGGCTGAGAAAGGGGGTGTCGCCAAGTGGGGGCGGCTTGTGGGTGCTGGAGAGAGGAGCGAGGATTGGATGGGGGCCCTAAGTGGAGGAGGAGGACGAGGTGGGAAAGAGGGGTCCCCAGGGCCGCGAGGGGACCATGGGGCAGGAGGAGAAGGAAGCGTCCTGAGTCGGGATCCGGGCGCTGAGGGACCCCCGGGTCTTGCGCGCGGGAGGGCAGGGGTGGCGGAGACGGGATGGGGTGGGTCACGGGGCTTGAACGAGGGAGGTGGCAGTACGCGCGGTGACTCGGGGCGGGGCGAGGGGGGGGTCTCGGGGGGGTCCCCGGGGGCGTATCCGACGGCGGCAGCTCCGGAGTCGGGGGACGGACCGGGAGGAGAAGGCCGCCCGGGAAGAGGCTGGGGGCGCGCCCCTCCCCCTCCCGCGGTCACCTGCTCGAAGGCCCAGCTCTCGGCCACTCGCTTGGCGCTGAGGTCCAGCAGCGCCTCGGGCCGGCCCCGGCCGCGCACGGCCCCGGCCCCGGCGTCGCGCTCCTCCGGTCCCGCGGGGCAGCCCCGGCTCCGCTTGGCCGCGGGGGGGTCCATCCGGCCGGGCCGGGGCCGGGGCGGGGTCTCTTAGTCGGTCCGATGCCCGCTCCGCTTCGCCGGCTCCCGCGACGCCAGCCCACCTTCCCTCTTTCCTCCGCGCTCGGCCGCCCGGGGACCCCCGCCGCACCCACCCCCGCCCCGCGCCGGGCCAGCCGGGCGATACGGCCCCTTTAAGGCTCTTCACAACAATGAAGCTGCCTGAGCCGCCGCTTTATCCTCCGCCGCCGTCCCGCCCCCGCCGCCCGTCCCCATTGGCACCCCCCTCGGCCTCCGAGGCCCTCCCCCGCCATTGGCTGCACCTCCAGACGCTTTTCCAGGATGCCGCTGCTCATTCGTTTCAGGAGCTGCCTGTCTTTCCAGGGCGGCCCAATCAGAGCGCTCAGCGAACGGCGCTGTCAATCTGGGGGCGCCGGCGGCCAATCACAGCAGGAGGACCCCCGCGGCGCCGGCCTCTCGCGGAGTTTCGGGGCGGGTCCCGGGTTCATTCACAACATTCCTCCCCCACCCCGGGGGCTGGACAGCGCGCCCGGGGCAGCTGGGGCTGCGCCCACACACGGCTTTGTTTACTGAGGGTCGCTTCCGGGCGCCGCGAGGGGACAATCCACATGGCTCGGCCGGGGAGCGAGACGGAGCTGCGGGATCCCCGGGCAGCAGCGCGGCCCCTCCTCCGTCTGGGTTGTGTGATGCGAGGAACTTTCTCAGCCTCTCTGGACGCCAGTCAAGTTGTGATGCTTTTGGAGGGGGGGGTTGGGGGCATCCCAAGCCCCTTGGTAGACCTCATGGGGGCTGCGGAGTCCCTCTCTAGAAACAGAGCCCAGTTCCAGCTCATCCTTGAGCCCCAAGCTAAGAACCCCTAATCCATTCTACGCCCTAACCATTACGTGGTCATATGACACTGGATTTTCGGCTATTTCTGACCTACTGAAATGTCAGTGTCCTAATTCAACGTAATACAAGTCCAGTCCGACCACCTCTGTTTTTTTCTGACCCGGTTGGTCGGGGCCACGCTCTCTGGCCCGGAAGCCGGCCCCGCCCCCGCATCCTTCCTCCCTGTGTCCTCGGAGAGCCCTGCCGGTCTCCTCCGCCCCGCTTCCCTCCACCATCGTTACGTTTCTGGATCTGTTTTCGGCAGCGGTTCGATTCCGGCCCCGCTCTCTCCGCCGGGAGCCCCCCAGACGCGGTGGCCCGTCTGATCCGGGCGCCGCGGTGCCGCCAGCACCTGTCCGGCGGGCGGACAGCAGCCACTCAGCCTGGAGCTTGCTGACTGACCCAACTCAGCTTTGCTCCTGTTCATTCGAAATTACCTAGAGAGCAGGAAAGACCCAGGGTGGCCCCTCAGTGGCCTGACGGCCGCCACCCCTTCTCATATGGAAACTCTGGCTTTTTCCTTCCAGGAACTTCGTTTCACAGCTGCGCTTTCTGGCCAGTCCCCAACCCACCATTCAGTAAAGTCCCCCCGACCTGCGCTGTCACCACCGGCCATAAGTGGCCTTTTCATCCTTGAAATGGGGCTGGCCCGAACGGCGCTGACCTACAAACGGAACACACAGATCGGATTTCTGAGACTTGGTAGGAAAAAAAAGGTAAAATTCCTCATTAGAAATTTTTAATATTGCTCACGTTGAAATATGGATGATAAATAATGTAAATGAATTTGGGTTCATTCCTATGGGACGGCGGTGGCCTTGGGAAGAAGCCACCAGAAAGCAGTGATGATAGCGTCCTGACCGCTCCAGGGCGCTCCGGCTGTCCACACGTCACCCAGTGTGAGCCCTCCACCACCTGCACAGTGGGGACCAGTGCCTCCCTTTCTCAGACAAGGAAACCAAGGCTCAGGGCGGGGCAGGGGTGGGGGTGGGGGTCCTTGCCTGAGCCACCCAGCCTGGAGGCCTGGGCTTCCTGGAACGTGCACCGCCTGCAGAGGACTTGAGGCAGAGACAGAGCCCCAGGCGCCCCCCTCACACATGGGCCCGGGGACCCCCTCAGCATCTGGTCTGTGACGACGACAGCTGAGCCCGGCTCCCAGCCCCGAGGATGCTCCAAGGGGGGGTCCCCAGATGCTGAATCAGAGGCCACTCCAGGCCGGGGGAACAGTGGGTGTGGAGGAGGAGCCGAGAATGGGTCATCGCAGGGTGGGGAGGCATTCTTTTATTCTCTAACAGTAGATACGGATATTGTCATCATCCCCATCTGACGGATGAGGAAACAGAGGCCCAGAAAGGTGGCTTGCCCAAGGCCAGCATTCAAGCCCAGGTGGGTGGGCTGGTCCTGTCACATTGGCTGGAGATCAAAGGCAGAATTTTGGAAACACCAAGATTCTATTCCAACTCTATTCTGATTTTACAGATGAGGGGAATGGGGCCCAGAGAGGGTCAGAGAGTTGCCCAAGGCCACACAGCGATCTTGGGTCAAAAAGCCCCTGGGAAGATGGGGGTGCCCCCAGGATGAGGTCTCTAGGCCTATCTCAGACGTGCCTCTTGCCAGCGGCACTTTCAGGAGAGGCGAGGTTGGGGGTTCAGCCGCTCACGTCCTCCCTTCTGTGGCAGCCGAGCTGGGGCTCCAGGGAAACGGAAGCTGCGTTCACCCTGCCCGCCGGCCGCCGCCGTGAGCTCACTGTCTAGGCATCTGCAGCTCCTGACCCGAAGCCCACGTGTCCTCAAGACCCACGGGAAACGGGCAACCCTGGAGCCCAGCCGCCAGCGATCTATGGGCGCCGCCCCGTCCCCTCCCTTCCCCGGAGCCCCTCCCTCTGCCAGCCGCGCGGGCCCCGGCCATGACTGCAGGAACCGGCCGGGCGGTTTCGCTTCCTGGTCCCCGCGGCCCCTGGCGCCCAGCTGGAGGCTTGCTTCCTCCGTGTCTTCCCTCCCCTTTCCAAGCACAAAGTCATGGGGAGCATCAGCACCCGGCCTGGAAAAACGGGCACTGGAGGCGGCGCGGGACGGCGGAGGAAGGGCCGGAAGCAGCTGGGCAGGGACCTCGGTCCGGCAGGCAGGGAGTTGGTGGCCGCTGGGCTCGGCTGGCTCCCCTGGGACTCGGCGCGGCAGCTCCAATCACACCTGTGAGGCCCTCCGCTTTCAGGCTCCCGAATTCCCCACGGGGGTGGGTGGGTTAGGGTTCATTTAACATGGGGAAACTGAGGCTCAGAGAGGTGAAGGGACTTGCTGAAGGTCAAACAGCCAGGAAGTGGCAGAAACTGGCCTAGGCCGCGAGGTGAGGGGGTTTCCAAGAGTCCGGGCTCTCCGAGCCAGCAGCAGGGGGGCTGGTGGGCAGGTGCAAGGCAGGCACTCGGCTGGAGGAGTCACCCAGGGCGGGAACGGGAAGTTGATGCTGTCTGGGGAGGTGGAGGGGGAACGAGTGGGTGACATTCCAGACCCCATGCCTGTCGCGCCTGAATGCCTTTCCTCGCCCCTGGGGTCCTCCTCAGAGGGGCTGGGGTCAGAGGGACAAAGGGAGCCAGTGGACAGTGCCCTTGGCCATCCGTGGGCCTGGCCTGGATTCACGGCGCCTCCTGGTGGCCGCAGGAGGCCCCGGATGGCGCCCCAAGCCCACGGGTCCCAGCCCAGGCCCTTTGAGGTTCCGGTGGACAGGGACACCGAGGATGACAGGGGAAAGGTGGAAACCATCCCAAGAGGAAATCGTGACTCTGACAGACAGTGAAGACGAGCCTGGGCCAACACTGCTATTGAACTCGTGTGAACCAGGCAGATGCTACACTTGGCTCAGAAGCGTCTGGAGAACAGGTCCCTCACAGATCAGACTCTGGGCATAAACACCCGTGCGGCCGGACGGACACTGGCTTTTGCACGTGGGAGGCGGGCTGTCCTCGGACCCTCTGCCGGACGGGCTGGAATCGGTTGTACGTGGCCGTCAGATTTTCCCGGTCCCGGAGCAGACAAGGCACACACCAGGCCACAACCGCACAGCCCAGAAGGGCGCGCTGTGTGGAGAGGATGCACAGAGCGGTCGCCGCGGAGTCACCGAGACGTGGCCCTCCTTGCAGCAAGGTGGGGGGATCCCTTCCCTCCAGGAGCGCCTGTCAACCGGGCAGCCCGGGCGCCGTCCCGCAGCTGGGGCAGCAGTGAATTGGCAAAGGCGGGGCCCGGAGCTGCAGGGCCCGGAGCTGCAGACGGATGGGAGGGGCACAGTGGCTGGTCCTGGGGGCCAGGGACAGAGAAGGGCTCTCTGGGAGGACGTGGAGAGGAGGAGGGAACAGCAGGTGCAGAAGGCCAGGAGGCAGGACAGGGCGGAGGCGGGGGCTGGGGCTTCCCGTTATGCCCACCAGAGCGTCAGCTCTCAGCCCTTCCAGCCCAGTGTGCGCCAGGCTGTACACACAGTAGGGGTGCAATAAACACCCAAGGGGCAGAATGGACCCTCTCGAAGGGTGGAAGTCAGCCCTGCCCGCCGAGGTGGCCCATGCCGCCCCCCCCCCCACCACCCTGCAAGGGACCCCAAACTGCCAGGGCCCTGCTTCAGCTGCCACCATTCCCGACTGTTCGAGATGTCAGTTACGATTTTGTGTGTGAAACTGCTGCCCCTGCCTTTTCCATTTGATGGTTAAAACTCACCTATAAAAGTCATCGTTTAAAAGTGCGCGACCAAGCGACATTTAGTACATTCACAGTATCTCACAGCCATGTCTATCTAGTTCCGGAACATCTGTAGCAGCTCTGCAAAAACCCGTCGCCGTGAGCAGTCACTCCCCACCCCTCCCCTGGCCCCCGCGGATCTGCACGTTTCTGGACTTGCCTGTCACGGACATTTCACATCAGTGGAACCACTGTCTGTGGCCTTCTGGGACCGGCTGCTCTCACCGAGCAATTGTGCTTCATGCCCAGCGTAGCAGGAATCAGCGCTTCCTTCCTTTTTGACAGCTGAATAATATTCCACCGCGTGACCACATCCTGTTTGTCTGCTGACGGGCTGAGAGACACACGGGCTGTGTACGCTTTTGGGCCACTGCAAACAGTGCTGCTGTGACCACATATGTACGAGTTGTCATTTGAATCTGTTTTCAATTCTTCTGTGTGTGTGCCTATGAGTGGGACCGCTGGCTCACGTGGCAAACCTATGTTGAACTTACTGAGAGGGCACCAAACTGTCTTCCACAGTGGCTGTCCCCTGCTTTCTAAAGAAACGTTGCTGGTTCAAGAAGTTTTAAACACCACTGTGTGTGGGACCAAAAAAAAACACATCTGAGGTGGGTGAGGCTGGCCAGGCAAGGATGGGCCAGCAGGGGACCAGTCACCCACCTCGGGGGGAGCAGCCAACTGCACCCACAAGCGCCACCACCTCTCCCAGATAGCAAGTCAGTGTCGCCCAGCCCGCAGCCTGCCAGCCCAACCACCAGCAGAGGGAGGGCACCAGACCAGCGGCCCCTCCTGACTCCACAGGGAAAGTGGCTCCCTTGGACACCTGGCTCGTCCCTGGCAGAGGGTGACCCCCAGGCTAGAAGCACAGAAGTCCCTGGGGAGAGTGCTGGGGTAGTGCTGGCTGGCTCACAAGAGTGCACGATGCAGGAGGAGGGAGAGTCCGGTTTATTGTTCAGGCTGAAACTGTGGAGACAGGACCTGGAGAGGGGAGGGGGCCGCGGGAGCTGGTGCTGGTCCCCTCTGGCCTCTGCTGAGTTCCAGGCACTCTATGGACCTGCTGCTTGGTCACCGGCGCAAGGGCCGGCCCAGTGAAGCTCGAAGTGCCACCTGAGGCTCTGGGGCGCATGGCTCCTGCTCCCCACAGTGCGCATGGTCTTCCCTGGGCTGCTGTCCTCAGGAAGGCGTCTTGGAGGAGGAGGCTGCCTCCTTCTTCTTGGCGGGGGCCTTCAGCAGCGCCAGCTTCTTGGGCAGGCTGGAGCTGGCTTTCATCACCACATCATGCTCGATCTTCTTCCGGATCCCGACCTCCAGGTCCTGAGGGGGCAACGAGGGGGCAATCAGACCGCATGGTTCCAGGTGGTCAGATTCTAATAATTCTAAAGGCAAAAACGATGGAATCCGACCTGGATGTGAGAGGAAAAGGGCTCAAGAACGACCCCGAGGATCCGGAATGGAGACCACAGCAGGACCCTGGGCCGGGGCAGAGGAGGACTCAGGGCCTGGCTCTGGACATGCTGAGTTTGAGACACACGCCTCGCCCACCACCAGATGGAGGGAAGCAGGTGGCTGGGGGCCTGGGTGGGAGAAAACTGAGCTCCGGGACACGAAGCACTTTGCTCAAGATTGCAGGGCGGGTTGGCACACGGATGACGATACAGGCTGCGATCTGACTCCACCAAAACCAGTCTTAAGTCTCTGTAACTTCTTTGTACACTCAACACTACTCACCTACATATAACGAAGCCACATTTAAAGACAGACGTGAAAACGACAGCAATGGCCACAGCAGCCATCGTTTACTGTGCCCCACGCTGTTCTCAGCGCTTACAGGTGCCTAGTGACCTTGACTCCCTATAAGTCTGGGAGGAAGGCGCTAGCTCTCCGACTAGGGCACAGGGGAGAGGCTCAGGGCAAAGAAACACCAGCCTTCCTGAAGCTGCGACTCTCCCCAACTATGCGCTGCTTTCCTGCAAAGGTGCAGTTTTCACCTCCTTTCCCATGCCACCCGCTGCAGAACGTTAACAACCACAGCAGCTGACTTGCGTTGAATACTTTTGGCCTGCCAGGCCTAGAAACCTGTTAAATGCTAGGTGATGATGCTGTCGCCACTGCACGGGGGACGGAACTAACGCTCCCTGAGCAGGGAGTCCTCCAGGCTCCATCCCTCGTCCCTGAGCGGATTCTAGGCTCCATCTCCGGTCCTCCCCGCGCCCCCCCCCCGCCCCGCCTCCCTCCGGCTCCGGGCCCCTCCCCAGCCCCCCTCCCTCCCAGGCCCCGCGCCGGCTCCGGGCCCCTCCCTCCCTCCCGAGTGCCCCCGCCGGCTCCGGGCCCCTCCCGGCTCCCTCCCTCGCCCGCACTCGCCTTCCTGAGCTTCCGCTGCTGCACGATGCGCGCCTTTTTGGGGGCGATGACACGGCCTGGAGAGAGACGCGCTCGCGTGAGGCGGGGGAGCCCCGGGCCCGCCTCACCCCCAGCCCCCGGACCCCTCCTCACCGCCCTTCCTCGGGCCCCGGTTCCGCTCGGAAGCCGCCGCCGCCGCCGCCGCCGCCGCCTTGCTCTTCGCCGGCTTCCGCGCCTGGAACTTGTGCTGCCCCTGCGCCATGGTCGCGCATGCGCCGGAAGAGGCGTGGCCGTGAGCCCCGGCAGCCGGAAAGCGCAGGGCACGGTGGGATACAGTGGGGTCAGAGGGCGCAAAGGCTCACGGGATACAACGTGGCAAAGAATTACAGGGACAGTACATGGCAAAAGTGGTGGATCACAGGCAGCGTTTCCGGAGTTTCAAAGGAAAGGTTACAAAGGCAAGTTAACATTTACTGGGCGCTTATTTGTAAAACTTACCCTGTTTCATGCTCTTTATGTACAAAATTCAGTCTAGGACTCGGGTGAGGCAAAATTTAAGAGAGTGCCAAAAACTTCCAATGATCAAGATAATTTTCAACACTTAAAAATAATATTTTATTAAAAAAATCAAATCACCAAACTACAGCCTGCTGCCCAGCTGCCTGATGTTGTGAATAAAGTTTTATTGGAACGAGGGCCAGTAACAGAGGTGAGGTCAGTACCTTCAAGGTGTCTAAGGTCAGGGTTCCATTCTATTTAAAATCTTGCTATTTTGTTTATCACAGGTTGTTTTTGCGGGAATTTTGATTTTTAAAAAATATTGCATGAAACTATTACTTATCTTGATTACCGACCTTTTGGGCACCCCTGCAGAGTCCCAGCCCTGCCAGCACCCTAACAGGGTGGAACTAGTAAGATCCCCATTTGTGAGGAAACCACAGCGTGGAGAGGTGAAGTGACTTGGCCATGATCACACAGCAGAAAACGTGGCAGAGCTGGGAGGCGAACTCGGGCAGCCTGGCTCCAGCCGCTGGGCTCTTAAGGGCCGTGCAAAGGCCCTGTCTGCTCTCCCCGCTCTAGGAGGAAGTGTGGCTGAGGGAAGGAGGTCAGCTTTGGGCAGGCCATTCAATAAGTTTAGTATAAAATCTAGGAGGATCGGGGCAGAGTATGCAGAGCCCGGCCGGTGACTTCTGGGCTCCATCTAGGGTGCCCCACTCAGGAGGCGGTGGCATTCAGGGCTGCCCGGAGCTCCTCGGGGGCAAAGACGCCCATCTCCGTGATGATGCCGCCGGTGATGAGGTCATGGGGGGTGACATCGAAGGCAGGATTCCAGACCTCAATCCCTGCGGGGGGAGAGGGGAGGCAAGAAGGCAGGCACGTGGCTCAGTGATAGTTCTCAAGCTGTTGTCACCTGTCCCCCCCACAGTGGTTCTTGGAGCTGGGGAATCCTTGACAATCTGGGGATGCTCACCCCAAAAGTGCACAAAGGCATGGGCTTTGGCACCCAGTAACAAATTTAGAGCCCCCACAGTTCCTGGACTGTCCTCGTCCAAGAAGAAGGTTTCAAAGTTTTATATACGTGCACCCCACTTGTGCCTGCTCCAAGGATCCCTTTAAGAACCTCCAAAAATCCACCTCAGGCCCTTTGCACAGGCTGCCCCCTGTGCCTCAGATATGCACATGACTCGCTGTTTCACTTCCTTCAAGTCTTTACTCAAATGTCCCCTTCTCACTGGGCACTTCTCTGATCAGCCTGCCTAAACCCCTGGCACGGACACTTCCCACACCCTTCTGTGCCTGCCTGTTTCTCCTCAGTCCTCACCCCCTTCCAACATACACTATAACTGTTATTGTCTCCTTGGTTGTCTGTCTCGTCCACCGGACTGTCAGCTCCATGAGGGACCTGTGTCTCTGCACCTTGCGTGGCAGCCAGCATCGGCCAGGCCCTTGAAAGCACGTGCTGAGTGCATAGCAGCTTCTTACACAGGAGGCCGCAAAGGGGGCCGTAACTGTTTTCTCTGCTCACAGTTTTTTTAGGACCACCGAATTAGCAGCCAGCTTTCAAAACGTGGGCAATTTCATACGTGAAAAAATGTGAGGCTTCTCTTAGAAAAACCAGAAGACCCGCACCCCGGGTCTGCGTCCCTGTGACCGCTGGCTGGAGCAGAGTCCTGGGGCTGCCGACTGCACCTGGCTGTCACTCCTCCTTGGTACCCTGCTGGCCCCAGCTTTCTTAGGGCAGGGCGGGGCGACTGTCAACCCTGCTTTCCACGGTCTTCTGGATTTTGACCAGTGCTAATTATGCCTCCAGGAAAGCAGTGACACCAAAAAAAAAGTTTTGGAATTAAGGGTCTATCTTTAAAAAGCTGTAAGTGATCAGAGGAGAGAACAGAGCGTCAGGAATGTCCTCTGCTTGGCGGTAGACAATGATTTTTACTCTATACGTGGACTACGGGGTGGCCCCACGGTGTCCGCAGGATGAGGGACCTTAACGGGTCTCCTTAGAGAAGGTTTCCATCACAGGCTTAATGTTCCATGAGCCCTGACTGAGGGCCAGGGACCACATCCCACAGCACATGGGCCTATGAGGGAGGTCATCCTAACGACCCATGCTAGGGACGGGCACCCAGGGCCTGGGGACAGGGCACCCAGGCCGGCCGCGGTGGCACCGCTACCAGGTGTCTGTTCTCTCGCAAGACAGTTTGACCTTGAAGCTGACCTCCAAGACGCTTCCATTCCAAGAAACGGCTTGAAGGAGCGGCCCGTGAGTCAGAAGGCGGCTGCCACCCCAAGGGCCACCTGCCCTGTGAAGGCGCCGGCTGTCCCGGCACAGATGCCCCTCCACTCTGAGCAGATGGCTTACCGGGCGCTGCGACCCTGACCCCGCTGACGTCTGTCAGCTCCTGGCCGGGGCGCTCCTCGATGACAATCTCCCGGCCCGTCTCCAGACAGAGGTCACACGAGGAGCTGGGGGCGGCCACGTAGAAGGGGATGCCGTGGTGCTTGGCGGCAATGGCCAGCTGGTAGGTGCCCACCTTGTTGGCCGTGTCGCCATTGGCAACCACGCGGTCAGCTCCCACGACAACGGCTGGGGAGCGAGACGCTGGGGTCATGACCCGGCCTGCGCCTGGCGCCCCGCCCCCGCCAGGACACGTCCCCTGGGCCTGCCCCGCTGACCGGACACGCCGCGCTGGGCCATGGCTGCGGCTGCCGCGCTGTCGGCGATGAGTGTGGCGGGGATCTGCTCGTAGACCAGCTCGAAGGCCGTCAGCCGCGCGCCCTGGTTGTAGGGCCGCGTCTCCGTGCAGAGGGCACGCTCCAGGCGGCCCAGGCGGTGCAGCGAGCGGATGACACCTGCGGCCCGGCCCGCGAGGCCGGAGGGGACAGATGGCAGGACGGCCGCTGGCTGCGGTGGACCCCACCAGCGCTCCCTGCTCCTCCACCCACTCGTCACCTCCGAATGCACTGTACAGGTTTGTGCCTTACACGGGCGTGTCTGTCCCTCCTCCTCAGGCAGACACTGTTACTGCTGGGTCCCCTGCGCCCGGAACTGTCTCTGACACACAGTCGGGGCTGAATCAATGTTTGTTGAGTGAATAAAGGAATGCACGCATGCATGAATGAAGGGCACACAGCAGATGCTTACAAAATGTTTGTTGAGTGAATGAAGAAATGTCTTGCCATCAAGGCCTCAGTCCCCACGCATGACGGTGGGACCCAGGCAGGCAGGGAAAACTCCTGAGGATTGAGAGTGGAGTGGCATCTGCTACCTTACCTCCCAGGACCCAGTCCCCCCTCTTTGTCACAGCTCCCCCAATCTTTCTTTGTGGGGGTCCAGGCCCTTCTCCTCAGTCCTCTTGGAGTCCACATTCAGCTCACTGTCTGGCTCAGGCTGTGCCCATTGACTGACTAATTCTGGATGGGCAGCTGACCCTGTGAGCTCCCCTGAGATGCAAGAAGCCTTTTCTGGCCCAGTCAGCAGGGAGACCCTTGGCTCTTTTCCTCTTGATCTAAATGCTGGCAGCCCCCCTGCTGACCCATGGAGTGTGAGGAGGAGGGCAGAGCTTGGGCACTGGGATGGATGGGTCCTGATACTAGCATTTGAGACCCTGGGTCCATCCGTACCTGAAAACAACCCTCTTAATTATTTCTGTACAAAAACTAATAAGTTTACTTTTTTTTGGTGGGCAAATTAGCTTTTGTTCCTTCTTCTTGCATCTACAAAAGGCCCTACGCCATCCCCATGGATGTGCACTCACCTAGGGCTGTGCCATAGCCAGAGGTGGCCAGCGCCCCAGTGTTACAATGGGTCAGCACAGTCACCTTGCCGCCCCCGGGGGCTGCCTTTTCCAGGAGGTGTTGGGCTCCGAGGTCCCCGATGCTGCGATTGTCCCTGAGGTCTTTCTCCAGCATGTCCTCGGCACAGCGGATCACTCTGGGGGCGACGAGGGGCTCTGGGCGCCAGCCACCAGGACCAGGGGCCCATGCCAGCCCCTCCTCCCTCCCATGGAGGCTCCGCAGGAGCACTTCCTGCTCCGACCTGCCTGCAGCGGCCCTCGGCCTGCACCCTTCTGCCGCTGCCACCTGGCCCTCCACTCGATCATGCAACACGTGTTTACTGAGCGCCTCCTGTGGGCCAGGCACCGGGGGACACAACGAGATAAATGTCCCAGCTCCCAGGGAGCTGACACTGGCGTGGGGTAGCAGACTGTGCAGATCATAGAGTGAAGGAAAAGACAGTGGAGTCAGGCGCAGGGCGCAAGAGATGAGGTGGATTGTGAGGAGGTGGGGAAGGCAGAAACCTGAACCCTGAAGACCAGGGTATTAGCTCTGTGGACACCTGGCCGGCAGAAATGGCACGTGCAAAGGCCCTGAGGCAGGAGCCCGGCTGGTGGAGTCAAGCACCACGGAGAGTAACGCTGTACCTGGGAAGGCGGGAAGAGAGGAAAAAGAAGAGGGCAGGGAGGAACCAGAACAGGATATAAAATTCCTGAAATGTAAAAAGCAGGAGGAGGAAAGAACCCTGAAAAGGACCTCCAAGGGCAGACAAGGACTGAGCATGCTCAGGTGAGGCGCAGCCAAGGGGCTGAGTCCAAAGATGCGGAGGCCAGGCTGCAGACGGTGGACTCCAGCCCTGCCTGTGTAACCTTGGACTAAACGTGCCGTGCCTCAGTTTGCCCATCTGGAAAACATGTCGCTGTGCCCCAAATAGGAGCCCAAAGCCTCCGCACAGAGTAGCGCCCGGCCCAGGCCCCTACCTCTCCCGGACCGCCTCCTCCGTGGCGCCCTCCCGCTCGGCCTCCCGGGCGGCGGCGTCGGCCAGCTGGCGGGCGACGCGGGCCATGTTGACGGCGGTGGGCCGGGCGGTGACCAGGAAGCTCAGCGCCTCGCGCACGAAGGCCACGAGCGCGTCGAGCCCCGGGCCCCCCGCGCCGGCCTGCAGCTCCACGGCGAGGCTGAGGCAGCCCACGAGCGCGATGGCGGGGGCGCCGCGCACCTGCGGGGGGCGCGGGTCAGGACGGGGGCCGCCCCCACCATCACGGCCCTGCGCCCCCAAACCCGGCCGGCCCCCCAGCCCATGCGCCCCCCGCCCCAGCCTGGCCGCCCACCTTCATGGCGCGGATAGCCTCCCAGGCCTGGCGCACCGAGCCCACCGCCTCGTAGCAGCTGCGCTGGGGCAGCAGCAGCTGGTCGAGGATCTGCAGCGAGCCCCGGGAGTAGCGGATCGCCTCCAGCGCCATACTGCCGCCGCGCTCAAGGACCGGGACGGGGCCGCGCGCTCGGGGGGCGGGGTCGCCCCGGACGGCGCGCGTGCGCACATCGACCCGCGCGCTCCGGGGCCCGCCGCGCACGTGGCCGCCCCCGCCCCGTCCCAGCCTCCTGCCAGCAGCCCCGCCCGCGCTCGGCCTCCTGTGCGGCGCCTGCGGCGCCTGCGGGAGGCCGGGCCTTGCACTCAGCGTTCGCCTGACCGGACTTACGGGGTCACAGCAGGACCCTCGACCCCCGGGCTGGCCCCCTTAGGTGCCTGACTTCTCCAGCCAGAGCGAGCGCTCCCGTGGCCCTCACGCGCGGTTCCCAGAATGAACGGACTTTTCCTGCTGCCCCGCCACCTCTCCGGGGCCCGGGGGTCAGGCCCCCACCGCGGAGCCGCGCCAGCAGGAGCTGGGCGGGAACCTCAGCCCCCGGGCCCGGCTTGGCCCCCGCTGTGTCCCCAGCGGCTGGGACAGTGCCTATCACACGCAAGGCCCCACCCTCTGTGAAAGGAGCCTCCTGCTCCAAGGTTCGGGGGATGCCCGCCTGCTTCTGGGCCATTTTCTGCTCCGTGTACGTTTCCTTCAAAAGCAGCGACGTGCTAGGGACTTTTTAGTGACCTGTCCAAGGTGCCCCCATGGGCCGGGGACACGGAGCAGCCTCCACCTGTGTGCTCCAGCCCCAGCTGCATTTGGCACAGGTCCTGGGTGTGTGCCCCCTGCTCCCTTTCCACCCTTCACACTCAGCGGGTGCCACCTCCCCTAGGAAGCCTGCCCCTACTGCAGGCCGACCTGAGCCACTACCTTCAGACCCTGGGCAAGATGATGGGGACCCTGGCTGTGGTCGCAGCATCAGCACCTGTGGCTGAGTGCCCCCAGGCCTGGCTGAGTGGTGGTGGGGGCTGCCCCTGGGCCCCCCTAATAACCTGAAGCAGGGGCCAAGACCCAAGGCTTTAATGTGGGGGTCCCACCAGGCACAGACACCCTCTCCAGGTGCAAATACATGAGAGCTGCGGCACCACAAGAGGTCGAGGTCGGGGAGGGGTGCGGTCTGGGGGCTCCTGGGTGCCGCCGCCTCCACAGGGGTGCTCACTCACTCTCTGAGTCAGAGTAGTCGGCCACCAGGGAGGAGCTGAGGCCGCCTGGCTGCCGCAGGTCCTGGGGGGCAGGGGAGGCTGTGTCCTGGGAGGGGCCTGGTGCAGACGGGGTCCTGTGCTGACCGCTCCCCTCCTGCCCACCAGGCCCGCTGGTCTGGGGGGTCTCGACGGTCTCCTGAGAGCAGTCTTGGGGGTGTGCAGGCCTGTCCTGGGTGGTCCCCTCTGGCACCCTTGGCCCCCCCAGTCCGGGGATCCCACCCGCATGCTGGGGGCGCCGCCGCACGATGCCCAGGGTGCCCACGGTGATAGGTGTGCCGGCGGGCGCAGGCCTGCGGCTCTGGGCCAGCTTCTTCAGGACGCTGCTGCCAGTGCCACTGCTGGTGCTGGTGCTGGTGCTGGTGCCGGTGCCAGGCGCCGCGGCCGGGGGGAACCAGGAGCGGCGGCTGATCTCCGTCCGCTTGAGTCTCTGTTTGTCCTCATAGGCTGCGGGAGGGCAAGTGAGGGCGCTGGAAGGAGGGCGGAGGGGGCCGGGGCCGCCCCTGCCCTGCCCCCCGCCCGACCCTGCGCCCCCAGCCACGCACAGTCCAGGGTGTGCAGCTTGAGCAGGGCGGCCAGCCTGCGGTCGGCCTCGGTCTCGGGCACCAGCGGGATGGCCAGGCTGGCCTTGGCCTGCAGCGCCTGGTCCCTCTCCTCCGCCTCCTGCAGGGCTCGTTTCTTTTCCTGTGGAGAGGGAGTGTCAGAGCCGTGCCTCCACCCGTGCACTGCCTCAGCATCATCGTTACCGCGTGTATCGTTCGGTCCCTCACTCCCTCGTCCCACAGACGTCTAGAGCGCCCGTCGTGTCAGGCCTGTTGTAGATGTGGGGTGTGGCAGAGTGCAGCCCGAACCCGGGCCCTGGTGCTGACATTCTAGTGGACGAGAGACCAAGTGGGAGGAGAGAGAATGTGGAGAGGGTGTGGACGGTGGGCTGGGGTTCACCTTTAAACGTGGTGCAGGGGAGGGGGGAGGGCCAGGAACTGCCTCCCTGAGATTATGTCTGAGGGAGGGAGCCATGTGGGTATCTAGAAGAAAAGTGTTCCAAGGTGAAGGAACAGCCTGTGCAAACGCCCTGAGGCAGAAGCATGCTTGGAGCAGTTGAGGAACAGTGAGGAGGCCAGTGTGGCTGGAGCAGAAAGAGCACCGGGAAAGGGCACATCATTCAGGCTTGGTGGCATGCAGGGAAGACTTTGGCTGCTTGTGTAAGTAAGTGGAAGCCAGGAAGCGTTCTGAGCAGAGGAGGGACGTGCACTGACTCAGGTGCTCCCAGGCACCTGCTGGCTGCTGTGGGGTCACAGACTGGGGGGGGTGGGCGGGCGAGGGCTGGAGCCTGGAGACCAGAGAGGAGGGACCGTGCAGGTGCAGGTGGAGATGACGGGGCCGTAGAAGCAGCCAGGTTCTGGATCTCATTTGAGGCAACCCTGACAGCAGACAGGGAGGTGTGTCCAGGCTGACTGCTTGGGGCCTGAGTCTCTGGAAGGACGAGCCACCGAGTGAAGGGCAGGGAGCAGGCGGGGCAATGGGAAGCAACGAGGTGGAGAGGGGAGGGTGGTGGGATGTCCTCTCTGAGGGTCCTTAGACCTGCCACCAGGAGGCACCAGAGGGGCGGGGATGCAGCCCGGGCTTGGCCTGGCTGCAGGGGCGCCTTCAGCAGCGAACGCTGAACAGCTGAACAGGAACATGAGCAGTCGACTCCCAGTAACGACGGGCATAGGAGGCCGGGAGGCCGCCAGGAGGGAGACGGGAGCCGGCAGCCTGTGGGGCTCGGAGAGGGAGGCAGAGGAACAGCTTTGCCGGACCCACAGGACTTTCTGGGCACAGGCCGAAACCCGTGGCTGTGATGGTCATGTGACCCCGGGGCCTGGTGCCCTGGAACTCGGCCCCACGAAGTGGAGCCACTGTGGCCCGTGGCAGCCATGCTGCAGGGCCCTCGAGCCGGGCCTGTGCCCCGAGGGCGGGCGTTGGCCCCTGCGCTGTGACTCCACGCCACCCTGAAACACGCCACACTAGAACGGGCCTGCCGCTCTGTTAGGAGCAAACCCCCTTCTCCCACCCTCACGAGGCCGCGGGCACAGCTTGGAACTGCTGCGCGGGCGGGCTGACTGGGCGGCTTGGTCCGGGGACAGCAGAACACGCTCACGAACGGGTGTGAGGAGCTGGCCTCCACTCTGCAAACCGGCTGACAGCAGGGCCGTTCTTCCCAGGGGCAGGAGCCACGTGACGGATGGGGAGACCGAGGCTCAGAGGGCAAAATGCCTGCCTGTGCCAGGACGCGGGGATGAGGGTCGTGCCTGGGCGGGGCGCGCTCACCCGGAACCGCCGGCGCAGCAGGCTGTTGAGGGCAAAGTCGTCCTTCCAGGCACTCTGTGCCTCCTGGAGGTGGCTCAGTGTGGGGACGGCCTTGCGGAGCGTGCCGCGGTCGGCCTCGCCGTGCTCCAGTCGGAACATGGCATCCGTCTCCAGCTTCTGCTTCTTCTCATGCTCTGTGGCGGAGGGAGAGCGCGCTGGGCCCTGGGCCACCGGGGGCGCAGGCCAGCCGGCCTCAGGCTCCCCTGGCAGCACGCTCACCTGTCGTCAGCACCTGCTCGTTCTCTGCCATGTCCCAGCGCTCCTCCTTGCGCTGGGCGCCGCTCACGATCACGTAGTCGCAGTTGGCGGGGTCTGTCTGCATCTCGATGTAGTTGACACACAGGTGGCATTTCATCCGGAACCTGGGCGGGCGGTGGGTGGCAGTCAGGACACCGCGGCCGCGCCCCAGGCCACCCGGGGACCCCTGCCTGCCTCTTCTGTCCATGCTCGTCAGTCACAACTGTCTGCTGACCACCCCTGTATCTGGGGTACAGCTGCGCGCGGGAAAGATGCACCCCGTCACCCCAGAACTGACCTCCCATCTGGAGTTTGTTCCTTCGTCATTCATTCATGCATTCATTCAACAAACTCTCTGGGCTGGGCTGCTCTGTGGCGGCTCTGCGCCAGCCGTTGGGGACAAGCACTGCCGTCAGCCCTTGGGCGGGGGGCTGATGTGCCCATGGGGGCTGCGTCGGAGCAAATGCACAAGCAGCCAGTGTCGGCCGCTTTGGAAAAGGCCTCTCAGCGTGGGAGGGTGTGCGAACAGAAACCCGAGGGGAGGGAGGGGCCTTGCAGACGTCGGTAAGAGAGTGTTCCAGAGGAGGGACCCCTGGGGTGTGAGGGATGAGAGCCTGGAGGCCTGTGGCTGGAGCAGAGGCAGAAAAGGAGAGTGGGAGGAGGTGGGGCAGGGAGGGGGCAGGGCAGAGCTGTGGGAGGACTCAGACTGTTACTTGGAGCAAAGTGGGAGCCATGGAGGGTTCTAGGCAGGAGAATGTGCCTGACAGACCAGGATGGTTTCCAGGAAAGGTCTGCAGGGAACGGCCATCAGGAAGAGGGTGTGCACTTCTCTCCCGCTCAGACTCCTCTGCAGCCCCCCGCGGCCACCCCGCGTCCCTCTTGATGCCCCCAGGCTGCCCCTACCTGTAGATGGGGGTCGTGTAGTAGTTGCCGACCTTCTTCTTTTCTGCGTTGTAGCGAACACCTGGGAGGAGGAGGAGAGTGCAGAGGCTGGGGTTCAGGCCACCCGGGGTGGGGGCAGACAGGTGGCACTGCCCCCCACAGGGGAGGCACCTCAGGAGGGCACTGAAGTCCAAGGTGGGAAGGGCCGTGTCCAGGCTGCGTGACAGGGGCTCAAGCCACAGGGGAGGGCGGGTGGGAGCCAGAGGGCCCAGGTGCCAATCCTGCCGCCACCCTGACCAGCCACTCGACCTCAGGCCAGCCGCCTTGCCCTGGGCCTCAGTTTCCCCACCTATCACCCAGGTGCTGACAGCACCTTTGCCCGGGCTGTGGCCGCTCCGCAAGCTCAGCGCCAGTACTTCCCTGGGGAACGTCTCGGCTTTTCCGTCTGACCTTGCTTATCGGACACAGGGGCTTAAACTAGGACAACAGCCCGGGCGGGTGGGCCGCCTGCTGGTGGCCCTGAGGATGCCCTGTGTGCAGTCAGGCCGAGCCGCCATTTGTCCCAAGGTGGCCTCCAGGGCAGACGCCCAGGCGGGGTCTGACAGGCACGTGGGGGCTCTGTCACCCTTCTCGACAGTGGGGACCGCGGCCATGAGGGGTTGGCCTGCCCACCAAGAGCTGCCAGCTCCATGTGCGGGCGAGCTGCTCCTGGGGCCAGGTGCCATGCCCGGAGCCCAGAGCCCAGAGCCCAGGTGACGGCGAAGATGCGGCCGCTGAGAGGGTGCGGTCACCCGCCCGAGGGCTCACGGCTGCCGAGCGCTGCCCCAGCCCAGGTGCTGGAAGCAGCAGCCCCCAAGTTCACAGGCCTGAGTGTGCCAGGCGCTAAGCACCAGATACACCAGAGGGGGCACTTGACCACCTGAATACCACAGACGGGTAAACCAAGGCACACGGCGGCTCAAGCGCCCAGAGGGTCCCCCAGCTAGGACGTGGCCAACGGGATCTGAACTGAGAGCCCGGCCCCCTAGCTTCTCGCAATGAGGCGCCCACAGCCCGCCAGTCGCTCGGGGGCTGGCCCCTCCCCGCATCCTGAGCGGGGCACCCCGGTCTCTCCCGCCGGGCAGTGAGGGACGTGACGGCGGGGTGGCTCACCCATGCCGATGTGGTTCTTGCAGCCGTCGCACCAGATGTTATAGGGCATCTCGAACCTGCACGACAGAAAACAGCTGGTGTGCAGGGTGCGGGGGCCTCTCCCGGGTCCCCACACCCCAGGCTCCGGTGCGGCCATGCTGCAGGGGCCCTGCAAGCGGGACGGTACAGAACGGGGGCAGGGCTGGCTGACCCCGCTGGGGAGTGTCCCTCGGGCCCCACCGCAGCACTGGCCAAACTCCCGAGCAGAGGAGGAGAGGCCGCAGAGCGTGGGGGTCCACCTCGAGAGTACTTGGGTCCTCCTGCCTCTAGGCTTGTGTCACGGTTCTAGCTGCGACACACGGTCCTGGCTTTCCAGGAACAGCGACAGGATTCTCTTACAGAGCCCTCGGGGAACGAACGAGGCGAGGTGCAGGCACTGCCCGACGAGGCAGGCTCGGCGCACAGAGTGGACGTGGTGGTGTGCGGCCCGGGTGGGCCAGCGCAGTGCACTTGGCAGCGTGGGGATGCGGCGGGGGTTTTGGTTTTTTGTTGGGTGAGGGAGATCGTCCCTGAGCTAACACCCGTGCCCGTTTTCCTCTATTTTGGTGCGGGACGCCACCACAGTGGGGCCTGATGAGTGGTGTAGATCTGCACCTGGGATCCGAATCTGCGAACCCCGGGGCCACTGAAGCACAGTGCACGACTCAACCACCACAGCGCCGGGCCAGCCCCGTGGCGGGGTCTTGAAGGGTCCTCGAGCCCTGTGCCTCCTCAGGCCCTGCTGACTCCTTTTCCACAGACATTCCCGCCTCTGGTGATGTTGTCACTAGACCCTCTGTGAGGCCTGGGGTGGAGCCTGAGGCTGAGGGCAGAGCCCGGAGCAGAGAAGGGGCAGCGAAGGGGACAGGGAAGGGGGCAGTGAAGGGCTCGCCTGGCTGGGGCTGGGGCTACACGCTGGCTCCTGCTTCCTGCCACGGACGAGCCACGGAG